>NC_082724.1:70325565-70987590 GCF_030144855.1 Hypanus sabinus
TCTGCCACTTCTCAGCCCACTTCTGCATCCTATCAATGTCTCTCTGCAATCTTTGACAATCCTCTACAACACCACCAACCTTTTTGTCGTCTGCAAACTTGCCAACCCACCTTTCTACCCCCACATCCATTTATTCACAAAGTTAATATGTCCAGGGTACTATAAACATGTTTTCTAGTGTTTTCTGCAAAATGTATTGATGCAGAATAATTATTTTCAGATAGAAGAAATTAAGAACATTGGGAGTTTGCCCTGCCTTGAGAAGGTCTTTCTAAGTAACAACCCTTTGAGCATCATTCCTGATTACAGAACAAAGGTTCTCGCACAATTTGGCGATCGTGCTTCAGAGGTAACAATGAATAATAATAATAATTAAATTCATGGTAGAAATGTGTAACATTTTTGTACTGTTCAGTTAATGGCAAATGAGTTTTCCAGCTTAAATTTTTCGATTGTTTGCAACCTGAAGTGGATTTCTATCTAAATTGTTGGAGAAAATTCACCAAAGCAAACTTTTCATTAAGATTAATGAACCATTTTAACTGTGTAGTTTGGGGATTCTCTAGTTATTTAAATATGGAATAGTACCTCCCTGCAAAGCTATTTTTTTTTTTGAGAAATCTGATGGGGTGAGATAACTTGGCTCTTTTTTTGTTAATGACTGTAGACCCTCTGGCTTTTAACAAAAATAATGTGTAACTGCCAAGCTTGATTTTTTTCCTTTAAATTTGAGGACTTTTTATTTCATTATTACAATATCTATAACTGAATTGTTATTTTTCTTGAGTTTCTAAACATCACCTTAAAATTTAATGGTCTGTGTAGGAATTACGTACCTATTTTCTATCTCTGTATTGTATTTTGTGTTGCGCAATGATGGGTTTTGGTAATTTGTCACATGTGTTGGTCTGGTAGAATAAGTATCATTTCATATTCATGCTTTGTCTTAATTAGTTTAGTTTATGGGGAGCAGAGGATGATGTATTTGTTGACTGCTAATAACTCTTATTCCACTGTATTTCTAATTTAGTTTTGTGAGTTATTGTTATATAATATAGTTTGTCTTTGGTTGTGTAATAAAGGATCAAACTTACTTTTTTTGACTTAGAACTCAGTTATTTGTAAGCATACCATACAGTGTCAAGTCCTCGCTCAGTCTCTCAGTGGTTTTGGCTTGCTTTTCAGGTAACTGCTACTGCCTGAGTTCAAAGATTTTTCTTTTATTTATTAATTTACATATAAGAATACAGAGTTCATTGATAGTTTGCCTGAATTGTTCATATTCCTTCTCAATTCGAAGAGTAGTCTGCTTGAGCGTCTGAAATTAAAGATGTCATCTATGGAAAAGAAAATTAATGAAATTACCTCGGAACTATTAAAAACGAGGGAAAAATGGATTGCTTTAGACAGCAGAGCATGTTGGAGGAACTTGCGTATATTAGGTTTGCCTGAAAATGCTGAAACTGGTGATCAAAGTTCTTCTCAGATATGCTGTACTCACTTTTTAGTGAGACTCTTGAAGCAAGCCCTTTACTCGACAGAGTCCATATAATTCCAGGATTTCAGCGCTCATCTGAATTACACCCCTGGCCAATCGTACTTTGCTTGCATTATTATACAACCAAAAAAGCCATACTTCGAGAAGCCAGAAGGAAACGGAAACTAATCTTCAACTCAATTCAAATTTGTATAGTCGAAGACTTTCCTCCTGAGATTCTTGTCGAAAGAAAGAAATACTGGGAAGTGATGAGTGAAATGTATAAGAAAAATCTCCATCCATCGCTTCGCTACCCAGTGCGGCTGATAATCTTCCCCCGACTCTCAGCCGCAGAGGATTTATTCCCTTGATGAAGGATGAAAGTTTATTAAGAATTTCAAAGTTAAGCCAAGTGTAACCTGAATAGGTAATTCTGATCTATGAGATGTTTTGAGGAAAGTCTATTCTATGCTTTTTGGATGTCCTAATGGGACTTGGCTGATCTGATTCTTCTTTTTATTTGTTGATAATTAGTATATATTCATAACTGTTTTGAAGGAAACCTGTATCATAGAGGTCCGTATAGGACCTAGTTTGAATTATTTTTTCTAACTTTTTGCTTGCCTCAAATAGCTTTAGGTTTGATATCTATATTCACTATTTTTTTGTACGACTTGTAAATTTATTTTGAAAGCAAGAACTTCAGTTGTAATATTATTTGCTTGGATTTATTCTTTTCTGTATACGTGATTAATGTACTTCAGATGAATTTAAGATGGCCATTGCCAGTTACGTTTTTATTATTGTTAGACATAACTTTACAGTTTTTGAAATTTGTTTACTACTTTTATTATGGTTTGATTTGGTGGGATGAATAATACTACATTTTTTTAATGTAGCTGCAGAATGGAGGACAGGGTCAAAGGTCATTAGCCTAGCATGTGATCACCCTATTGGTTGCTTTTTTTCGGGCTTTGCTGGAGGAGGGGGGCTATTAGAATAGGTTTTATTCCACGATTGGGCTGTTCTATTGATGGACATTTTTTCTCAAATATGTCGTCACTTCTGGTCAAATTTGTTTCTTTTGGATTAATGTGCAGTTGCGCAGTAGTTTTCTTTATAAAACTCTAAATCTTAAACATGGATGTTAATAAAATTAATATAATCTCTTGGAATTTGACTGGCATGAATCATCCTATTAAGCATAAAAAGATGTTTAAGAAATTAAAAACACTTAATACGGATATTATTTTTGCACAAGAAAATCATGTACGGAGACAGGATGAAGATTGCCTTTTTAAATTCTGGAAAGGACCTTTATATCATTCTTTATCAACTAATAAAGTTAGAGGGCATCTAATTTTGTTAACTCTAAAATCCCTTTTGTACATTTTAATACTATTACTGATTCAATTGGAAGATAATTAATTATCAAAGGTAGCTTTGGTGTGTGTATATGCACCTAATTCAGACAGTCCTGAATTTTTTAAGGAGCTTTTTTCTGAACTACCGAATCTGAATGAATATAAGTTGATCATGGGCGATGACTTTAATTGCTGTCTGAATCCGACGATTGACAGGTCATCAACCAATCCGTCGCCCCCTAATAAAGCGGCGGCCTGTATTAATGTTTTTCTATTAGAATATGGCCTGGTTGATATCTGGAAATAGAAACATGCTAATGACAAAGTTTTTTCTTTTTTTTCCACATGTTCATCATAGATCCTCAAGAATTTATTACTTTTTTCTAGACACACGCTTGCTATGCTCCGTTGTTGAGTGCGTGTATGATGTCATTGTGCTGTCAGATCACGCGCCTGTGAAATTAACCCTGAAGCTCTCTGATAGTTTTTTTGAAAATGTCACAGTGGAGGTTGAATCCCGTATTGTTACAGGATCCAGCCTTTGTTAGTTTTATTAAGGAGCAAATTTCTATGTTTTTTTAACTTAATACATCTGAAGGAATGTCAAATTTGGTTATATGGGATACGATGAAATCCTTTCTTAGGGGACAGGTAATTTCATAATCAGCAGCTTTAAGAAAGAAAACTAAAGTGGAACAGTTAGTGCTTACAAATAAAATTAGAGAGAGATTAAGCGTATTCAGAAGATCTATATAAGCAAAGTGTTGAACTTCAAACACAATATGATTTGCTTCTGACCTTTCCCATCGAACAGCAAATTTTTAAATCTAAAAGCTTATTTTATATACATGGAGATAAGTCAGGTAAACTTTTGGTTGGTCAGTTAAAAGCAAGCATGGTTAGAAGACAGATTTTGAAAATACACAGATCAGATCGAACTGAAACATTGGATCCTTATGAAATTAATAAGATATTTATGGATTTCTATTCCAATCTTTATAAATCTGAATTCTCTGACAATACTTTTATTATGGACAGATTTTTTGCAAAAATTAAATATACCTAAAATTTTGACTCAAGATATTAATACAGTAGATGCACCTGTTAAACAAGAAGAAATTGCTAAAGCTATATCCTCTGTGCAACTAAGGAAAGCTCTGGGACCAGATGGATATATAGTGGAAATTTATAAGACCTTCAATGAAATGCTTATACCATATCTTTGTCAAACTTTCACTGATTGTATATCCTCTGGGAATCTTCCAAAAACTTTTTATGAGGCATTAATTTCATTGATTCCTAAAAAAAAAAGATCTATCTGAATGTGCATCCTATAGACATATCTCCTTACTGAATGTGGATTTTAAAATTCTAAGATTTTAGCTAATAGACTTGAGAATATTTTGCCTACTGTTATCTCAAATGATCAAACTGGATTTATTAAAAATAGGTATTCACATTTTAATATTTGAAGATGGTTAAATATTATTTATTCCCCCTCAGCTAAAGAATCCGAATGTATTGTGTCTGGATGCAGAGAAAGCTTTTGATAGGGTGGAATGGCCTTATTTGTTTCAGGGTTTGAAGAGGTTTAATTTCGGTCCGGGATTCATTTCCTGGATCAAACTGATTTATCAAGCCCTGGTGGCTGCGGTTATAACTAATAATCAAAAGTCCCCTTATTTTAGATTATATAGAGGAACCCGTCAGGGTTGTCTTCTCAGTCCTTTATTATTTAATTTGGTTTTAGAACCACTTGTTATTGCTCTTAGGGATTCTAACTCTGTTCAGGGTATTAAGAGAGGGGATAAACTACATAAGGTTTCGTTATGTGCAGATGATTTATTAGTTTACAGTTCAAACCCTAGGAAATCTATTCCCTCTATCCATATTTACTGAATTTAGTGTTTTCTCTGGATACAAACTAAACTTACATAAAAGTGAATTATTTCCCATTAATAATTACTCTTATTATACCCTTTAATATTGCTAAAAATTATTTTATGTATCTTGGTATTGAAATTACTAAAAATTTTAAAGATTTATGAGTATAATTTCCTTCCTCTAATTGAATATGCACAACAAACGTTTTCCAAATGGTCACCTATGACGATATCATTAAATGGTTGAATAAATGCTATAAAAATGGTAACTTTACCATAATTTTTATATACATTTCAAGCGCTTCCATCCTTTGTCCCGACAATGTTTTTTGATAGAATAGATTCCATGATCCTGTCATACATTTGGAATAATAAAAGCTCTAGAGTGAATAAATCTTTATTGCAAAAATCAAAAAAGGGTGGAAGACTGATGTTACCAAATTTTAGATTTTATTATTGGGTAATTAATATTCATTATATCACCTTTTGGACTCACAATACAGATGAACAGGACTGTCCTTCATGGTTACATTTGGAGGAGAATTCAGTAAGGGGGTTTTCTTTGGCTTCTTTACTGGGAGCTCCTCTTCCTTTTTTGTTCTCTAGGATAGGTAGACAAGATCTTAGTCCCATTGTTTAAAAATTCATTAAAATACATTAAAAATTTGTTTCAATTTTGTAGATTTTTTCAATTTAAGTAACTTGGTTCTCTCTAGTAATATCCATTTTAACTTTTTCTTTAAACCATCAATATTGGATAAGGCTTTTTTAACATGGAAAACTAAGGGAATAAAAACTTCTTTAGATCTGTTTTCGATATTGGAATGTGTGGTATCCCTAGATGCTGAGAAAGCTTTCGACAGAGTTGAATGGAATTATTTATTTAAAACTTTAGAAAAATTCAATTTTGGACCTGCTTTCATTCAATGGATTAAATTACTTTATTTAGCTCCTTCCGCTGGGTTATCACTAATTCTCATAATTCCAAACCATTTAAACTTCAACATGGCCCTAGACAAGGCTTTTTGATCTGGCTTTAGAACCCTTAGCCATTGCTTTTCGAGAATCTAATGATACCACTGGTATTTTAAGGAGAGACATGATTCACAAAATCTCACTGTATTCTGATGATCTGCTGCTATTTATTTCTAATGTTGAGACTTCATTACCCCATGCGCTTTCTTTACTCTCCTGTTTTAGCCAGTTCTCAGGTTATAATTTAAACCTACATAAAAGTGAACTTTTCCCTTTTGAATAATTTGATACCAACAAATTCTAACCTACTTTTTTAAGATTATAAGAAACCAATTTGCCTACTTAGCTGTAACAGTCACTAAAAACTGTAAGTGTCTATTTAAAGAAAATTTTCTTACCCTATTGAATCACGTAAAAAGGATACTATCAAATTGGTCACCTCTTTTGTTATCGCTGATTGGCCGAATTAACTCTATCAAAGTGAATATATTACTTAAATTTATATTTCTTTTTCAGGCATTGCCTGGTTTTATTATTAAATCTTTTTTTGATTCTCTTGACTCTATTATATATAGAAGGATAAGCATTCCAGATTAAATAAAATTCATCTTCAGAAAGATAAAAAGAATGGAGGATTAGCCTTACCAAACATTTAGATTTTATTATTGGGCAGTTAATATAAGAAATCTTACATTTTGGTTATATTACATTAATCGTGATTGCCCGATGTGGGGTTTTTTTTTCAGAAGCTAACTCTGTTAATAAATTTTCTATTATTTCTCTTCTTGGATCCTCACTTCCTTTGTCTCTGAGTAAGTTAACTGATAATCTGGTAGTTAAACATACTATGAGAATTTGGATACAATTCCCAAGATACTTTGGCTTATTGTGATTTTTCTCTTTCAGGTCTCATTTTTTCTAATCATTTTTTTAAACCCTCTGTGATTGATGTGGCTTTTAAAGAATGGGATTGATTAAGTATTACGTGCTTTTAGGACTTGTTTGTAGAGGGAAGTCTCTTTTCGATTGAACAGCTGTCAACTAAATATAGTTTACCCAAAACTCATTTTTTTCCAATACCTACAAATGAGAGATTTTTTACGGTCTCAAATAAATACATCTCCTAAAAGTCCTGATAAGAATTTACTAGATGTAATTTTTAATTTGAAACCTTTTTATAATATATCTATATCTAATATTTATAATATGCTGTTGAGTTCAAAGATTTAAAGTCTTGGCTGCATTGATTGTGGATGCTATTGGTTGATAGGTCCTGTATTAATAAGGGTTTCAAAGGGTAAGGGGAGAAGGCAGGAGAATGGGGGTCAGAGGGATAATAAATCAGCCATGATGGAATGGTAGAGATGACTTGATGGGCCAAATGGCCTAATTCTGCTCCTGTATCTTATGGTCATATGGTCTTGTGCTTTTGTAATGAACTTTTAAAAATTCCCCATTCCCTAAATGCTGAAGAACACAGCAGATTGAAAGTTACTATAATTGTATACTATTTAAGAGAGAAGTTTAAGGGACTTAAAGTCTATTTAACCTGATATTTGTCAGCAAAGTGCTGGAGTACATTACCAAGTATGTGTTGTAGATTATTAGCCCTGGTCAACATGATGTCAAAAAGAACAAACAGCAATATTGTTCTTGGTTGGATAAATCATTGTATGCACTATATTGGGTTTTAAAAGACATTTACCAAAGTATTTTTTTTTTAAGATCTTTTCAATCTTTTTATTAAATTTCATATATATATAAAAAAAAACATAGCATGATAATGAATAGATTACAAATTCAATAAACTTGAAATTACATTAGTAATAGGATAATAATATCCTATTAAACATCAATCAACAAAAGGTACATTAATCAATCAAGTCTATATAAATATATATGAAAAAAAACCAAAAATAATCATCAAAAGAGAAAAAAAAATTGAAAATATATAGAAGAAAATATATATTGAAAAAAATACTAAACTAAACTAACATGGGCAATAATAACAGTTTATAAGTATGTGATAGTGTCAAGAAAAAACTCCGGAACTCCATACCTGAACAAGAATAAGTAGAGAAAAGGATCTGAAAAAGGCCAAATTAATTCATATGAAAATGTCGAATGAATGGTCCCCAGGTTTCTTCAAATTTAATTGATGAGTCAAAAATAGTGCTTCTAATTTTTTCCAAACTCAGATAGGAAATAGTTTGAGAGAACCACTGAGATGTGGTAGGAGGATTTACTTCTTTTCAGTTTTGTAATATAGACCTTCTGGCAATTAATGTTACAAAAGCAATCATTCGTCTGATTGAAGGGGAAAACTGATTACCATCTTCATTTGGCATACCGAAAATTGCAGTAATAAAATGAGGTTGTAAATCGATATTCCATATTGAGGAAATGACATCAAAAATGTCCTTCCAATAGTTATGTAAAGTGGGACATGACCAAAACATGTGGGTCAATGAAGCCACTTCTAAGTGACATCTGTCACATTGAGGATTGATATGCGAGTAGAATCGAGCAAGCTTATCTTTAGACATATAAGCTCTATGTACAATTTTAAATTGTATTAAAGCATGTTTAGCACAAATAGAAGAGGAATTAACCATTTGTAAAATTTTTTCCCATTTATCTGTTGATATATTATATCGAAGTTCTTTTACCCATTCTTGTTTAATTCTATCTGATATTTCTGGTTGTATCTTCATAATCATGTTATAAATAAAAGCTACTAATCCCTTCTGGCAGGGATTAAAGGTAAAAATCAAATCTGAAAAATCCAATGGAGTTGAATTGGGAAAAGATGGGAGAATTTTATGTAAGAAATTTCTAATTTGTAAGTATCTAAAAAAATTAGATTTAGGTAATTTAAATTTGTTAGAAAGTTGATCAAGCGACATCAAAGTACCTTCAAAAAAAAAGATCACGGAAACATTTTATACCTTTCCTTTTCCATATGCTAAAAGCTTGATCTGTCAATGAAGGTTTGAAAAAAAAAATTAAATAAAATAGGGCTGTCAAGAACAAAGTTTTTCAGATTAAAAAATTTACGAAATTGAAACCAAATTCGTAGTGTATGTTTGACAACAGGGTTAGATATCTGTTTATTGAATTTAAATAAATCAACAGGAAGAAAAGAACCAAGAACGGAGAATATAGAATATCCCTTTACCTCACTACATTCCAAATTTACCCACTGTGGACACAATGGTGAGTCCAAATCTAGTTTCCAATACGTTAGGTTATGAATATTATTCGCCCAATAATAAAATCTAAAGTTAGGTAAAGCTAGACCACCATCTTTTTTAGATTTTTGTAATTGCCTTTTGCTTAACCTAGGGTTTTTATTTTGCCACACAAATGAGGAAATTTTTGAATCAATGTTGTCAAAAAAAAGATTTAGGAATAAAAATTGGTAAGGCTTGAAATAAATATAAAAATTTCGGTAAAATCATCATTTTAATAGTATTAATCCGACCAACTAATGATAAAAATAAGGGAGACCATCTTGTAGTAAGTTGTTGAATTTGATGAAGCATATGTAAAAAATTCAGTCCAAATAAATCTTTATATTTCTTGGTGATTTTTATACCTAAATAGATAAAGTTATCAGTAACAACTTTAAATGGCATCCTGCCATTCAATAAGGTTTGCGAGTTTAAGGGGAATAATTCACTCTTATCTAAGTTTAATTTATAACCAGAAAAACTACCAAATTGAGCCAACAAGGATAAAATAGCGGGAATAGACCTATTAGGATCAGAAATATATAACAGCAAATCATCAGCATAAAGTGATAATTTGTATAACTTCTCATTACGGATGATACCAAAAATATTAGGAGACTCACGAATAGCAATGACTAAAGGTTCTAATGCAATATTAAATAATAAAGGACTTAAAGGACAACCTTGTCTTGTACCACGAGATAATTGAAAAAAAGAGGATCTATAATTATTTGTAAGAACAGAAGCAACAGGTTTATAATATATTAATTTAATCCATGATATAAAATTAGGACTAAAATTAAAGTTTCTCAATGCATTAAATAAGTATGTCCATTCAACTCTATCAAAAGCTTTTTCAGCATCTAATGAGATAACACATTCTGGGGTTGTAGGTGATGAAGTATAAATTATGTTAATCAATTTTCTAATATTAAAAAAGGAATACCGATTCCTAATAAAACCAGTTTGATCTTCTGAAATAATCTGTGATAGTACCTTTTCTAATCTAATGGCTAAAATTTTTGAAAGAATCTTAGAGTCTACATTTAATAATGATATAGGGCGATAAGATGCACATAAAGTAGGATCTTTATCTTTTTTAAGAATTAGAGAAATAGTAGCTTCATAAAAAGATTGAGGTAATCTCTTCTTAACAAACGCATCATTAAAGATTTCACATAGCCAAGGAGAAAGCAATAAAGAAAAAGTTTTAAAAAATTCTACAATAAAACCATCAGGACCAGGAGCTTTATTTCGGCCATAGAGATAGGAACATCAAGCAATCTTCAAACATCAATCTTCATCTATCAGTTTAGGAATATTCAAGTTGTTAAAAAAATTATCCATCATGGACAGGTCACCATCAAATTCTAATTGATATAAAGATTTATAAAAATCTTGAAAAGTGTTATTGATTTCTTTATGATCAGCAGTTAAATTACCGTCTTGTTTACGAATTTTAATAATTTGTCGCTTAGTCGAAATAGCTTTTAATTGATTAGCTAGCAATTTACCAGTTCGATCACTATGAATATAAAATTGAGCCCTGGTCTTAATTAATTGATTCTCAATTGAAGAAGATAATAATAAACTATGTTCCATTTGAAGCTCAACTCTCTTCTTATAAAGTTCTTTGGTAGGAGTAACGGAATAAATCTTATCAATTTCTTTAATTTTAACCACCAATAAAGCTATATCTAAATATCTTTGTTTTCTTTTACCAACGGAATATGGGATAATTTGTCCACGGATAAAAGCCTTGAAAGAGTCCCAAAGTATTCCTCTGTCAATCTCTTCGGTATAGTTTGTTGAAAAAAATAAGTCAATTTGTTGTTTTATAAAGGTAATAAATTCTGGATCTTGAAGCAAAGTAGCATTAAGTCTCCAAGATCTAGTATTAATAGAAGAGTCCGAGATCTTGATAGATAACTTCAAAGGTGCATGATCCGAAATAGCAATAGAGTCATATTTACAATCAATAACATCTGTTAATAAACGATGATCAATAAGGAAATAATCAATTCTAGAATAACTATGATATACATGTGAAAAAAATGAAACTTCTTTATCTTTAAGGTTCAGAAACCGCCATATTTCAGTAATTCCAGAATCGACCATAAAAGAATTAATAAGTAAAGCTGATCTATTCGGAAGAGTTCGAATAGGTTTAGATCTATCCATCGAAGGATTCAAACAACAATTAAAGTCTCCACCCATTATCAACATATATTCATTCAAGTTAAGAAGGGAAGTATATAAACGTTTAAAAAATTAAGGGCAATCAAAGTTTGGAGCATAAATATTAACTAGAACGACTTTCCGATTAAAAAGTGAACCAGTTATCAACAAAAATCTGCCCTGTGGATCAGAAATAACTTCATAATGTGTAAACGAAATTGAGGGGTCTATAAAAATAGACACACCCCTAATTTTAGCGGTACAATTCGAGTGAAATTGTTGACCCTTCCAGAACCTAAAAAAACGTTGATTATCCTCCCTCCTAATATGGGTCTCCTGTGCAAAAATAATATTAGCGTTCAATCTATGGAATACTTTAAATATTTTTTTACATTTAATCAGCTGATTTAAACCATTAGTATTCCACGAGATAAAGTTAATAGATTTATCCATCATACCAATATTAATTGTGTGTATCATAAAAGGTTAAAAAGACACATAACCCACAATTTAGGAAGAAGGAAAATTGATTCAGGAGCAACCGGAGATCATGACACCTCAACAATATTAATAATTTAAAGTCGGCCCATAAACTAAAAGCAAAAAAATAAAAAGCAAAAGCGTGAAAAAAGATCCCTACCCCCTCCCCCCACCCTTTGAAAGAAAGCCAAGCGGCAGGCGCATAAACTAATACTAATATTACCCCCATTTCAAGATGGCAGCTCCATAAGAAGATTTTTTAAAAAAAACAATATAACACCCAGATTAAGATATAGGGTTGCAAAAAAAATATATATATATATATCAGTCAGGTTAAAAAAAAACTAAAATACTAAAACAAAAAATCATTAATAAAAAAAATGAACATTAAAATTTAAAAGTGTAATATACCTTTAAAAGAAAAATTCCATATTCAAATACAAGAAAGATGACGTTTCAAAAGCAAAGACTTATGGGAAGAAGAAACGACATTTTAAAAAAATAATTCATTATTACAAAATACAAACGTGTATAAAAAAGGATATTATAAAAATTAAAACAGCATCTATAAGCAATGATAATAGTAGTAGAAAAAAAAACCAGACCCGTAGATCAGGATAAGAAGTTATAACCCAGCTTCATGGGTTAAAACTTAAAATGAAATGGCATCCTCTCTCCAAAAAATCTTCAATGTAACTCATAGTTCAAGTTGCACTAGAAGATCGATATTCTTCAACAAATTTCTTCACTTCTTCCGGAGTGTTGAAAAATCGTTGACTGTTGTCGTTCAGCACAATTCTAAGCTTCGCTGGATACATTAAAGCTTGTTTAAGTCCAATCGAGTGAATCTCTGCCATCACTGGTTTAAAAGCGATTCTGGCTCTCATTACATCGTAGGAGTAATCCTCAACAATTCGAAATGAATTGGTATTGTAAGAGATCATACCTTTTTTACGAGCTAATCGAATTAGAAGCTCTTTCTCACGAGGATAATGAAGGCGAACAATCACCGCTCGTGGTTTACCAGTCGTAGACGAAAACCTCGCAACTCTGTGAGCGCAATCAATAACAGGTTTAGTTTGCAAACCTTCATCACCGAAAATTTCCCACAGTAATTTAGAGAAAAATTCAGTTAAATCACCGGACTCAACTTTTTCGGGAAATCCGATGATGCGCAAATTCTGTCTGCGAGATCGGTTTTCAAGATCAGTAATTTTAAACTTATACTGATCCATAGTTTTAGCAGTCGACTCTATCTTCTTCTCCAACGCTTCAATTGTACGTGCTTTTTCACAAATTGATTGTTCAAGAGTCGTAATCTTATTTTCATGCCGCTGAACATCTAATGCCTGCGATTGAAACTTAATTTCAAGCGATCTAACAACTCCTTCAAGATCAGATATTTTCGTGGTAAGCCTTTTTTCCAAACTTGACAGTTTACCTTCTAGTCTGCCTTCCAAACCCGCAAGTTTAGAATCCAGAAGGTTAGCAACTGTGTCGATAGATAAAGGATCCTTAGACGATTTCTTACTTGTAGCCATTTTAAGTTTGACAAGATTAGATCAAATATTATTTTAGGAAAAAAGAGTTAATCAGAAGTAGCAACTCATATGATTAAGTTCGGAAAGATTTGATTAAAGGGTGATTATAGTTGAAAAAATAAAGAGCGCCTAAAAGGCAGATGCTTACGTCGCCATCTTGAAACTCCACCCCCCGACATTTACCAAAGTATTGCACAAGGGGTTGTGCAATAATTATAAGAGATCGTGGGTTATGTTAACTGTAGGACAGGACCGGTAAAACAATGAGGGTGAACAGTTCATTTTCAAGTGGGTAAATTATTACCAGTCTAAACTGGATCCTCAGGTGCTCAAGTTGTACATTGACGGATATTTGCAATGATCTGAAGCTATAAGGAATAGTGTTGAGGAATGGATATGAGAAGATTGCATAGTGTGTGCAGATGTCTTGAGTGAGAAACAAATGAACATGTAAAGTATAATGTGGAGAAAATAATTTTTTCACTTATTACTTTTGTAGTTAGAAACTGCTAAATGTTTATGTCTTGGGGGAATTTGTAGATGGAATATGAAACTGGGCCTATTGCGAAGGAATTGGAATACAAAAATCAGTAAGACTTGATTTGGAGTGCTGCATATAGTTTCGGTTTCCTTATCAGTACTAAATTTGGTTATCCTGGAGTTGGCACGGTATAAATTTACAAGATTGCTTCTTGTAATGATGGATTCCCCTTTGAAGTAGGAATGAACAAAACAAGTTTGCACTTACTGGCATTTAGACTATATATGATTCCATAGATTCCATTTATAGCACTTCTTAGGCTTCAGCATGAATAGTGCATAAATTTTATTTACCAGTGTGAAGAGGGTTTCTTCTTTTTGTTAACTAGCAGGAATGCTAATTTACTGATAACGAGAATGGTATTCCTTTGTAAACCAAATGGGGATTAATGTTCTTTCTTCTGAGTCTGTAAGCTTTTGTTGACGGGCTTTTGGGCAGATCGGCGCGAGGGGGTCGAGAGAGAGGACGCAATGCTCTAAGCTGGGCGAGGATCGGACCCCAAAGGGGGGTCCGAGGCCGGGAGATTCTCCGAGGGGGGGCTGGGATGAAGCTAGAAGTGCTTGGTTGACCACTCAGAGGGTCCTCAGCTGTTTGGAGAGTCGAGGAGTTCGGAGGGTCTTGAGCTGCGAGTCGAGGAGTTCGGAGGGGAGCGAATGGTGGCCAGAAGACTTCAGTAATTGAGCTCCAACGGCTGTGCACGAAGTGGTTTGGACTTTGATAAGTTTGGCGCCTTTTCTTTAATTTTCTCTTCATATATACTGTATCGTTATTAATCACTTAGTTATAGTAACCTTTATAAATTGTACTCATTTAATCGCATATGGTGTACTGTCTGTTTTTGGGCGAGGCGGGGACATCACACAGCATCCACACCAGCTGATTACCCAGTTTGGCGGGGCCGAAGGCTGCTCCCCCTAGACAAGAACGAGCTGAGCGAGCCTGAGGTGACCCAGGGGGTTACACCACATTATAGGAAAGCTATTATTCCTTTGGAAAATAGATGTGATTGAATATGCTACTAGGATTGGAATATTGGAGCTATGAGGAAAGCTTGATTAAGCTAAGGTTGTTTTTCTTTGAATTGAGGATATGAAGGGGTTGAGAAGTGTAAAATTGAGGAGCCTAATAGAATAAATAACAAATGTCAGAAACCAAGAGTTGAAGTAAGTAATTGAGGGATTACAGAGACGCAAGATAAATGTTTCATCCACACAGTGGAAGAGATCAGGAGCAGGTAATCTGAAAGTGTAGGTAAAAATAAAATTAAACCTCGATTGGATTTAAAGAACGTAGATATGCACTTGAAGACCATGATTGCAGAGTTATGGATCTAATGCTGGAAGGTGGGATAACGTTGGGTGGTTCTTCTGTGATTGCAATAGATATAATAGACAATTAATCTCCTGTATTGCAAATGTTTTTCTTTACTTTGAGAGGAGTTTTTTTTAAAATCAGGAATTGCCTGGTAGATTTCTAGAGGTCCTTTCTTCTGAATTCAGTAGTGTGAAACCTGAGAAGATAATCTCCAGACAAGAGGTTAGCAATTTATGATTTGGATGAGAAATATTACAGTGCAGATGTCTTTGAAAATATTTGCCTCCAGTAAGAAGTCCATAGGATTACAAAAATTAGATGATACAGTGAATGAGGCACAATCATAATCTTATTAAGGCTTGCTCCTGATTTTACTTTTATTCTTGTAGGTCTGCCTGGATAATACTGTTACAACAGGAAAAGAACTTGATACAGTTGAGGTGCTGAAGGCAATTCAGAAAGCCAGAGAAGCAAAAGATCGAATGAATAGTACAGATAAAAAAGTAAGATTATTGCAATGTTTTCTTAATTCTATTTTGAATGAATGTGGTGTTCGGTGTTGAATAACGAATACAGAATTAAAAGCAATGAAGGTGAGGTGGAAATTAGAGTGAAAGTTGAAACTGTTACTGGATTTACTTCCCTGATAGTCTTCATAAGCATTGAATTGTGTAACCATATAACAATCACAGCACGGAAACAGGCCATCTTGGCCCTCCTAGTCCGTGCCGAACTCTTAATCTCACCTAGTCCCACCTACCCGCACTCAGCCCATAACCCTCCACTCCTTTCCTGTCCATATACCTATCCAATTTTACCTTAAATGACACAACTGAACTGGCCTCTACTACTTCTACAGGAAGCTCATTCCACACAGCTATCACTCTCTGAGTAAAGAAATACCCCCTCTTGTTTCCCTTAAACTTCTGCCCCCTAACTCTCAAATCATGTCCTCTCGTTTGAATCTCCCCTACTCTCAATTGAAACAGCCTTTTCATGTCGACTCTATCTATCCCTCTCAAAATTTTAAATACCTCGATCAAATCCCCCCTCAACCTTCTACGCTCCAATGAATAGAGACCTAACTTGTTCAACCTTTCTCTGTAACTTAAGTGCTGAAACCCAGGTAACATCCTAGTAAATCGTCTCTGCACTCTCTCTAATTTATTGATATCTTTCCTATAATTTGGTGACCAGAACTGTACACAATATTCCAAATTTGGCCTTACCAGTGCCTTGTACAATTTTAACATTACATCCCAACTTCTGTACTCAATGCTTTGATTTATAAAGGCCAGTGTTCCAAAAGCCTTCTTCACCACCCTATCTACATGAGACTCCACCTTCAGGGAACTATGCACTGTTATTCCTAGATCTCTCTGTTCCACTGCATTCCTCAATGCCCTAACATTTACCCTGTATGTTCTATTTGGATTATTCCTGCCAAAATGTAGAACCTCAGACTTCTCAGCATTAAACTCCATCTGCCAACATTCAGCCCATTCTTCTAACTGGCATAAATCTCCCTGCAAGCTTTGAAAATCCACCTCATTATCCACAACACCTCTTACCTTAGTATCATCGGCATACTTACTAATCCAATTTACCATCCCATCATCCAGATCATTTATGTATATTACAAACAACATTGGGCCCAAAACAGATCCCTGAGGCACCCCGCTAGTCACCGGCCTCCATCCCGATAAACAATTATCCACCACTACTCTCTGGCATCTCCCATCTAGCCACTGTTGAATCTATTTTATTACTCCAGCATTAATACCTAACAACTGAACCTTCTTAACTAACCTTCCATGTGGAACTTTGTCAAAGGCTTTGCTGAAGTCCATATAGACTACATCCACTGCCTTACCCTCGTCAACATTCCTCGTAACTTCTTCAAAATTGATTTGATTTGATAGTGTTTGCCTTGTAGTCATTATGCCTGAAATCTAATTATTTTAGTGTCTATTAATAGTGTTTCATTATAGTGCCAATATACTGTAATGCTCTTTAAGTACAGTCGGTCCTCCTTATCCGCGGGTTCCACATGCGCGGATTCAACCAACCGCGGATCGGGAAAACCCGGAAGTTCTCTCTGCAGCACTCGTTGTTTGAGCATGTACAGACTATTTTTCTTGTCATTATTCCCTAAACAATACAGTATAGCAACTATTTACATTGTACTAGGTATTATAAGTAATCTAGAAATGACTTAAAAGTACAGGCAGTCCCCAGGTTATGAATGAGTTCCATTCCTGAGTCTGTCTTTAAGTCGGATTTGAAGTCAGAACAGGTACATCTGGTAATATTTAGCGTCAGTTAGTCAAACGATTTTCTTAGTATATAGTACATATTTTACCTTTCTATGCATATAAAACACTTAAGAAACATAAGTATTTCAATAATTAAACCACTGCATTGCTTAGTAATAATCGTAGCTTTCATCGGGGCAGGGCCTTTCAAATGCTCCATTAAAATTGTTCCGATCGTTGACTGACTGTAGCCTAATGCTTTTCCAATGACCGATGGCGTCTCACCTCTTTCCGATCGCTTTATTCCTTTGACCTTATTTTCTATTGCGATCGTATTATTTTCATGAACACTGCAGATTCAGAGCTACGCCAAGTCCCACCACTCTGAACATGTTAAATAAAGTCTGGGGTTCCACTGGGTCCTAAAGACCACCGGACTGATTCAGGTTAAATAAGGGACTTGAGCATCTGCGATTTTTGGTATCCGCAGGGGGTCTCGGAACCAATCCCCCGTGGATAAGGAGGGCCGACTGTAATACAATTTAATTTATAAAGTGCTTTTGACTAAGAGGGTAAGGGTAAAGGTGTGTTTTTGGACTTTGATGCTTTTTGCCCTTGCTTCCTGCTTGCTTGGTCCAACTCTGCTATATTAAACTTGGCAATGTGTGTAGTCTTAAAGTGCATTTTTTTTGTTAGATCAGTGAGGAAACAAGACTTGCTGCTAAAGGGTCCAAACCCAACTACTCTTCCTGTGTTGCTTGTTCTCCTTCTCCTCTGCTACACCATGCTGCCAGCTCCAGCCAAGGTAATCATGTATGTATCGGGCTGCTGGTGTGGACCATTTTTTTTTTGGCTCTGGTGCTTGCTTATCTGCATTAATGTGTGCATATTAAGGAATTGACCACTACTATTTCTAGCTTGTACACAAAGTATTTAAGTTGCACGTTGATCAAGGGCTTTTGGGTTGTTTTAAAATCATGGTATTTCTAGATGCATGAAAATTTCAGTTTTGTTACAATGGTTATCACTTACTGTATATTCCGGGGTATAAGCCGACCCCCCATTTTCAAGGTTAAAAAAGTGACTTTTTCATGTTACCTTTCTATAAGCCGACCCCTTTTGTAGAGGTTTTTGATTTAACCAGAAACGATCACAAGATCTCACGTGCCGGTACTCAGCTTTGCCGTATCCGGACCCTGGAAATTTTTTGAACTAGTACCTGCTAAGAAAACAGGCCTACACACTGTAGAGCATTATAGACTAATTCTAAATAAATATATCAGAGAAATTTTGGATTAGGTTTCCAATGGAAAAGAATCCTCTGAAAAGTAACCCCCGTGAAGTCATTTAGCGCTCATCGTAATCTCGTTAAAACATAACACAGTGTGGCGGGATCAGTACGTGTACTCTATTGAGTTTGCAACCACGATGTACAAAAGATTAAAGCAAATGCGATATGGATGCTGGCTTCAAGCTGAAGGTTGTTGATTTTGCTAAAGGAACGAATAATTCTGCAGCTGCTAAGAAGTTTAGTGTAAATGAGAGAGTGAGAGAGAGAGAGAGTGGAGAAAGGCAGAGGACACGCTGAGGGAAATGCCAAAGATGAAATGTGTAAACTGTGGGAAAACATGCCAGTGGCAAGAACTGGAAGAAAAAGTTTTAGAGTGGGTGAATCATCAGCGATCGTCCGGATACATTGTTACCAGAGAAATGATTTGAGTTCAAGCATTGAAATGGGCCGTGAAACACCGTGAGGTCAGTGAAAATTTCAAAGCTACGCGAAGTTGGTGCACCCGATTTATGAATAGACGTGATCTTGTGTTGAGACAGAAAAACAAAGATTGCTCAGAAAATTCCTGAGGGGTGTTGTTTACGTTCAAGAACGCTGCTGGATAGATGAAGCAGGTTGCTTGAAGTGGGTTAAAGAGGTGTGGAGTCGATGTCCCGAAGGTGTCGGGAAGGAAAAGTGGCTACTTGCCTGGGACATGTTCAAAGCGCACTTGTCAGGTGAGACAAAAGTGGCATTGAAAGCTGAAAATATGAAAACTGCAGTCATCCCTGGTGGTTTGATGTCCGTGCTTCAGCCACGAAATGTGAGTTTAAACAAACCAAAGAATTCATGCGTCAATAGTGGAACCAGTTTGACTCAAAAACAGCCAATAAATACGACCTGTCTTCCGTGTATTCGCTTTTCCAAAGTTGGCACCCTCTGTATAAGCCGATCCCCTAATTTTAGGACCAAAATTTAGGTCCAAATTCTCGGCTTAAACACTGGAATTTACGGTATCATGATTTTCTAGAAATATCTTCAGGGCCACCTTTCCACCTTTTGCTCAGTATTTAGTTATAGAAAAGTACAGCCCAGAAATGGGCCCTTTGGCCTTTAGAGTCCATGCTGAACCATTTAAACTGCCTGCTCCTGTCTATCTTCACTGGGACCATAATCTATCCATATGTGTACCATCCAAGTCCCTATCCAAACTTCTCTTAAACATTGAAGTCAAGCTCATATGCACTACTTGTGCTGGCAGCTCATTCCACACTTGCATGACACTCTGAGTGAAGAAGTTTCCCCTCATATTTCCCTTAAACTTCTCACCTTTCACCCTTAACCCATGGCCCCCAGTTGTAACTCCACCCAACATTAGTGGAAAAAGCCTGCTTGAACTTGCCCTATCTATACCCCTCATAATTTTGTGTATATCTCTATCAAATCTCCCAGCAACATCCTTGTAAATTTTCTCTGTACTCCTTTAATCTTCTTTACATCTTTCTTGTAGGTAGATGGCCAAAACGGCAGACAGTATTCCAAAGTACCTCATCAATGTCTTGTAGAACTTCAACATAACATCACATCTCTTGTACTCAGTTCTTTGATTTATGAAGGCCAATGTGTCAAAGCTTTCTTTACAACCCCATCTAGCTCTGCTGCCACTTCCAATGAATTATAGACCTATATTCCCAGATCGGTGCCCTAGTATTTTCCTTTTTTAATTCTGATTTCCTGAATCTACATTTTTTTCATTCAGAAGCTGAATATGGATGGGCCAGTTCTTTCTTATACCTAAAATGAGCAACATACCAAGCTCTTGAAATTCTGTTCAAGTAACTTTAAAAACTTGCATATTAAGCAACTAAACAGTAACATAGTATGTTTGTGTGAAAGGAGCATGCTTCTTTTGACATTTTTTGTCATCATAAATATCTGTTATTTTTGAAGAACCACTTTCAAAATAGATACCCTTCCCTATCTATTCAGGTAGAGCATACTAGATCATAATGACTTGCTGCATAATTCACCTTTCTGTTTTCTTTAAATCATAGGTGCTCTGGTTTCTATGAGTGGAATAATTTATCTACTTTTTGAAACCCTTCATGATTTAGAACCTCTCTTGCATCACCTCTTGACTTCCTCTGCTATAATTTTGTTCTAGTGTGGGGAGCCATCTGGAACTGAGAGTCACTGTTCAATGTTCTGTTTCTTTTGTGCTGAAAGAACTGTGAAGAAAAGTTTGGGGAGAGTAAATTGACTTTGCTTGGTTGCTGCTGAAAATTACTGATTCAAATTCCTTGGTTGAAAAATAGTAATGGTAACTTAAAAGCTTAATTTGTCCTTTTTGGTTTAAAATGTTGCACTACCTTTTTTTTAATGTTCTTTGGTGAAACATTGGGTTCTGTGGTGCTACTTAAAAGAAAGAATTAAAAAATGCAGATTCTGGAAATCAATTAGAAATGGGAACACTAGAAATACCTCACAGGTTGGGCAACATCTGCAGAAGTGAGATTTGTCTAGAACTCGCCTGCCCTTCCATAGACACTAATCCTGCTGTAAGTTGCTACCTGTGCATGTGGATCTCAGCAGTGCTGACCAAAGTAGAACATTTTACAGGGTGTTTCAATTGTAGGGTATATGTAGCTGAAAAAAGGCTGAATTAGTTGCATAGCATGTGTGCTAGTCAAAGCATAAATTTTTCTTGCCGCTATGAATGAGCTTTTTAGGTTCACTGTTCCCACCATGTATCCCCAAATTCCACACCACACTCCTTATTATCTTTTCAGTGACTCCTGCCTCCCCAAAATAATTACCTGTTCTCATTGGCTTTAGTTACGTAAAGCATCTGCCTTGTCATTGGGCTGCATAATGACCATATGTCATGAAATTTGTTTTGTGGCAGCAGTATAGTGCATAACATCAAAATTACTATGTTACAAAATAAATAGTGCAAAAGATGAAAAATTAGGTTGTGTTCGTTAACTGTTCAAATCTGGAAGAGTCTTTTTTTAAAACATTGAGTGTTGGTCTTAAGCCCCTTGATGCCATCTCCATAGTGGTAGCAATGCGAAGAGGGTGTGTCATGGAAGGTGAGAATTTAATGGAATGTTTGTGCAGTATTTTTATATCTCCAGGACGTTATGATTATTCTTGTGGCTCTGGCTCTCCTAATCTGAGCAAGAGGCTATCCACGGAGAACATTCATCCTGATTATAATACGTTATCGTTACCAGACTTGGTAATTATATTATCCACGGTGTTGAATAGTACAATGGTCACGACATGACTTGCCCTCTTACATTTTTATAAAAATAAATAAATATTTAATGTTTATGAACAACATGTCAAAGCTGGATTTCAGCTTTCTTAATGAATAGCAATATGGAATGTTCCTGTTGCAGAAATAAATACTAAATCAGCCCTAATCATCAATCTACATCAAAGTGAGAGTTTGACTCCTATGGCTTCCACAATTACCCCAGGAGCCTCTGACACAGCCATTTTAAATGGAAGCAAGAGCAAGGTAATGATTCACATTTCAAAATTAATTGTTAACTAATATAAATTGAAATGACACAACAGTTGCCTTGTAGCCTGCATCTTTTTAAATTTTAGTTGCATTGTGCATTGCATATGCCTTCCCTCTGTTCTCAAGAAATCCCCTCATCTGTGTGCGAACATGTTGATTAAGACATGGAATTGACAAAATGAAAAGGGATAGTATTCTCTTGGATATATAAGATGAAGGGTTGTATAATTTAAGCTTTAGTGTAGGTAGATTAAAATGATTTCCTCTTTTAAGAGAGAAGAGAAATGGGTTGTAACTTTACATTTAGAGTTGGGATGATGTCATAAAGCACTCATGCACATGAGTTAGAGAAATGTGGAACTGTGGCCAATTGGAAAACTTCAAAACTGAGTTTGACAAAAGGGCGTATAGGAATATATGACAAAAGTGGACAAAAATAAAGTGCAGCAAATACGCAACTTAATTTGAATGGTGGAATATTATCAAAGGCTGAATGATTACTTTACTTTCCTATGTTTGATGATGGGATATTTGAAGACAGTCTGTTTGCTAACTTTTTTTAAAAAAAAGAAAGATTTGAACCTAAAATGTAAAACCTGAGTAAGCTTTGCAATCCAAAGGAAGATATTATTTGATCTGAAAGATAGCATAGACATGATGGGCCAATCGAATTGGACTAGTAAAATTGAAATTATGATTTTGTGATTTGAGTTTCAATTTCTTTCCCTTTTATTCCCATGTAGCCCTTCTTCAAAAACTATTCTATTGTTTTTCATTTGGCATTCCTTATAGAATTTCCTTTGTGTTTTAGCTGCTCTTGTCTTTGATGTCTGTTAATTTTAAATTCCTGCTCCTGTTCTTATTTTCATATTGTTTTAGTGGGGACCATTTGGCACATGTCTATACTGGCTGTCCTATCAATTCCATTCTTCATCTTATTTCCTTATAATCCGTTTTCTTTCAAATTGATTCATAGTTGAACCTGGGTCACTGAAGCTGAGGCAGCATCACTATCTTTTGTGCTGCTTCAGCTTCATCATCTTAAAATAATATTTAACTCTTCTTCCTGCTTCCTCCATAAATTTAATGAAAGGTAGTTCAGTCTCCACAAAACCAAAATCCCTCATTCCGTATGATCATATAAATATTATCATATTGTAACTTATCCACGATTATTGAATATTTTCTAAAATAGCTTTTGATGTTGGAGATAGAAGTCCAAAAGGATCATTAGTAGCATTTACTGAGGTACATTTACCCCTGCCTCTGTTCCTATTTTTCTTAATGTATCACCAAATTTGTATTATATTTTTGAAATTCTTATTACTATTCCTTTGCATGACTTCGTTAAAATTGATATAACATTTTAAAATTGTGATTAAAATGAATTGGCTTGACTGGGACATTGCAGATTATCAATAGAGTGTACATCCATTGTTGAGTTATCCTCTGTTAGAAAATAATCTGAAATTTCTGAAGGTCTTTCAAGCACTTGGTCCATTAAGGGTTTGTTGAAAAAAGTGGTAAATATAACTAGTTACTTTTAAAGAAAAAGACTGTAAATTTTAAAATCAGATTTGATATTTCAGCAACTAATATTATATTTAAGGTTGCAAATCCGGAGCTAAAACCCATGAATAAATCACTTGAAGACTCTGACTGTCCACAAACAAGGTATGACATTCCTGTACTACTTCTGATGGATGTGTGATTTTTAGCTATTACATCTTAAAACTAATCATTTTGATTAAAACTTTAATGTTAAAATTATTTTGTGCTTGATATTCTCTTGTTCATTGAATTTCCGATATTATTTGCTAGGTTCTGCATTTCAGCACAAATATTTTTCCAGTGTCTATTTTTATCAAGTTCTATTGCAGATCAACATCTTAATAATTGTTAGCTTGCTTTGAATAGTGCAATTTGTTTCCTTTGGATTGTGCAGTTTTGGTCTCCTTGGTGGAGGTGGGGGGGGGGGGGAGGAGGATATAATAACATTGGAGGTGGTCCAGTGGAGATTCAGTTTGCTACTTCCAGACATGAGAGGTTTGGTGGACAATTTAGGTCTGTATTCTTTGGAGTTTAGAAGAATGAGGGGTGACCTTATTTAAATGTGCAGGATTGGGATGGGGTTTGACAGAGCAGATATTGAGTTGTTTTTTTCTACTCATGAGTTTCAAATAAGGTGCAGTTATAAGGATCCATGAATTTAAAACTAGGTTGCATAGAAAGTACTTTTCAGAGGATAGTGGCTGTCTGGAATTTTCTGCACCGTAGAGTTGTGAAGTATTCATTAGAAATACTTAAGATGGAGATCCATACATAATTGAAAGGTAATGGAATTAATTTCTGTAGAGAACTGGCACAGAAAAGTGGGTCAGAACAGATCAGCCATTATCCTATTGAATTGTGGGGCAGGGTTGAGGGGCCAGATGGTCTTACTCCTACTCCTATTTTCTTGTGTGCTTGTGAAATTTTAACTTTTACTTGCTGCACTTTTTTTTCCTCCAAATGCAATTATCTATATTCATAATAAGGTAAGTCTACTTTGCATTTGAGTTTTTGAAGAATCGTGGTCCATCATAAGCTATCTAGCTCATCTTTCTTATTAATTATAAGAAAACAGTGGTAAAAACAGGGTAATTGTAGTGAAGCTTAAATCACTGGTAAGGCCGCAGCTAGATTTATGTGTTTATGGTTACCATAATTCAGGAAAGGTGCAAAGATCCTGAAGAGTGCAGAAGCTATTTGTTTGAATGGAGCCAAGGCTCAGAAAATTAAGTTGAGGATAAAGAGGGGGATCTTGGACTGATAAGGTTGTTTGATGTAATGCAGTGCAAATTTGCAGACTTAAGCTTCATTTGTTATGATCCAAACTGTTATAAATACTCTGCGGGTGAGGCTGCACGTGTGGAGAGTGTAAAACAGAGTGAATGCTTCAAGTCAATAACCTTTCATCAGGATTAAAAGGTTTTAAAAAAAATTGCAGGAAAAATGGGTTGGGACATGGTATAAAATGAATGCCTGTGATAATGACAATCATGACACTGAACTATGCAAATTGTTACCAGCTGGAAGAGGGTGCTGAAGGCTTATTGATCAGAGGTGATCTATTTGGATGAAGTGTAAATAAAGGAAAATGGGTAGAAGATAATAAGTATGCTGGAACTATGAAAAATTACAGCTGTTGGGACTTTGAAATAAGATGCTGGAAATAGACTGTGAAGAGAGGAAAAATTAAATTGGTATTTGTTTAGTTCTTCCTGAATTTAAAATCTGTTTTGTTTTTTTCCCTTCCTTACTCCTCTTTTTTTCTTTAAAAAAAAGATTTGGATCAGCAGATGCACCTACTCAAGCTGATGTGCTGAAATCACTACGTGATCCCGAAGTAACTCTTGTGCTGCCATTTTCATGTATGTCATACAATATCACCAATCTTGACTTTGCTGCCCATTTGTCTGGAATAATTAATCAAGCTCTATTGAAAGCGCATACCACTGAGACTTTATTTGGCTGTCAAGGAAACCCTGTTAATTATCCTGAGGTCTTCGGTAACGAAGCTGGATATTTTGAAATGGGTCCAGATCAAGGTGATTGTATTTTGGGATGTAGTTCAAACATTGATCTATCCAGTATTTCTGCAAACCAAGAAGCTGAGATATTAAAGGTACTGTGGGCTCTTTGTATACAGGCAAACAAGAGATTAAGATTGTTTATATCTTGCATTGTACTGATTGACAGTGCTGTAGCTATATTTCAGATTCCTCACTGCGAACCCCTGGGAAATGTGCAAAATGTTATTTCTCAAATGCAGCTTGTTCTTTGTCTTCCCTATTCAGAAATTTTGGAAGTGTTCTTTGAAGTGCCAGAAATGTGCCTTTCAATGAAAATTAAAACACATGGCTGTTTCTTCTTTATATCTGATTCTCAGAGTCTTAAAGACTTCAATTTCTGTTTGAAGGCTGTGTTGAATAAATCTACTTCAAGTTTGACTAGACTTGATTATGAAGAGCCTCTTATGGAAGACTTCATTGTTCAGCTTTTACAGCATCAGCAGCTTGCACTAAGTGACACTGGCATTAAAGGTAGTTTTGCAGCATATATTTTGATCAGCGACAACCCCAAACCATGGGGTTGGGCAGAGGAGACGAATCCTTGTGTTTCACATACTGAAGTGGTCAGTGGTTTAGAATTAAAGAACAAAAATACTCTGCACTCTGAAGTTTTTTCGGAAGTTCTTCCAGGGAGAGAAGAAAATTCCAAACCTGTATGTGTACCTTGTCTTATGATTTTGACAGCCCAACATCTTTATTTCATAAAGATAGATTTCTACAAAGCAGCAAAAAAGTGTCTTCATCCGGAAGAGAATGCAGAATGTCCATTTAAGTTGAACAGAATTTCATTAGCTACGTTGCTTTTAAATCCAAAGCATGGATCCCATACTGTTGAAACAGTGGCATTTTGGGATGGTCATGTCCTTGAATTCTTGATTGGATATCAACTTGCAACGGCAGTTTTTTTGCTTCCCCATGAGAAGTTCCATTTTCTACGAATGTTTAATCAACTGAGAGCAAGCTTTCAGGGTGTCAAATCTGTTGTAGTGTACAGAACTTGTCCGGATCACTGCTACGTGACGAGGCATTCCACGGATACAACTGATCACTCTCCTGAACCTAAAAGGTAATAACAGAGCAATATGTAGTTGTTAGTCAAATCTTAAAGTCTATTTCATTTCTCTGCGGCTCTTGGCTGTAATTGCATTTATTTGCAGATTCAGGGTTTTCATCAAAAATGTTAATCAACTCTTTGCCTCCACAGATGCTGCTTTAGTCTTCCAGTAGTTTTCTTTAAACTCTGCATTTCAGCATCTGTGGTTTCTTGTCCCTTTTGACAGTTTGGATCTCATGTCAGCTATTTAATGAGTCCATCTGATTGTTTGTGGACGGGTTTACTGCACTGTAGAAAGGGAATGTATGACTTTTTGCCAAGTGCTCAATTTTTTAGAGTTGATCAAATTAAGCACAGTAAATCTAATTTTGATATCTGTATAGTATGAAATCTTGGGATTTTGTATATGATTTAATTATTGGTACAATATTTATTAAGTACAGTATGTTGTATTTAATAGATGACTTTATACTTGAGAATTAAACATTTACAAACATGACTTTACATCTAAAATCTGCATTTGGTTGTTAGTGTAACAGTCTGCATATTAACAAGTTTTGTATGTGTGATAACACAATTAAGTTTATGGCTATCATTGCTTCCTTTTTATTTGTGATGCAGAACATCTAGAGAAGGATTTCTTGGTGGAGGGTATTACTTGGTATTACAGCACATTAACATGTAAATCAGAAATAGGCCCTTTAGCCCTTACGGCTACTATCTCATTTAATGAGATTATGGCTAGTTTGATGTGTGACTGTAAATATTGCACATTTCTGTCTAGCATCACTAACGTTTAACCCTTTGCTAATGAGGAATCATACTGTCTTTTAAAAGAAAGCTTTGAAGTCTTTGTGTTTGACTGGGTTTACAGGAAGAATTCCAAGAATTCACTGCTTTCCTATGTGAATATCTTGCAAATGACTCTTATTTTTATCCAGGCCATGCTGATATTTTTAAAAATAAAAGGCCATGTTGCTTTTCATAATGTAATCAAAAGTCACAAGATTAAGATTTTAATTTTGTCCGTCCAAATGTTGTTATTATTATTATGGTTAAGGTCTTTTGTGTTCTTGTTCCTATCATGATAGATCTTGAAGATATCTTGTAGAAACAATTGAGGCCCCACATTCTACCATTTCTTCTATGGTAACCTCTTAACAGTTTTTGTTACGATACTTAAATCAAATTTGTATGTCTGAAAATGGTAGTTAATTATTACAACAAAAATAATTAACTGGCCAAATGTTTATAGAATATAAAAGTATTTGGGGGAGGAATTTTTTTTATTGTAAATGGATTGTAAAAGTGCCTTAATGTTTTATCATCAACTCCTTTTGTTTCCCAATATTTTCATTTGTTTAATTATCTTCTCCTGGTAAGTTTAAGTTTCTATCTGTTTATCTCTACAGTAACCAGCCAAAGTTGAAATCGGACTTGGGTCTTTCTCTACAGTATCCTTCTGAGACGTTGCTGCAAAAATTAACTGAAGAGAATCGGCGTCCCTTTCATCTTTCTGCCTCCCCATCTCTCCATTACCTAGCAGGTTTGAAAGGAAGAGCTATTGTGGATTGTTTTCACAACAGTATGGCTGAGGTAATACTTGTACATGATGGGTGTGTTTTTGTGTTAACTCCCTTTTTACTATCATCTCCCATTTGGGCATAGTGAGAAACTTTTCCCTCGACAGATGTCTGTAACAGGAGGGCATATATTTTGGGTTAGGGCTAGGAGATTTAGAAGGGATTTGAGGAAGAATTATTTTACTCTGAAGGTTAAAATCTGGAACACTGTCCAAGAGGTGAATGCAAAGACTTGTACAACATTTAAGAAGTACTCAGATGAGCACTTGAAAAGATATGGCATTGTAAGCTACCAGCCCCATGCCAGAAAATGTGATTAGTATGGATAGGTAATAGATAGCAGCATGGATAAAGTGGTTCAAGGGCCTATTTACTGTGTTGTATGACTGATTAGAAGATGTTGGACTTTATTCATTCAAGGACTTTTGGCTTAGCAAGTTGAGCCAACATTCTAGTTGTAGAAGGTGGAGGTAAACGGCCTTGAATCACTGCATTATATGTATATAAAATATATGTATATACATATTCTATATATTATATATATACACACTTTATACATATGTATATAAAGCTCAGCAGCGTCTCTGCTTTCTGTGAAGGCTGAGAAAAGTTCATCTCCCACCCCCCCATCCTCACCACATTCTACAGAGGATGTATCGAGAGTATCCTGAGCAGCTGCATCACTGCCTGGTTTGGGAATTGCAGCATCTCTGATCGCAAGACCCTGCAGCAGATAGATCAGCCATCAGCCTCCTCGATACCCAGAGTCTAGACTGACATCTACATCATTTATTATTATATTGAAATTTGTCCTCTACTGTGCCTGTTGTCTTGTTTATTAATTAACTTATTAATCCATTATTGTACTGCCCTGCACTGTTTTGTGCACTTTATGTAGTTCTGTGTAGGTCTGTAGTCTAGTGTAGTTTTTGTGTTTTATGTAGTCTAGTATAGCCTTGAGTTGTCTCACATAGCCTAGTCTAGTTTTGTGTTCTTTCATGTAGCACCATGGTCCTGGAGGAACATTGTTTTTACTGTGTACTGTACCAGCAGTTTATGGTCGAAATGACAATAAAAAATGACTTGTTAACTGGGTCTGTTTGGACAGCAAACACATGGCCACACATGAGAATAATTATATGCATTAGACTTCCCATTTGTTCACTAGAAATTAGAATAACTGTGGAACTGACTCTGTTGAATTTATATGGTTAGAACTTTTGTGGATGTGCCTAAATCACATTTTCTGATGTGCTTGTTTAACAGTGTTTTCTTTTGATTTTGTGCTACTCCTGCTGGTGATTTTCTTATTATTGGTTCAAGTTAACCTAAAACTAAATTATATGTGGTACTGAGTGTTTTTTTTTGGCTAATGATTGATTAGTATCCAAAGATAATTGTATTCATTATTTAATACTTAAAATAATATTGCTAGATATTCATAAACTATTTTTCAGATTTTTTTCATAACTTTGAGCAGTTTACTCTTTTTTACCTTGTAGTTTGTATGATTATAACTTTAACTTTGAAATGTCAATCTATTACCTAGAATGGAATTTTGGTTAGATAATAAATGACAATAACTTTGTATTTTGATCTGAAGCAAAGTTGAACCTGGAATACTGTAAGAATGACAGCAAAAATGTAATTTTCAGTAAGGCTATTTTCGATGCGTAAATTCAAAGCTCATTGCTGACTAAAGTCAAAGTTGCTTGCTGACTAAAGTCAAAGTGGTATGTACTTTTATTTTAAGTTTTTTTTTCCCCTTGTTGCTTAATTATTCCTGTTCTATTACAGGTTGAGAATGAAGAGCTACGGTATCTAATTTGGTCTTCAGTTATATTTTACAAAAGCTCGGAGCTTGAAGTTACTGCCTGCATAATGCTCTCTACCAAAGCATTGTATTTCGTGTTGGATGATAGCATCATTAAGCTTGCTGATCAAACTGGTATGGCTAGTTTGTTTTTGATTTAAGTATTATTTCGTTTTGTCTGGAAGCAATTATTTTACTCTTTTGCGATTGTTATTAGTATAGTGTTCTTCAACAAGGAATATTATATTAAAATTTTAGTAAGCAGGGAACGTGTGTGTGAAAGGTTGTAAGGAAATCTCATGGATTATCAGTAAAACTGCTTGGAAGCAGGATGAACAAATAGCACTGTTATAGTTACTAATCTCCTGACTACCAAGGGCATTGTTAAAAGGCGATGTGTCAAAAAGGTGACATCTTCATTAAGGACTCGCACCACCCAGAACATGCCGTCGTCTTATTCCTACTATCAGGGAGGAGGTACAGGAACATCTTAGGAACAGCTCTTCCCCTCCACCATCAGATGTATGAATGGTCCACGAACACTACTTCACTAGTGTTGTCTTTTTCCACTTTTTTTTTTACAAGTTGTAACTTAGTTTTCATGTATTGCACCGTATTTCTGCCCCAAAACAACAGATTTCACAACATGCGTCCATGATATTAAACCTGATTCTGGTTCTGATAGAAACATTAAGAAGGCATTTACAGAAAAAGGTAGGATTTGCAAAAGGAACACAAAAAATACTGGAGGAACTCAGCAGGCCAAGCAATATCTTTGGAAGAAAGTAGAGTCGATGTTTCAGGCAGAGACCGTTCATTAGACCTTCATTCTGATGAAGGGTCTCGGCCTGAAATGTCAACTGTACTTTTTTTTTCCTATAGATGCTACCTGGCCTGTTGAGTTCCTCCAGCATTTTGTTATGTTGCTTGGATTTCCAGCATCTGCAGATTTTCTCTTGTTTGACATTTGCAAAAGGGTTGGATTAAATTGATATTTGCAGCAATGTGCTCCAGATATAGTGGTTATGCTATGGGATTGTAGTTTGTGGTTGATATTCTGGAGTTTATGAAGTAAATGGTTCAATAGTTCAGAAATCCACATGACTTTCAAAATGGAACATGAAAATAATTTGCAGCACTCTGGAAGTGTGAGTATGGGTCAGATGGAATTTCGCTGGACTCCGCCTTCCGCTCACGGACATGTAAGATATAGTTTCTTTCTGTCCACCTTTAATCTCTTCCTTTTCCGACTTAAACTTTGAAATTTCAACTTTATTCAGTCGGATCTGTAGAGCAACAGTTATAATTATGGCTACTTTAAGAAGCACCAAAAGGAACCCGGACCCAGGCAACGGAAAGTCTAAAAAAATTTGACGAGTTCTTGGAGGAACCCCCTTGGGTGAAGAGATTAGAATCTCAAATCAGCAGTATTGGCACTGAAATAACTCAACTAAAAGAGAAATTTGAAGAAAAAATTGACTCTCTGAGCCTCAATCTTAAAGAAGTTAGTTGAAATATGGCTGACCTTTCTTCTCGTTTGGAAAAGGCTCAACAACAAATCGTGGATCTGGAAGCTCAACGTCGGAATAATATTCAAATAGTTGGATTAAAAGAGAAATCAGAATTTGCCGACACAATGGATTATTTTGCTAAAATGTTTCAGCCTTTATTTCCGGAGGTTTGTTTGTTACCTCCAGGTATTGAAATGGCTCACAGAACCGATGCTTTAAAACTTTTGGATCAAGGTTAAAAACAGGCATATTGTTGTGCGTTTTCTCCGTTTCAGAGACAAAGCCCGCATTATTAAGCTTGCAAGAAAACAAAGGTGGTTTCAATTTCAAGGTTCGGAGATTTGCTTTTTTGAAGATTTTCCATGCGAAATTGTTAAAAAGCGTGCTGGATTTGCTTCGGCTATGAGATCAGTGTATCAAAAACAGTTCCTTCCAATTTAATTATATTGAGATACATGTCGACTAATGACTTTTATGTTGGGTAGAGGGAGACAGAGATTACTTTTTAAATTTTTTTTATTTAGGTAGGTGGAGTTTATAATCGCTTCTACGCTTTTCTTTGTACTTTTGTCAGTTAAATAAAGGTTCATGTGAATTAACGTATCACAGATTTTTGTTTTTATTGCATTTTGGAAAATATCCCAGCTTTTCCGGAAATGGTGTGTAGATGATCCCTCTTTTCTTTTTTTTAAAGCTGTCTTTGCTCTATTACCTGATTTAAATGAATATATGTTATTAATGGGTGGTGATTTTAATACTTGTTTAAATCCTTTAATGAAGAACCCAAACATCAACTCCCTAATCGTTCTGCATCACTTATTAATTCCTTTTTAATTGATTATGGTCTAATTGAAGTATGGAGGCATATGCATCCTAGTGATAGAGAATACTCTTTTTTTCTCACATGTTCATAATAAATATTTGAGAATCGACTATTTTATAGTTGACCCTCGACTTATATTTAATGTTCAGAGATGTGAGTATGATGTGATTGCTATCTCTGATTCATGCTCCTTTAAACCTAATATTTGAACTGAAAGATGTTGCTTCTACCAGACCATTTTGGCATTTTCCAGACCACTTGTTACAAAGTTCAGAATTTGTTGAGTGTATTGAAACTCGGATAAGAGTTTTTTCTCTTTAATAATACAGAAAAAGTCTCAAAGTTAGTAATTTGGGATACATTAAAAGCCTATTTACGTGGTCAGATTATTTTGTATATAGCTAAACTGAAGAAACAAACAAGAATAGAATTAGATAAAATCTCTAAACAAATTAAAGAATTAGATAACATCAGTGCAATTTCTCCAAATGTTTCATTTAAAAGAAGAGTAGAATTACAATCACAATATAATTTATAATTAACATAACCTATTGAAGAATGCTGAAATTGAAAAGTCAATTTTATATTTTCGGGGATAAAAATAATAAGCTCTTAGCTTCCCAATTAAGAGCAGCTAGAGCTAAAAGACAAAATTTTAAAGATTCATAAAAATAATGGAGGTATAACAAGTAACCATGAAGACATTAATAATATTTTTCAAGATTTTTATTCTGATCTTTACAGATCTCAATTTACTGCAGATTCCTCCAAAATGAAGGCTTTTTTTTTTACATAAGATTAAATTTCCTCAACTTTCTGCTGAAGATCAACAGATGCTTTATGCTCCAATTACTGAGCATGAAATTCAGAAAGCTATTTTATTTATGCAATCAGGTAAAGCTCCTGGACTTGATGGTTATTCGGTAGGATTTTACAAAAAATTTGAAAGATTACTTTTTCCGTATCTTTTAGAAATATTTCATGAATACTTTGAGAAGGAAGAATACCTTCTTCCTTTTATGAAGCATCTATTTCCTTAATCCTTAAGAAAGATAAAGATCCTACTGAATGTTCATCATATAGACCTATTTCACTATTAAATGTGGATGCAAAAATTCTCTCTAAGACAATGACTATCCACTTGGAAAATATTGTTTGAAATCGAAGTCAGAGGCAGAGGGGGAAGAGGTAAAAGAAGCTCAGAGAGAAGCATTTTTTTTTATAACTGATCGGGGCAAAGAGGCTAGACTGCGCGCCAAACGTTTAAAAGAAAGACTGCCATATACAGTGGCCATTGTTCGGAGTGGACTGAGGCAGAATGGGACGGCTTTGGCTCAGTCAGGCTTCGGTGAGAACAGGCAGAGGCGAGGTTGAACGGGGCACAATTTAAAAAGCGAGCACAGGCTGAGTGCGAGCTTCATTCCAGGTGAGGTAGGGCCCGGTAAGCTCCTTTAATTAATCTAATTAGCTTAGGAGTAGGTAATGGAGGCAGCAGTTAGAGCAGTTGAGTGCTCTGTTTGCAGTATGTCGGAAGTCAGGGTGAGCACGGCTGTCCCTGATGACTACACCTGTGAAAGGTGCATCCAGCCGCAGCTCCTGACAAACCGTGTTAGGGAACTGGAGCTGGATGAATTTTGGATCATTCGGGAGGCAGAAGCAGAAATAGGAGTTTCAGGGAGATAGTCACCCCTAGGAGTCAGGAGACAGGTAGTTGGGTGACTGTCAGGAGAGGGAAGGGAATTAGACAGGAAGAGCAGAGCACCCCTGTGGCCATTCCCATCAACAATAAGTATACCATTTTGGATACTGTTGGTGGGAACAACCTACCAAGGACAAGTTGCAATGGTTGCATCTCTGGCACCGAGACTGGACCCTCAGTTCAGAAGGGAAGGACGGAAAAGGGAAGAGCAGTAGTGATAGGGGATTTGATAGGGGGACAGATAGGAGGTTCTGTGGAAGAGATCTAGAATCACGGATGGTCTGTTGCCTCCTTGGTGCCAGGGTCCACGATATCTCGGATCAAGTTCTCAGTATTCTCAAGAGGGAGGGTGAGCAGCCAGATGTCATGGTCCATGTAGGGACCAGTGACGTTGGTAGGAAAAGTGAGGAGGTCCTGAAATGTGAGTTTAGGGAGCTAGGTGCCAAGTTAAAGGACAGGACCTCCAGGATTGCAATCTCAGGATTGCTACCAGTGCCACGTGCAGGTGGGTTTAGAAATAGTAAGATAGTGCAGATCAACATGTGGCTGAAGAAATGGTGCAGGAGTGAGGGCTTCAGATTTATAAATAATTGGGCAGTTTTCCAGGGAAGGTGGGACCTGTTCTGGCGGGACGATTTACATCTGAACTGGAGGGGGACAAATATTCTTGCAGGTAGGTTTTCTAGAGAGGCTCCAGTGGATTTAAACTAGATACGAGGGGGGAGGGGAACCAGAGTGTAGGAACAGGTGTATGAGAGAAGGAAGAAAAAGAAGACAGTAAAGTTCTTTGTACTGTTAGAGATAAACAGAGAGGAAGAGGTGGAGAATTTCTTAAATGCATTTATTTTAATGCTAGGAGCATTGTAAGAAAGGTGGATGAGCTTAGAGCATGGATTGATACCTAGAAATATGATGTTGTAGCTATTAGTGAAACATGGTTGCAGGAGGGGTGTGATTGGCAACTAAATATTCCTGGATTTCATTACTTCAGGTGTGATAGAATCAGAGGGACAAGAGGGGGAGGTGTTGCGTTGCTTGTCAGAGAAAATATTACAGCAGTGCTCTGGCAGGATAGATTAGAGGGCTCGTCTAGGGAGACTATTTGGGTGGAATTGAGGAATGGGAAAAGTGTAGTAACACTTATAGGGGTGTATTATAGACCACCTAAAGGGGAGCGAGAATTGGAGGAGCAAATTTGCAAGGAGATAGCAGATATTTGTAGTAAGCACAGGGTTGTGATTGTGGAAGATTTTAATTTTCCACACATATACTGGGAAGCTCATACTGTAAAAGGGATGGATGGTTTGGAGTTTGTAAAATGTGTGCAGGATAGTTTTTTGCAGCAATACATAGAGGTATCAACTAGAGAGGGGCAGTGTCAGATCTCCTGTTAGGGAATGAAATAGGTCAGGTGACGGAGATATGTGTTGTGGAGCACTTCAGGTCCAGTGATCACAATACCATTAGTTTCAATATAATTATGGAGAAGGATAGGACTAGATCCAGGGTTGAGATTTTTGATTGGAGAAAGGCTAACTTTGATGAGATGCGAAAGAATTTAATTGGGACAATTTGTTTATGGGAAGGATGTAATAGAGAAATGGAGGTCATTTAAAGGTGAAATTTTGAGGGTACAGAATCTTTTATGTTCCTGTTAGGTTGAAAGGAAAGGTTAAAAGTTTGAGAGAGCCATGGTTTTCAAGGGATATTGGAAACTTGGTTTGGAAAAAGAAATAAATATAGTCAGCATGGAGTAAATGAGGTGCTTGAGGAATATAAAGAATGTAAAAAGAATCTTAAGAAAACAATTAGAGAAGCTAAAAGAAGATACAAGTTTGTTTTGGCAGGTAAGGTGAAAATAAATCCAAAGGGTTTCTACAGTTCTATTAATAGCAAAAGGATAGTGAGGGATAAAATTGGTCCCTTAGAGACTCAGAGTGGACAGCTATCTGTGGAGCTGAAAAAGATGGGTGAGATTTTGAACAATTTCTTTTCTTCAGTATTTACTAAGGGGAAGTATATTGAATTGTGTAACGTAAGGGAGACAAGTAGGGAAGTTATGGAAAATATGACGATTAAAGAGGAGGAAGTACTGGCGCTTTTAAGGAATATAAAAGTCGATAAATCTCTGGGTCCTGACAGGATATTCCCTAGGACCTTGAGAGAAGTTAGTGTAGAAATTACAGAGGCTCTGACAGAAATATTTCAAATGTCATTGGAAACAGGGATGGTGCCAGAGGATTGGCATATTGCTCATGAGGTTCCATTGTTTAAAAAAGGGTTCTAAGAGTAAACCTAGCAATTATAGGCCTGTCAGTTTAACGTCAGTGGTGGATAAATTAATGGAAAGTATTCTTATAGATGGTATATATAATTATCTGGATAGACAGGATCTGATTAGGAACAGTGAACATAGATTTGTGCATGGAAGGTCATGTTTGACAAATCTTATTGAATTTTTTGAAGAGGTTACGAGGAAAGTTGATGAGGGTAAAGCAGTGGATGTTGTCTATATGGACTTCAGTAAGGCCTTTGACAAGGTTCTGCATCGAAGGTTAGTTAGGAAGGTTCAATCATTAGTATTAATATTGAAGTAGTGAAATGGATTCAACAGTGGCTGGATGGGAGATGCCAGAGAGAAGTCGTGGATAACTGTTTGTCAGGTTGGAGGCCGGTGACTAGTGGTGTGCCTCGGGGATTTGTACTGGGTCCAATGTTGTTTGTCATATACATTAATGATCTGGATGATGGGGTGGTAAATTGGATTAGTAAGTATGCAGATGATACTAAGATCGGTGGCATTGTGGATAATGAAGTAGGTTTTCAAAGTTTGCAGAGAGATTTAGGCCAGTTAGAAGAGTGGGCTGAGTGATGGCAGATGGATTTTAATACTGATAAGTGTGAGGTGCTACATTTTGGTAGGAATGATCCGTATAGGACATACATGGTAAATGGTAGGGCATTGAAGAATGCAGTGGAACAGAGTGATCTAGGAATAATGGTGCATAGTTACCTGAAGGTGGAATCTCATGTGGATAGGGTGGTGAAGAAAGCTTTCAGTACGTTGGCCTTTATAAATCAGAGCATTGAGTATAGGAGTTGGGATGTAATATTAAAATTTTACAAGGCATTGTTAAAGTGGAATTTGGAGTATTGTGTACAGTTCTGGTCACTGAATTACAGGAAAGATGTCAACAAAATAGGGAGAGTACAGAGAAGATTTACTAGAATGTTACCTGGGTTTCAGCACCTAAGTTACAGGGAAAGATTGAACAAGTTAGGTCTTTATTCTTTGGAGCGTAGAAGGTTGGGGGGGAACTTGATAGAGGTATTTAAAGTTATGAGGGGGATAGATAGAGTTGACGTGGATAGGCTTTTTCCATTGAGAGTAGGGGAGATTCAAACAAGAGGACAGGAGTTGAGAGTCGGGGGGCAAAAATTTAAGGGTAACACGAAGGGGAATTTCTTTACTCAGAGTGGCAGCTGTGTGGAATGAGCTTCCAGTATAAGTGGTAGACGCAGGTTCAGTATTGTCATTTAAAGTAAAATTGGATAGGTATATGGACAGGAAAGGAATGGAGGGTTATGAGTTGAGTGCGGGTCAGTTGGACTAGGTGAGAGTAAGCATTCGGCACGGATTAGAAAGGCTGAGATGGCCTGTTTCTGTGCTGTAATTGTTACACGGTTATATGATTATAACTAAAATTATCTCTATGGATCAAACAAGCTTTATTAAAGGCTGTTACTCTTTCTGTAATGTTCGGAGATTGTTGAATATTATGTATTCACCAATATCTAAGCAACCACAATGTGTTTTCTCTCTCGACACAGAAAAGGCATTTGATAGAGTTAAGTGGCCATATTTGTTTAAAGTATTAGAAAAATTTGGTTTTGGTAATAATTTTAATAAGTGGATTAAAATGATTTATAAGAATCCTATTGCCACAGTTATTACTGATTATCTCAGGTCTTTTTTTCCACTTTCTTGTGGTACGAGACCGGGATGTCCTTTAAGCCCTTTATTATTTAATCTTGTATTGGAGCCTTTGGCAATAACACTACGTGAAGCTAAAAATATTCATGGTATCTCTATGAATGGAACCATACATAAGATTTCTCTTTATGCAGATGATCTTTTGGTTTTTATTTTGAATCCTGAGAAATCAATTCCTAATCTTTTAGTAACACTAAAAGATTTTGGTGAATATAAAATATAATGACCAAAGATAATGGTTTGTTGGGGTGGCAGAGCCTGGTAAATGCAAAAGACCTAAGCTCCTTGATTCAGAGGTTCAATTCCTCTCCCTAACTAATGCTAGATCTTGTACTTCTCTACATTATTAATCCATTAGCCTTCATTATCCCCATCCTCTTAGCTACAGCCTTTCTTACCCTAGTTGAACGAAAAATCATAGGTTATATACAATTCTGCAAAGGGCCTAACGTAGTAGGTCCATATGGTCTTTTACAGCCTATTGCCAATGGACTTAAATTATTCACCAAAGAACCAGTCTGACCATCCTTCTCATCCCAGTTACTATTCCTAATTACTCCTACTATTGCCCTAACACTAGCACTATTAATATGAATTCCCCTACCCCTCCCACATTCAATCTTTAATTTAAACCTGGGCCTACTTTTTATTTTAACCATCTCAAGCTTAACAGTTTACACCATCTTAGGCTCAGGCTGAGCCTCAAACTCCAAATACGCCCTCATAGGAGCCCTCCGTGCAGTTGCACAAACCATTTCCTACGAAGTAACACTTGCCCTGATCCTCCTAGCCTTAATTATCTTCACAGGAGGCTTTACACTCCACACATTTAACTTAAGCCAAGAAACTATCTGGTTAATCATCCCCGTATGACCCTTAGCCATAATATGATACATCTCAACACTAGCAGAAACCAACCGAGCTCCCTTTGACCTCACAGAAGGTAAATCCGAATTAGTTTCAGGATTCAACATCGAATATGCAGGAGGTTCATTCGCCCTCTTCTTCTTAGCTGAATATTCCAACATCCTGTTAATAAATACCCTCTCCGTCATCCTATTCCTAGGAACATCCTATAATCCTCATCTTCCACAACTCACCACCATCAACCTCATACTTAAAGCAACCGCACTAACCCTGTTATTCCTATGAATTCGAGCCTCTTACCCACGATTTCGATATGATCAGCTCATACATCTTGTCTGAAAAAACTTCCTACCCATCACACTAGCCATAATTCTATGACATATCACTTTACCCATTGCCACAGCCAGCCTCCCACCGATAAACACTTAAAAGGAAAAGTGCCTGAATCAAAGGGCCACTTTGATAGAGTGGATAATGAATGTTAAAGCCATTCCTCTTCCCTATGTTAGAAAAACAGGATTCGAACCTGTGCTCGAGATCAAAACCCTTGGTACTTCCAACTATATTATTCTCTAAGTAAAGTCAGCTAATCTTAAGCTTTTGGGCCCATACCCCAAACATGTTGGTTAAAATCCTTCCTCTACTAATGAACCCACTAGTTCTCTCCATCACAATCCTCAGCTTAGGATTAGGTACCACAATAACATTTATTGCCTCACACTGACTATTAATCTGGATCGGCCTAGAAATTAATACAATAGCCATTATACCCCTTATAATTTACCAACATCACCCACGGGCAACAGAAGCTACCACAAAATACTTTCTTACACAAGCCACTGCCTCTGCTGTCCTCCTATTTGCAGGAACCACAAATGCTTGACTCACGGGTCAATGAAGCATTACAGAAATTATCCACCCAACCTCTGCCACACTTCTCTCCATTGCTTTAGCATTAAAAATTGGACTAGCACCCCTACACTTCTGACTACCAGAAGTTCTCCAAGGACTTAACTTGCTTACCGGACTCATCCTCTCCACATGACAAAAACTTGCACTATTCGCAATCCTACTACAACTTTATCATCTCCTCAACCCAACATTACTTATAACTATGGGTATTCTATCAATTATCATTGGAGGTTGAGGGGGTCTTAACCAAACACAACTACGAAAAATCCTAGCATACTCATCAATCGCCCATATCGGCTGAATGATTATCATCCTACATTATTCCCCAAATCTCACCCTCCTCAACCTAACCATTTACATCATTATAACTTCATCCTTATTCCTTCTCCTTAACACAAATAACACCACAAAAATCAACTCAATCACTATCTCATCAACCAAATCACCACTACTAACCATTATGGCAATACTAACCCTCCTCTCCCTAGGAGGACTTCCTCCTCTTACAGGCTTCATGCCCAAATGTCTCATCCTCCAAGAAATAACTAAACAAAACCTTCTTATTCCAGCCACACTCATAGCCCTAACAGCATTACTTAGCTTATTCTTCTACCTACGCCTATGTTAATTACTCTCACCCTTTCTCCCAACCCCACCACCTCCTCATCATCATGACGAACAAAAACCTTCCAACCAAATCTACTCCTAACCGTTACAACATCCCTCGCCTTACTTCTCCTTCCACTCACTCCTATAATTCTCTCACTAACCACGTAAGAAATTTAGGTTTAAACAAGCCAAAAGCCTTCAAAGCTTTAAACAAGAGTGGAACTCTCTTAATTTCTGTAAGACTTGCAAGATTTTATCTCACATCTCCTGAATGCAACTCAGATACTTTTATTAAGCTAAAGCCCTACTAGATAAATAGGCCTCGATCCTATAAAATCTTAGTTAACAGCTAAGCGTTCTATCCAGCGAACTTTTATCTAGGCTTCTCCCGCCGTTTAACGGCAGTGAGGCGGGAGAAGCCCCGGGAGAGCCTATTCTCCTCCTTGGGATTTGCAATCCCATGTATTCTTATACTGCAGAGCTGATGTTTGATAAGAAGAGGACTTGAACCTCTCTTCACAGAGCTACAATCCGCCGCTTAAATCTCAGCCATCTTACCTGTGGCAATAATTAACCGTTGATTATTCTCTACTAATCACAAAGATATTGGCACCCTTTATTTAGTCTTTGGTGCATGAGCGGGGATAGTGGGTACTGGTCTCAGCCTATTAATCCGGACAGAACTAAGTCAACCAGGCGCATTGTTGGGAGATGACCAGATCTATAATGTGATCGTTACAGCCCATGCCTTTGTAATGATTTTCTTCATAGTAATACCAATTATGATTGGTGGGTTTGGTAACTGACTAGTTCCCCTGATAATTGGCGCTCCAGATATAGCCTTTCCACGAATAAATAATATGTTTTTGACTCCTCCCTCCGTCCTTCCTTTTACTTTTAGCCTCAGCAGGAGTAGAAGCCGGAGCTGGCACAGGATGAACAGTGTACCCCCCACTAGCCGGCAATCTTGCACATGCTGGGGCTTCTGTAGACCTTACTATCTTCTCCCTCCATTTAGCTGGAGTCTCCTCTATTCTAGCATCTATTAACTTTATCACAACAATCATTAATATGAAACCCCCTGCAATCTCCCACCTCTCTTTGTTTGATCCATCCTTATTACAACTGTCCTTCTCTTACTATCACTCCCAGTTCTAGCAGCAGGTATTAGCATGCTTCTCACAGACCGTAATCTTAATACAACCTTCTTTGACCCAGCAGGTGGAGGAGACCCCATTCTCTATCAACATCTCTTTTGATTCTTTGGACATCCAGAAGTTTATATTCTTATTCTGCCAGGCTTTGGCATGATTTCTCATGTTGTAGCCTATTACTCAGGAAAAAAAGAGCCTTTTGGCTACATAGGAATGGTTTGAGCAATAATAGCAATTGGTCTTCTTGGTTTCATTGTTTGAGCCCATCATATATTTACAGTCGGAATAGACGTAGATACACGAGCCTACTTTACATCGGCAACTATAATTATCGCTATCCCAACCAGAGTAAAAGTCTTTAGCTGACTGGCTACCCTTCATGGCGGCTCTATTAAATGAGAGACACCTCTCCTTTGAGCACTAGGTTTCATTTTCCTATTTACTGTCGGAGGTTTAACTGGCATCGTTTTAGCCAACTCATCCCTAGACATCATTCTACATGACACCTACTACGTCGTAGCTCATTTCCACTACGTCCTATCTATAGGAGCAGTATTTGCTATTATGGCTGGCTTTGTCCACTGATTCCCACTTATTACAGGCTACATCCTACACTCCGCCTGAACAAAAACACAATTCCTAGTTATATTTGTAGGAGTAAACATGACATTCTTCCCACAACATTTCCTAGGCCTAGCTGGAATGCCACGTCGATACTCGGACTATCCAGATGCCTACACCTATTGAAACATTATTTCATCAATCGGCTCTCTAATCTCACTAGTAGCCGTTATTATCATGATATTTATCCTATGAGAAGCATTTGCATCAAAACGTGAAATCATGTATATCGAACTACCTCACACAAACGTGGAGTGATTACATGGATGTCCACCACCTTATCACACCTGCGAAGAGCCAGCATTTGTTCAGGTTCAACGACCTTACTAAATCAATAAACAAGAAAGGAAGGAATTGAACCCCCATTAATTGGTTTCAAGCCAACCACATAACCACTCTGTCACTTTCTTGAGATTCTAGTAAAACAGTATTACATTACCTTGTCAGGGTAAAATTGTGGGTTCAAACCCCACGAATCTTAAACATGGCACATCCATCACAATTAGGTTTTCAAGATGCAGCTTCCCCTGTTATGGAAGAACTACTCCACTTTCACGATCATACCCTTATAATCGTGTTTCTTATCAGCTCATTAGTTCTTTACGTTATTGTAGCAACAATTTCAGCTAAATTAACCAACAAATATATTTTAGACTCCCAAGAAATTGAAATCGTCTGAACCATTGTTCCAGCAATTATCCTAATTCTAATCGCCCTACCATCCCTACGCATTCTTTACTTAATAGATGAAATTAATGATCCCCACATTACAATTAAAGCACTCGGACATCAATGATGCTGAAACTACGAATATACAGACTATCAAAACCTAGAATTTGATTCCTATATAATTCAAACAGAAGATCTCTCCCCCGGACAATTTCGTCTCCTAGAAACAGACCATCGTATGGTAGTCCCTATACAATCCCCAATCCAAGTCTTGGTAACTGCAGAAGACGTTCTCCATGCATGAACAGTTCCAGCACTAGGAGTAAAAATTGATGCAGTACCAGGCCGTCTAAACCAAACAGCCTTTATTATTTCTCACCCCGGAGTCTTCTATGGCCAATGTTCCGAGATTTGTGGAGCCAACTATAGCTTTATGTCAATCGTAGTTGAAGCAGTTCCATTGGAACACTTCGAGAACTGATCCTCACTAATACTCGAAGAACTTTCATTAAGAAGCTAAACCGGGTCTAGCATTAGCCTTTTAAGCTAAAAACTGGTGACTCCCAACCACCCTTAATGACATGCCTCAACTCAACCCAAGTCCTTGATTTTTAATCTTCTTATTTGCATGGGTATTCTTCCTAACTATTATACCGAGCAAGGTAATATCCTATCTATTCAACAACAACCCAACCACAAAAAGCACGGAAAAATCTCAACCAACCCCCTGAAACTGACCATGAGCCTAAACTTTTTTGACCAATTCTTAAGCCCATCCCTACTGGGAGTTCCTCTTATTGCCTTAGCAATTATAACTCCTTGACTTATTTTTCCCACAACAACTAAACGATGGTTAAACAACCGCCTGCTTATTCTACAAACCTGATTTATCAACCGCTTCACCTACCAGCTTACACAACCACTAAACTTTGGAGGACATAAATGAGCTTCCATCCTTACAGCACTCATATTATTCTTAATCACTATTAATCTCTTAGGATTACTTCCATATACTTTCACTCCAACAACTCAACTTTCACTAAACATAGCATTTGTCATCCCCCTTTGACTGACCACAGTTCTAATTGGCATGCTCAACCAACCAACAGTGGCCCTAGGTCACTTCTTACCGGAAGGAACACCCACCCTCCTAGTCCCAGTCCTCATTATCATTGAATCTATTAGTCTATTTATCCGACCCTTAGCCCTAGGGGTACGGTTAATGGCCAACCTCACAGCAGGTCATCTCCTAATACAACTAATTGCAACTGCAGCTTTCGTCCTAATTTCCATTATACCCTCAATTGCTCTCCTCACTTCACTTATTCTATTCCTCCTCACAATTTTAGAAGTCGCAGTAGCAATAATTCAAGCTTACGTTTTTGATCTCTTACTTTTAGTAACACTAAAAGATTTTGGTAAATTTTCAGGATATAAACTTAACTTCAATAAAAGTGCAAACACGAGGAAATCTGCAGATGCTGGAAATTCAAGCAACACACACAAGATGTTTGTGGAACACAGCAGGCCAGGCAGCATCTATAAGGAGATTATAACCACCTCTATAACTGCCAACTTACAGTATCCATCACCCTGGAACTATTGTCCGCTCCTCACACATCTGTCCTCCTTATAAATGCTGCCTGGCCTGGTGTGTTCCACCAGCATTTTGTGTGTTGTTTCAATAAAAGTGAATTGTTTCCATTAAATGCCTGTTTTTATATATAATGATATTCCTTTTAGAATTGTTAATATTTTTAAATATTGAGGTATTATAATTATGGAAAAATATAAAGATCTTTATAAAGCTAATATAGTTCCTTTAATGGACTCCATGAAACAACTATTTTCTAGATGGAATCCACTTACTCTTTCTTTAATAGGTCGTATCCATGCTGTGAAAATGATGATTTTACCTAGATTTTTATATATTTTCCAAAATATACCAATATTTTTAACTAAAAAATTTTTTGATCAAGCTGACTCTTATTTCTTCCTTTAATTGGAACAATAAAAGACCAAGAATTAATAAATATCATTTACAAAAATCTAAAAAAGATGGTGGACTTGCACTTACTAATTTAAGACTATTATTGGGCTGATAATATCAGAAGATTATGTTTTTGGCTATATTTGCTCAACAAGAGCCAAAAACCACTATGGGTTGATTTGGAATTAAAAGCTGTTAAACGATTTCATTTAACTTCAATATTAGAAGCTCCATTACCTTTACAGCTCTCTAAAATTCCAAATTTAAATCTTTACCCTGTTATTAAACAGTCCTTACTGATCTGGTTTCAGTTTTGCAATTTTTAAAATTTTAAACAACTTAAGTTGTCTAGTTTTTTTTAATTAAAACTTTTTATTTAAACCTTCAATAACCGATCCCATTTTTCTCCTATAGAGAAATAAGGGATCCGTTCTTTTACAGATTTATTTTGTAATGGTTGATTGATGACACAAATTTTCTCTCGCTCATACACATTTTCTGCAATATCTTCAGGTTAGACATTTTTTAGGACAATATTTATCTAAGTTTCCATATTTGCAAGAACCTGATTTGTTGGATACCATTTTGAAGTTGAATCCTTTAGTGAGAGGTTCCATTAGCAGAATTTATAATTTACTTTTGTTACAAAAATCTCTCACTAAAGATTAAACAAGATTAGGAGAGAGAACTTAATATGACCTGTGTTAATGAAGATTGGTTGTGAGTTTTGAAAAATGTAAATTCTTCTATATGTGCCAATCACGGTGTAATTCAGTTTAAAATTGTTCACTGTTATTATTTAACAAAGGAGAGATTATCTAAAATATTTCCTAGTATAGACAACTACTGCGATAGGTGTAAAACTTTGTCACATATGTCCTGATTATGTTCTTTATTAAAACTGTTTTGGAAATCTTTATTTTCTACAATTTCTAAAGCTCTGAAAATTAATTTACAACCTAACAGATTGACTGTACTATTTGGAATAGTTCTGAATCATATTCAGGGTATTTCATCTTCAAATCAACATGTAATTGCATTTGTTACATTATTAGCAAGAAGGGCTATTTTATTAAAATGGAAAGATACCTCCGTCCCTACATTAATTGAATGGTTTTCTCAAGTAATGTTATGTCTCGGTGTGGAAAAAATTAGTAGAACTTTTGATCCCCGATTCGATTTTGAGAGAAGATGGGGCTCTTTGGCCAAATATTACCATTTAATTTGAATTATTTTATATGGTTTCCTTCCAATCTTATTCTATATAAATATGAATTGGCAGTTGATGATTCTTTTTCTTTATAGATGATGGTAAGACTTATTACCCCGGGGGTTGATTCCTAATGGTTTTTTTTCTTTTGTAGTCAGTGGGGGTTTTTTTTCTTAGTTAGATGGGGTTCTTTTTTCTCCCCTTCTTTTCCTTACATATACATTTTTTTCATTTATATATAACGAACTGTTTATTTTCAGCTTTGATTGTATATATATTAATTTGTTGAGGTTTTGTATCATTTTATAGCTGTAGAAGATTATGTACCAATAAAAAGATTCTAAAAATGAAAAAATGGAATTTCTCTACTAGAAACTGGCACACAGAGTCTGAGTTGAATGACTTGTGCTGCAATGATTTGATTATATAATGAAAGTGATACTTAAATGCAGAAATTTATCTCTAATTCTGTCACAGCTATAATCAGTGCTTGAACTTAATTAACATCTGTATGTTGCATCCGTACCCCCAATTTACCCCCATTCACCTAGGGTGAACCGGCATCGCCCCGCCAACAGTGCAATATTTCAGTGTAAATACTATGTAATGCCCCGCCCCCCCAGTTCCCCCTCGCAACACAAATATCAGCCAATACACCAAAGGCGAGTAAATAATTACAACTTTATCATTATTTCTTAGTGATAGGTTAGTAGAACCAGGTAACCTAAAGGTGCTAAATCACTAAGTTTATCAGTTTATGCACATAATATTTTAATATGTTGGAGCTCACGCCTCCGGTTCCATCCACAACGACCTTCCGAGCCTTTGGCCACTGTCTGAACCACCAACTTACAGTATCCACCACTCTGGAACCGTTGTCCACTCCTCACACCTCCGTCCTCCTCGCTCGCCTCCCGAAAAGGACCATGAACTCCCGCTTAGCTCACACATACAAGATAGCGTAACAATTCTCCATTGGTTATTTTCGCCCCTTATCTGCTGTTATAACCCAAACATTCCAGCTACAGAAACCCATTACAGCGTTAAGTAAAATTACAGAGAAGCCATTTTGTTAGCCTGAACAGTTGTACTGAGAGCCCTGCATGTAAGTTTAAGAACACAAGTAAAGGAAGTAGGAGAGTGGTATTGTGTCCTTCTGCCATTTAATAAGAACATATTTGATCTTCTTTCATTTCCATTTCCACTTCCACTTTCTTGCACCAGTCTTCTCCCACCTCCCCACAATCACTTGATTCCCAGAACATCTGATATCCATTAATCTTTTTACTTGTTCTTTATTAGACAGCTTGTGCACTTTTGGTGTGCTTGCCAGGATGTCTGGATGGTTCCTGGTTGGAACTAAGCAAGGATAGGAAATTGAAACATAGAAAACCTACAGCACAATTCAGGCCAAACATGTCCCTACCTTAGAAATTACTAAAATTCCCCATAGCACTCTACTTTTCTAAGCTCCATGTACCTATCTAAAGGTCTCTTAAAAGACCCTATTGTATCCACCACCACCATTGCCAGCAGCCCATTCCACGCACTCACCACTGTCTGAGTAAAAAATGACATCTCCTCTGTACCTACTCCCCAGCTCCTTAAGCCTGTGTCCTCTTGTGGCAACCATTTCAGCCCTGGGAAAAAGCCTATGACTATCTACACGATCAATACCTCTTATCTTATACACCTTTATCAGATCATCTCTCATCCTCTGTCGCTCCAAGGAGAGAAGGCTGAGTTCATTCAACCTGTTTTCCTAAGGCATGCTCCCAATCCAGGCAACATCCTTGTAAATCTCTTTTGCACCCTTTCTATGGTTTGCAGATCCTTCCTGTAGTAAGGCAACCAGAACTGAGCACAGTACTCTAAATGGGGTTTGACCAGGGTCCTACATAGCTGCAACATTACCTCTCAGCTCCTAAATTCAATTCCACGATTGATGAAGGCCAATACACCATACGCCTTCTTAACCACAGAGTCAACCTGCACAGCTGCTTTGAGTGTCCTATGGATTCCGACCCCAAGATCCCATTGATCCTCCACACTGCCAAGAGTTTTAGCATTAATACTATATTCTGCCATCATATTTGACTTACCAAAATGAACCACTTCACACTTATCTGTGTTGAACTCTATCTGCCACTGTTCAGCCCAGCTTTGCATCCTATCAATGTTCCGTTGTAACCTCTGACAGCCCTCCACACTATCCACAACACCTCCAACTTTTGTGTCATCAGCAAACTTATTAACCCATCCCTCCACTTCCTCATCCAGGTCATTTATAAAAATCATGGGGAGTAAGGGTCCCAGAACAGATCCCTGAGACACACTACTGGTCACTGGCCTTCATGCAGAATATGACCCATCTACAACAACTCTTTGCCTTCTGTGGGCAAGCCAGTTCTGGATCCACAAAGCAATGTCCCCTTGGATCCTATGCCTCCTTACTTCCTCAATAAGCCTGGTAATGGGGTACCTTATCAAATGCCCTGCTAAAATCCATATGCACTACATCTACTGCTCTTCATAGAAACATAGAAAACCTACAGCACAATACAGGCCCTTCGGCCCACAAAGTTGTGCCAAACATGTCCCTACCTCAGAAATACTAGTCTTAGCTATAGCCCTCTATTTTACTAAGCTCCATGTACCTATCTAAATGTCTCTTAAAAGACCCTATTGTATCCGTCTCCACCACAATTGCCGGCAGTCCATTCCATGTACTCGCCTCTCTGAGTAAAAAACATACCCCTGACATCTCTGTATCTACTCCCCAGCACCTTAAACCTGTGTCCACTTGTGGCAACCATTTCAGCCCTGGGAAAAAGCCTCTAACTACCCACACAATCTATGCCTCTCAGCATCTTGTACACCTCTATCAGGTCACCTCTCATCCTCCACTCCAAGGAGAAAAGGCCGAGTTTACTCAACCTATTCTCATAAGGCATGCTCCCCAATCCAGGCAACATCCTTGATTAATGTGTTTAGTCACATCCTCAAGAAATTCAGTCAGGCTCGTAAGGCATTACCTGCCCTTGACAAAGCCATACTGATTATTACTAATCATATTGTTCCTCTCCAAATGTTCATAAATCCTGCCTTTCAGGATCTTCTCCATCAGCTTACCAACCACTGAAGTAAGGCTCACTGATCTATCATTTCCTGGGCTATCTCTACTCCCTTTCTTGAATAAAGGAACAGCATCCACAACCTTCAAATCCTCTGATACCTCTCCCGTCCCCATTGATGATTCAAAGATCATCGTCAGAGGCTCAGCAATCTCCTCCCTCGCCTCTCACGGTAGCCTGAGATACATCTCATCTGGTCCTGGCGATGTATCCAACTTGATGGTCTCCAAAAGCTCCAGCACATCCTCTTTCTTAATATCTACATGCTCAAGCTTTTCAGTTTGCTGCAAGTTAGCACTACAATCGCCAAGATCCTTTTCCATAGTGAATACTGAAGTATTCATTAAGTACCCCTGCTATTTCCTCCAGTTCCATACACACTTTCCCACTGTCACAGTTGATAGGTCCTTTGCTTTCACATGTTATCCTCTTGCTCTTCACATACTTGTAGAATGCCTTGGGGGTTTCCTTAATCCTGCCTGTCAGGGCCTTCTCATGGCCCCTGCTGGCTCTCCTAATTTCCTTTTTAAGATCTTTCCTGTTAGGATTATAATCTTCTAGATCCCTAACATTACCTAACTCACTGAAACTTTTCCAAGCTTTTCTTTTCTTCTTGATTAGATTTATTACAGCCTTTGTACACCACAGTTCCTACCATAACAGTTCCTACTCTACCATAACTTCTCTGTCACATTGGAACGTACCTATGCAGAACTCCACACAAATATCCCCTGAATATTTGCCACATTTCTTCCATACTTTTCCCTGAGAACATCTGTTCCCAATTTAAGCTTCCAATTTCCTGCCTGGTAGCCTGGTACTTCACTCCAATTAAACGCTTTCCTAACTTGTCTGTTCCTATCTCTCTCCAATGCTATTGTAAAGGAGACAGAATTATGATCACTATCTCCAAATTGCTCTCCCACTGTGAGATCTGACACCTGACCAGGTTCATTTCCCATTACCAAATCAAGTACAGTCTCTCCTCTTGTAGGTTTATCTACATATTGTGTCAAGAAACCTTCCTGAACACATCTAACAACTCCACCCCATCTAAACCCCTTGCTCTAGGGAGATGCCGATCGATATTTGGGAAATTAAAATCTCCCATCATGACAACTCTGTTATTATTACACCTTTCCAGGATCTTTTTCCCATCTGCTCCTCAATAACCCTGTTACAGTTGGGCAGCCTGTAATAAACACCCAGTAAAGTTATTGACCCCTTCCTGTTCCTAACTTGCACCCACAGAGACTAGGTAGACAATCCCTCCATGACGTCCACCTTTTCTGCAGCTGTGACACTATAACAGTGCCATGCCCCCACCTCTTTTGCCTCCCTCCCTGTTCGTTCTGAAATATATAAACCCGGCACTTGGAAGTAACCATTCCTGTCCCTGAGCCATCCACGTCTCTGTAATGGCCACCCCTCATAGCTCCAAGTCCTGATCCACTCTCTAAACTCATCTGCTTTGTTCACAATATTCCCAGCGTTAAAATAGACTCATCTCAAACTGTTCATCTGAGCACGTCCCTTATCTATTACCTGCCTATCCTCCCTCACACTTGGTCTCCAAACTTTCTCTATTTGTGAGCCAACCGCCTCTTCCCTAGTCTCTTCAGTTCAGTACCCACCCCCCAACAATTCTAGTTTAAACTCTCCCCAGTAGCCTTAGCAAACCTCCCGGTCAGGATGTTGATCCCCCCTGTGATTCAAGTGCAGCCCATCCTTTTTGTACAGGCCACACCTGCCCCAAAAGAGGTCCTAATGATCCAGAAATCTGAATCCCTGCCCCTTGCTCCAATCCCTCAGCCACGCAGTTATCCTCCACCTCATTCTATTCCTATTCTCACTGTCGCATGGCACAGGCGGTAATCCCGAGATGCTTACCTTTGCGGTCCTGCTTCTCAACTTCCTTTCTAACTCCCTGGAGTTTGTTTTCAGGGGACCTCCTCCCTTTTCTTGCCTATGTTTTTGGTACCAATGTGTACTACGATCTCTGGCTGTTCTGCCTCCCACTGCAGGATATCATGGATGCAATCAGAAGCATGCCGGATCCTAACACCTGGGAGGCAAGCTATCATCTGTGTTTCTTTCCTGCGTCCACAGAATCGCCTGTCTGACTCTAACTATAAAGTCCCCATTCACTACTGCCTGCCTCTTCCTTCCCCTGCCCTTCTGAGCCATAGTGCCGGACTCTGTGCCAGAGGCATGGCCACTGTTGCTTCCCCCAGGTAGGCTGTCCCCTCTGAACAGTACTCAAACAGGAGTATTTATTGTCAAGGGGTACAGCCACAGGGGTACTCTCTAGTACCTGACTCTTCCCCTTCCCTCTCCTGACTGTTACCCACTTGTCTTTGAAGTGGTTTTTGATTTTGAAGTATAGTCAACCCTCCTTATCTATGGGTTCCGCATGCATGGATTCAACCAACCGCTGATCGGGAAAACCCAAAAGTTTTCTCTCCAGCACTCGTTTAAGCATGTATAGACTTTTTTTCTTGTTATTATTCCTTAAACAATACAGTATAACAACTATTTTCATAGCATTTACATTGTATTAGGTATTATATGTAATCTAGGGATGATTTAAAGTATACAGGAGGATGTGCGTAGGGTACCACGGATTGGGATTGAAAAAAAATATCCTGGAAGTTTTCTCTCCAGCACTACTGTTTGAGCATGTACAGACTTTTTTGTCTTGTCGTTATTCCCTAAACAATACAATATAACAATTTATTTACATAACATTTACATTGTATTAGGTACTATAAGTAATCAAGAGATGATTTAAAGTACAGGCAGTCTTTATCGGATTTGTACGTGAGTTGGAACAGGTACATCCGGTATTATTTAGCGTCAGTTAGTGAAACGTTTGTCTTAGTATGTAGTATATATTTTACTTTTCTATGCATATAAAACACTTAAGAAATGTATGTATTTCAATAATTAAACCACTGCTTTGCTTAGTAATAATTGTAGCTTTCATCGGGGCAGGCCCTTTCACATGCTCCATTATTCTCACTTTATCCTTTAAAATTGTTCCGATTGTTAACCGACTGTTGCCTAACGCTTTTCCAGTGACCGATGGCGTTTCACCTCTTTCCGATCGCTTTATTATTTCCACTTTATTTTCAATCGCGATCATTTTCCATCAACGGAACAGAAACGGTGCGGATTCAGCAGCAGCTGCAGGCTGCAGGTCTGGAGCTCCCCGGGGTCCTAAAGTCCACCCGCACTGAGTCAGGTTAAATAAGGGACTTGAGCATCTATGTTTTTTGGTATCGGGGTGGAGGGGGGGGTGTCCCAGAACCAAATCCCCTGCGGATAAGAACTGTACTCATTGCTTAGACTGCAGAGTTACCTGAAGAACCCTGAGTGCAGCAACTCTGTCCTATAAATCCCAAAATAATGTCTACTATGGAGCCTAAAATGGGCATTAGACATTTGTGTGGAACTTGGGACCAGTTTTGAATGGTATCCGTACCAGCAGGAAATTGCTGTATTCAGTGCCATTGTATATTTTGCGGAGACTTTGGAGTACGGGATTTTGATCTTTATGAATCAGGAAATTGAATCTCAGGGTTATATATAGTGACATGTTCTTTGATAATTAAATTTATTTCAAACTTTTCATAATTGGTTTTATGCTTTTTCATCCTTTAGATCTTCTGTTTCTAAACCTAAAAGGCAGATTTTTCTTTAGCATGCTGCCCATTTCCATAAAAGGAAGAGTCATGCTCTATAATTTTCCAACTATTTTTGGGATTGGTAATTTTGCTTTGTTGAAGTGTTAACCGGGTATTTTTTAGCCAGGTATTTTTAGAGCTATATAACTCTTTTTTGGCTGTGGGTGAATCTTTGGAGCCCATAATATGGGATCAAATTAATGAGAGAATTGTGGCTAATAGGTTCTGGTTAATCTGAAAAATTATTGGTGCATTTTATGCTTTAATAATTAAGATGTTAGCAACAAGAAAGGTGTGTGAACTTTGTTGTGCCATATGGAAAAAAAATCGAAATTGAGGACCATACTTAAGAAAAAGGAGCTGTTTGGATAGTGGGGTAACGAAGAAGTTGGAAATTCTGAAAGGGCAAGAAGCTACTACAAAGGACAAACATGTAAGGATTAGTGAATCTTGCTCTGTTTATCTCTTGTGTAAGTAAAAGGTGATGGTAAAGGAAATATTAAGATATCCTAAGGGTTTTGATATATTATGGGAAAGTTGAAGAATTGGCAGTAGAGAAAGGAAGCATTTACCTGAGAGGAATGTGAATTAATGTACGAGATGGGAGAATTAGTATTTTTTAACAATTTACTAGAATCTTTTATGGCTTTTGAGGTAAGGATTCTAAAGTTCAAAGTATCCAAGCTTTTTTTTAATTGGATGTCAATATTTCCATGGATTTTGTAGGCTAAAACTTATTTTTAGAGCCAATTTCAAGAATTTTTTAAACCTCAAGTATAACTCAATTTATAGATGCATAATTTCACTTTTTACAACTGACATGGTTGTATTAACTTGATTATACTCATCCTTTGAATAGGAATTTTAAAGACAACCTTATCAGTATTTGGAGACAACCTTCAAGATGGGAAAAGTATTTGTTGGTTAAAATAGGTTGGGAGTGTAGAGGTGGAGAGATATTGCCCTTTCTCAGGTTGGACTGCTAAGGCCTATTGGATTAGCACTGATATCATCTCAAAGTTGGCCAAGTTTAGAACCTTAGATATGCATAACTGATACATAGTATCCTACAGAAAAATTGTGCGTTTAACCTCAATATCAATTTTGGTAATTTGGGTTAATCTCAGGAGATGTTTACTAATGAAAATAATGTGAGCGATTAATTTCTGTCATTGTTAAGGGGCCTCTGCTATAAATGAACTCACTTGGTCTTTGCATAAAGCAAAATTATATTAATACTAATTTAATACTTGTCCCATTAATATATTATCACTTAATTCCATGATATTAATATGCTTTTGCTTTACACATTCATTTTTTAATGTATAGTATTTAGACTTTAAAATAATTATGGAAACGTAAGTGTTCCACAAGCTGTCAACAACATTTCAAGGGCTGTTACATAAATTTTTATCCAGGATATTGGAATGAAAAGCCATCTTCAAATTCTGAGCAGAGTGGTTTGCTCTTATCGTTCTGCTTTGTCCTGAAGTTAAATGATCTGCACTCCATACACTTGGGCCTTTTTGATCAATACTTCCGCATCACTGGTGAGTTGTCACTTTTAATTGTAACAAGATGCTGGCTTCCAGAAAATGCTTATTATCTATGTAGTTATTTTAAGAATGGTATAATAGGAAACTTGTATCCTGAATCTCATGGCTTTTTGGGCATAATTTTGTAAAACAAATTGTTGATAGTTTACTATGCATTGTTCTAATTGATTTATTTGTACTAAGAACTAGGAGCTTTTGGCAAAATTCCACTTCTTTTGGGTTGAATTCCTATACTACTAATTAATTTTATTTTACTAACCTTGAGTTTAGCTTTTGTGTCTGAGCCAACTCCTTGAAAGCTATTATGCTAATCCCACACCTGTACTCTTTCCTTGTAAATCCAGTGTCTGTTAGAAAGTTATGATGGACAATACTGAGAAAATTTTCAGCTAACCCTACTCTGATAATCCTTGTGGTTCTTTATGAAGGAAATGTTTCTAATTTTGAACCAGTGTTAAATCTCCCATTGGTCTTTATGACTCCAGTGAAAATAATTCTAGCTTTTTAATAAATTTGTGTCTCAGTCTCTTCTACTTTGTATTCACTGTTGGGATTAGGTATATCATTTTGTAGCTTTTCTGGGAACTGGTAAGAGCAATGCTGTGAAGATAGCTGCCAGTAGTAGTATTGCTTTATTTTTATTGTAGGACCAAATGGCTGTCTAATTATATAGTTGTTACTGTTATTCTTTCGTTGTTGTTCAACAAAATGTTCCCCTGAAAACTCCCAAGTTCTGCGCTGGTAATGATTGCGAATGTTCAGAAATGGATACTGAGACATTGTGCATATGTGCACTCATTCATCCTTTTTTTTAATCGTACAAACCTTGTTTGGGTTTGATTAACAGTTGAAAATGTCATCCCTGTAACTCAGTATTTCACTATTAGTAAATTTCTTTTCTAATATTAAGGAAAAATGCATATGCTTGGTACATATTTTAGCAAATTATTTTCTTCTAGACTTGGCACAGACCTCAGTTTTGTTTTATTAGAAATTTTAACTAGAAATGAGCTATTCTACTTTTGTTTATAGGTCCATCTGCTGAACACACAATTGCTTGCCTGACCAGGGACAGTTATACAACACATACATTTGTACAGCAATTAATGGCTGTATTATCTTTGTTGGAACGAACACCTTCGCCGGAGCCAGTAGAGCTCGACTTTTATACAGAATTTGGAAAGAAAAGTACAGGTAACCGTGCTATGACGTAGTTTATTTTTTGCAGTATTTCAATTCAAGGCTCTGTAGCATTGTCATACCTGAAATCTGCAATGATCCTTTTTAGTTAACCTTCTCAGCGGTTCTCACAATTTATCTGATTTTACTTCTAATGTGTCTTACTGCACTGCATTTAGTAAAAGTATATGTGCATGCGTTAATTATTACCAGAAGCATTTGGTCAACTGATACCTTGTTAGTATTACTTGTGCAAAGTCAGTTTCTGATAAATACAAAAACAGTAGATTGCAATGAGAATGTCAAAACTATTTGAATGAAATATGTCTGCTAAGTATGCCACTTTCCATGCATTTCAGTTGTACTGATAAAGTCTTGGGTAAAATGAGATTTAATGCTGAAAATGATCACAGATCTATTTGTTTTCCATTATAAAATATATAATTAAATTTGTAATACTCTTACCAAATGTTTATTTTGTGGACTGGCTGTATTCTCCCCGTATTTTGTGTATGTAGATAACATGATTGTTTTCAGGTTCACATCTGTTTGGTATCTCCAAAGCAGTAGATGCCAAAGCTGCCCTTGAAGCACAATGAGAGGGTAAGAATGCTTAATGCGGTATTTTTCTTGATGTGGATGATGTCCTAGCATGTGTTTCTTAGACCATTACTAATAGGCCTGAAGAAGGGTCTCGACACAAAATGTTTACTGTTTGTTCATTTCCATAGATGTTGCCGGACCTGCTAAGTTCCTTCAGCATTTTATATGTATTATTAATAACCAATTGAATATGTTTTTTTACATTACGCTTCAACCAAGGCACATTTTTTTAAATGAATCTTCCTCCTTAATAACTATATTATATTGCTACAGTCATTGGTAACTCTGAAAATTTAATGTAGCCACAATAAAATAATGACTGAAAAGTGCTGTGTGGATAGTAAGACTCTGCTTAATTCAAGTGTGCACTAACCTTGTGAGCAGTCTGCTTTTCAACTAAATTTGAAATGGTTAGTTGGAACCTATAATCAGATCAAGGAGGTTAACTATAAAGACTGCAGATTTCGGGTATGGGAATGATGTGCAGTGGTCAGCTGGAGGCTTTAATCAGATCAGGTTGAATGGTGGAGCAGAATTGGAGTCCGGGCAGCTCATGCCTTTTTTTTGGTTTTGTTTGCAAAACATGAATATCCCAAGAATACTGTTAACATGCATGATTCTATTCTGAACAGGTCAAATGGAAAATTATGAAATTGTCCACTCCAGTCGAGTGAAATTCATTTATCCCAGTGAAGAGGAGGTTGGTGATCTGACATTTATGATAGCAGAAAATGTTCAAGATCTAAATAATCTCCGAACATCTAACATCCTCTTGTATGTTTTGGCATTTCAAGTAGAGTCTTTGGAGAATTCTTTATATTCTTGCAAGTGTTCTTTGCAGCCTAAAACGTTAATTTTGACAAGCTATGATATGCTTCTGTTCGAAGAAGATTATGTTAGTTATCCATTACCCGAATTTGCAAAAGAACCACCAAAGCGGGACAAATACCAATTAACTGATGTTAGAAGAATTCGCGACCTGGATCGAGTGCTCATGGGTTACCAGACCTATCCACAGGCCATCACTTTTGTGTTCGATGATGTACAGAATCGGGATCTCTTAAGTAATATGATGCTTGACCATTTTGAACATCCACTTAATACCTGTTCTGCAGATAGAAGAAGTTACTGCAGCATCAGCAATGAAGTCCAGTGGTGTCTCTTTGTAGCCAGTCCTGAAAGTCGTGAAAAGCTGATTGCATTGCTTGCTAGGCAGTGGGAAATTCTTTGTAGCAGAGAACTACCCGTTGAACTTACAGGCTAAAAGTTGTTGCCAAGAGTGTCCAACAAACCATAAACATTATACTGATCATGAATAATTAAATGTACAGCACTCTTGGGGAATTTGTAAATACCATGGGAGTCAGACAAGTTGTTCCTTTGATGTCTAGGGCTTTTAGAGTTTATTTTTTAACATGTAAAATAATATGTGTAACATAAACTGATGCATCCTGCTACATTGTGCAATGTAAACTCTACATAAAAGGTCACTATTGCATGTTACGCTTGAATGTTTTGAAATATAAAATATAATGTTTGTATCTAATGGACAGCTCTCTAATCTGCTGCTATGATTTGAAATAAAGTTGTTGGTCTTAAATAGTTTTTAAACAAAGAGTAACCTTAAGCTTACTGTATTTTAATATTATTACATAGTATTGCAGAATATTAAAAAAAACTGTTTAACATGTTTAGCTTGATCTGTTCCACTTAGTATTCAGTATAATATGGTAAGTTGGATCAATGCCAGCTAGTTTGCTTTTGTTGCATGTAATAAACCAATAGTAGTGCTGCTGAGATGTAGAAGGGGACTGCTGACGTGTCTGTAGCTATGGACACGAAAACTATTTTGCCATTATTGTTTTAGAAAGCCAAAGTACTGCTCTGCAATGCGAGTATCCTGCAGATGCTCTGCTATGTTTTGTAGGGCTTGATTCAATGCATTGGAACTGGAACTTGATTTGTAAAGTTAAAAATAGTTTCTGGTGGTAATTTGCCAAACAAGGTGCCTGAAATATCATTGATTGATGTCATCCTAAATGGATATAAATAATAGAACAAGATAGCAGTTGACTAGGTTGTGCTTGTATCTCCTGTCATGTAGATTATTCCAGATTAGTATATTTCAGGTCAAGAACATGAATTTTTCTCTCCCTTCTCCAATACATGTTTACTGCAGCAGCGAAAATCGTGCATATGAAAACTAGCCCAATAAAGTTGTTTTGAAAGACTAGTTTCAAATAATGGAAGTGAAGTTGAATATGCTTTATTGTGGTCACTGAGTAATGTAAATGGATGAAACTTGTCTAGCATTAGACTTTTCAACTCACTTTAAAATATTGGATAACTATTCTGTTTCAAAGATTAAAGTATTAATGTTTCTGAAGTAGTTTTAAGACAGGCATAAATTTTACAAAAGTGCTGGAAATATTCAGCAGAGAAGCATTGTTTCAAATGAATGAACTTCTATCAAAACCAGCTCAGCAAGAACTTGTGTGACACTGCTAGTTAGTTTGCTTTGTAACAGAAGGAACTTGCTTTCTGCCATATCATGATGATAAACTTCCTTGGGTATCTTTCATTCTAGGTAAAGTTGCCTGCACTCTTGAGTAGATTAGCTGGTGATTTCTCCATAAGATTGATATAGCTGTATAACTTTTTTAAAGAAGGGGGTGGGTTCAACAGCTTGAAAATGTATGGACAAAGTAAAATGGATGAAGAGCGTAGGTGAGATTACTGAAGTCTTCAGAACAAGGGGGGTAAAAGACAGGAAATTATAAGCCAGTTAGCCTGATTTCACTTGTTGAGAAGACATTGGAGTCGAGGTACTTGCACAGAACAAAATACGAGGGGTGATTGAGAAGTCCGTGGCCTAAGGTAGCAGAGATGAGTTATTAACTTCAAACTTACTGCATTATCACTCAAAAGAGTTGAGCTGCACGTGCATATAATGAGAGTGTCGTGGATCTCCAGGTGGTCCACAGCAGTGGTGATTGATACTCTCGTCACATGCACATGGAGTTCAACTCTTTGAGTGATTAGGCAGAAAGTTTGAAGTTAATAACTCATCTCCATCTACCTTAAGCCACAAAGTTATCAATCACCCCATGCTGTGGACCACTTCTGGAGGTCCAAGATGCCGACTTCTACAAAGAAGGGATCCATGTGCTCCACAACCGCTGGAGTAATTGACTCCTCCTATCTTAGGTCACAAACTTATCAATCACCCATTGCAGATTTCCTTAAGAAAAAATCTTGACTGACTAATCTGTTGGAATTTTTTGAAGTAGTAACAGGCAGCATAAATGAAGGAAAGTCAATGTAGGTTGTTTATATGGATTTTCAGAACGCCTTTTGCCAAGGTACCACACGAGACTGCTAAACAAGGTAAGACCCTGTGGTGTTACAGGAAAAATATTAGAATGTTTAGAAGATTGGTTAATGGGCAGAAGATAAAGAGTGGGAATAAAGGTGCCTTTTTTTTTGTTTGACTGCAGGTGACTAGTGGTGCTCCACAGGGGTCGTCATTGGGTCTGCAACTTTTCATGTTGTATGTTAACGGTTTGAATGATGGAATTGATGGGTTTGTGGCCAAGTTTGCAGATTGAGGCAAAGTTAAATGGAGGGGGATGTAGTGTTGAAAAATCAGGAAGTTCCACACCCAGTTGCATGCATTACAGGTTTTCATTTTCCTGGCCCTTTTTGTCACCCTTAATAATAGCGTGTACTTCTTGATCATTGTTGTTTGAATCTTTTTCTTGGAGAGCCCTGCTGGCAGCCAATGGGGTAACGTCATATTAAGTTTGCTCCTATCTTACCTATCTCTTTATTTCCTACCAGTTTTTTGAAACCTTATTATAAATCTTAATATTGCTCTAATACATCTTTGAGAAAGACGAAAGCCTCTGCAAAAGAAAAAGGTGATTCTCCAACTACTTGGAATTAATTGGAGAGTTCCTTAAAAAGCAAAGAACAGACCTCTCTGAGGAATTTCAGCATCTTAATGTCAAGTTGGACGCTATTCAACAAACTTTAACCGAACATGAAAAACGAATTAAAGAGAATAAGCTTTGTCATTACTGGAAGCAGACTTGGAAGACCATGAGTAAGCTCTGCAAAAAATTATCATTTCTAATGAAAAATTAACAAAGAAGATTACCAACCTGGAAAGCAGAAGGAATAATCTAATTATTCTGGGTCTTGAAGAATCAATTGAGGGTGCCCACCCAACAGAGTTTTTTGCAAGCTTTTTGAAGCAGCTATTCCCTGATTTATTGCTGTCCATGCCTAAGTTAGACCACGCCCATCGATCACTGGTCCGCAAATCAAAGGCAGGAGAGCATCCCAAGTCGGTCATTTTATGTTTTCATGAATTTCGTACTAAGGAGCTATTAATCTGACATACCCTTCAAGTTGGAATGATTGATTTCAACTGGAAGATGATTAGATTCATGGAAGATTATACACCAGAGGTTATGGCTGAACGTGTCAAGTATAAAGAGGTCATGTTGCTGCTTTTTAAGAAAGAGTTTAAGCCCTCCGTTTGTTTCCCCGCACATCTTAGAATTGTTTTGAAAAATGGTGAGCTGAAATGGCTGGGATCGGTTGAACACGCACAGAAGGTTTTGGAAGCAGAAGATTAATTGCATTATATCTCTTACATTAACAATGATCTTTTAAATGTTAGAATAAGGTTTCAATAAACTTATGTTTTGACTGTTTAGATATCTTGTTTTTTTAATTTTGATATTTTTTACTATTATTTTATGTGAGGTTTTTATTTATATATATATTTATATTTCTTTTGGATTTTTGATCTCAGTTTTTTCTCTGTTTTGTCTGGATAGGAACATAACAACCTTGAATATTTTGGAGATTTGCCAGCAGGATTCCTTGGGGAGGGTTGTCTTTAGTGTTAGCATGCCGGCTGTCCTTTGGCCGGTTTTTTTGGCTTTGGGAGGGGGAGGGAGGTGGGGTTTCTTTATTTATTTTCTGGAAGCTGGGTTTGGCTACCATCCAAATTTACTGTTTGAGTACCTTATTTTATGGTCTGTCTTTTGGATCTTGTCATTTATGCTCAGATCTCTTAACTCTTTTGTTAATTAGAATTTAAAATGGAGCGAAATATTAATTGTTTTAATGTGAAAGGGTTAAATCATCCTGTGAAATGGAATAAGATCTTAGCTTATATTAAAAAGTTAAGGGCCCCCATTATTTTTCTATAAGATATGCATATACATAGCTCTGATAATGCATGCCTTTTTAATCGGTGGAGGGGTCTACAATTTCATTCTTCATTCAGAGCAAAATCTCGAGGGGTCTCAATTTTTATAGATAATACAATTTCTTTTGTTCAACATTAAATTGTCACTGACCCTAATGGGGGATTTGTCATAGTGTCGGGGAAACTAGGTAATAAATTAATTGTATTTGCTGATGTGTAATGTGGATAACCCAGGACATTTTGAGTGTATCTTTTCATTCTTGCCAGATTTGAGTTCGTGTTCTTTAGTGATGGGAGGAGATTTTAATTGTTGTCTAGACCCAGTATCAGATCGTTCTTCTCCTAAATTAGCCACAATTTATGGCTAAATTAGCCATAAATAAAACAGCTTTATTTATTCAATCCTTTCTAACAAAATATGATATTGTTGATGTCTGGCATTTTCTTCACCCAGCAGAAAGGGAATATTCATTCTTCTCTCATGTCCATCATTCCTATACTAGGATTGATTGTTTTTTTTTATTGAAGTCAAATGATTGCATTAGTTTGATCCATTGAAAATAAAGGAATAGCTGTGTTTGGCCACTCTCCTGTATTTCTATCTTCAAATCTTCCTGGTTTCACTCATATGAACAGATCCTGGCATTTTCATTTCATTTTAAAATCTTTTTATTAATTATTATTGAAGATCAACAAAAAAGATACATTAAGTCAATATGTCATGAAGAATTAAATTAGCAAATAACTGATTAACAGAGCTAAGCAATATATCAATAATAATAAGAAAAAAATAAAGTGTTAAGAATATTTTTGAAAGAAAAAAGGGAAAAAAATAACCCCTACTAACTGGAGAAAAAAATCGAGGGAGAAAAAAAGAACCCCATTGGGAGCACAACCCCAGAGCTATACATCATACAAGCTTCCATAATAGAAAAACTCAAATCCATTTAATGAAAAATTGGAAGGAAACCATATTAGTGAACTCAAATCAGATGATAGTAGTGGGCAAATGAACCCCACCTTTTCTCAAAATCAAATCGAGGATCAGAAGTTTGACTTATGATTTTCTCTAAACTAAGACAGCATCACCTGAGAAAACCGTTGTATCAATGTCGGAGCAGAAGCATCTTTCCATTTCAACAAAATAGCCCTTCTGGCCAATAATGTAACAAATGCAATTACATGTTGGTCTAATGGAGAAATACCATGAATCTATTGAGGGATTATACCAAATAAAACTGTCAATTTATTAGGTTGTAAATTAATTTTTAAGACTTTAGAAATTGTAGAGAAAATAGACTTCCAAAAATGTTTCAATACAGAACATGACTGAAACATATGTGTCAATGTGGCTGTCTCAGTTTTACATCTATCACACTGACTATCAACATTAGGAAACATTTTAGACAGTCTTTCCTTTGTCAAATAGTAACGATGTACAATTTAAAATTGAATTAAAGAGTGACTGGCTCAGATTGAAGGAGAGTTAACCAACTTCAAAATCCGCAACCAATCTTCTGTTATCAAGGTCATGTTAACCTCTCTCTCCCAATCTTGCTTAATCTTAAGTGAAATGTGCTGTTGTAACAATAAATTATAAATTTTCCCAATAAACCCTTAACTGAAGGATTCATTTTTAAAATAATAACTAACAGATCAGAATCCTGTATATATGGAAAATTACTTAAATATTCTTGTAAGAAATGTCTGACCTGAAGATATTGCAGGAAATGTGAATACAAGAGTATTCAGTTACTAATTTCTCAAAAGACATCAATTGGCCATCTTGGAACAGATCCATGAAGGAATAAACTCCTTTATGCCTCCAAACAAGAAAGGTAGGATCACTTAATGAAGGTTTAAATAAATAATTCAGATAAATTAAACTAAAAAGTTTAATTTTTTTTAGATTAAATAAAATTACGAAACTGGAACCAAATTCGTAATGACTGTTTAATCACAGGGTATAAATTTAAATTAGTAATTTTGGCCATTTGTACAGGTTGAGAAGCTCCTAATAATGAGGTTAAGTAAAACTGTTCCACAGCATTCAATTCCAAATCAGCCCAAGGTGGTCGTTCATTTTTATCAGCCCAATATAACTGAAAACACATAATGTATATTAACAGCCCAATAATACATTTTTAAATTAGGCAGAGCAAGACCTCCATCTTCTTTTAATTTTTGTAAATGATATTTACCAATTCTTGGTCTTTTATTATTCCAAACAAAAGATAAATAATAGAGTCAACCTGATCAAAGAAAACTTCTTAGTTTAAAAAAAAGGAGATTTTGAAATACATATAAAAATTTTGGTAAAATCATCATTTTAACTGCATGAATTTGGCTGGCTAACGAAAGTGTAAGTGGATCCCATTTACAAAATAATTGCTTCATAAAATCCACTAAAGGAACCAAATTAGCTTTATAAAGGTCTTTATGATTTTTAGTAATAGTAATACCTAAATATTTAAATGAGTCCATAACTCTAAAAGGAATGTCATCATATATAGAAGCAGAATCATTTAGGGGAAAATAATTCTCTTTTATGAAGGTTTAGTTTATATCCCGAAAACTTTCCAAAATCATATAATAGTTTCAATAAACTAGGAATAGAATCTTCAGGATTCGAAATATAAACTAAGATTATCAGCATAAAGGGAGATCTTATGAACAGTCCCATTTATGAGAATTCCATGAATATCTTTAGCTTCACGAAGTGCAATAGCCAAAGGTTCCAGCTCTAAATTAAATAACAAAGGACTTAACGGACATCCTTGTCTCATACCCTGCGAAAGCTGAAACAAAGATCTGCAATTATTAGTAATAACAGTAGCAATAAGGCTTTTATATATCATTCTGATCCACTTATTAAAATTAATACCAAAGCTGAATTTCTCTAAAACATTAAATAAGTATTTCCACCAACTTTGTCAAATGACTTTTCAGCATCGAGAGAGGCAACGCATTGGGGAGACGTTGAAAAGGATGAATATATAACATTTAACTGTCTCTAAAGATTAGAGAAGGAATAATGGACCTTTACAAAACCTGTTTGGTCTCGAGAGATAATCTCAGCTAAAAATTCTCTAGCCAATTAGCCATTATTTTTGAAAGTATTTTAGCATCCACATTTAATAATGAAATCTGTCTATATGAAGCACAGTCAGTAGGGTCTTTACCTTTCTTAAGAATTAAAGAAATAGAAGCTTCGTAAAATGTGGGAGGTAACTCTTCTATCAAAAAAGAATGTAAGCATTTCCAATATATATGAAGAAAGCAATTTTTCAAAATTTCTATAAAACCCTACAGAATAACCATCCAGTCCAGGAGATTACATTGAAAAAAAACTTTCTGAATTTCTTTTTCAGTAATAGGAGCATCAAGAGTTTGTTGATCTTCAACAGAAATTCGAGGAAAATCGATCTTTTGTAAAAAGGCATTAATTTTAGAAGAATCAACTGGAAACAGATTTATAAAGTTCAATATAAAAGTCTTGAAAAACTTCATTAGTATCTTCATAATTGCATGTTAAACTACCATCTCCCTTACGAATTTTTAAAATGTGTCTTTTAGCTCTAGCTGCTTTTAATTGAGATGCTAATAGCTTATTATTTTTATCTTCAAGCACATAAAATTTACTTTTCAATTTTAGCAAATTTCTTTCAATAGGATAAGTTAATAAAATATATTGTGATTGAAATTTAACTCTTTGAATAAATCAATGTTAGGAGAGATTGCATAAATATTATCCAAGTCTTTAATTTTTTTGGAAATCTTATCTAGCTCTGTTTTTGTCTGTTTATTGAGCTTAGCTAAATAGGAGATTATCTGACCGTGCAAATATGCTTTAAATATATCCCATATAATCAATTTTGGCAGATCTTCTGTATTATTAAAAAGAAAAAAATCTTTTATCTGAGTCTCAATAAATTGACAAAGTCTGAACTTTGTAATAAATTTTCTGGTAAACGCCAAGGCAAATTTGCAAAAACGACATCATTCGATTCAAAAGCTAAGCTTAAAGGTGTATGATCTGAGAGAACTATAGCATAAAAACATAGAAAATAGGTGCAGGAGTAGGCCATTTGGCCCTTTGAGCCTGCACCACCAATCAGTATGATCATGGTTGATCGTCCAACTCAGAACCCTGTACCTGCTTTCTCTCCATATCCCCTGATCCCTGTAGCCACAAGTATCTAACTTCCTCTTAAATATAGCCAATGAACTGGCCTCAACTGTTTCCTGTGGCAGAGAATTTCACAGATTCGCCACTCTCTGTGTGAAGAAGTTTTTCCTCATCTTGGTCCTAAAAGGCTTCCCCTTTATCCTTAAACTGTGACCCCTCATTCTGGACTTCCTCAACATCGGAAACAATCCTCCTGCAATTAGCCTGTTCAATCCCTTTAGAATTTTATATATTTCAATAAGATCCCCCTCAATCTTCTAAATTCCAGCGAGTATAAGCCTAGTCGATGCAGTCTTTCTTCATATGAAAGTCCTGCCATCCCAGGAATCAATCTGGTGAACTTTCTTTGTCCTCCTTGTATGGCAAGAATGTCTTTCCTCAGATTAGGGGACCAAAACTGCACACAATACTCTAGGTGGGATCTCACCAAGGCCTTGTACAACTGCAGTAGAACCTCCCTGCTCCTATACTCGAATCTTTTTGCTATGAATGCCATCATATTCATATTTCTGGACTTCCGACAAAAGTCGGGGATCAAAAATCGATTCTCGAATTTTTTTTGTGAACATGTGGGGGAAAAAAGAATAATCTCTATCATTAGGATGTAAATGTCTCCCAAGTTTCAACCAGGCCAAAACCAATTAAAAAAGAATTAATAAGTGACCAACTCGGAAGCTGCTGATTGGTTGAACTCTTGTCAATCAAAGGATTTAAACAACATTTGAAGGCACCACCCATTAATAACTTATATTCATCTAAATCCAGCAATAAAGCAAATAATTTTTTTAAAAAAGGATCATCTACATTAGGTCCATATAGGTTAACCAGAACAATTGTTCTATTACATATTGTTCCTTAAACAATTAAAAGTCTACCATTAATATCTGACACAATGTCTTCTTGGATGAATAAAATATTAGATTTAATAAAAATAGATACACCCTTTGTTTTATTTTGACGAGTAACATGAAATTGAAGGTATTTCCACATTTTAAAAAATCTATTTTGATTGCATGTTTCTTGAACAAAAATTATATTGGGCTAGAATTGATTAATGATTTTATGTCTTTTTTCACTTAATAGGATGGTTCCAACCACGTACGTTCCAACTTATAACGTTTATCTGTTTAGTCAACATAAAAATTTTTTATTTAACATATAAATACACGCATACCAGTGCAGGCTAATCAAAACTGGCAGTGATAAGTATAACCATATACAAAACATACATGCTCTGGAACTCTGTAATGGGGAAAAAATACAACAAAGAAAACTAAAATTAATCCTATAGTTAATTGTATAACTGAAAACTAACCTAATCCTCCCCCCACCCTGAAAAGCCCGAAATTCAGCAAAAAAAAGCCAAAATGCGTCCCCATAGAGTAAAAAGAGAGACTCCACAAGCTGCCCATTTTATAATAGTGATTTTAAAAGCTTTCCTTAATTCCTCCTCCAGTTACCAAAAAAAACCATATGGCCCTAAAATAGAAAAGCCCTGCAGAGGGAAAAAATATTTTGCTAAATATAAAAAGCCAAACACTACAGAGCAACAAACCACCATATCAAGTCTTCTTAACTGGTTCTTCTGCCCACTTACAGGCCTTGCTTCTAATTAATATATATGCAATTTAAGTATCAATTTACTTTGATGCCTTCGGATCCAGATCCCCATATCCAGCATAAAAGTTCAGAGAAAAAGTGTTTATACTTAATCCTTAAAAACAAGCTGGGGAATGCAGAAACAATCTGCAAAAATACCAAAACAATAAAATTAAACAGAGAAAAATGCCGATGTAATCTCTAACGAAGAATAATCAGCACCATTTTCCATTTAACTTACACGCCCCATGAAAAACTCTTTTTAGAAAAAAATCTAAGTATCTATCTACTAAGCACTCCCATATATATATATATGTATAAAAGAAAAAGTCCTTATGAACTATGAAAACTATCAGTTAATGAAAAAAGGATAAAAACAAGTAATCAAACAATCTGTCCGTTGTGTTAATTTGCTCAGTAGACCAAACAGATTTTGGAAAAGTCATTCATCATTCACATCAAAAAGTTCTCATCATTAAATGGTCGATCAATCAAAGGACATCTTAAGCAAATCAGCAATCTTAAAAACTTATCTTCTTTCCAAAATACCAATTATTCAGCAGACCTAAAACCATTCAAACCTCAGCTACAACTGAAATAGAGTTAACATAGTCCAACAACACACACAAAATGCTGGTGGAACACAGCAGGCCAGGCAGCATCTATAAGCATCAATGTCGACGTTTTGGGCTGAGATGAAGTTAGTTAGCCCTGACAAAGGGTCTCGGCCCAAAACGTTGACAGTGCTTCTCCTTATAGAAGCTGCCTGGCCTGCTGTGTTCCACCAGCATTTTGTGTGTGTTGTTTGAATTTACAGCATCTGCAGATTTCCTCGTGTTAACATAGTCCAATGCCTCTTTGGAGTCCAGAAAAACACGTGGAGTCGAATCTTTGGGAAATAATTTTAATCGGGCTGGCTATTGAAGTGATGGGAACAATCCCTTATCATAGGCTATCTTCATGGTTGGAACAGATTTAGACTACAGGTCCATAACTTCCTGTGGATAATCTTCATAAAACCAAATCTCGGAACCCTTAAATTTAAAAACTTGGTGTTTCTTTGCATATTTTAGGATTTGGTCTTTGACTTTGAAACAAAGGAAGCAGACCAAAACTGACCTTGGTTTATTCAGATCCCGAGATTTCGAAGTGAAAATTCTATGTGCTCTTTCGATATTGGGAGGTTGAGGTAAAATATCCGGAAACAGAGATTGAAACAAGTTAGCAAAATTGTCCATTAAATACCCACTCTCAGATCCTTCCTTCAGTCCAACAATTCGAATATCATTCTGACGAGATCTTGCTTCCAAATCTATAATCTTATTTTGAGACTTTTCCAAGTGGGCTGAAATGGCCACTATTTGACACTTTGTCTCTTTAAGTTCAGAATTCAGGGAAATACTATTTTCCTGCACAAGTTGAAAACTCTCTCGTAACAACTTCATCTCAGAAGAGGTAGCATCAAGTTTTACTGTGTTGTCTATTTTCCTGTCGAGAACCATCAACTAAATGCTCAGCCTGCGCTGTCATATCCTCTGATTTTTTCCCCTTTCCATTGCTGGGTTCAGGAAGCTGCTTTCCACTTCCTGAATATTGTGACATAATAACAGCTATTCCCCTCTAAGATCTGACAAATAAAAGTTAAAAATTCAAAGTTTAAACTGGGGAAAAGGAAGAATTAATTGCAGCCACACAAACTGTGTGTCACTCCATTAGACAGTAGGCAGAGTCTCAGATCCTGGCATTTTAATTCAACTCTATTATCTGATAAGGACTTCCTAAAATTTCTGCAGAATCAAATTTTTTTTGAAGAAAATGTGTTGGAAGAGAACTGACTTTGTTAATCAATTAAACAATTAGACCAGAAATATGCTTTGGCACCAGACCCTGAACTATACAAAAGACGTATTGAAATTAAAACAAAATATGATCTTATAATGTATCCAATTGAAAGACAACTTTTAAAAGATAGAAGCCAATTCTATATACATGGAGAAAAAAAAAAGGTAAACTATTGGCTAATCAATTGAAGACCTTTACAGCTAAACAGCAAATTAAAGAGATTTGCAAAACCAATGGTGATATGACAACTGACCATTTTGGAATAAATGACACTTTTAGAGAATTTTATTCTAAATTGTATAGTTCTGATTCTGTTAAAGATAGTACTGCAATGAACAATTTTTTAGACCAATTAAATCGGGTGTCAAACTCATTTTAGGTCACGGGCCGGATCGGGCAAAATGCAGCTTCATGGGGGCAGGATCAGTCGGTCGCGTGCGAACGCAGCTTTCTTTGCCTCCGTTTTTTCAGCCTGTCCTCATGTGTCTCAGTCTCTGCTATAACTACAAAGTGTTTCACTTCACAAGTTCCATTTCTTATGAAGAAGACTGCTGAGCAAGCATTATTTTTATGATTGGTATTAACTTACAATCATAGGCTTCATATCGCGAGGCCATTAATAATTAAAATAATAGATCTATCTAAAATGATCTCACGGGCCAGATATAATTGTACGCCGGGCCGGATATGGCCCGTGGGCCTTGAGTTTGACACCTATGAATTAAATATTTCTGGACTTTAGGTTGTTAATCGAAGCAGTTGGATCAACCAATTTCTCAGGAGGGAATCATTGAGGCTGTATGTTCATTGCATTCTAGGAAATCTCCAGGACACGATGGATTCTATGGAGAATTTTATAAGGCTTTTTCTTCATTGTTTATACCTTATTTATGTTCTACGCTTGCTGAGTCCTTCATGGTCAGTAGGTTGCCACAGGCTTTTTATGAAGCTTCCATTTCACTTATTTTTATAATGAATAAAAATCCCATTGAATGCTCTTCAGATAGACCAATCTCTTTACTCAATATTGATGCTAAGGTCCTATCTAAAGTTTTTGCCCATAGACTCAAATATTATACCTTCTATAATATCTGATGATCAGATAGGCTTTATTAAAAATAGATATTCTCATTTTAATATATGGTGACTGTTAAATGTTATGCATTCTCCATCCAAGGAAATATTGGAATGTGTGATTTCTCTGGATGCAGAGAAGGCTTTTGATCGAGTTGAATGGAATGACCTATTTTAAAATCTTAGAAAAATTTAATTTTGGGTCCAACTTTATTCATTGTATTAAATTACTTTATTTATCTCCCTCTGCTCGGGTCCTTAATCATTTTTAGATTTCTAAACCTATTAAACTCCAACATGGAACCAGTCAAGGATGTCCATTGAGTCCTTTGCTTTTTGATTTGGTATTAGAACCTTTAGCAATTGCCTTTCGAGAGTCTAACGATATCACCAGTATCTTAATTCCTGAAGTCTCATAAAGTCTTGCTTTATGCTGATGAACTATGGCTTTTATATCTATTGTTACAACTTCTTTAACCTCAATGTTTCGTTTACTGACTAATTTTAGTCAGTTTTCAAGATATAAATTGAACTTACATAAAAGTGAATTGTTTCCTTTAAACAATTTGATACTAACCAATATTAACCTTCCTTTTAAAATTGTAAGAAAACAATTTACATATTTGGGCATAACAATCACTGAGAATTACAAACTGTATTCAAAGAAAATATTCTAACCGTAATGAATTATGTGCAAAAGACACTTTCTAATTGGTCACCTCTCTCTTTATCATTGACTGCTTGAATTAATTCTATTAAAATAAATATTTTACCTAAATTTATATACTTCTTTCAAACCTGTTTTTATTCCTAAGTTTTTTTATTGTCTAGATTTGATTCTTCCTTCCTATATATGAAAGAACAGAACACCCCGATTAAATAAAGCCCACCTTCAAAAAAGCAAAAAGAATGGTGGCCTTGCTTTACCCAATTTTAGTTTATATTATTGCGCAAATAACATACGGAATCTTACGTTCTGGTTATATTAATCGTGAGGATTGTCCAATATGGGTTTTTTTGGAAGCCAGTTCTGTTACAAAATTTTCTATTATTTCTCTTCCTTTATCCTTATATAAATTAACTGACAGTTTGGTGGTTAAACACACTTTGAGGATCTGGCTACAGTTTAGAAAACATTTTGGTCTATTGAGATTTTCTCTTTCCAGTCCTACTTTTTCTAATTTTTTTTTAAACCATCTACAACCGATATGTTTTTTAGAGAATGGGATTGATTAGGCATTAAACAATTCCAGGATCTGTTTGTTGGAGTGCATCTTCCTTCTTTTGAGCAGCTTTCAGTGAAATATAACCTATCAAATACCCACTTTTTTCAATATCTACAGATTAGAGATTTTTTAAGTTCTAAGCTACATATATTTCCTACTAGCCAGGATAAGAACATAATAAATGTAATTTTTTAATTTGAAACCTTTTGAAAGTGATTCAATATCTTATATTTGTGGTCTGTTGTCAGGATTGAGAATGGCTCCTTTAGATAAAATTAAAAAAGATGGGGAAAAGGATTTACAGACTTCATTATCTGATGAGACCTGGAAGGTTATTTTCAAAATGGTTAATTTTTCTTCATTATGTGCTCATCATTCTTTTCTACAATCTAAAGTAGTACATTGGGCTCATATGTCTAAAGACAAGCTCTCTAGTTACATTGGAAAGATGTATTCCAAACTTTTTCTGTACTTTTTAAAGTTAGTTTTAAGCCCAATCCTTTGACTGCCTTATTTGGTATTGTTGAGGAAAGAATTATAATTTTGGAGCCTTCTCATTCGTGGGTACTGGCTTTTATCTCTCTTATAGCCAGGAGGGTGGTCTTGCTTAAATGGAAGAAGGTTGCCCCCCCCCAACACATGCTCAATGGTTATGTGATGTTATGTCATGTTTAAATCTAGGGAAGATTCGTTGTTCGATTTCTGACTCTAACCAAGATTTTCAAACGTTATGGGGACCCGTTCTGAACTATTTTAAAAATCTTTGAATTGTTATTAAAATATAGATCTGGGCTATTATTATAAAACATTATATAGTAAAGTAATTTTTTTCTCTTGTTTTTTTTTTACCAACCACTTTTGTCTTGGTAGGGGGTGTTGATTTTTTAAAAATATAATTAACAATACTATTGTATTGCATCATTCAACTTATTTGATTGATCATGGATATGGGATATCGTGATTGTATCAGTGTGATTTATATATAATGCATTTTGTGCTATCTTATTTTGATTTATAATGAGTATCCTTATTAATTCTGTATTTTTGTATATGAACCTTAATAAAAATATTGGAAAGGAATCTTTTTCTTCATACAGTATATGTTTTTGTTTCTAGACTCAGGAACATCGTCAATAAATGTGCTATCTTTAGGCCCAAGAATAAGACTTGGTGGATGAGGACAGGTAAAATTAGTAATTTCCACACATCTGCCCTTCCCTACTTGTGGGGATTGATTTATTGGTATTTTTGCAACAGTGCTCAAGGGTACAGTTGAGATTTATTGAGTTTTCCCTACAACATAAACTACTTAGTACCTCACCTGTGTGTACAGCCTCCAGGAGTAGATTTCCTTTCCGGTATTTGATTGGCTACTTTTGTAATCCGTATTTACAGATGTTTAAAAGCAATTGTTTTTGATCTCTCGTTCCATTTTACACTTGCTCTAAGTTTTTGATAATTAGATATATTTCCCCTATGTTAACTACCTACCTACTTTGTTTTTTCTCTTTTGCTCCATTTTACACCCTATCAGTTTGGATCACTACAGGAGTTCTTGATTTAATTTACCCAATATTGCCATTCTCCATCATAAATGGAAACAGCTGGTGATGAGGCTTACAAGATTGAGATAGATCTGCTGGTTGAATAATGTTGCATTAACAACCTTGCACTCAATGTCAACAAGACCAAGGAATTGATTATGTGCTTCAGGAAGGAGAGGTCAGGAGAACACACAGCAGTCCTCAAGTGAAGTTTATTGTCATTTTGACCATAAACTGCTGGTACAGTACACAGTAAAAATGAAACAATGCTCTTCCAGGACCCTGGTGCTACATGAAACACAAAACTACATTAGACTATGTGAGACAGCACAAGGCTACACCAGACTACATAAAACTGCACTAGACTACAGACCTGCACAGGACTACATGAAGTGCACAAAACAGTGCAGGGCAGTACAATAATTAATAAGACAATAGGCACAGTAGAGGACAAATTACAATACGGTATAATAAATGATGTAGATGTCAGTCTAGACTCTTGAGTATTGAGGAGTCTGATGGCTTAGGGGAAGAAACTGTTGCACAATCTGGTTGTGAGAGCCTGAATGTTTTGGTACCTTCTTGCCAGATGGCAGGAGGGAGAAGAGTTTGTGTGAGGGGTGTGTGGGGTCCACAATACTGTTAGCTTTGCGGGTGCAACGTGTGGTGTAAATGCCTGTAATAGCAAGAAGAGAGACCCTGATGATCTTCTCAGCTGACCTCATTATCCTCTGCAGAGTCTTGTGATCTGAGGCGGTGCAATTCCCGAACCAGGAGGTGATGCAGCTGCTCAGGATGCTCTCGATACATCCTCTGTAGTATGTGGTGAGGATGGGGGGGGGGGGGGGAAGGGATGGGAGATGAACTTTTCTCAGCCTTCTCAGAAAGTAGAGACCCTACTGGGCTTTCTTGGCTATGGAGCTGGTGTGGAGCGACCAGGTGAGATTCTCCACCAGGTGAACACCAAGAAATTTAGTGACCTCATTGAGAGGTCAGTGATAGAAAGAGTGAGCAGCTTCAAATTCCTGAGCATCAATATTCCTAAGATCTGTCCTGCATCTAATGTGTATTGATGCAATCACAAAGCTAGAATGCCAGTGGCTCTGCTTAATTAAGAATGAGGAGATTTTATATGTCACCAAAGATTACTGCAATATTTATATAGATGTACAGTGTTCTTGTCTGGTTGCATCACTACCTACTAATAATCCCATGAGGCTGCAGAGGCAGACGTAGCCAATTTCTTCGTGCACTGTACCCTCCCTGCCGCATCTTCAAGATGTGGTGACTTCAGCTGGCAGCACCCATCGATAAGGACCTTCATCATCCAGGAAGTACCCTCCACATAGTACTACATCAGAAGCCTGAACACTTACTCTCAATATTTTAAGAACAGTTTCTTCGCTCTGCCATCAGATTTCATGAACACAGACTCATTATAAGCCTTTTGCACTATTTATTTGTTTTGTAACTTATTTTTGTCTTGTACTTTGCAGCAGCAAAACAACAAATTTAATGACATGTCAGTGATAATTAACCTCTATTCCTTTCTGATATCCATATATTTTCAGCCTCCTCCACTGCTTAAGCCTGCACTCTTCCTTCAGTTTCAAGTTACTTTTCCTTCCCAAGAGTTGTCTTCTTGAATTTCTATGACATTACTTCCATGAACCCGACATTCTATCATGGTCTTATAACCATATAACAATTAGTCCATGCTGAATGCTTACTCTCACCTAGTCTCACTGACCTGCACTCAGCCCATAACCCTCCATTCCTTTCCTGTCCATATACCTATCCAATTTTACTTTAATTGACAATATTGAACCTGCCTCTACCACTTCTATTGGAAGCTCATTCCACACAGCTACCACTCTCTGAGTAAAGAAATTCCCCCTCGTGTTACCCCTAAACTTTTGACCCCAAACTCTCAACTCATGTCCTCTTGTTTGAATCTCCCCCCACTCTAAATGGAAAAAGCCTATCCACGTCAACTCTATCTATCCCCCTCATAATTTTAAATACCTCTATCAAGTCCCCCCTCAACCTCCTATGCTCCAAAGAATAAAGACCTAACTTGTTCAGTCTCTCCCTGTAACTTAGGTACTGAAACCCAGGTAACGTTCTAGTAAATCTTCTCTGTACTCTATTTTGTTGACATCTTTCCTATAATTCAGTGGCCAGAACTGTACACAATACTCCAAATTTGGTCTCACCAATGCCTTGTACAATTTTAACATTACATCCCAACTCTTATACTCAATGCTCTGATTTATAAAGGCCAGCACACCAAAAGCTTTCTTCACCACCCTATCCACGAGATTCCACCTTCAGGGAACTATACACCATTATTCCTAGATCACTCTGTTCTACTGCATTCTTCAATGCCCTACCATTTACCATGTACATCCTATTTTGATTAGTCCTACCAAAATGTAACTCCTCTCACTTATCAGCATTAAACTCCATCTGCCATCTTTCAGCCCACTCTTCTAACTGGCCTAAATCTCTGCAAGCTTTGAAAACCTACTTCATTATCCACACACCACCTATCTTGGTATCATCTGCATACTTACTAATCCAATTTACCACCCCATCATCCAGATCATTAATGTATATGACAAACAATATTGGACCCAGTACAGATCCCTGAGGCACACCACTAGTTACTGACCTCCAATCTGACAAACAGTTATCCACCACTACTCTCTGGCATCCTAATCAGACCCTGACTATCCAGATAATTATATATACCATCTCTACGAATACTTTCCATTAATTTACCCACCACTGACGTCAAACTTACAGGCCTATAATTGCTAGGTTTCCTCTTAGAACCCTTTTTAAACAATGGAACAACATGAACAATATGCCAATCCTCTGACACCATCCCTGTTTCAAATGACATTTGAAATATTTCAAATTTTCAAACCACCTCGGACAAAACTCATATTTTTTACAACCCATCTTTTCCTTGTGCAAAGGAAGATATTGACTCTAATTTTGAAGTTTCTAAACACAAATTACTCCAAAAGTATGGAAGCTTTATTCAAGTGACTGGCCATTGCATTTTTGTAATAGAGTAATAAATACTTGTAATTCTTCGGTTCTTTGCGGGAATGGGATCTACTCTTGGGGGTCTCATAACTAACTCTATTTGATATGCCAAGGATGCGAATTGTTTGTTATGTCTCCCCTCTTGGTGAAATGGGGACACTTCTATTTCCCTTATTAGGGAGAGAGAGAGCCTGTGGTATGTGGAAATACGGGATGAACGAGTAGTCTTTAGGAGACTGCAAGTCTGTCTTTATTGAATTGATGCTTTGCTGCACGCTTGAGTGCTTGGTGAAGGGTGCTGATTTTTTTGCTGTGGGGAGGTGTCACCTTGCTGCTTGCTGCTTATGTGTAGGAGGGAGAGCTGGGGGAAGGCTTTGGGATTGTAATATTTAACTGTCATTCATTCTTTGGGGCACTGCTCTGTTTTTGTGGATGTTTGCGATGAAAAAGAATTTCAGGATGTATATTGCATACATTTCTCTTACCTTAAATGTACCTATTGAAACCTAATACAAGGAAGGCACTTTGCTCTAAAGAACCATGCCTAATTAAATTTTAAATATCTACAATGTTTTCTTTCTCCTGTAAACTTTATGTACTGGCTTCTCAGATCCCATTCAAAGTTATGAGAGATTACTTTTAAATAGCTGGACTTGTACATTGTATTGCTGGTGAAAGTTTAAATATATTCTGATTAATTTTAGATCAAGTGAATTATGATTGCACTTTTGCAAGAGTAATGAATTATTGTTGCTAAAAGCTGTATATGACAGAAGCAACAATAATAGAAACATAGAAAACCAACAGTACAATACAGGCCCTTCAGCTCACAAGGCTGTGCTGAACATGTCCTTACATTAAAACTACCTAGGCTTACCCATAGCCCTCTATTTTTCTAAGCTCCATGTACCCATCCAAGAGTCTCTTAAAAGACCCTATTGTATCAGCCTCCACCACCGTTGCTGGCAGCCCATTCCACGCACCAACCACTCACTGCATTTAAAAAAAATCTTAACCCTGACATCTCCTCTGTACCTACTTCCAAGCACCTTAAAACTGTGCCCTCCGGTGCCAGCCATTTCAGCTCTGGGGAAAAGTCTCTGACTATCTGCACGATCAATCATCATCTTCTACACCTCTATCAGGTCACCTCTTATCCTCCATCGCTGCAAGGAAAAAAGGTCGATTTCACTCAACCTATTCTCAAAAGGTATGCTCCCCAATCCAGTCAATATCCTTGTAAATCTCCTCTGCACCCTTTCTGTGGTTTCCACATACTTCCTGTGGTAAGGTGATCTTACAGGTCATCTATATCAATGATCTGGATGATAATGTGTTAAATTGGATCAGCAAATTTGCTAATGATACAAAGATTGGAGGTGTAGTGGACACTGAGGAAGGTTTTCAAAGCTTGCAGAGGGATCTGGACCAGCTGGAAAAATGGGCTGAAAAATGACAGATGGAGTTTAATACAGACAAGTGTGAGGTATTGCACTTTGGAAGGAAAAACCAAATTCCCTAAAAGTGGCGTCACAGGTAGAAAGGGTAATAAAGAGAGCTTTTGGTCTTTATAAATCAAAGTATTGAGTATAAGAATTGGAATGTTATGGTGAGGTCGTGTAAGGCATTGGTGAGGCCGAATTTGGAGTATTGTGTGCAGTTTTTGTCACCGAATTACAAGAAGGATATCAATAAGGTTGAAAGAGTGCAGAGAAGGTTTACAAGAATGTTGCCGGGACTTCAGAAACTGAGTTACTGAGAAAGGTTGAATAGGTTAGGACTTTATTCCCTGGAGTGTAGAAGAATGAGGGGAGATTTGATAGAGGTATATAAAATTATGATGGGTATAGGTAGAGTGAATGCAAGCAGGCTTTTTCCACCGAGGCCAGGGGAGAAAAAAAACCAGAGGACATAGGTAAGGTGAAGGGGGAAAATTTTAAAGGGAGTATTAGGGGGAGCTTCTTCACACAGAGAGTGGTGGGAGTGTGTAATGATCTGCCAGATGAAGTTGTAAATGCAGGCTCACTTTTAACATTTAAGAAAAACTTGGACAGGTACATGGATGAGAGGTGTATGGAGGGATATGGGCCAGTGGGATTAGGCAGAGAAATGGTTTGGCACAGCCAAGAAGGGCCAAAAGGCCTGTTTCTGTGCTGTAATGTTCTATGATTATATGTTCTGTGGTTCGAATGTGACCAGAACTGAGCACAGTACTCCAAGTAGGGTCTGCCCAGGGTTCTATACAGCTGCAACATTACCTCTTGGCTCCTAAACTCAATCCCATGATTGATGAAGGCCAATGCACCTTATGCTTTCTTAACCACAGAGTCAATCTGCTTATCAGCTTTGAGCGTCCTATGGACTCGGACCTCAAGATCCCTCTGATCCTCCACGCTGCCAAGAGTCTTACCATTAATACTATATTCTGCCATCATATTTGACCTACCAAAATTAACCACCTCACACTTATCTGGGTTGAACTCCATTTGCCACTTCTCAGCCCAGCTTTGCATCCTATCAATGTCCTGCTGTAACCCCCAACAGCCCTCCACACTATCCAACCTTTGCGTCACCAGCAAATTTACTAACCCATCCCTTCACTTCCTCATCCAGGTCATTTATAAAAATCATGAAGAGTAGGGGTACCAGAAGAAATCCCTGAGGCACACCAGTGGTCACCGGTCTCCTGCAGAATATGACCAGTCTACAACCACTCTTTGCCTTTTGTGTGCAAGCCAGGTCTGGATCCAGAAAGCAATGCCCCTTTGGATCCCATGCCTCCTTACCTTCTCAATAAGCCTTTCATGGGTTACCTTATTAAATGCCTTGCGGAAATCCATATACACTACATCTACTGCTCTACCTTCATAAATATGTTTAGTCACATCCTCAAAAAATTCAGTCAGGCTTGTAAGCCACACTGACTATTCCTTATCATATTATGCCTCTCTAAATATTCATAAATCCTGCCTCTCAGGATCTCCTCCAATGACTTACCAACCACTGAAGTAAGACTCACTGGTCTATAATTTCCTGGGCTATCTCTACTCCCTTTCTTGAATAAGGGAACAACATTTGCAACCTTCCAATCCTCTGGAACCTCTCCCATCCCCATTGATGATGCAAAGATCATTGCCAGAGGCTCAGCAATCTCTTCCCTCACCTCCCACAGTAGCCTGTGGTACATCTCATCTGGTCCTGGTGACGTATCCAACTTGATGCTTTACAAATGCTCCAGCACATCCTCTTTCTTAATATCTACATGCTCAAGCTTTGCAGTCTATTGCAAGACATCCCTACAATCTCCAAGATCTTTTTCGTAGTGAATACTGAAGCAAAGTATTCATTAAGTACCTCTGTTATCTCCTCTGATACCATAAACACTTTTCCACTGTCTCACTTGATTGGTCCTATTCTCTCAAGTCTCATCCTCTTGCTCTTCACATATTTTTAGAATGCCTTGGGGTTTTCCTTAATCTTGTCCACCAAGGCTTTCTCATGGCCCCTCGGGGCTCTCCTGATTTCATTCTTAAGCTTCTTCCTGCTAGCCTTATAACCTTCTGGATCTCAATCATTACCTAGCCATTTGAATCTTTCATAAGCTCTTCCGGATTAACAACAGCCTTTGTACACCACAGTTCCTGTACCCTAACATCTTTTCCCTATCATTGGAATGTACCTATGCAGAACTCCACACAAATATTCCCTGAACATTTCTTCCGTACATTTCCCTGAGAACATCTGTTCCCAATTGATGTATCTAAGTTCCTGCCTGAGCCTCATAATTCCCCTTACTCCAATTAAACGTTTCCTTAACTTGTCGGTTCCTATCCCTCTCCAATGCTATGGTAAAAGAGATAGTGATCATAATTCTATCTCCAAAATTCTCTCCTACTAAGAGATCTGACACCTGACCAGGTTCATTTCCCAATACCAGATCAAGTACAGCCTCTCTTGTAGGCTTATCTATATATTGTGTCAAGAAACCTTCCTGAACACACCTAACAAACTCCACCCCATCTACACCGCTCGCTCTAGGGAGATGCCAATCGACATCTGGGAAATTAAAATCTTTCACACAACAACCTTGTTATTATGACACCTTCCCAGAATCTGTCCTCCTATCTGCTCCTCGAAGGCCCTGTTACTATTGGGTGGTCTATATAAAAAAAACATCCAGTAGTGTTATTGACCCCTTCCTGTTCCTACCTTCCACCCACAGAGACCCTGTAGACAATCCCTCCGTATTTTCCTCCTCTTCTGCAGCCGTGACACTATCTTTGATCAACAGGGTCATGCCCCCAACTCTTTTGCCTCCCTCCCTGTACTTCCTGGAACATCTAAAGCCTGGCATTTGAAGTAACCATTCCTGCCCCTGAGCCATCCAAGTCTCTGTAATGGCCACAACATCATAGCTCCAAGTATTAATCCACACTCTAAGCTCATCCACTTTGTTCGTTATACTCGTGCATTAAAATAGACATCTGAAACCATCGGTCTGAGTGTGTCCCTTCTCTATCTATCACCCTCTCACTCTGTTTCCAAGCTTTTTCTATTTGTGAGCCAACCGCCTCTTCCTCCATCTCTTCGGTTTGGTTCCCACCTCCCAGCAATTCTTGTTTAAACTCTCCCCAAAAGCCTAAGCAAACTTCCCTGCCAGGATATTGGTCCCCCAGGATTCAGGTGCAAACTGTCCTTTTTGTATAGGTCACTGCTGCCTTTAAAAAAGATATCCCAATCCCTCAACCATGCATTCATACTCCACCTCACTCTATTCCTGTACATGCTCACTATCATGTGGAACAGGCAGTCATCCCAAGATGACTACTTTTGTGGTCCTGCTTCTCAACTTCCTTCCTAACTCCCTGTAGTCTGCTTTCAGGACCTCCTCCCTTTTCCTGCCTATGTCTTTGGTACCAATATGTGCCACGACCTGATGAAGGGTCTTGGCCCAAAACGTCGACAGTGCTTCACCTTATAGATGCTGCTTCGTGTGCTGTGTTCCACCAGCATTTTGTGTGTGTAGTTTGAATTTCCAGCATCTGCAGATTTCCTCGTGTGTGCCATGACCTCTGGCTGTTCCACTTCCCACTTCAGGATATTGTGGACGCGATCAGAAACATCCCGGACGATGGCGCCTGGGAGGTAAGCTGCCATCCGTGCTTCTTTCCTGTGTCCAAGAATCACCTGTCTGACCCCCTAACTATAGAATCCCCTATCACTGCTGCCATCCTCTTCCTTTCCCTATCCTTCTGAGCCACAGGGCCAGACTCTGTGCCAGAGGCACGGCCACTGTTGCTTCCCCCAGTTAGGCCGTTTCCCCCAACAGTACTTGAGCAGGAGTACTTATTGTTAAGGGATACAGCCTTAGTGGTACTCTCTAGCCTCTCGTTCCTGCCCTTCCCTCTACTGATTGTTACCCACTTATCTGTCTTCCCAAGCCCCGGTGCCTCTTATCTATCACCTCATTCTCCGTGACCAGACGAAGGTCATAGAGCTACATCTCCGGTTCCCTAACACGGTACCTCAGGAGCTGCAGCTGGACGCACCTGATGTAGATGTGGCCATCTGGGAGGCTGGGAGTCTCTTGAACCTCCCACATCTGACACTGAGCACAGAACACCAGTCTCATACATATTTCCTGTCTGTATTCTACACAGGCAACCTACCTCGCCTCGACCTGTTAATGCTGAAGCCCCATTGAGCCAAAGCCATCCTACTCTGTCTCCTTCTACTCTGGTGCCCACTCTATAAGGCTGTCTCCTTTCAAACGCTTCTTGCTGTTGTCACTGGCTGATGTCCATGGCAGTTGTGCCCCGATCAAACCGTTGAAGAAATAATGGTAGACGTCTCCCACAATTAATCAGTTCCATCTTTTTATTACTTATCTACCCCTTTTCAAATTGTTGTTTACATTATGAATAATCTATATGACCACCTTTTAAAACCATAAGACAATAGTAAGGTTGTTACCACAAAGCACAATGCAAAGTTTAGCTAACTAAATCAGGGTTAATGAGTTATGCAGCTAATATGTAAACCCTATTCATGCCAGTGTTCCTCTGACTAAGAATGATTCTTTGCTTTTGTAATTGCCCAAGAAAATACAGTAGAACTGAAAACAGTTGAAGAGACTTTAAATGTAATAATTAGCTGCCTGATTTTTCAAAATAGTGTGAGAAAAGACGTGAAAGTTGAAACCTTAATGGACATTCTGGAGTGAAGGAGTATGGACAATTGTTCATGAGATATGACAGATGGGAGAAGGAAATTGATCATTGCAATTCATCGGTGGCCATACTCTTTTTAGCCACCAAAGCCAATGAAAACAAACGGAGAGCCAAATTTAGATGGGTTGAGTTACCCTTGTGTTTACCAATCAGGAAGGAAGCGGAGGCGTGACTGGATAGAGGTACAGGTTAAACATCCCTCATCCAAAATCCGAAAACCTCTGAAATTAGATTTTTTTTTTAGCACAGACATAACATCACAAATGAAAAATTTCATGGCATTTGGAAAGCTCCCAGGCGATGCACAGGTCTCTGCTCAACAGACACTTATGAGAAGTGACCTCATCTTTAATGAACAGATAATGGAAAAATAGAAAAAGACTCCATACAGCGAAAAATGAAGATCGCTGTCACATATAAAAAGAATGAATTCATCTGTGTCAGAGTGAACATATGCTGCTTAACAGTGTACTAATCGTGAAAGAAACAAAAATCTATCATAAACCGAAAAATGAAGGTAATTGTTTCACGGGCCATATAACAATTACAGCACAGGAACAGGCCACCTCAGCCCTTCTAGTCCGTGCCGAATGCTTGCTCTCACCTAGTCCCATCTACCTGCACTCAGCCCATAACTCTCCATTCCTTTCCTGTCCATATACCTACCCAATTTTTTAAAATGACAAAATTGAACCAGCCTCTACCACTTCTATTGGAAGCTCATTCTACACAGCTACCACTCTCCGAGTAAAGAAGTTCCCCCTCGTGTTACCCCTAAACTTTTGCCCCCAAACTTTCAACTCATGTCCTCTTGTTTGAATCTCCCCCACTCTAAATGGAAAAAGCCTATCCACATCAACTCTATCCATTCCCCTCATAACTTTAAATACCTCTATCAAGTCCCCCCTCAACCTTCTACACTCCAAAGAATAAAGACCTAACTTGTTCAACCTTTCTCTGTAACTTAGGTGCTGAAACCCAGGTAACATTCTAGTAAATCTCCTCTGTACTCTCTCTATTTTGTTGACATCTTTCCTATAATTCAGTGACCAGAACTGTACACAATACTCCAAATTTGGCCTCACCAATGCCTTGTACAATTTTAACATTACATCCCAACTCCTATACTCAATGAAAACACAAAATGCTGGCAGAACTCAGCAGGCCAGTCAGCATCTATGCGAGGAGGAAGTGACGACGTTTCGGGCCTCATTGCTCTGATTTATAAAGGCCAGCATACCAAAAGCTTTTTTCACCACCCTATCCACATGAGATTCCACCTTCAGGGAACTATGCAACATTATTCCGAGATCACTCTGTTCTACCGCATTCTTCAATGCCCTACCATTTACCATGTATGTCCTATTTGGATTATTCCTATCAAAATGTAGCACCTCATACTTATCAGCATTAAACTCCATCTGCTATCTTTCAGCCCACTCTTTTAACTGGCCTAAATCTCTCTGCAAGCTTTGAAAACCTACTTTATTATCCACAACGCCACCTACCTTAGTATCATCTGCATACTTACTAATCCAATTTACCACCTCATCATCCAGATCATTAATGTATATGACAAACAACATTGGACCCAGTACAGATCCCTGAGGCACACCACTAGTCACCAGCCTCCAACCTGACAGTTATCCACCACTACTCTCTGGCATCTCCCATGTTGAATCCATTTCACTACTTTAACAAAATTGTTAGAAGTTTTATATAAAACCACACCTCTTCCCGTCATAGTTGCTGTGGCTGTTCGGAACTGACGACAGATAATAAACCATTTGCAGCGCTGGAACCCAGTAGACATGGTTGGGGATGGTCATTCAATTCCAATAGTCTTGAGGATGCTGCTCCATCATGTCAGACTGTACTCTGACTGCGGACTTCATTTTGTGAGCTTCACATAAGTTGTACAGAAGCTGTACACTTATAAGGCATCTTCTATTGATGCAGATACAGTATTACAAAATCTGAAAAAAATCCAAAACACTAACAGCACCAAGCATTACAAATAAGGAATGCTCAATCTGTATCTAAAATTCTAATAGTCATAAATGGTGTAGAGGGAATGCATGGTAGTTGTATTTAAAAACAAGAGGCATAGGTTTAAATTGAGATTGTAGGTCTTGAGGCTTTTGCAGCTCCTCCCAGTGGTAGACCTAGAAGCAGAATCAGACTATTAAGGCCGCCGTCTCCTCCGCCATTCCATCATTAATATTCCTTTTGACTCCATTCTGCAGCCCTCTTCCTATAACCCTTGATGGCCCTAAATGGACGTCTTTGTATTCTGAGACTGGCCTCCAGTCCCAGACTCTCCCACTGTAGGAAATATCCTTTCCACCCTCACTCTCTAGGCCTTTCAATTTGTGTCAATGAGATCCTGCTCATTCTTCTAAACTCCAGTGAGTACATGCCCAGAGTCATCAAACGCTCCTTACTCCTTAATCCTTTCAATCCTGTCAATTTCCTTTGGAGTCTGGAACCTCTCCAATTCCCACATGTCCTTTCTTGCATACAAAATTGCACACAATACTCATCTCGTACTGTATTTGGAGTAATCACACCGGTAGTGTAACCTAGTGTAAGAAGGAGACAGACCTGTGCTTTATCCATTGCACTGTAACAACTGGTCCTAGCAGTTGTACAGGACTGATCACCAGTTCTATAACAAGAGCACATCTATAGATGTGCGCGGAACTGGTCTGACGAGGTGCGCGAAGCATCTGTTTGCAGGAAAGTTTAGAGCATTTTCATTCTGTCAGATAGGGAAACAAAAAGTACGCTGTTATTCTACACACCCAATATAAAAATCCGGAGGATTGAAATTACTTACACACACACCTCAAAACGATTACAACTGGATGTCAACATGATACTTTACAAAAGGGCTATGATCGGCCCATCTCAAAGACAAGTACACCATATCCTTGTTATATGCGTCCTCATACAATGCGAGTTATGCGAGGAATCTATTTCTACCAATGTCTCCTTATATACGTCCAAAACTCACAGTTATGCGAGGAACACTGCTCTCCCGCCAATACAATGTTACGTGCGCACACCTCACAGTCTCAATCCCGCCAGTCTCGCATTGGTTTTGGCAAGGTGTGGATGTGCGATCTTGCGCTCTTAAACTTTGTTGTTGTTACCTACGGTGCAGTGATTTTTTTTGTTGGAAATATTTAACTATGCCTCCTAAGCATCTGATGTCAAGTCCTGGGCCATCAGCCGAGTGGCAGAGAACCACTTTAACGCTTGAACAAAAGTTGGAAATTATAAACAGCGCAGCATCAGCTCTGGGACGCTACTACCTGGGACAGAATTTTGCCTTTAAAGTTCTTTTGTTGCCTGACAATTCGCCAGCCCCTCCTAAACATTTGGACAGCATTCATCCTAATATAACAGTGCGTTCGTTTCCTGCCGCCTAACACAACAACTCTGACTCAACCACTTGACCAAGACGTACTTATTTTACGGCGAACTATCTCTCAGGTGCCGCAAGCAACAGATGCTTTTGAAAATCCCAGGAGGTTACCAACGGTGAGGGAATGGTGGAAGTCGGAACAGTTGGCACAAATGGTGATGGACACGGACCCAAGTTTAGAACGGACTCAGCATTTCAGTCGTTCCCTGCCGTCAACCCTTCTTCCCTACAAGCAAATTTATGCTGAAAAACAAAATGCTGCCAAGCAAACAACCCTCACCACTTTCTTCAAACCAGTGCCAGCAGTTCTAAGAGTTCTTTGAGTCTTCCTTCACCTCTTGCTGTGTTTGATCTGATCCTGATGACCACAACCATCCACCTTATCCACGTAAAGCTGCCCGACACCACAACAACCACTCATCTCCCGGAGCGAACACACCTGCCACTGTTGGTGAGTACTGTACACCCTAGTATGTTAACTTTCTATGATTTATTACATTGAATATTACCTTAAGTTGATGAAATATAATATGAATGTGCCTTGTGGTACTGCTTGTGTGTTGTATTGGTTTGAAAATGAATAAATTACAGATGAAACATATTTCGGAAGCCGTCTGGAACGCATCCCTATTTTCTCCATTTAAATAATTATTCACATTATGCGTCAACCACGAGGAACGTATCCCCCGCATATAACTTATAACTGCGAATTTTGCAGCAATAATTATTACTACAGGTAGTACTGCTCTTAATCGTACTACCCCAAGGCAACTTTCATATTCATCTACTAAAATAAAAATAACTTTCCCACTTTTCATTCCTACTTCTCTGGGGCCATACTTCGTGAAAGAGAAGCAAACGATCAAAACAACTGTATCCTCAGTGTTATGGTCCGGTCCGGAGCCCGCATTCCGGGTCTTGATCTGGTCTGCGGACTCCGGGTCTTGTCGCCGTCCCTCCTTTCACCCTTAAGCCCAAATAGGATCATCTTGGCTTAAGAAGGTGCACCTGAGACCTATCAGCTTGGAGGTGGATATAAGGGAATCTGGGACTGAGTCTAGTTGGGGGGTTGTCCTGCTCTGAACTTGTTTTGTCCTGTTTGCTGGTTGTCTTGTACGAGCTGGTTTGTCATGTTCAGAGGTTTTTTGTCCGATCGGCTCTGTTTGTTCAGGTCGTCCCGACTTGGAGGGCCCACTGCTTCATCTCCAAGTTCTGTGAGTCAACCTTGGAGTCACCCCAGACCAAGTTCCCTCCCGATCCCTTGCCTCCATCGGGTAGCAGGCCGGACTGCCATTGCACAGTGGAGGTCTCTGCCCCTTCCTACCCCTTGCTCCCTACGGGTTGTGCCCACACCTGCCTAGGTGTTCCACGTCTTGCCCGGGCCTCCGTGTTCCTGCCTGGGAGGCGGCCCTGCCCAGGAGTTATGCGGCCACCCAGGGGGCTCTCCAGCCTTGCCATGAACTCTCTCTGAACCCCAGGATTACCTAGCATGCCCCATCTCTTTCGCACGCCCTGGTTTCCCCAACTGGTTCTATCCTTTAGTTATTCCTGCCTTGCCCCTAGTACTTCAGTGCCTGCGTCCTGCACTTGGGTGCAGCCTCCTGTCCCCCTGTGACACTCAGACGATGCACTGATAATCTGGAGGAAGTCAGCAGGTCAAGCAGCACCTATTGAAATTAATAAGTAGTGGTAAAAGTGTGGGGAATAGAAGAAGAGTGGGGAAGAGGTGAGGGGTGTAAAATAAAATGACTGGAAGGAGAAATCTACATTGATGCAATCAGGTTGGAGGCTATCCCAATGGAATATAAGATGCTGCTTCTCCACCCTGAGGATAGCCTTATGGCACAAGAGAAAGCCATTGTCCGACGTGTCGGAGCGGGAATCAGAAATCGGATTTAAAATCTTTGGCCTCCAAGGAGTTCCACTTTTGGCAGATGGAGCGGAGGTGTTCGATGAAGTGGTCTATTGTGTCCATTGCTCCCGATGTGGCCTCCTCTGCGTTAGTGAGACCCTTCGTAAATTGGAAGAGTGTTTCGTCGAGCACCTCTTCTATTCCCCACTCTGGCCACCTGCCTCTCACTTCCCCCCTGAGTACCCTCCTCCTTCCCTTTCACCCAGGGCCACTCTCCACACCTATCAGATTCCAGCCCCTTACCTTTACCATCTACTGGTCTTCTAGCTTGCTCCCTCCCCACCTCTTTACACTGGCATCTTGCCCTTTCCTTGTCAGTCCTGAAAAAGACTCTCGGCTAGAAACATCGACTGTTTATTTATTTCCATAGATGCTACCTGAACTGTTGAGTTCCTCCTGCATTTTGTCTGTGATGCTTTGGATTTCCAGCATCTGTACACTTTCTTGTGTTTATGTACATGGTTAATGCCAGATGAATCAATTCACAGAGAGAGAGAGCTTTGCACAGGTCGGGGAGAAGAGTTTTAAAAAGGAGCATTTCGCGGGGCTCAGCATATTAGGTCGGGGAGACGTGTGCAGACACCGAGAAAGCTCCAAAGTTTAAGAGAGACACTGTCTAGCGAAGTGGTCATTGCAGTAGAGGTAAGTTACATTTTTCTCCTCCTCTCACAAGAATAGCGGGCATGACTGTGTGGCCAGTTTTCTGTTCTGAGTGTTAAACGTGAGTTGTCTGGGAGACCTTCAGCCTTCCTGATGGCCACGTCTGCTCCAGGTGCATCGACCTGTTGCTTTTTAAAGACCAAGTTAGGGAACTGCAGTTTCATCTTGATGACCTTCAGCTTGTTAGGGAGAGTGAGGAGGTGATAGACAGGAGCTACAGACAGGTAGTCACAGGAGACTGATAAGTGGATGACTGTCAGGAGAGGGAAGTGAAGGTGTCAGAAAGTGGAGAGCATCCCCGTGGCTGTCCCCCTTACAATAAGTACTCCATTTTGAGTGCTGTTGGGGGGTGGTGGGATGACCTACCTGGGGGAGCAACAGTGGCCACGCCTCTGGCACTGAATCTGACCTTGTGACTAAGAGGGATAGGGAAAGGAACAGGGGGACAGATAGGCGACTCTGTGGGTGCGAAAAAGAAACAAGGATGGTAGTTTGCCTCCCAGTGCCAGGGTTCGTGGTGTTTCTGAGCGCATCTACAATATCCTGAAATGGGCGGGTGAGCAGCCTGAGGTCATGGTACACGTCTCTCGTAGGAGAGACGGCTTGGAGAGAGTTTGTGAGGAAGGATAGGTGGATGTTAGAGTAAAGATGCACTCAGACTGATGGTTTGAGATGTGTCTATTTTAATGCACGGAGTATCATAAACAAGACGGATGAGCTTAGAGCATGGATCAATACATGGAACTATGATGTTGTGGCCATTACAGACATAGATGTCTCAGGAACAGAATGGCTGAGTGTGCCAGGCTTTAGATGTTTCAGAAAGAACAGAGAGGGAGGCAAAAGAGGTGGGGTGTGGCATTGCTAATCAGGGATGGTATCACGGCTGCAGAAAAGGAGGAAGTCATGGAGGGATGGTCGACTGAGTCAGTGTGGGTGGAAGTCAGAAACAGGAAGGGGGCAATAACTCTACTGGGTGCTTTTTATAGATCTCCCAGTAGCAACAGGGACATTGAGGATCAGATAGGGAGGCAGATTCTGAGATGGTGCAATAATAGTAGGGTTGCTGTGATGAGATAACTTTCCTAATATTGATTGGCATCTCCTTAGCGCAAGGGGTTTAGATGGAGTGCAGTTTGTTCGGTGTGTTCAGGAACTAGAGGAGAGGCTGTACTTGATCTGGTATTGGGAAATGAACTTGGTCAGGTGTCAGATCTCTCAGTGGGAGAGCATTTTGGAGGTAGTAACCATAATTCTATCTCCTTCACCATAGCGCTAGAGAGGGATAGGAGCAGACAATTTGGGAAAACATTTAATTGGGGTAGAGGGAAATATGATATTAGACAGGAATTTTGGAGCAGATATTCGCAAGGAAATGCACAGCAGAAATGTGGCAAATGTTAAGCGAACATTTGCATGGAGTTCTGCATACGTGTGTTCCATTGAGACGGAAAGGATGGTAGGATTAAAGAACCATGATGTACAAAGGATGTAGACAATCTAGTTAAGCATAAGAGAAAAGCTTATGAAAGGTTAAAGAAACTAGGTACTGTTAGAGCTCTAGAAAATTACAAGATTCCTGGGAAGGAGCTTAAGAATGGAATTAGGAGAGCCATGAGAAGGCCTTGGTGAACAGGATTAAGGAAAACCCCAAGGCATTCTACAAGTATGTGAAGAGCAAGAGGATGAGCCGTGTGAGAATAGGACCAATTTGGTGCGATAGTGGAAACGTGTGCATGGAGTTGGAGGAGGTAGCAGAAGTACTTAATAAATACCCTGCTTCAGTATTCACCAGGGAAAAAGACCTTGGCAATTGTGGGAATGACTTACAGTGGATTGAAGCGCTTGAGCATATAGACATTAGGAAGGAGGATGTGCTGGAGCTTTTGAAAAGCATTAAGTTAGATAAGTCACCAGGACCGGATGCGATGTACCCCAGGCTACTGTGGGAAGCAAGGGAGGAGATTGGCTGAGCCTCTTGCAATGATCTTTGCATCATCAATGGGGATAGGAGAAGTACTGGAGGATTGGAGGGTTACAAATGTTGTTCCCTTGTTCAAGAAAGGGAGTAGAGATAACCCAAGTAATTATAGACCAGTTGTGGAGAAGATCCTGAGAGGCAGGGTTTATGAGCATTTGGAGAGACATAATCTGATTAGGGATAGTCAATGTGGCTTTGTCAAAGGCAGGTCATACCTTCTGAGTCTGATTGAATTCTTTCAGGATGTAACAAAACACTTTGTTGAAGGTAGAGCAGTGGATGTAGTGTGTATAGATTTCAGTAAGGCATTTGATAAGGTTCCCCAAGCAAGGCTTCTTCAGAAAGTAAGGAGGCATGGGATCCAAGGAGACCTTACTTTGTGGATCCAGATTTGGCTTGCACACAGAAGGCAAAGAGTGGTTGTAGATGGTTTGTACTCTGCATGGAGGTCGGTGACCAGTGGAGTTCCTCAGGGATCTGTTCTAGGACCCGTCCTCTTTGCGATTTTTTTAATAAATGATCTGGATGAAGAAGTAGAAGGGTGGGTTAGTAAGTTTGTTGATGACACAAAGGTTGGGGTGTTGTGGGGAGGGTTGTCAGAGATTACAGTGGGACATTGATAGGATGCAGAACCAGGTTGAGAAGTGGCAGATGGACTTCAACCCAGATAAGTGTGAAGTGGTTTATTTTGGTAGGTCAAATTTGAAGACAGAATATAATATTAATGGTAAGACTCTTGGAGGTGAGGAGGATCTGAGAGGTCTTGGTGTCAGTGTCCATGGGACACACGAAGCTGCTGCATGGGTTGACAGTGTTGTTTGGAAGGCATATGGTATGTTGACCTTCATCAGGCATGTGATTGAGTTCAAGAGCCATGAGGTAATGTTACATCTATATAAGACCTTGGTCAAACCCCACTTGGAGTACTGTGCTCAGTTCTGGTCACCTCACTACAGGAAGGATGCGAATACTGTAGAGACCGTGCAGAGGAGATTTACAAGGATGTTGCCTGGATTGGGGGGTGTACCTTATGAGAATAGGTTGAGTGAAATTGGCCTTTTCTCCTTGGAGGGACAGAGAATAAAAGGTGACATGATAGAGGTGTGTAAGATGATGAAGTGCATTTATTGTTTGATAGCCAGAGGCTTTTTTCCAGGGCTGAAAGGCTAACACAATGGGGCATAATTTTAAGGTGCTTGGAAATGGATACTGAAGGAATGTCAGGGATAAGTTTTCCACACAGAGAGTGGTGAGTGCGTGGATTGCACTGCCGGCGGCGGTGGTGGAGGCGGATACAATAGGGTCTTTTAAGATCCTCTTGGGTAGGTACATGGAGCTTAGAAGAATAGAGGGCTATGCGCTAGGGAAATTCCAGGCAGTTTCTAGAGTAGGTTACATGGTCGGCACAACACTGGGCTAAAGGGCCTGTAGTGTTCTGTGGAGTTCTATGTTCAGTGTAACTCTATTCCAAATACTGACTGCTGTTTCAGAAATCAGGAAAGAGGTTGCAGGTGGCGGCCTTCGTGATTAATGAATGTTCACGCTTTGTCGGCCTGTCCCTTAAAACCTTCTCTAATTTTTATAGATACACCGTAGAAAGCATTCTTCTAGGGTGCATCACAACCTGGTATGGAAGTTGTTCTGTCCAAGACCGGAAAAAGCTGCAGAAGATCGTGAACATAGCCCAGCACATCACAGAAACCAGTCTTCCATCCTTGGACTCACTTTACACCGCACGCTGTCGGAGCAGTGCTACCAGGATAATCAAGGACATGACCCACCCAGCCAACACATTTTTTGTCCCTCTTCCCTGCAGGAGAAGGTTCAGGAGCTTGAAGATTTGTGCGGCCAGATTTGGGAACAGCTTCTTTCCAACTGATAAGACTGCTGAATGGATCCTGACCCAGATCTGGGTCGTACCTTCCAAATATCCGAACCTGACTTGCACTACCGTACTTTCCCTTTTCTATTTTCTAATTATGATTTGTAATTTAAATTTTTTTATTATATTTACTTTGATTTGTACTTAAGGGAGTGCAAAGCGCAGAATCAAATATTGCTGTGATGATTGTACGCTCTAGTATCAATTGTTTGGTGACATAAAGTAAAGTAAAACATTACATATCCATTAAACCTGCCTTTTCATGAGCATGCTGTACTTAGAGTGTTAACTTGATGCTAAAATCTCCTAATCTTACTTAAATCTGCTCCCACGAGTGGCCTTTGTACGGCTGGTATCAGCACGCAGATCATCGGTTTCTATTGTGGTGAGGTTAATCTGGACAACGTCGCTTTAGGGAGAAGCAAAGAGTGCAGGACAAAAGCTGGCACTTCACAATCTATTATAGAGAGATTGATTCTGTCTGCTTGATGCAACCAGCTTTTAAATAGTTCCTCCATGCTCTCAAGTAGGGCCTTTTTCATCAGAATGTGCAATAAACCAAAGGAGGAGTCTGTAGGTGAGCTGACATGTTCAAAAGGCTGATTTTTTTTTAAGAAGTATGATTTCATTAAAAGACACCAAAGTGACCAAAGAGAACAGAACAGCAAAACACTGTACAGGTTGTTCAACCTATGGTGTTGTACCAACCTTTTAACCTAATCAAAGATCAACCTTAAGCCATAGGAGCAGAGTTAGGCCATTTGGCATGTCAAGTCTGTTCCAGCATTCCATTCCAGCTGATTTAGTATCCCTTTTCCATCCCATTCTGCTCCTTTCTCTCTGTAATCTTGATGCCCTTACTAGTTAAGAACTAATCAACTTCCATTTTAAATATACCCAATAACTTGTCCTCCACAGCCCTCTGTGGCAATGAAGTCCTCACATTCACCACCCTCTGGCTAATGAAATTCTTCCTCAACCATTTTATAAAGGGACATCCTTGCATTCGATGGATATGCCCTCTGGTTCTACACTCCTTCCCTCATTGGCCTCCATCTTTCTTTCATCCATATGCCTGAGTCTTTTAATTATCCCTAATGTATCTGCCTCTATCACCTCCATTTATCTGTCACCCATTTTCCTATCTAAGAGCCTGTTAAATGATAATAATGTAACTGCCTCTACCATCATCCCTGACAGCTCATTCCATGCACCTACCATTCTCTGTGTGGGGGAAAAAACATACCACTGATATCCCTCTATACTTTCCTCCAATCACTTTATAATAATACCCTCTCATATTAGCAATATCCATTCTGGGAGAAAAAGACTCTGGCTGTCAACTCTGTCTATGCCCCTTATATATTTTACACGTCTTTCAAGTCACCTTTGATCCTACCACCAAGGAGGAGTATTATGATCCCATGCTACCTAGACATACACAACGTGTGGCACTGTTAATACTTGCAGCTAAAAGGTCTTGTCAGTAGTTTATGAGGTGAGAGATGTATTTTGAAAATGTCAAAATACCATTGGTGTTTTACAATGATTCCTGCATAGCAGAAGTGTTCAAGAGCCTTCTTTCTGCCCCTTTTAACTTTGCATTAGATTGGCTGCCATGGTAGCATAGTGGTTAGCGTGGCACTGTTACAGTTCCGAGTTCCAAGTCCCACAGTGTCATACAGTGGGTTTTCTCTGGGTTCTCCAGTTCCCTTCCATAGTCCAAATTGCTTCACAGAAATTGTCCTGTGATTGAGCGAGGGTCATTCGAGGGATGCTGGGAGGGTGCATTTTGAAAGGGCGTATTTTGCACAATAAACAATATCCACAATGAAGTATGTCCACGACAATATCAGGAAACTTGCAAACTTCAGAAAAGGTTGAGAAACTTCTAAGCCTCCTCAGGAGAATCAAGTCAATTGCATAAGCAACTCCATCATTTAATCCTTAGCTGACAATCGTGTGTAGTTGAATCATTGAAAGTTTAATCTATGTTCTATGTCTGTATAGCCATCACTTTGACTCTTGTATTTTTTTCTTTCTTTAAGATTTGTATGAATTTAACATAAGTCATAACATATTATTTAATTGAATCTATCTTTTCTGAATATATGGTCAATTTTTACTAAATGAATTTAGGATGGCCACCGTTAATTATGTGCTAACATTTATTAGACATAATATTGAATTCAATCTTTATCTACAGCTGAATCGTTGAAAATTCAATTTACATTTTTTGGTGGTCCAGACATCGTTAGGCGGTTTTATTTTTTTTCCCTTCTGCTTTCTTTTAGGATCTGTAAGAGTTTAATATCAGTCGTATCATATTATTTGGTTAGATATTTCTTTTTTGAATATATGATCAATGTTTATTAAACAAATTTAAGATAGCCACTGTTAACTATGTTTTAACCTCTGTTACACATAACATTATAATATTTGGAATTTCTCAATTTTCTTTCTATGTATCTGATGTTGTGTCTTGAGTCAGTGGTGTTAGTTTAAAACTTTTTTTTAAAAAGAGTCTGCCTTTTAGAGACAAAGGGATTAGGGTCTTTAGTTTAGTCCACCTATTGGATGTATTTTTTTCCGGCTTTGGGGGGGAGGGGATGGGGCTATTAGTTTAGGTTTTTTTGACTGGGCAGTCCTGAGAGGTTTTCTTGTCAATCACATTGGTTTTTTTCCTTTCTGATTGAATCCATTTTGTTCCTCCCTGCAGGTTTGGTTTGTTTCAGCGCACTAATTCAGTTTGTAAATCCCTAAATTAAAATCTCAGTATGGATGTTAATAAAATTAATATAATTTCCTGGAACCTGAACGGCTTGAATCAATCTATTAAGCGTAGAAAGATCTTTAAGAAATTGAAAACATTTCAAGTCGATATTATTTTTGCGTAAGAGACCCACATCCGTAGGATGTTTTTTTAATTTTGGAAGCGTTCTCAGTTTCACTCTTCGTCAACATCAAAAAATAGAGGAGTGTCTATTTTTATGAATTTTAAAGTCTCTTTTGTACATTTTAATACTGTTACTGATTCAATTGAAAGATACTTAATTGTCATGGTTCCAGTTGGCCGTTCCCCTTTAACATTTCTTTCTCCCTGATCATGCCCCAGTTTTAGTCAATTGCTGCTAGTTACACAATTACCGTACATCTGGCCTTCATCAGCGACTAGGAAATAAGTACGAGGATGACTCTATCACAGGTTGCCAGATCGTTGGTCAATTCTTGTGTGATTCTTTGTTCCCTGTTTCGATAAGAACCGTTAGTTCTAAGTTCTACTCTAGTTTCTAGAGGGTCCCTGTGAGTCCCATCTCCTTGTCAAGATCCCCCTGGTTCCCTGCTCTTCGTTCAGGTCTACGTCAGCCTCCCTAATTGAGTCGATGTGCCAGTGTCCTGCACTTGGGTTCTCCTCCGTCACCCCCGTGTAACAGAACAAACTGGACAGAATGTACCCAGCAGACACGGACCCAATGCAACAGGCCCTCGTTAGCCAGGGGTCCCTACTAGGATACATGAGTAACTACTCAGAGAAGTCATGAAAGATCTTCGTGCCCTGTCCGAGGATGTAAAGAAGGTCAGTGAGCAGGTTGACCGGGTATCCGCTCCCCTTACTCCGTCCCTTCCAAGAACCCAGTCTGACCAAACCACATAGCCTGGGATGGCTACGCCCCTTGGCTCGGCACCACAATCACCTCGAGAGCCTTACGTACCCAAACCAGAACCCTACACTGGGGACCTAGGGAAGTGCCGGGCTTTCTTACTGCAGTGCTGTCTGGTTTTTGAGCAACAGCCACGTACGTACAGCTCAGACAGATCAAAAATTGCGTACATCATGGGGCTGTTAGGAGGGGATGCCTTATCATGGGCCACCGCGATCTGGGACAACCAGCCAGAGGTCTGTTCTTCCTTCTCCACCTTCGTCTCTGAAATGAGGAAGGTTTTTGAACAGCCCATTCGTGGGAAAGATGCCACTAGGCGCCTTCTGACTCTCTCTTAGGGCTCGCGAAGTGTAGCGAAATACTCCGTAGAGTTCCAAACATTAGTGGCCGATTCTAGGTGGAATGACGAAGCACTACAGGAAGTGTTTCGATGGGGTCTCTCTGACAAGATAAGAGATGAATTAGTGGCCAGGGATGATGCAAACAGTCTGGACTCTTTGGTCTCTCTAGCCACCACGGTAGATAATCAACTTTGAGAACATCTGAGAGAAAAGACCGGTCATCCTACGGCCCACCTTACCATCTTCGGCCAGCCTCTCTTCCCTGTCGGCTCCTAGTGTAGCCCCCACTCCAAATGTTCTGGTGAATCAGACGACACTCCCTTCAGTTCCCCAAGCCCGGATGCAGATCCAAGCTACTGTAACCTATAACCAACAGTCCCTGTCCTTGTCTACCTTGATAGACTCTGGTTCTGAGGGGAATCTGTTGGATGAAGACATAGCTGCCCAGGCCAGAATTCTTCAGGAGCCATTGTCTACCCCTCTGGAAGCCCAGGCATTGGACTGAAGACTTCTGGCTCGAGACACTCACCGTACTCCACCACTGTCTTTGATCCTCTCTGGGAATCATCGGGAGCAGGTTCAATTTAACCTAATCTCCTCTCCTCAAGCCCCGATATACTCGGATACCCTCGGTTAAGCCGCCATAATCCTTGCATTGACTGGTCTACCGGGAGGATAGCCAGCTGGAGCCCGTTTTGCCACATCACCTCCCCTGGGGAGGATACAGTGACCTCGCCTGTCTTTGAAACCCTCGACTTGTCCAGAGTTCCCACAGAATACCACAACCTGGGACAGGTATTCAGCAATGAATCTGCCCTTTCCCTGTCTCCACACCGCCTGTATGACTGCGCTATTGACCTTCTCCCCGGGGCCTTGTTACCTACCAGTCACCTGTATAACTTGTCTGGGCCTGAGAAAGAAGCCATGGAGAAATATATTAGTGAGTCTATTGCTGCGGGCATTATTCGACCCTCATCCTCCCCGGTGAGCAATGGATTCTTTTTTGTGGGGAAGAAGGATGGCTCTCTCTGTCCCTGCATTGATTACCGAGGCCTAAATCATATAACCATCAAGAACAAGTACCCACTGCCTCTTATAAGTTCTGTGTTCGAGCCACTTCATGGATCCACCATCTTCTTGAAGTTGGACCACCGAAACGCCTACCATTTGGTCCGGATAAGGGAGCGGGATGAGTGGAAGACGGCTTTCGATACCCCGTTAGGCCACTTCGAGTACTTAGTCATGTCCTTCGGCCTCACCAATGCCCCCGCAGTTTTTCAAGCCTTGATTAACGATGTACTAAGAGACTTCATTAACCACTTAGTGTTTGTCTACCTGGCTAACATCCTGATCTTTTCCAGCAGTCCCTAGCAACACGTGCACCATGTCCATCAAGTCCTGCAGAGGCTGATGCTCTCTCCCACCAATATGTTTCTGAGGAGGATCTTCCCAACCCCGAGCCCATCCTTCCACCATCCTGTGTAGTGGCTGCCCTCACCTGAGAGATCGAGTCCAAATTCAAAGAGGCCCAAAGGATGCAACCCGACCCAGGCACCGGACCTCCCAGTCGCCTCTTTGTACCCGGTGCTGTTCGATCACAGGTCCTACAATGGGGGCACACTTCTAACTTTGCCTGCCATCCTGGAGTCGATTGGACCCTAACCCTCCTGAAGAGGCATTTCTGGTGGCCTTCCATGGATGCTGACACCCGTTCCTATGTTTCCGCATGTTCCGTCTGCGCCCATGGAAAAGCCTCCCATCAGCCACCTGCGGGATTAATCCGTCCCCTACCTGTACCTGGGTGTCCCTGGTCCCACATCGCTTTAGATTTCATCACCGGTCTACCCTCTTCACATGGAAACACTGTTGTACTCACTGTGGTGGATCGTTTCTCCACATCAGTGCAATTTGTGGCCCTCCCCAAACTACCTTCCACGCAAGAGACCGCAGATCTTCTCGTCCGCCACGTCTTCCACCTCCACGGAATCCCCACAGACATCATCTCCGATTGGGGTCCCCAGTTCTTCTCACAGGTATGGAAGGCCTTCTGTCAAGCCTTAGGTGCATCGGTCAGCCTGTCGTCCAGCTTCCACCCCCAGGTGAACGGGCAGACGGAACGGGTCAACCAAGACCTGGAGGCGATGCTACGGCGAACAACCCGTCGACCGGGAGCGACCATCTCCCGTGGGTTGAGTATGCCCGCAACTCCCTGGTGAGCTCTGCCATTGCCATTCGAGTGCTCCCTTGGGTACCACCCCCCGCTGTTCCCCGCACAGGAAGAAGAGATCGTGGTACCATCGGTTTGGGACCATGTTAATCGGTGCCGGAAGATTTGGGAGGAGTCTCACACCAACCTACTCAAATCAACACATCAAAATAAGAAAACGGCCAACCGACACTGGACTCCAGCGCCGGAATACCAACTGGGGCAGATGGTGTGGCTTTCCTCCAGGGACATCCCACTCAAATGCGAACATAGGAAACTTTCCCTCCGCCCCGCTTCCTGGGACCATTCAAGGTTGATAGGATTATCAATCCCACAGCGGTCCACCTCACGCTGCCAAAGTCCATGCGTATTCACCCAACCTTTCATGTGTCTCAGTTGAAACCAGTCTCCATCAGCCCTTTGTGTCCCCCAGCTGAGAATCCTCCCCCTGCCCGGTTCATCGACAACCATCTGACGACTGCTAGATATGCGCCGTCGGGGCAGGGGTCTCCAATACCTGGTGGACTGGGAGGGGTACGGTCCTGAAGAGCATTCTTGGGTCCCCTGGTCCTTTATCCTAGACCCTTCCCTCATCCAAGACTTCCATCTGGACCATCCAGACAGTCCTGGAGGAATGCCGGGAGGCTCCCATTGAGGGGGGGTGGTACTTTCATGGTTCCGGTTGGCCATTTCCCTTTAACACTTCTTTCTCCCTGATCATGCCCCAATGTTAGTCAATTGCTGCTAGTTACCCAATTACCGTACATCTGGCCCTCATCAGAGACTGGGAAATAAATACGATGGTGACTCTATCCCAGGTTGCCAGTTCGTTGGTCAATTCTCATGCGATACTTCGTTCCTTGTTCTGATTAGAACCGATAGTTCTAAGTTCCATTCTAGTTTCTAGAGAGTCCCTGTGAATCCCTTCTCCTTGTCAAGATCCCTCTGGTTCCCTGCTCTATGTTCAGGTCTACGCCAGCCTCCCCAATTGAGTCGATGGGCCAGTGTCCTACACTTGGGTTCTCCAACGTTGGCCCCCCGTGTAACACTTAATCGTTACTGGTTTGTTATGTGGTCAAAAGGTGGCACTGGTTTGTGTGTATGCACCTAATGTAGATAGCCCTGAATTTTTAAGAGGTTATTTTCTACACTGCCGAATTTAAATGAATGTAAGTTGATTATGGGCGGGGATTTTAACTGCTGTCTCAATCCCTTGATTGATAGGTCATCAACCAATCCGTTCCTTCCTAATAAGGCTGCATCCTGTATTAATTCCTTTTTACTAGAATACGATGTGTTAGATATTTGGAGATTTCTCCATCCTAAAGATAAAGATTTTTCTTTTTTTCACATGTACATCATAAATATTCAAGAATTGATTATCTTCTGTTAGATACAAGATTGGTATCCATTGTTACTGATTGTGCATATGACATTATTGCGCTGTTGGATCATGCGCCCATGAGACTAACACTGAAGCTTTCTGATGATACAAGGAATGCATCTCATTGGAGATTTAATACTACTCTGCTCCATGATTCAGAATTTGTAAGTTTTATAAAAGAGCAAATCTCTTTATTTTTTGAATTAAAAACAACTGAGGGTATGTCAAATTTGGTTATTTGGGGTATGATGAAATCTTTTCTTAGGGGACATATAATTTCGTATGCAGCAGCTTTAAGAAGGAAAACTAAAGTGAAGCTTTTAGTGATTACTAACAGGATTAAAGAAATAGATAAAGTTTATTCAGTATTACCTACTGAAGATTTATATAAGGAAAGGGTGAAACTTCAATTGCAGCATGATTTGCTGTTGACTTATCCCACTGAGCAGCTACTTTTGAAATTAAAAAGTTAATTTTATATGAATGGAGATATATCAGGTAAACTGTTAACTGCTCAACTCAAAGCAACTATGGCTAGAAGGCAGATTTTGAAAGTATGAAGATCTGATGGAACTGAAACTTGAGATTGTCAGGATATTAATAAGATTTTTTTGGACTTTTACTCTAATCTTTATGAATCTGATTTTCTAGACAATGCTACTTCTATGAATGAATTTCTGCAAATATTGAATATACCCCAAATTTCTACCCAAGATAGGAATACTTTAGATGCATCCATTAATTGAGAGTAAATGGTAAGAGTTATATCTTCTTTTCAATCAGATAAAGCTCCAGGACCGGATGGATTTATGGTAGAATTTTTAAGACGTGTACGGATATTCTTACACCTCATCTATGCCAAAATTTCACTGAATCTATATCTTCTGGAACCCTCCCAAAAACTTTTTATGAGGCATCAATTTAATTAATTCCTAAAAAGGAAAAGATTTATTTGAATGTGCCTCTTACAGACTGATTAAATGTCAATTCTAAAATTCTTTCAAAGATTTCGGTTAACAGGCTTGAGAATGTTTTACCTAATGTTATTTCTAAGGATCAAACTGGGTTTATTAAGAATAGATATTCATATTGTAATATTCAGAGATTGTTGAACATCATTTATTGCTCTCCATCTAAAGAATTTGAATGTGTTTTTCTCTTGACGCAGAGAAAGCCTTTGATGGGGTAAAATGGCCCTATTTATTTCAGGTTTTAGAAATATATAATTTGTGTTCATGTTTTATTTCTTGGATTGTTGATTTATCAAGCCCCTTTGGTGGCAGTTATAACTAATAATCAAAAATCTTCTTATTTTAGGTTATATAGAGGTACGCAGCAGGTTTGCCCTCTTAGTCCGTTGTTATTCAGCCTGGCTCTAGAACCTCTTGTTATTGCTCTTCTGGACTCCAATGAGGTTTTAGGTATTAAGAGAGGAGTTAAAGTTCATAAGGTTTCGTTGTATGCAGATCACTTGTTAGTTTATATTTCAGATCCTAAGAAATCTATTCCTGCTTTGTTATCTATATTTTCTGAATTTAGTAGTTTTTCTGGATATAAATTATATTTGCACAGAAGTGAGTTATTTCCTATTAACAACTATTTTGATCAATATGACTAATTTCCTTTTAGTATTGCTAAAAATAACTTGGTATTAAAATTACCAAAATTTTTAACGACCAGTATAAATATAACTTTCTTCCATTAATTGAGTATACGCAACAAGTAATACCTAAGTGGTCTCCTATCACATTATCATTAATTGGCCATATTAATGCTATTAAAATGATAGTGTTACTGAAGTTTTTATATGTATTCCAAGCAATTCTCTCTTTTGTTCCTAAATTGTTTTTTGATAGAATAGACTCTAAAATTTTATCTTTTATTTGGAATAATAAAAATCCAAGATTGAGTAAATCTTTATTGCAGAAATTAAAGAAGTATGGTGGTATGGCTTTGCCGAAATCTTGTTATATGTCTTTTAGGATTCATTTTTCAGATATACATGATTATCCCTTATGGGTGGATTTAGAGAAAAACTCGGTCAAGGGGTATTCTTTGGCCCCTTTATTGGGAGCTCCTCTTCCTTTTTTGCTTTTTAAGATTGGTAGTCAAGATTTTAATCCTATTATTAAAATACATTAAGAATTTGGTTTCTGTTTCATAGATCCTTTGACTTTAATAATTTTGTTCTTTCTAGTGAAATCCATTTTAATTATCTTTTTAAACCTTCAATTTTTGATCACACCTTTTCAATTTGGAACACCAAAGGAATAGTAACTTTTTAAGATTTGTTCATGTTTAAGATTTGTCTAATGTCTTTCACTCAGTTAGTGGATAAATATGACCTATCTAATGTACACTTTTTTGGCTATTTACAAATTAGGAATTTTCTATGTAGTTTATTTCCAGATTTTCCCACGGCTTATTCACCCAATATTATTGATACTCTTTTTCAGGTCAAACCATTTCTAAAAGGACTGATAGCTATAATTTATAAATATTTATTGAATTTGCATATGTTATCTAATGATAAAACTAAAGTTGTGTGGGAATTGGAGTTTCAAGAGTCACTTTCAGATAATCAATGGGATAAAAATTTTTATTTGGTAAATACTTCATCTATTTGTGCCCATCATTCCTTGATACAGTTCAAGGTAGTGCATCGAGCGCATATGTCAAAGGATAAATTAGCCCGCAATATTTCCAATATTAATCCTATCTGTGATATTATTGTTAACCCATGGGTGAAATTGACTCTTAAAATATGGAAAACTACTATAAAAGAATATAATCTAGAGGGAGATATTGCAATTCTTAAATGGTGTGCATATGACTCGGATTTTACACCAAATAAATTGGATGCTAGATTTAAGGACTGGACAGCTAAAGGAATAACAGTTCTTTGCAACATAATGAAAGAAGGAACACTGTTCAGTTTTGAACTCCTTAAAGAGAAACACTTATTAGAAAAACAAGATTTTTATCGGTATTTACAGTTGCGACAATACATTAATAAGACGCTTAAGAATGTAACCAAGGCAAATACAGGCTTGATAGAGCTCTTCAGAAAAGCATATAATTCAGATAATGATAGTAGAATCATTTTAAGCATGTATAAGGGGTTGTCAAATCTTAAAACACATTTGACTTCATACAAAACAAAATGGGGGGGGTGGAGTTTCAAGATGGCGGCGTAAGCATCTGCCTTTTAGGCGCTCTTTATTTTTTTAACTATAATCACCCTTTAATTAGACCTTTTCGAACTTAATCATATGAGTTGCTACCTTTGATTGACCCTTTTTTCCTAAAATAATAGTTGATCTAATCTTGTCAAACCTAAAATGGCTACAAGTAAGAAATCGGCTAAGGATCCTGTATCCATCGACGCAATTGTTGGTCTTTTGGACACTAAACTGGATGTTAAATTTGCGGCTATGGAAAGTAAATTGGACAATAAACTGGATGCTAAATTTGCGGCTCTGGAAGGCAGACTAGAAGGTAAATTGGACAGTAAACTGTTAAGTTTTGAAAGGAGGATTACTTCGAAAATATCCGATCTTGAAGGAGTTGTTAAATCGCTTGAAACTAAGTTTCAGTCGCAGGCGTTAGAGGTTCAACAGCATGGAAATAAGATCACGACTCTTGAACAATCAATTTGTGAAAAAGCACGTATAATTGAAGTGTTAGAGAAGAAGATAGAGTCGACTGCTAAAACTTTAGATCAGTACAAGTTTAAAATTACTGATCTTGAAAATCGTTCTCGCAGACAGAATTTGCGCATCATCGGAATTCCCGAAAAAGTTGAGTCCGGTGATTTAACTGAATTTTTCTCTAAATTACTGTGGGAAATTTTCGGTGGTGAAGGTTTGAAAAATGAACCTGTTATTGACCGCGCTCATAGAGTTGCGAGGCTTTCGCCTGTGTCTGATAAACCACGAGCGGTGATTGTTCGCCTTCATTATCCTCGTGAGAAAGAGCTTTTAATTCGATTAGCTCGTAAAAAAGGTATGATCTCCTACAGAAATTATTCATTTCGAATAGTTGAAGACTATTCGTATGAAGTTATGAAAGCCAGGATCGCTTTTAAACCAGTGATGGCAGAGATTCATTCGTTTGGTTTTAAACAAGCTTTAATGTATCCAGCGAAGCTTAGAATGGTGCTGCCCGACAACAGTCTACACTTTTTTATCACTCCTGAAGAAGCGAAGAAATTTGTTGAAGAATATCGATCCTCTAGTGCAACTTGAACTATGAGTTACATTGAAGATTTTTTTTTTTGGAGAGAGGATGTTATTTCATTTTAAGTTTTAACCCTGGAAGTTGGGTTATAACTTCTTATTTTGAACTATGGGTCTGGGTCTTTTTTTTTACTACTATTATTATTGCTTATAGATGCTGTTTTAATTTTTATAATATCCTTTTTTTTATATACGTTTGTATTTTGTAATAATGAATTATTTTTTTTCAAAATGTCGTTTCTTCTTCCCATAAGTCTTTACTTTTTATAAGCGTTTATTTGCTTGCCTGTATTTAGAAATGGAACAAAGGTTTTGAATTCTTTTTCTTTAGTTTTTTTTTAAATATGTTGTAGTGTCTATTAAATCTTTTTTTTTATAAAAATATTCTATTTTGATAACTTTTTTACTATATTTTCTTATTAGATTGCTGAATTTATATTCATATTTTGTAATATGGCTTTCTCAAAATGTCGTTTCTTCTTCCCATAAGTCTTGGCTTGTGAAACGTCATCTTTGTATCTGAATATGGAATTTCTTTTTTAAAGGTGTATCACATTTTTAAACTTTAATGTGCATTTTTTTTTATTAATGATCTTTCTGGTTTTACTATTTTAGTTTTTTTTTTGATTTGTCTGATATGGGTGTGTATGTGTATGTGTATATATATATATATATATGTAGGTATATATATATATATATATATTTTTTTTTTTGCAACTCTATATTTTAATTGGGGTGTTATATAGTTTTTTCTTAAAAAATTTTTCTTATGGAGCTGCCATCTTGAAATGGGGGTAATATTAGTATTAGTTTATGCGCCTGCCGCTTGGCTTTCTTTCAAAGGGTGGGGGGAGGGGGGAGGGATCTTTTTTCATGCTTTTGCTTTTTATTTTTTTGCTTTTAGTTTATGGGCTGACTTTAAATTGTTAATATTGTTGAGGTGTCAGGATCTCCGGTTGCTCCTGAATCAATTTTCCTTCTTCCTAAATTGTGGGTTATGTGTCTTTTTAACCTTTTATGATACACACAATTAATATTGGTATGATGGATAAATCTATTAACTTTATCTCGTGGAATACTAATGGTTTAAATCATCCGATTAAACGTAAAAAAATATTTAAAGTATTCCATAGATTGAACGCTAATATTATTTTTGCACAGGAGACCCACATTAGGAGGGAGGATAATCAACGTTTTTTTAGGTTCTGGAAAGGTCAACAATTTCACTCAAATTGTACCGCTAAAATTAGGGGTGTGTCTATTTTTATAGACGCCTCAATTTCGTTTACACATTATGAAATTATTTCTGATCCACAGGGTAGATTTTTGTTGATAACTGGTTCACTTTTTAATCGGAAAGTTGTTTTAGTTAATATTTATGCTCCAAACTTTGATTGTCCTGAATTTTTTAAACGTTTATTTACTTCTCTTCCTAATTTGAATGAATATATGTTGATTATGGGTGGAGACTTTAATTGTTGTTTGAATCCTTCGATGGATAGATCTAAACCTATTCGAACTCTTCCGAATAGATCAGCTTTACTTATTAATTCTTTTATGGTTGATTCTGGAATTACTGAAATATGGCGGTTTTTGAATCCTAAAGGTAAAGAATTTTCATTTTTTTCACATGTATATCATAGTTATTCTAGAATTGATTACTTTCTTATTGATCATCGTTTATTAACAGATGTTATTGATTGTAAATACGATTCTATTGCTATTTCGGATCATGCGCCTTTGAAGTTATCTATCAAGATTTCGGATTCTTCTATCAATACTAGATCTTGGAGACTTAATGCTACTTTACTTCAAGATCCAGAATTTATTACCTTCATAAAACAACAAATTGACTTATTTTTTTCAACAAACTATAATGAAGAGATTGATAAAGGAATACTTTGGGACTCTTTCAAGGCTTTTATTCGTGGACAAATTATTTCATATTCCGCTGGTAAAAGAAAACAAAGATATTCAGATATAGCTTTATTGGTGGATAAAATTAAAGAAATTGATAAGATTTATTCCGTTACTCCTACCAAAGAACTTTATAAGAAGAGAGTTGAGCTTCAAATGGAACATAGTTTATTATTATCTTCTTCAATTGAGAATCAATTAATTAAGACTAGGGCTCAATTTTATATTCATAGTGATCGAACTGGTAAATTGTTAGCTAATCAATTAAAAGCTATTTCGACTAAGCGACAAATTATTAAAATTCGTAAACAAGACGGTAATTTAACTACTGATTATAAAGAAATCAATAACACTTTTCAAGATTTTTATAAATCTTTATATCAATCAGAATTTGACGGTGACCGGTTTACGATGGATAATTTTTTTAATAATTTGAATATTTCTAAACTGATAGATGAAGATTGTAGCTTGCTTGATGCTCCTATTTCTATGGATGAAATAAGAGAGGCTATCTCATCAATGAATTCAGGGAAAGCTCCTGGTCCTGATGGTTTTATTGTAGAATTTTTTAAAACTTTTTCTTTATTGCTTTCTCCTTGGCTATGTGAAATCTTTAATGATGCGTTTGTTAAGAAGAGATTACCTCAATCGTTTTATGAAGCTACTATCTCTTTAATTCTTAAAAAAGATAAAGATCCTACCTTATGTGCATCTTATCGCCCTATATCATTATTAAATGTAGACTCTAAGATTCTTACAAAAATTTTAGCCATTAGATTAGAAAAGGTATTACCACAGATTATTTCAGAAGATCAAACTGGTTTTATTAGGAATCGATATTCCTTTTTTAATATTAGAAAATTGATTAACATAATTTATACTTCATCTCCTACAACCCCAGAATGTGTTATCTCATTAGATGCTGAAAAAGCCTTTGATAGAGTTGAATGGACATATTTATTTAATGCATTGAGAAACTTTAATTTTAGTCCTAATTTTATATCATGGATTAAATTAATATATTATAAACCTGTTGCTTCTGTTCTTACAAATAATTATAGATCCTCTTTTTTTCAATTATCTCGTGGTACGAGACAAGGTTGTCCTTTAAGTCCTTTATTATTTAATATTGCATTAGAACCTTTAGCTATTGCTATTCGTGAGTCTCCTAATATTTTTGGTATTACCCGTAATGAGAAGTTATACAAATTATCGCTTTATGCTGATGATTTGTTGTTATATATTTCTAATCCTAGTAGGTCTATTCCTGCTATTTTATCCTTGTTGGCTCAATTTGGTAGTTTTTCTGGTTATAAGTTAAACTTAGATAAGAGTGAGTTATTCCCTTTAAACGCGCAAACTTTATTGAGTGATAGGATGCCATTTAAAGTTGTTACTGATAACTTTATCTATTTAGGTATAAAAATCACCAAGAAATATAAAGATTTATTTGGACTGAATTTTTTACCTATGCTTCATCAAATTCAGCAACTTACTACTAGATGGTCTTCCTTATTTTTATCATTAGTTGGTCGGATTAATGCTATTAAAATGATGATTTTACCGAAATTTTTATATTTATTCCAAGCTTTACCAATTTTTATTCCTAAATCTTTTTTTGATAATATTGATTCAAAGATTTCCTCATTTGTTTGGCAAAATAAAAATCCTAGGTTAAGCAAAAGGCAATTACAAAAGTCTAAAAAAGATGGTGGTCTAGCTTTACCTAACTTTAGATTTTATTATTGGGCGAATAATATTCGTAACCTAATGTACTGGAAACTAGATTTGGATTCACCTGTGTGCCCACAGTGGGTAAATTTGGAATGTAGTGAGGTTAAGGGATATTCTATATTTTCCGTTCTTGGTTCTTTTCTTCCTATTGATTTAGCCAAATTCAATAAACAGATATCTAACCCTGTTGTTAAACATACACTACGAATTTGGTTTCAATTTCGCAAATTCTTTAATCTGAAAAACTTTGCTCTGGACAGCCCTATTTTATGTAATTTTTTTTTCAAACCTTCATTGACAGATCAAGCTTTTAGTATATGGAAAAGGAAAGGTATAAAATGTTTTCGTGATCTTTTTTTTGAAGGTACTTTGATGTCTTTTGATCAACTATCCAACAAATTTGAATTACCTAAATCTAATTTTTTTAGATACTTACAAATTAGAAATTTCTTACATAAAATTCTTCCATCTTTTCCTAATTCAACTCCATCGGATTTTTCAGATTTGATTTTTACTTTTAATCCTTGTCAGAAGGGATTAGTAGCTTTTATTTATAACATGATTATGAAGATACAGCCAGAAATATCGGATAGAATTAGACAAGAATGGGAAAAAGAACTTCGATGTAATATATCAACAGATAAATGGGAAAAAATTTTACAAATGGTTAATTCCTCCTCTATTTGTGCTAAACATGCTTTAATACAATTTAAAATTGTACATAGAGCTTATATGTCTAAAGATAAACTTGCCCGATTTTATTCGCATATTAATCCTCAATGTGACAGATGTCACTTAGAAGTGGCTTCATTGACTCACATGTTTTGGACATGTCCCACTTTACATAACTATTGGAAGGACATTTTTGATGTCATTTCCTCAGTATGGAATATCGATTTACAACCCCATTTTATTACTGCAATTTTCGGTATACCAAATGAAGATGGCAATCAGCTTTCCCCTTCAATCAGACGAATGATTGCTTTTGTAACATTAATTGCCAGAAGGTCTATATTACAAAACTGGAAAGAAGTAAATCCTCCTACTACATTTCAGTGGTTCTCCCAAACTATTTCTTATCTGAGTTTGGAAAAAATCAGAAGCACTATCTTTGATTCTTCAATTAAATTTGAAGAAACCTGGGGACCATTTATTCGACACTTTCATATGAATTAATTTGGCTTATTTCAGATCCTTTTCTCTACTTATACTTGTTCAGGTATGGAGTTCTGGAGTTTTTCTTGACACCTTTATATATTTATAAAGTGCTATTATTGCCCATGTTAGTTTTAGTTTAGTATTTTTGTTCATTATATATTTTCTCTCATATATAATTTCAATTTTTTTTTCTTTTTTCGACGATTATTTTTGTTTTTCATATATATTTATATAGACTTGATTGATTTATGTACCTTTTGTTGATGGATGTTTTAATAGGATATTATTATCCTATTACTAATGTAATCTCAAGTCTATTGAATCTGTAATCTATTCATTATTTTGTGTTGTTTTTTTATATATGAAATTTAATAAAAAGATTGAAAAAGAAAAGAAGAAAACAAAATGGGAGAAGGAAGAAGGGATAATTATATCTGAGGAAGAATGGACAACAATATGGAGATATCAATGGAAGTGTATCAGTTCACAGAAATGAAGGGAGTTTGGATGTAAAAACGTGATAAGATATTTTATTACACCCTCTCAGAAATCCCATTATGATAGTAACCTCCCTGTTTGCTGGAGAAATTGTGGAAATCAAAATGCAAATCATTATCATATTTTTTGGGACTGCCCTGTTATCAAAAACTGTTGGAGGGGGATACACAATGCCCTACAAGTTATCTTTAAATGTGAAATACCCTTAGAGAGTAAGACCATATATTTTCAAGAATAGTTGAAAAGAGATAAATATTTAATGAATATACTGTTGGTGGCTGGTAAAAAGACTCTTACTAGGAAATGGTTATCACAGGAGAGCCCAACTTTAAATACATGGATGGAAATTACAATGGACATTTACAAAATGGAGAAGATAACAGCATCTGTTAATCATAAGCTGTAACAATTTGATTCATACTGGGAAAAATGGTTTAACTAAATAATGCCTCATAGGCCTGATTTTATTCTCACAAATCAATGAACCTGTTGTAAAACAAAAGATCACTCCCTACTGGTACATAGTTTTTTCCTTTTGCTTGTTTTTTTCTCTCCACTCTTTTCTATGAGTGTATACCTCAGATAAATATTTCGTGATTTGTGATATATATGATTATATGATATATATGTACAATGTCTGAAATACATCTTATGGAAATATTTGATGATGAACTTCAATAAAAAAAATAAATTACAAAAAAAAAGGAAAAGTGTAAACAGTTGACATTTTGAGCCAAGACCCTTCAGCAGGATTCCTGAAGGGTCCCATTGAAGGGTCTTGGCCTGAAAAGTTGACTGTACTCTTTTCCATAGATGCTTCTTGGCTTGAAGAGTTCTTCTGAAATTTTGCATGTGTTACTTGGATTTCCAACATCCTCAGATTTTCTCTTGTTTCTGACTATGGCCTAATTTATCATGAGGCTCCCAGCACCCTGCGACCTCATCCTCAATAATAGGCTCCAACATCTTCCCAACCATTACTAATGCTTCCATGATCTCTTCAGCCACCTCTTTCAGAACTCTGGGGTGTACACCATGTGGTCCAGGTGACTTATCTACCTTCAGGCAATTCAGTATTCCAAAAATATTCTCTCTAGTATCACAAACTTCATGCCCCATGACACCTGGAACTTCCACCATACTGCTAGTGTCTTCCACAGTGAAGACCCATGGAAAATACTTATTCAGTTCATCTGCTATTTCATTCTCCCCCATTACTACCTTCTTGCATCGTTTCCCAGTGGTCTGATATCCACTCTTGCCTCCCTTTTACACTTTATGTATCTAAAGAAACTTGTGGTATCCTCTTTAATATTATTAGCTAGCTTACTTTCGTATTCCATCTTTACCTTCTTAATGAATTTTTAGTTGCCATCTGTTGATTTTTAGAAGCTTCCCAAACTTCTAACTTCCTACTAATCTTTGCTTTATTATATGCCCTCTCTTTGGCTTTTATGTTGGCTTTAAGTTCTCGTTAGCCATGGTTGTGTCATCTTTCCTTTAGAATACATCTTCTTCTTTGGGATGTATATATCCTGTGCCTTCTGAATTGCTTCCAGAAATTCCAGACATTGTTGCTCTTCCACCATACCTGCCAGTGTTCTTCTTCAATCAACTCTGGCCAACTCTTTTCTTCTGCCCCTTTACTCCACTGTAATACTGATACATCTGACTTTAGCTTCTCCTTCTCAAATTTTAGGGTGAATTCGATCATATTATGATCACTTGTCCCTAAAGGTTCTTTTACCTTAAGTTCTCTAATCAATTCTGGTTCATTGCATAGTCGGCACAACCACAAGCTGCTCTAAAAAGCCATCTCATAGGCACTCTAGAAATTCCCCCACCTGGAATCCAGCACCAACACAATTTTCCCAATCTACCTGCATAGGAAGTCCCCATGACTATTGTAACATTGCCCTTTTGACATGCATTTTCTATCTCCTGTTGTAATTTGTAGACCACATCCTTACTACTGTTTGAGGGCTTGTTTACAACTCCCATCAGGGTCTTTTTCCCCTTCCAGTTCCTTAGCTCTATCCACAATGATTCGACACCTTCTAATGTTTCACCTTCTATGTCACTTATTTCTAATGATTTGATTTCAATTTTTACCAACAGAGCAATACCGTCCCCTCTGCCTGCCTACCTATCATTGCGATACAATGTGTATCCTTAGACATTAAGCTCCCAGCTCTAATCTTCCAGCCGTGATTCCGTGATACCCACCACATCACACCTGCCCATCTGAAACTGTGCGGCCTTATTCCATTTACTGCATGCATTCAGATATAACCCCCTCCCCCACCAGTCCTGTATTTATCTGTTTTGGATTTGTCACACCATGCTCAACCTTTTGATTCCTAAGTTTCTCTGAAGTCTTACCAACATCAGCCTCCACATCCTCTCCACTAACTGTTCTGGCACTCTGGTTCCCACCCCCCTGCAACTCTAGTTTAAACCCCACCATGCAGCATTAACAAACCTTCCCACTAGGATATTAGTCTCCTCCAGTTCAGGTGCAAACCGTCCCTTCTATACAGGTCCCATCTTCCCTAGAAGAGAGCCCAATGATCCAAAAATCATATGTCCTCCCTCCTACATCAATTCTTTAGTTATGTACTAAACTGTATAACTTCTTGGTTCTAGCCTCACTAGCATGTGGTACGTGTAGCAATCCTGAGATTACAACGCTGAAGATCCTGTCCTTTAACTTAACACCTAACTCCCTGTGCAGAACCTTGTCACTCATTTTACCCATGTTATTAGTACCACGACTCCTGTCTGTTCACCCTCGCATCTAAGAATGCTAAGGACTCGATCTGAGATATTCTCTCTGGCACCCAGGAGGCAACGTACCATCTGGGAATCTTGTTCTCACCCACAGAGCCTCCTTTCAGTTCCCCTAACTAACGAATCCCTCACTACAGTGCACCTTTTCTTCCCCTTTCCTGTATGAGTCACAGTGGCAGACTCAGTGCCAGAGTCCCAACCAATGGGACTTTCTGTTAGATCACCCTTACCCCTGCCTCCCCCGACAGTATCCAAAGTGATATACCTGTAGTTGAGGGGACGGCTGCAGGGGTACTCGGCACTGGGTCCTTAACCCTTTCACCTTCTTGTTTGTCACCCAGTTTGGGTGTAACTACTCCTCTATATGTCCTATCTATCACCCCTCCAGCCTCTTGACTGATCCGGAGTTTATCCATTTCCAGCTCCAACTCCTTATTGCGGCTTGTTAGAAGCTGGAGCTGGATGTACTTCTGGCAGTTGCAGTCGGCTGGGACACTAGAGGTCTTCCTGCCTTCCCACATCCCTCAGGAGGAGCATTTCACTATCCTGCCTGGCATCTCTACCTAGCAGAGTGGATCTAAGAGTTTTTCTTTCCTTTCTCTGTGAAGCCTCTCTTTGCAGATGCTTCGAAGAGCTAAAGCCTTAAGATCACCACTCAGATGATAGCCGGTGTGGTTTACCAAATAAAATGGCCACAGCAGTAGAACCTGGTGTGGTTTTCTGCTGTTATTGGAGAAATAACGTGCTAATTTTAAGTAAAATATCAGTTATCTGCATAACCACAGTTACAGCATTTTAAAAATGTATTAATCTGGAAAGCAATTTAATGTTCTTTGAAATTCATATAGTGTTTTTACATTTAAAATCTGAGGATTTAACATGGTATTGGTCTTAAGTTCAGGCAAAGGCTAAAACTACTTTTGTGTTAGAATAGAGTATAAAAGCATATGGAGGCAATGTAGGGTTTCACAAATTAAACTGCAGAGGCTTTTGATATCTAAGAAAAGCCATAACAATTCATTTATTGTACTCCAAAAAACTGAACACAAAGCATGTAAAAACTTCATGTAATTACATCATCACATCAGACCAGCCTCTTAAACTGAAACCCCAACTCAATTTTGGTGTTTGTGAATTATGTACATTTCTACCAATTACATTACCCTATAATGTCATTATGTATGTGTTGTCATGGTAACCCCACCACCCTTCCACCAAAATAAAGAATTTTCCAAGGAAAATCCAAGGAATTGGATCTTAGATGGAGCTAAGGTGGCACTAAGTGGCCGCCTCTTCGAGCACATCTGCGGAAACAACTTAAATTCCTCTTCTTAATGTCTCTCTTTTTCACTGTCAAGGTGGCTGGGGACCTATTGAGGTCTCTGAACTGCAGTAATACTAGAAATGCAGTTTTCCACAGTGATGAGTTCCCATTCTGGGAGCTCACCGACTGACGGGCTGTTATCCAGGCGCAGCATGGAAGGTGCCAGGGTGCGGCCCAGAGGATGACCGATGCCAGGCTGGTGCTGCTGAATGAATCGTCACGTGAGAAGGAACGTCAGGAGCTTGCGGGGGTGGATGCTGCGGACGGAGGTTTCAGTGTCTGAGCAATCACTTCCTTTCAATGGTGGAGAGAGATTGCTGCTGGTTCTCGAGTTGGAGAATCTCAGAATAAAAAACGACGCGACAGACTATAGCATTGTAACAGTGACTGTTTGTTAGTCTCCCCTGTAAAATGGGTGACATTTCTCTGTCCCTTGTAGACAGCCTGTGGCATGTCGAACTGTTGGGTAAACAATAGTTTTCATTGACTGCAGATCATGGTCTTTCTTTAGGAGCTTTGCAGTTGCTTTGTGGGTGGTGGGCGGTAGGTGCTGATGTTCTTTGCTGAAATAGGCAGAGGGGAGAGGGAGGTTGATGCTTCCCTGCTGCTTGTGCAGGGAGGGGTAGAGGGGCTTTGGGGTTCTCACTTTTTTCTGTTGCTCATTCTTTTGGGATTCTGTTTTTCATGGATGTCTGCAAAGAGTAAGAATTTTGGTTTGTATACTGTATACACTCTCTGTTTATACATGAAACCATTTGAACCATTAAGTGGAACCATTTGAATTAGACATTTCAGAAAAGCCTTGTGATATTTAGATTACGAACTGATGATCACAAGGGTGAGAATGCCTTGGGTTATGTTGTTGCAAAACTTTAAAAGTATCCATGGCATTATGGGAAGGAAGAGTGGCACAAGGAATTGGATAAAGTGGATCTTTGCTGATGTACTGTACAATTTTAAACAGAATCACAGAAAACAAGGTACAGAAAGACCCATTGAGTCTGTGGTAGAATGTGCAAGATTAACTTAGCTGATCCCATTTCATTGCTCTTCATTGCTCAATACAGATTTCTTTCAAATGCTTATCCAGGCCCTTTTTCAACAACAGAATAGAATGTGTCTCCATTAACTGCTGATAATAGAATTCAGGACCAAGCTGTTGGCAACATTAAGATAAGTTGGTGCTAGTGTCACTTTTGGTTGATTTGCCAAACATATTCTTTCTATAGTCCCTGGTTCTTGACCCATTTGGGAACAGCTTTGCACTATTTACTTTGTCTATAGCCTTTCTGATTTTCATCACCCTTCTTGGTTTCTCTTCTGTTCTAAGAGTGAACACAGGCTTCTCCAGTCCATCCATATCACTAAAATCTCTTATCCCTAAAATTCATTAAAAAAAATATCTTCTGCATTTTAAAACGTTCAAATCTTTCCTGAAGTGTGGTGCACTTAATCAGACATAAAATTATAGTTGTGGCTTAACGGATGAATGTTTTATGAAAGATCTGCATAACTTCCGGGCTTCTCTTTTCTATTCTACTCCCATTTGTTTCTTTTAGTCAGCTTATCAACTTGCCCTCCCACTTTCATCTAACTATGCACACCTACCTCCAGGTGGACTTGTGGAGCCTGGTTGCTCCAAGTTAATAGTCATAAACTATCAAAAGATCTGTACGAATACACCACTGTTGTCACAGTCGTAGATGAGTGTGTCCCTGCAAAATCATTCAGAGTCTTTCCCGCCCTGAAGTCCTGGATGAACCGTGAGGTCCACAGTTTCAGGGCCACATCAGTGGCATTCATGTCTGGCAATCAAGTTAAATATAAGAGGTTCAGGTCTGGTTTCTGGAAAGTTACCTTACGTGCGAAGTTGCAATTCCAGACCAAGCTTGAATCACTGTGTTAATTGTGGAAAGAAGGAAGTATGTGTGTGAGGCCAGTTTTCTGTGCTTGGTGTCAGATGTGGGGGGTCCTGGAGTCTCCCAGCCTCCCGGACAGCCATATCTGCACCCGGTGTTGAGCTGAGGGACCGAGTTAGGGAACTGGAGATGCAGCTCGATGACCTTCATCTGGTCAGGGAGAGCGAGGAGGTGACAGAGAGGAGTTACAGGCAGGTGGTCACACCGGGGCCACGGGAGACGGACAAGTGGGTCACAGTCAGGAGAGGGAAGGGGAAGAGTCAGGTACTAGAGAGTACCCCTGTGGCTGTACCCCTTGACAAAAAGTACTCCTGTCTGAGTACTGCCGGGGGAGACAGCTGACCTGGGGGAAAAGGCAGTGACCGTGCCTCTGGCACAGATTCTGGCCTTGTGGCTCAGAAGGATAGGGAAAGGAAGAGGAAGGTAGTACTGATAGGGGACTCTATAGTTACGGGGTCAGACAGGTGATTCTGTGGATGCAGGAAAGAAACTTGGATGGTAGTTTTCCTCCCAGGTGCCAGGGTCCGGGATCGCGTCCAAGATATCCTGTGATGGGAGGGAGAACAGCCAGAGGTCATATTGGTACCAATTACATAGGCAGGAAAAGGAAGAGGTTCTGAAATAAGACTGCAGGGAGTTAGGAAGGAAGTTGAGAAGCAGGACCGCAAAGGTAGTAATCTTGGGATTGCTGCCTGTGCCACATGACAGTGAGAATAGGAATAGAGTGAGGCAGAGGATAAATGTGTCTCTGAGGGATTGGAGCAGGGGGCAGGGATTCAGATTTCTGGATCATTGGAACCTCTTTTGGGGCAGGCGTGACCTGTACAAAAAGGACGTGTGGTATTTAAATCCCTGGGGGATCAATATCCTGGCGGGGAGGTTTGCTAAGGCTACTGGGCAGAGTTTAAACTAGAATTGTTGGGTGGGAACAGAACTCAAGTGACTGGGGAAGAGGAAGTTGGCTCACAAATAGAGAAAGCTTGTAGACAATGTGAGAGGGAGGATAGGCAGGTGATAGAGAAGGGACGCGCTCAGACCGAAGGTTTGAGATGTGTCTATTTTAATGCAAGGAGTGCTGTGAACAAAGCAGATGAGCTTAGAGCATGGATCCATACTTGGGGATATGATGTGGTGCCCATTACAGAAATTTGGATGGCTCAGAGACAGGAGGGGTTACTTAAAGTGCCAGGTTTACGATGTTTCAGAAAAGACGGGGAGGGAGGCAACAGAGGTGGGGACGTGGCACTGTTGATCAGAGATAGTGTCATGGCTGCAGAAAAGGTGGACACCATGGAGGGATTGTCTACGGAGTCTCTGTGGGTGGAGGTTAGGAACAGGAAGGGGTCAATAAATTTACTGGGTGTTTTTTATAGGCCGCCCAAATTGGACTGGAACCAAGTCACTCCTCAGGCAGGAGTTGATGTGTTTCATCACCAACCTCCCACAGCACTTCATCACAGTGGGTGTAAATGCTACTGGACAGTAGTCATTGAGGCAGGTTACCATGTTTTTCTTGGGCACTGAAAGAATTGAAGCCAACTTGAAACTGGTTTGAGTATCTAGGATTACCAAAGTGAGGGGTTAAAGATATTAGTGAATGCTTTCCATGAGTTCACCTTCCTGAAGGATGCTCTCATGTTGGCCTCCGAGACTGAAATTACAAGGTCATTGGGGGTTGTGGTAGTTTGTGAGAGTTTATGAAGATGCCTCCATGTTTTAATGGTCAAATTCTGGATAAAAAGCATTGAGCTCATCCGGAAGTGAAGCTTTGTTATCACCTGTGTAGGAGATGATAGCATATGACTCTAGTGTAGTGGATAAAGATGCTAAATTTCATTCAGTGAACACATTTGAGCAATTAACCTGGGAAGCCCAGAGCTGCAGGCAATGTTTTGGGCTACTTTGCAAACAGTGTTGCAACTGCCCCTTCAGAATCAGAATCAAGTTTATTATCATTTTTGATGTTTGAAGTTTGTTGTTTTGTTGCAGCAGTACAATGCAAAATATAACAGTTACTCTGTGTGTGTGTGTGTGTGCACACGTGTCCTTAGCTCCTGGTGGAGTCATCGGGGCGCTGTCATGACAAGCTTTTTGCTCTGATCTTTTTGGTGATTGCTCATCATATAGCGTGTCTTGGGCATCTGAAACCTGGCCGAGCCCATCCCTCTCCAGGCATGGATGGAGAGCGTGCAAGGGAGCTGGCTGGATTTGAACTCGGAACCTCTTGCCCTGAAGTCCAGCGCTGATGCCACCAGCCGGCGTTACTATAAATTACAATAAATAAATAATTCAAAAGAGGAATAGTGAAGTAGTGCTCATGGATTCATGGACTGTTCAGAAATCTGATAGTGGAGCTGTTTCTAAAACTTCATGTGTGTCTTCAAGCACCTGTAACTTATCCCCAGTGGTGATAATGAGAAGAGGACATGTCCCAGATGGTGATTATCCTTTATGTTGGATACTGCCTTCTTGAGGAACTGCCTTTTGAAGATGTCCTTGATGGTGGGTAGGCTCGTGCCCATGATGGAGCTACAACCCTTTGTAGGTTCTTTCCATTCTATGCCTTAGAGCCTCCAATACCAGGCAGCAATGCAGAATGCTCTTCAACATACAACTGTCAAAATTTGCTGGTTACCAAATCCTATCTAATTCTAAATGAAGTATAGCCTCTGGTATGCCTTCTCCATAATTGCAGCAATGTGTTGGCCCAGGGTAGATCCCTTGAGGTGTTGATGCCAAAGACATGAAGCTGCTTACTCTTTCCACTGCTGATACCTCAATGAGGACTTGTGTGTGTTCTCCTGACATCCTCTTTCTGGTCCACAAACAATTCCTAGCTCTTGCTGGCTTTGAATGCAAGGTGGTTGTGATACCATCCAAACAGCCGATCTATCTTACTTCTTTACGTCTCCTCATCACCATCTGATGTTTTGCAAACAACAGTGCTGTCATTGGTGAATTTATAGATGCCATTTGAGCTGTGTTTTTGAACTCTGGCACAATCAGGGATGTGGCAAGAAATTCACAGTTTGCACACTTAAAATACATTGAAAGTTTTACCCTTGAACCATGTTTGTCTACTTTTTATTGATCACTAGGTTATAATTACTGATGAAGGTGCTGAAAATCTTGAGTGTGTGGAATGCAAATTCTTTTGAATAACTAGCTCAAATGCCATGAAATTTAAAATAGTAAAAATGAATAGTTTGAAGTCTTTTCATACTTTAGCCTTGTCTTATTTCTCAAACTCCATTGCTTTGTCTGTAATTAGGAAAAATCTTTTTAAAAATGAGAGTTTTTAAAATCTGTCAGAATTCTTGAGGGGTAGCATTTCAATCCAGGTCAGTGTGTGAAATGAATTGCCAGAGGAAGTGGTTGTGATAGTTATATTATCAAGGCAAGTACATGGACTGGAAAGTTTTAGAGGGATATGAGCCAAATGTGAGCAAATAAAACCAGCTCCATAGGGCACCCTGGTCAGCATGGAGTGGATGGGCCAAAAGGCTGGCTTCTGTCTGCACGGCTCCCTGACTCTTCAACATATTTGTTTGCGCTAATACCTTCCTAGTGCTTGATGGGAAAATTTCTGGACACAAGAGACCTCTTACATAAAACATCAGATCTCAGATCATAAAAAAGAAGAAATAAGCCAGAGACTTATTTTTGGACACATTCATCATGTTTAGCTCAAATGTGGACACTTCCTCACCGAATGGCAATTCTCTCAGGATGGCCTCAATTTTGCAATTATGGTGAAGGCTAGACTTTCCATTACTATGACCCGATACTGACAGCCATGGTGGGATTTCAGACTAGTACGGAAACACCAGAACACCTGTTAGTAGCTAAGGAGTGACCTACGGGCTTTTCCTCTTTGCAGCTATTTCATGAGGCCTAAGTTACCAATATACTTCTGCTTAACCAACTCTCTAACCCAGAAAAATACCTCTATCTATGTGATTTGCAATTACAGGTGTCCCCCGCTTTATGGAAGTTTGCTTTATGCCACTTCGCTTTTACAAAAGACCTATATTAGTAACCTGTTTTCGCATTAAAAAGAGGATTTTCACTTTAACAAAAAATTTTCCCATATAAATTAATGGTTCTTCGCTTTACCCTATTTCAGCCTGAAGGTTTCATAGGAATGCTCCATCTTTGTAAGGGGGGGGGGGTGACATCTGTACTTCAAATAAATATCTCAACATGTAATGAACTTAAAAGTTTATTCTTCAATAAGTAATAGTATTAAGGCAATATATGAGCAACGTGTACATGTTGTAGTCTTTATTTAGATTAGATTAGCTTCATTTCTCACATATACATCAAAATATCAAAACATACGCTGAAATACTTTTTTGCGTCAATGACAGACAGAGTCCGAGGATGTGCTGGTGGCAGCCTGCAAATGTTGCCTTGCTTCTGGTGCCAAAATGGCAAGCCTGTGACTTACTGACTCTAACCCTAACCCTAACGTCTTTGGAATGTGGGAAACACCCGGAGCATATGGAGGAAACCCATGCAGTCACAGGAAGAACATATAAACTCCTTATGGACGGTGATTGGAATTGAACCCTGAATGCTGGTGCTGTAAAGCAGTGTGCTATTCTAAACTGTTGAAAATATTAGCTTAAAAATGGTGCTGCTTCAATGTCCTTTGGCAGCTCAGCCAGCTCGATCCCTTTGATGGCTTGCTGTCAGCTGCCATCGGGAAAAGAGAATTTCGTGCCATTGAGTTTTCTAGGGAAATTGTCAGAGAATGTTATTCATAGCCAAATGTGCAAAATATTTCAATATAAAATCTCTCTCAATTGCAAATTCCACTTTAATAGTTTTCTTGTGGTGCAGAGTGCAAAACTGAAAGCCTGCTGTAGATGCAGCTGACGAAGGCAGTCTACAATTCAATGAACTTAATTTGCTGAACTGACAATTAATTCATAACGAATGTGAGCTCCATTCTCAGTGACTCCTGTGAGTGACAGCCTCATTTCTATTTTGTTTGGAGGACTTGAGCAGGAATTCGCACATACATTTCCAAAGGGGATGTTTATGGCTCAATAATCAGAAGTTGGTTTTGTAACTTTTACTGCTAATTGTTTCCATTGCTGTGTACATCCAGCATTGAACATGTTTGTGGGAAAGAGTGACTTTTTTATGGTTTATATGATATTTCTCAAATCATTAAATGGAAATCAACTTTGCACACATGTTTACTAACATATACCCTAAGGTAAGAGAGATCTGAGGGAGCACTGGCACATAGTTTTATGTATAGTGAAAGTAACTGTGATTTTTTTATGTATTGAAAAATTTTGCATCTTGGCTGTAAAAGATCACCAGCTTAAACATTAGTCCCATTATATGAATAATTACTATGTACATGGCTAGATAATGTCATGGTCAAGTCAATTCCCTTTTCCAATTTGCACTGATAATATTGTAAGTTTAAATATATCATTATAGAAAATAGTTGCAAGGAAGCTAAGATGGCTTAACCCTGCCTAAAACCTCATTATAATAACCTTATAAGTTTTGTTTATTGATTGTCGAATAATCCTTGCGTATGGAGCTGTTACTGTCTGCTCTGGATCAGGTGGTTGGCCAAGGATGCCTCAGTTTTCGAGACAATCAGGATAAGACAAAAGCTGGCTGGGATAGATTGAGGAACTTTACTTAGGAGGTTGACGGTTGATCGGGAAAGACAAAGGTTAAAGGATGATGTGAATGAAACTGCAACAACTGTTCCTTCCTGCCTGGCTGAGAAATAAAACAGGAAGGGTAGCTCAACAATAGTTAACAGGGGAATTCATGCCATGTTAGATCCAAAGAGGAGGCATTTACAGAGGCTCAAAAAAGCAGCAAAACTGAGACTGGATTCAATTTAGCATTCAGAAATGAATACCAAGGGAATGACTAAGATGGGGGCAGCAGAGTGGTAAGGGGTGTGAGAGAATAGGGAGCTTGCAATGAAGATTTTTAAAAAATGACTATTATAGCCTTTTGAAGATAGATGAGGAGAAATATATATCAGCATTATCATTATGTACTATGTTGTATGACATAGGCGATCATGGCCCCATGACATTGATTGTTCTTGGCAATTTTTTCTACAGAAGTGGTTTGCCTTTGCCTTCTTCTGGGCAGTGGTAACTCCAGCCCGTTATCAGTCTTCTGAGAATGTCTGGCATCAGTAGTTGCATAACCAGGACTTGGGATGTTCACGGGCTGCTCATATGACCATCCAAAGTGTTCAATCCCCTCCCCCTTGGAAGTTTCATGTTTTATTGTTTTACAACATTGACTCACAGTGGATTTAATTTGGCTTTTTTTTTACACTGATCAACAGCATGTTAAAGTGAAAACAGACCTCTATAAGCCGATCTAAATTAATTAGTTGTTTGTAGTAAGAATACACCTGGATCTGGAAGGTCCAACTGCTGGTGAGTCAGTATCCTGACAAAAACAACACCATGAAGACAAAAGAACACTCCAAGCACTTTGATGTGGAAGAGTCTTTTCTGTTAATCAGGGTCAAAAAAGCCAAGGTAAATCCACTGTGATTTCATGAGGTTAACCAATAAAACATGAAAACTTCCAAGGGAGGTGAATACTTTCTATAGGCACTGTACAAAGGTTAATTAAATGGCACACCAGCAACTGACCTGTACATACTGGAGGAAAGAAAAATGGGAGGCTATGGCTATGTAGGAAGGAAGGGTTAGATTGATTATGGAGAAGGTTGAAAGGTCTGAGGTCCTGTACTGTGCTGTACTGTTATACTGGATGAATCCCTTCAAAAAACATTGTGGAGTGTTTCTTCCTGTCTGTTAGCGCCACCGTTTGGTTGTGACTGACACATGTAAATTCATTTTTGAAGCAAGAAAGAAAGACCTTTATAGTGGCACCCATAGCCTCCAGTTGCCTCTTGACAAATACAGCTGCAGAAGAACTTTTGTGACTGGTATATACAGCAGCCTATCTACACAGCAGGCAACCAGCCTCCTTTCTGTGATTCTGTCTATGCTTCCCGATGCTTCAGTAAAGCAGCCCGTATGGTCAAAGACCTCACCGACCCCAGACATTCTCTCTTCTACCCTCTCCCATCGTGCAGAAGTTACAAAAGCCTGAAAGCACGTACCAGCAGGCTCAAGGACAGCGTCAATTCCATTGTTATCAGACTCTTAAATGGATCTCTTGTACAATAAGGTGAACTTTTGCTCTCACAATCATGCACTTTATCATTTACCTGCTCTGCAGTTTTTCAGTTAGCTTGTACACTTTATTCTGCATTGTAATGCTTTTACTTTATTCTGCCTCAATGCGCTGTTTAATTAATTGATCTGTATGAACAGTGTGAAAGACAAGTTTTCATTGTAGCTTGGGTACATGTGTCAATAACATACCAATACCAAATCAGACACTGGCTAGATAATGCATTCCTGATATATTAAAAAAAAGCAGAAGAATTAGGCCATTTGGCTTGTTGAACTTGCTCTACCATTTCATTATGATTGATTTATTATCCCTCTCCCCATATCCCTTCATCCATCAAGAATCTATCAACCTTTGCCTTAAATATACTCAATGAAAAAGAATCTAGTGCTTTCCCAGCAAATATATGTTGAATAAACTCTTCTCAGGCTTCAAGCCAAGTTGTTCAGGTAGTGATTTGATTGCAAACTCTGCCATCCTCTTCAGGGATGATGCCTGGGTAAGTCCAGTCCGGTGGTATTTATACCCCCATCACCCGTCCCTCCTGATTGGTTAGTCTTCACACAATCAGGTTCCGCTTTCCCACTTTGTTTACAATCAAATTCCAGTTCTTACTTAGAGGGAGACCTTTGGCTTTGTTAAAATTCTTTCCTCTAGTTTAATTTCAATGGCTTCATTTACCAGGTGGGCCCAGTTTTGTGCCATCGAAGTCAATCCTATGGCTATTGTGAACGCAGTGTACTGCTTCCGCTGATTTGTCCAGGTAACCCAATCGGATACACCCCCTGTGCTCATTGATATGGGTTTCCACTTGTATCCCGTCTGGCTGATAGGCGCTGCTCCACATTCACAGGAATTCCTTTCTACTGCGCCACACCAATGACTTTTGGGACCACCTGGTGAAAAAAGCCATTGAAATAAAACTAGAGGAAAAGAATTTTAACAGATAAGAAGGTCTCGCTCAAAGTAAGAACTGAAATTCAATTGTAAACAAGGTGGGAGAGTGGAAATCTGATTTGTTAGTCATCATCCAATCAAGAGGGAGGGACTAAGAGGCTATAAATACCAATGGACCAGACTTACCCAGGCATCATCCCTGAAGAAGATAGCAAAGTTTGTCACTGAAACATCAGTTATAACTGATACCTATACCTGGCTTGAAGCCCAAGGAGAGTTTATCTGTCATACCCAGTGAGCTGGTCTCCACAGCCACCTGTGGCAGTGAGTTCCACAGATTCACCACTCACTGGCTAAAGAAATTCATCTGCATCTCTGTTCTAAAAGGTCTCCCCTCTATTCTGTGACTGTCTCCTGGTTTTAGATTCCCTCCATAACCACTCTAACAAGGCCTTTCAACATTCGATAGGTTTCAATGAGGTCACCCTTCATTCTTCTGAATTCCATAGAGTACAAGCCCAGAGCCATTTAAAAGCTCTTCAAGTGACAGGCCTTTCAAACCCGGAGTCATTTTTATGAACTTCCTTTGAACCCTCTCCAATGTCAACATATCCTTCCTCAGATAAGGGCCCAACACTGCTCACAATACTCTAAGTGAGGTCACACCAGTACTTTATAAAGCCTCAACATTACATCTTTGCTTTTATATTCTAGTCCTCTTTAGATGAATACTAACATCATTTTTACCTTCCTCACCATCAACTCAACCTGTAAAATTAACCTTTAGGGAATTCTGCACAAGTACTCCCAAGTCTCTTTGCATCTCAGATTTTTGAATTTTCTCTCCATTTAGAAAGTAGACTATGTTTTCATTTTTTCTACCAAAGTGCATGACCGTGCACTTCTTGACACTGTGTTCCATCTGCCACCATTTTACCCCTTCTCAGAATCTGTCTCAGTCCTTATGTAGCCTCTCTACTTCTTCAAAACTATCTGCCCCTCCACCTGTCTTTGTATCATTAGGTTTATTATCACCGGCTAGTGACGTGAAATTTGTTAACTTAGCAGCTGTTCAATGCAATACATAATCTAGCAGAGAAATAATAATATAAAAAATAAAATAATAATAATAATAAATAAACAAGTAAATCAATTACATATATTGAATAGATTTTAAAAATATGCAAAAACAGAAATACTGTATATTTAAAAAAGAAAGTGAGGTAGTGTCCAAAGATTCAACATCCATTTAGGAATCAGATGGCAGAGGGGAAGAAGCTGTTCTTGAAACACTGAGTGTGTGCCTTCAGGCTTCTGTACCTTCTACCTGATGGTAACAATGAGAAAATGGCATGCCTTGGGTGCTGGAGGTCCTTAATAATGGAAGCTGCCTTTCTGAGACACCGCTCCCTGAAGATGTGCTGGGTACTTTGTAGGCTAGTACGGTACCCAAGATGGAGCTGACTAGATTTACAACCTTCTGCAGCTTCTTTCAGTCCTGGGCAGTAGCCCCTCCATACCAGACAGTGATGCAGTTTGTCAGAATGCTCTCCACTGTACAACTATAGAAGTTTTTGAGTGTATTTGTTAACATACCAAATCTCTTCAAACTCCTAATAAATCATCTGTAAACTTTGCCACAAAGTCATCATTCCCATCATACCAGTCATTAACATTGTAACATAAAAAGAGACAGACCCAACCCAGATCCCAGTGGAATACCACTGGTCACTGGCTCCCTTTGTTCCCACTCTTTGCCTCGTGCTAATTAGCCACTGCTTTATCCATGCTAGAATCTTTCCTGTAATACCACTGCCTCTTAACTTGCTAAGCAGCCTCGTATGTGGCACCCTGTCAAAGATCTTCTGAAAATCCAAGTACTCAACATCAACTGATTCTCCCTTGTGCATCCTGCTTATTATTTCTTCAAATAATTCCAACAGATTTGTCAGGAAAGACTTTTTCTTAAGGACACCATGCTGGAGTGGCACTTACAATTTTCCATTTCTTCAGAACTATGCCAGAAACAAATGATTTTTGAAAAATCATTACTAATGCCCCACCACTTCTTCAGCCACCACTTTCAGAACCCTGGGGTTTATACCATCTGATTTATCTACCTTCAGACCTTTTAGTTTCCCAAAAACCTTCTCCCTAATAATGGCAACTTCACACACATCTGCCCCTTGACACCCTCGAACCTCCAACGTACTGCTAGTGTCTTCTACAGTGAAGACTGAAGCAAAATACTTATTCAATTCATTCACAATTTCCTTTTCCCCCTTTACTATCTCTCCAGAATCATTATCCAGTGGTCCAATACCTGCTCTTGCCTCACTTTTACACTTTACGGATCTGAAGAAACTTTTAGTATGCTCTTCAATATTATTAGCTAACCTACCTTTGTATTCCATCTTTTTCTTCTTAATGGCCTATTTTAGTAGTCTTCTGGTGGTTTTTAAAGTTTCTCAATTCTCCAACTTCCCACTAATCTTTGCTCTTTTATATGCCCTCTCTTTGGCTTTTATGTTGGCTTTGACTTCTCTTGTTAGCCACAGTTATGATATCTTGCCTTTAGTATACTTTTTCCTCTTTGGGACATATATATCCTGCAACTTCTGAATTGTTTTCAGAAATTCCAGCCATTGCTGCTCTGCCATCATCCCTGCCAGTGTTCTTTTCCAATCAGTTCTGGCCAACTCCTCTCTCATGCCTCTGGAATTCCCTTTATTCCACTGTAATACTGATACATCTGACTTCAGCTTCTTCTCAAATGTCAGGTTAATTTGATCATATTATGATCACTTATCCCTAAGGATTCCTTTACCTTACGCTCGCTAATCAATTCTGGTTCATCGCACAACACCCAATCCAGAAGAGCTCATCCTCTGATGGGCTCAACCATGAGCTGCTCTAAAAAGCCATCTCATAGGCATTCTACAAATTCCCCCTCCAACCTGATTTTCCCAATCTACCATGACTATTTTATCTTTGTCCTTTTGGCATGCATTTTCTATCTCCTATTGTAATTTGTAGACCACGTTGTTACTACTGTTTGTGGGTCTGTACATAACTCTCATCAGGGTTTTTACCCTTGCAGTTCCACAATCATTCAACACCTTCCAACCCTATGTCACCTCTTTCTAATGATTTAATTTCATTTTTTACCAAAGGAGCCATGCCAGCTCTTCTGCCTTCTGCTGTTCTTTTTGGAACAGCCTATATCCTTGGTCATTAAGCTCACAGCTATAACTTCCTTTCAGCCATGATTCAGTGTTCCCACAACGTCATACATGCCAATCTGTAACTATGCTACAAGTTCACCTACCTTATTTCCTGTACTGTGTGCATTCAAGTATAACGTCTTCAGTTCTGTATTCACCCTTTTTAATTTTCTCCACTTTTACATTGCAACTCATCCTGTTGACTGCAATTTTAACTTATAATCAACTTCTCCTTGCTAGCAGTCTCACTACACACTGCCCCTGTTTGCAAACTGATGCATCATCAATAACTCTATGAGACAGGAAGTGAACAATAGGCTTTTATTAACAGCAAAAAGGGAGCACGGCATCTCGAAGACTCAGGGAGGAGCAGTGCCCCAATCGCCTTTATACAGGGGTCTGTGGGGAGAGCCACAGGAGCAGTCAGCAGAGGGGCGTGTCCAGACAGGTATACATAGTTTACCACATTCACCCCTCCTTTGTTTTAAAAGAGAGTCCCCACGGGGTGAAGTTTCTTACAAGTATATTTACAGGTCAAGTCTATCAGGCGGTCGAGTCTGTCGCTGCGATCTACGTAGCACCGGTGGTGATTGCACCGGTGACGGTGGTTGTGCTGGCTCCGGCCTGACTTGAGGTGCCAGCCCGTTAGGCATCAGTAACCCCTCATGTGTGTGCGTGGCGCCCGGTTTGGGAGTGTCGTGAGGAGTCTATGTAGGGCTTGGCGTGCGTGTTGTCTTGTGGGTATATACATCGGTGGGTACGGGGTTCATAGTCACCGTGGAGTGTTCGGGGTAGGGGTCTGGTGCTCCTGCGGGCGCCAGGTCGCGGACGGAGACCGTGTCCTCCCGCCCATCAGGTAAGACCACGTAAGCATACTGGGGGTTCGCATGTAGAAGGTGAACCCTCTCAACCATCGGGGAGTATTTATTGCTCCTCGCATGTTTCCGGAGCAGCACTGGCCCTGGGGACGTCAGCCAAGCTGGTAGGGTTGTCCCTCCCGGTGGCAGACTTCCTGGGAAAAGAAAAGCGTCGCTCATGAGGGGTGGCATTGGTGGATGTGCATAACGGAGCAGGTGGAGTGGAGTGCCTCGGGGAGGACCTCCTGCCAGTGAGAGACCGGCAGTCCCTTTGACCTAAGGGCTAAGAGTGTGGCCTTCCACACAGTGGCATTCTCCCTCTCCACCTGTACATTCCCCCGGGGATTATAGCTCGTGGTCCTACTAGTAGCAATACACCTAGCCAGCAGGTATTGGTGCAGCTCGTCACTCATAAACAAGGACCCCCTATTACTGTGGATATAGCAGGGATATCCGAACAGAGTGAAGAGCTGGCGCAGGGCCTTTATGACGGACGTGGCAGTGGTGTCGGGGCAGGGGATGGCAAAGGGAACCGCGAGTACTCGTCTCTTATGTTAAGAAAGTAGACATTGCGGTCGGTGGAGGGAAGGGGACCCTTAAAGTCAACACTCAGTCACTGAAAGGGGCTGGTGGCCTTGATAAGTTGCGTCTTTTCAAGACGGTAGAAGTGCGATTTGCACTCAGTGCAGACTTGGCAGTCCCTGGTCATCGTCCTGATTTCCTCAAGGGAGTAAGGCAGGTTCCGGGCTTTCACAAAATGGAAAAGCCGGGTGACCCCCGAGTGGCAAAGATCTGCATGAAGGGTGTACAGCTGGTCGAGCTGTGCGCTGGCACATGTTCCCCGGGATAGGGCATCAGGGGGCTCATTGAGCCTTCCAGGCCGGTACGGGATATCATAGTTGTAGGTGGAGAGTTCGATTCTCCACCTCAAAATTTCATCATTTTTGATTTTGCCCCGTTGTTGGTTGCTGAACATGAACACAACTGAGCGCTGGTCGGTCAGCAAGGTGAACCTTTTGCCAGCGAGATAGTGCCTCCAGTGCCTAATAGCTTCCACTATGGCCTGGGCTTCTTTCTCCACCGCGGAGTGCCGAATTTCAGAGCCTTGAAGGGTACGAGTGAAGAATGCTACTGGCCTGCCTGCCTGATTGAGGGTAACAGCCAGCACAAAGTCAGAGGCGTCACTCTCTACTTGGAAGGGAATGGTCTGGTCCACCGCATGCATCGTTGCTTTGGCAATGTCCCCTTTAATGCAGCTGAAGGCCACGCGGGCCTCGACTGAGAGGGGAAATGCGGTGGACTTGACCAGGGGGTGGGCCTTGTCTGCGTAGTGAGGGACCCATTGGGTGTAATAGGAAAAGAAGTCCAGGCACCGTTTGAGGGCTCTGAGGGTGGTGGGAAGAGGGAGTTCCAACAGTGGGTGCAAACGGTCGGGGTCAGTGCCAATGACCCCATTCTCCACGACATATCCAAGGATATCAAGTCGGGTGGTTCCGAACACACACTTGTCTCTGTTATAGGTGAGGATAAAAGCTTTGGCTGCTTGGAAAAATCATTGGAGGTTGGTGTCGTGATCCTGCCAGTCGTGACCGCAGATGGTGATGTTATCCAGATAGGGAAATGTGGCCTTCAGTTGGCACTGGTCCACCATCCGGTCCATTTCCCTGAGACAGAGACAGAGACATCATTCGTGACACCGAAGGGGACTTACAGAAGTGATAGGGCCTGCCGCCAGCCTCGAAGGCAGTGTAGGGTGGTCCTCTAGGCGGATGGGGAGCTGGTGATAAGCGGATTTCAGGTCTATGGTGGAGTACACCTTGTACTGAGCTATCTGGTTGACCATATCTGCGATGTGGGGTAGGGGGTACGCGTCAAGCTGCGTGAACCTATTGATGGTCTGGCTATAGTCCACGACCATCCTATTTTTCTGCCCGGTCTGAACAACGACCACCTGGGCCCTCCAAGGACTTGTGCTTGGCTCAATGATCCCCTCCCTGAGCAGCCGCTGCACCTCCGACTTAATGAAGGCCCTGTCCCCCGCGCTGTACCTCCTGCTTTTAGTTGCCACAAGTTTACAGTCGGGAGTCAGGTTGGCGAACAGCGGTGGGGGAGGGATCTTGAGGGTGGAGAGGCTGCAAGTGGTGTCAGTAGCACGGCTATTGGCATGGTGTTGGGTGGGATGTGTGGGTCAGTAGCGGGGTATATGACGAAGTCCCACAAAACTGAGGATTTCTGACAGTGATTGGTGGGAGGGGCCCATCATACTCCATTGTCACACTTTTCAGGTGACTCTGGAAGTCAAGCCCCAATAGCACAGGGGCACACAGTTGAGGCCTGACCAGTAAGATAAAGTCCCGATATTCTGTGCCCTACACCACTAGTGTTGCTACACAACCTGCCCGGATGTCTGTGGAATGCGACCCAGCCATGGCAACCCTCTGGCTTACCAGCCTTGTCACGAGTCTGCAGCGTTGCACTGTGTCTGGGTGAATAAAACTCTCAGAGCTGCCCGTGTCAAACAGGCAGCTGGTCCTGTGCCCCTCCACCCGGATGTCCATCATTGACCTTTCGAGCTGGTGTGGAGCGTTTTGGTCGAGGGTCACGGAGGCGAGGGTTGAATCGCCGTCTTGGTGCCCGGTAAGCACCCATGGGTCGTAGGCGGTGCGAGGTGGCACCAACCAAGATGGCTGCCCCCGTGCCTCGCATGTGGCGGGCAGACAATATGGCGGTGACCAAGATGGCGACCCCCATTCCTCACACACGGCACTGCTCAACCCTGCTCGCAGTTTGGACTTACAGGCCTTGGCGAAGTGGCCCTTCTTTCCGCAGCTGGAGCAGGTAGCTTCTTGGGCCGGGCAGCGTTGTCAGGGGTGCTTCTCAAGTCTGCAGAAGTAACAGTTTGCGGACTTGCGACTGACAGCAGCCGAGGTCGATTCGCCGGCGGGTTGCGGGGTCTGCGGAGTCCACGAGGCCAGCAGGCTATCACGCGCCTGGAGAACGCCAGCATTGTGAAGAGTGGCATCCAGCATGTCGGCCAGCTCAATCGCTGAATGTAAGGTAAGATTGGTGTGTTCCAGCAGCCGCTGGCGCACATACACTGACCTGATTCCTGTGATGAAGGCGTCTCTTACTAGGTGCTCCGCATGCTGTTCCGCCGTCAGCCCGCCACAATTGCAGGCCCGCACGAGTGTCTGTAGGGCCCGGACAAACTCAGCGCTCGACTCTCCTGCCTGCTGCCGCCGTGTCGCTAAGCGATGTCTCGCGTAGATGGTGTTCACCGGCCGCGGGTACTGTCCTTTGAGGGTCTCATCGCGCCCTGGTAGTTCGGTTGGTTCCTGATCATGGAGTAGACCCGTGGACTGACCCTGGAGAGGAGAACTCTGTGCATCGTGGCAGACTCGGTCACTTGAATCTCCTCCAGGTACAATTCGAAGCATGCTAGCCAGAGTTCGGAAGCTTCGCCAGCTTCCTGGGATTGAGGGTTGAGATCCAATCGGTCTGGTCATAAAATGCTCTCCATGTTTTAAAATTGCTGCTAATAAAATTGATGCACCATCAATAACTCTCGGAGACGGGAGGTGAACAATAGGCTTTTATTAACAGCAAAACGGAATGCGACATCTTGGAGACTGATGGGGGAGCAGTGCCTCCAATCGCCTTTATACAGGGGTCTGTGGGAGGAGCCACAGGAGCAGTCAGCAGGGGGAGTGTCCAGACAGGTATACATAGTTTACCACATAAACCAACCCCTTCATCCTCAGATCTATCTCTCCAGTTCCCAACCCCCTACCAAATGAGTTTAAAACCTCCAAGCAGCTCTAGCAAACCTGCTCGCAACCATGTTGGATCCCACCTCCTTGGGTTCAGATGTAACCCGTCCATTTTGTACAGGTCACATCATCCCCAGAAGAGATCCAATGATCCATAAATCTGAACCTCTGCCCCTTGCACCAGTTCCTCAGCCACACATTCACCTGCAAATCATCCAGTTCTTGCAGGAATTACCACCCTTCTGAAAGTCCAGTCACCCAGTCCGAACCAAATTCTCTCTAGTAATGGAAACTTCACACACTTCGTGCCCCCGAAACCTGGAACTTCCATCACACTGCTGGTGTCTTCCACAGTGAATTCCAGCTCCCATTAAGTACAAGTTCAAACATTGTTATCCATCTATACATATATTAAAGCAAACAAAACAACATTCCTCTGGACCACAGAGAACCCATAAAACATATATCACACATAAACATAAAACAAAATATTACCATAACTAAATAAATAATGTAGTGGGCAGCACAGGTAAACAGTGGTGAACAGTTCACTGTCCCAGTTTCGAGGCCTTGGTGGTGAACAGTTCACTGTCCCAGTGTTGAGGCCTCAGTGGTGAACAGTTCACTGTCCCAGTGTTGAGGCCTCAGTGGTGAACAGTTCACTGTCCCAGTGATGAGGCCACAGTGGTGAACAGTTCACTGTCCCAGTGTTGAGGCCTCAGTGGTGAACAGTTCACTGTCCCAGTGTTGAGGCCTCGGTGGTGAACAGTTCACTGTCCCAGTGTTGAGGCCTCAGTGGTGAACAGTTCACTGTCCCAGTGTTGAGGCCTCGGTGGTGAACAGTTCACTGTCCCAGTGTTGAGGCCTCAGTGGTGAACAGTTCACTGTCCCAGTGTTGAGGCCTCGGTGGTGAACAGTTCACTGTCCCAGTGTTGAGGCCTCGGTGGTGAACAGTTCACTGTCCCAGTGTTGAGGCCTCGGTGGTGAACAGTTCACTGTCCCAGTGTTGAGGCCTCAGTGGTGAACAGTTCACTGTCCCAGTGTTGAGGCCTCGGTGGTGAACAGTTCACTGTCTGATGCACCATCAATAACTCACACTGAGACGTAGGCGAGATATCGGCTTTTATTGACTGGAAGAAGGAACCAGGAGTGTGTGTCCATCATACTATGTCCTGGAGACTGAGGCCGAGCGTCAGGCCGCAGGTCTCCTTTATACAGGGGCCTGTGGGAGGAGCCACAGGAGCAGTCAGCAGGGGCGTGTCCCGACAGGCACATAGTTCACCACATTCACCCCCCCTTCGTTTGAAAAAGTCCTCATGTAGCGAAGGTTCTTACAAGTCAAGCCGATCAGGCGGTCGAATCTGTCGCTGCGATCTACGTAGCACCGGCTGTGACCCCATAGGTGCCGGCAACATCGGCGATTGCACAGGGGACGGGGGTTGCGCGTGTTCTTGCCCACTAGGCGCCGGTGATCCCTCATGCATGTGCGAGGCGCCTGGTATAAACGCGTACGAAACGCCCGGTATACAAGTGTCGTGAGGAGTCTGTGTAGGGCCTGGTGCGTACGGTGTCACCTCTGGTGCAGGGTTCATAGTTACCGGAGAGCCTTCAGGGTAGTGGTCTGCTGCACCTGCGGGTGCCAGGTCGCGGATGGAGACCGTGTCCTCCCGCCCATCAGGTAAGACCACGTAAGCATACTGGGGGTTCGCATGGAGAAGGTGAACCCTCTCCACCAGCGGGGAGTATTTATTGCTCCTCACATGTTTCCGGAGCAGCACTGGCCCCGGGGACGTCAGCCAAACTGGTAGGGTGGTCCCAGTGACAGACTTCCTGGGAAAAGAGAATAGGCGTTCGTGAGGGGTGGCATTGGTGGACGTACATAACAGAGAGCGGATAGAGTGCAGTGCCTCAGGGAGGACCTCCTGCCATCGAGAGACCGGCAACCCTTTGGACTTAAGGGCTAAAAGTGTGGCCTTCCACACTGTGGCATTCTCCCGCTCTACCTGGCCATTACCCCGGGGATTATAACTCGTGGTCCGACTGGTAGCAATGCCCCTAGCTAGCAAGTACTGGCGCAGCTCCTCACTCATAAAGGAGGACCCTCTATCACTGTGGATATAGCAGGGATACCCGAACAGAGTGAAGAGCTGGCGCAGGGCTTTTATGACGGACGTGGCAGTGGTGTCGGGGCAGGGGATGGCAAAGGGGAACCTTGAGAACTCGTCAATAACACTGAGAAAATAGACATTGCGGTCAGTGGAGGGAAGGGGGCCCTTAAAGTCAACACTCAGGCGTTCAAAAGGGCGGGTGGCCTTGACAAGTTGTGCCGTGTCAGGACAGTAGAAGTGCGGTTTGCACTCGGCACAAATTTGGCAGTCCCTGGTCATCGTCCTGATGTCCTCCAGGGAGTACGGCAGGTTCCGAGCTTTCACAAAATGGTAAAATCGGGTGACCCCCGGATGGCAAAGTTGTGCATGAAGGGCGTACAGCTGGTCGAGCTGTGTGCTAGCACATGTTCCCCGGGATAGGGCATCAGGGGGCTCATTGAGTCTGCCAGGCCGGTACAGGATATCATAGGTGTAGGTGGAGAGTTCTATCCTCCACCGCAAAATCTTATCATTTTTGATCTTGCCCCGCTGTTGGTTGCTGAACAGGAACGCAACCGAGCGCTGGTCGGTCAGCACAGTGAATCTTTTGCCAGCAAGATAGTGCCTCCAGTGCCTAACAGCCTCCACTATGGCCTGGGCTTCTTTCTCCACCGCGGAGTGCCGAATTTCAGAGCCTTGGAGGGTGCGAGAAAAGAATGCTACTGGTCTGCCTTCCTGATTAAGGGTAGCAGCCAGAGCGAAATCGGAGGCATCACACTCCACTTGGAAGGGAGCGGTCTCGTCCACTGCATGCATCGTAGCTTTGGCAATGTCCGCTTTAATGCAGTTGAAGGCCGCGCAGGCCTCAGCAGAGAGGGGAAACGAGGTAGACTTGACCAGGGGGCGAGCCTTGTCTGCGTAATGGGGGACCCATTGGGCGTAATAGGAAAAAAACCCCAGGCACCGTCTGAGGGCCTTGAGAGTGGCGGGAAGAGGGAGCTCTAACAGGGGGCGCATACGTTCGGGATCAGGCCCAATAACCCCGTTTTCCACGACATACCCAAGTATAGCAAGGCGGGTGGTACCAAAAACACACTTGTCCCTGTTATAAGTAAGGTTCAGAGCTGCGGCCACTTGGAGAAACCGTTGGAGGTTGGCGTCGTGATCTGGCCTGTCATGACCACAGATGGTGATGTTATCCAGATAGGGAAATGTGGCCTGCAGTTGGTACTGGTCCACCATCCGGTCCATTTCCCTCTGGAAGACAGAGACACCATTCGTGACACCGAAAGGGACGCGCAGGAAGTGATAGAGCCGGCCGCCCGCCTCGAAGGCGGTGTAGGGGCGGTCCTCTGGGCAGATGGGGAGCTGGTGATAAGCGGATTTCAGATCTATTGTCGAGTACACCTTATACTGAGCAATCTGGTTGACCATATCCGCGATGCGGGGTAGGGGGTATGCGTCAAGCTGCGTAAACCTATTGATGGTTTGACTATAGTCCACCACCATCCTATTTTTCTGCCCAGTCCGAACAACAACCACCTGGGCCCTCCAAGGGCTTGTGCTCGGCTCAATGATCCCCTCCCTGAGCAGCCGCTGCACCTCCGACCGAATGAAGGCCCGGTCCCCCGCGCTGTACCTCCTGCTTTTGGTTGCCACAGGTTTACAGTCGGGGGTCAGGTTGGCGAACAGCGGTGGGGAAGGGATCTTGAGAGTGGAGAGGCTGCAAGTGTCGGTAGCGCAGCTGTTGGCCTGGTTCTGGATGGGATGTGTGTGTCCGTGTGTGTGTGTGGTCAGTAGCGGGGTATGTGAAGAAGTCCCACAAAACTGAGGATTCTTGACAGTGAGTGGTGGGAGGGGCCCGTCGTATACCATAGTCACACTTTCGAGATGGCTCTGGAAGTCCAGCCCCAATAGCACAGGTGCACACAGATTAGGCATGACCAGCAGTTCAAAGTCCTGATATACTGTGCCTTGCACCACCAAAGTCGCTACACAACCCGCCCGGATGTCTGCGGACTGCGACCCAGAGGCCAAATGGAACCTCCGACTGACCGGCCGCGTTGCAAGTCCGCAGCGTTGCACTGTGTCCGGGTGAATAAAACTCCCAGTGCTGCCCGTGTCAAACAGGCATCCAGTCCAATGCCCCTCCACCTGGATGTCCATCATGGACCTTGCAAGCTGGTGTGGGGCGCTTTGGTCGAGAGTCACAGTGGCCAGAGTTGGATCGCCGTCGGGGTACCCGGTCAGCATCGGAGGGTCGGGGGCGGGGCATGCTGACGCCGACAAAGATGGCCGCTCACATCCGGGGTACCCGGTCAGCATCCGAGGATCGGGGGCGGGGCGTGCTGACGTCGACAAAGATGGCCGCCCACATCCCGGCATGCAAGATGGCGGCCCCCACGTTTCACCCGCAGCGCTGCACTCCGCTCGAGGTTGAGACTTACAGACTTTGGCGAAGTGGCCCCGCTTTCCGCAGCTGGAGCAGGTCGCTTCTCGCGCTGGACAGCGTTGTCGAGGATGTTTCTTTTGGCCACAGAAATAACAAGGCACGAGTTTCTTACGGGCCACAGCCGTGGTCTGGGTCGGGGAGCTCGTGGAATGGCGACTGGCGGCGGCGTTGGCGAATTCGCTCCCGGGAGCCGGCGGTGGCGGGGTCTGAGGCGTCCACGAAACCGGCGGGGAATCGCGCGACTGGACAGCGTCGGCGTTATGCCGCGCAGCTTCTAGAGCGTTGGCCTTCTCTATCGCCGAGCTTAAGGTAAGATCCGAGTTCTCCAGCAGCCGCTGGCGCATGTACACTGACCTCAGTCCCGTCACAAAGGCGTCTCGCACCAGCAGCTCCGCATGCTGTTCTGCCGTGAGCGTCTTGCAGTCACAAGCTCGGACGAGTGTCTGTAGTGCTCGGAGAAACTCAGCGCACGATTCGCCAGGCCGCTGTTGCCGGGTAGCTAAGCGATGTCTTGCGTAGACGGTGTTCACCGGCCGCAGGTACTGTCGTTTGAGGGCGTCCAGTGCCCCTTCGTAGGTCGGCAGGTCCCGGATAAAGGAGTAAACTTTGGGGGTGACCCTCGAGAGTAGGATTCTGTGCATAACGGCGGGTTCAGTCGCACGAAGCTCCGCCAAGTACGATTGGAAGCATGCAAGCCAGTGTTCAAAAGCGAGAGCTGCGTCAGGGTCTTGAGGGTCCAAATCCAACCGGTCCGGACGCAAAACGGGTTCCATGTTTTAAAACTTCCAGTCAATAAAATTGATGCACCATCAATAACTCACACTGAGACGTAGGCGAGATATCGGCTTTTATTGACTGGAAGAAGGAACCAGGAGTGAGTGTCTATCATACAAGGTCCTGGAGACTGAGGCCGAGCGTCAGGCCGCAGGTCTCCTTTATACAGGGGCCTGTGGGAGGAGCCACAGGAGCAGTCAGCAGGGGCGTGTCCCGACAGGCACATAGTTCACCACACTGTCCCAGTGTTGAGGCCTCAGTGGTGAACAGTTCACTGTCCCAGTGATGAGGCCACAGTGGTGAACAGTTCACTGTCCCAGTGATGAGGCCTCAGTGGTGAACAGTTCACTGTCCCAGTGTTGAGGCCTCAGTGGTGAACAGTTCACTGTCCTAATGATGTGAGCTCGGGGGTGAACAGTTGACTCTACTAGTGATGAGGTACAGTGGTGAACGGTTTACTGTCCTAGTGACGAAGCCCTGGTGGTGAACAGTTCATTGTCCTAGTGATGAGGCCTCAGTGGTGAACAGTTCATTGTCCTAGTGACGAGGCCTCAGTGGTGAACAGTTTACTCTACTAGTGACGAGGCCTCAGTGGTGAAAAGTTCGCTGTCCTAGTGATGAGTGTTTGGTGGTGGCACAAGAGAACAGTTCTGTGGTAACTGCTACTTTACAAAAAGACCACTCGACAACTTGATGGCCAAAAGAACATCTTTATCTGGGACTGCAAACGATATTTACAATACAGAGGCTTCCAGGTACCTCGTGCGGCCTGGGTGGAGGAACTATATACAATGCATACTGGGAGTAAAAAGAGCGGAAGTAAAGACCCCTCCAACCCTGGATCCCGCCTCTTGCTACCAACAGCTTCCCGATTAGTATTAACTTACTTTTAATAATACTCACATTACAACACTTCTTCTCCTTTAAAATCCAACATTCCCCAAATATAGAACTGGGAAATAAAAACAGTGGTATCGTTAGCAACAGGTTACCAATACAAAAAACACCTAAAAAAAGTGGCAAATTCCACATTCAGTCTAACAACAAAAGAAACTATCCAATCCAAGATTCAGTCTGTCAGGAGGTTTGCGAGGGTGCTGCGATCTACGCACTACCCCCAGTGACCCAGCAGGCGTTGCTGGTGAGGATGTATTGGGTGGATCTACTGTTGGGGACACGAGAGGGGTCTGTGTGTCCGCGTGAGAATGTCCATCCTCCTCAGGGGACTCTGCCCCCTCTGCCAGTGTCTCTCCCTCCAGCAAGGTCACTGGTGGACATGCTTTCCTGGTATGCATTAAGTGGTCATTGCTCCTTAGCTGTTTTGGACTACTGAGCTTCTTTGAAATCGGTGGCAAGCTATTCTCGGCATTATTGGGATAAACAGCATCTGCAGGTTTGCCACCTAGCTTGGAACGCACCGAAGAAGGAACTTCGGTTTTTGAACCATCACGACCGTAGCTCAGAATAGACCCAATTGCAAATTTTTAATAGAGTTCCTTATTATAACTTGAAACTATCTGGAGTTCAACAGTGGGAAATTGCAATGCGATTCAGAAAACCTCTTGTGCTTGAACAAAGGTCTTGTCAGTTAAATCACAGTCATTGATTTTGATGATACATTCATTCTCCTGAAGCAGGTTCTTTTTTCTAGAGCGGCTGTTCTCTTCAATACCACGAATACTCAGGCCAAGGAATCTTCCACCCAGCATAGAGTTCAAAGGCACCACATGGATTCCCAGGGGGCCACACCTCCAGAAAATTCTACTTTCTTTGTCAAATCACTTAGTGTGCTTTCTGAATGCTTGTCTGGTGGTCCTGGAGGCTCTGTTCTTACATCTTCTGCGGGTGCCCCGTTTGCTGCTGTTACGATTGGCTTCACATGCAGGTTCCTGTTAGCGGGATCATCAGGCTGAGATGCGCCTTGCTGTAACTGGGCAGATGGTACAAGAGCTGGGTCACTGCTTCGCCGTACTAGAAGTGGTGTGCTGGCTTCAATTGCTCCTGTAATAGGCTGAAGAGCCGCCAGCTGCGCTGCGAGCTCACTCCCAAATGTGTCCGGACTACGTCTGTCACTCACATTGGCATCGGTGACTTCATCTGCACACTGCACCTCATGCTCTTCCGTCATGTGTGCATATTTATATTCATGCCAGTTGAGCTGGATTTTGCGAAGCCAATCGTGGCCCAAAAGACTGGGCCCACTGCCCTTAGCTATCACCAGGTCGAAATATCCACATATAACACCCCTAAATGAGGTATGGGCTGCCCTGTACCTGAGTTGGAGCTTAGATGGTCTGATGGGAGGCAGGTTGGACCCCATGTCCTCCTGTACGTCTCTTCACCAATGACCGATGCAGAAGCCCCTGAATCAATCTTGAACTTAATCCCCTGACAGTAACTGTGGCATAATATGGTTCAGGTGGTCCCTCATCCGTTTCCACCCCAAACATGTTGTAGACACACGCTGCCTCCTCGTCTGCTTCTCCCAGGTGGTGTGTGGCTGCCTGAGCCTGCTGAGCTTTCCCCTGCCCAGGCTTAACCTCACCCTTTATGCTCCTGCACTTTTAAATGAAATGTCCCTTCTTGCTACAAGCATGGCAGACCGTATCTTTGAATTTACAAGCATTTGCATAGTGCGTTCCTCCACACCAAAAATATTCCACCCGCTTTCCCTGTCTCCCAGTCTCCCTCCTGACGTGGAGCACTGCTGCTGACTGCAACCCCCCATGTCCTTTCTGGGTATCCTTGGCATTATTAGCAGCCAACTCCATGCCTTGAGCAATCTCTAGGGCTGTCTTGAAAGCCAACGGTGGGGTTTCCCCCAACAAGCGACGTTGTACGGTGTCATTATTAATGCCGCATACTAATCTATCACAGAGCTTGTCATCCAACACGGCTCCAAAATCGCAATGCTCAGACAGCTGCCAAAAAGCTCGGCCACAAAACCACCCACAGACTGACCTGGCTTCCGGACACGGCTGTGAAACTTGAACCGTTGAACTGTCACCGAAGGCTTCGGATTGCGGTGGTTCCCCACGAGCTTGACCAGTTTGTCGTATGGAATTTCACCCAGTTTCCGTGGCATAGCTAAGTTTCGTATCAGCTTGTACGTCTTTGCCCCACACACACTCAGGAGAACAGAGCACTTCTTAGCCTCCTCAGTAATTCCATTAGCACAGAAAAAGTGGCCCAACCTTTCCTCGTACTCCGGCCACTCCTCGATTTGCTTGTCGAACACACCAACCATTCCGAACACAGCCGTCCGAACACGAGGCTCCTCGCCCGCTCACAGCTACTGATCGAAAACGGGGCCGACCCGTCCACAAAACCAGCTTACCTCGTCACCAAAAATATGTGGTAACTTCTACTTTACAAAAAGACCACTCGACAACTTGATGGCCAAAAGAGCATCTTTATCTGGGACAGCAAATGATATTCACAATACAGAGGTTTCCAGGTACCTCGTGCGGCCTGGGTGGAGGAACTATATACAATGCATAGTGGGAGTAAAAAGAACGGAAGTAAAGACCCCGCCAACCCTGGATCCCGCCTTTTGCTACCAACAACTCCCCGATTAGTATGAACTTACTATTAATAATACTCACATTACAACAAGTTCACTGTCCTAGTGATGAGGCCTCGGTGGTGGCACGGTGACAATTCGGTGTACTAGTGACAAGGCCTCAGTGGTGAACAGTTCACTGTCCTAGTGACAAGGCCTCAGTGGTGGCACATTGAACTGTTTGCTGTCCCAGTGAAGAGGCCTCGGTGGTGAACAGATCTCTGTCCTAGTGAAGAGGCCTCAGTGGTGAACAGTTCACTGTCCCAGTGAAGAGGCCTCAGTGGTGAACAGTTCACTATCCTAGTGACGAGGCCTCAGTGGTGAACTGTTTGCTGTCCTAGTGATGAGGCCTCAGTGGTGGCACGATGAACAGTTCATTATCCTAGTGACAAGTTCTCAGTGGTGAACTGTTTGCTGTGCTAGTGACGAGGCCTCAGTGGTGAACAGTTCACTGTCCCAGTGACGAGGCCTTGGTGGTGGCATGAAGAACTGTTCACTGTCCTAGTGATGGGGCCTCGGTAGTGGCACGGTGACAATTCGGTGTACTAGTGACAAGGCCTCAGTGGTGAACAGTTCACTGCCCCAGTGATGAGGCCATGGTGATGAACAGTTCACTGTCCTATTGATGAGGCCTCGGTGGTGAGCAGTACACTATCCTAGTGACAAGACCTCGGTGGTGGCATGGTGAACATTTCACTGTCCTAGTGACCAGGCCTCAGTGGCGGCATTGTATTAATGTGCAGATTCATACGTATATATACAGGGCACAATCAGAGTATGAAAAAATATACTCCACTTGCCAGAATAGGTGCAGCTGTCACAATATCCAAGAATCTCTACAATAGGACAAACAAGGTGTTAGTTTTGTATTCCAGGTAATAATCTTCCAGCACTGGTGTGTGGTGACCACAGTATTCATAATCTACAAAGTGCAGTACAGTTATCTGCCCGGATATTCTGAAAGAGCTTCCTAGACCTGCACACTCACTCTTTGCTATTAAGAATGACAAGGATAGAAGGTGAATGAGACCATCACCCAATGCATGTCCTCTTTCAAGTGCACACCTTTCTGAATTGGATGTGCATCACTGTTGAAATCCTGAAATCATTCTGAGGAGTTAGCTTCAAAAGGGCAGCTCACCACCAAACCAAAGGCAATCTGTACTGATGTCCAGATCCTGGAAATTCCTTGGCACCAAGTACTGACTCAACTGTGATGGAACTTCAGTGAAATCTTCCCCTCCAGTGGCTGATTTCTACCCCACCCTTGCCTCCTCCCCAGCTGAAAGGCAAGTCAACATTCAGATCAGCTCTATATAGTGCCCTTTAAGCTACGCATAGTTTGCTACAGATATACTTGAAATGGCAAGATCAGATCTGCATCTAGTTTTATTTTAACAAGGCCACTTTCTAAGCAATGTTATCTGTGCTAGTGTTTTACGTACGTGTTCAGTATCGTGCGTGCCACAAGCCATCAATGCCTTGTCGACTGGTTCTGATGGGTTTCTCACCTGAAATTGGATTCGGGTTCTGCAAGTGCTGTAGTGATTTGATTTGCCTTTTAAAAGAGGTCTACGTCTTGAAGCAGGATGCCTTTCCAGCACCTGGTAATAGAGATACCGAAAAGCAGAAGGAGGCTGATCCTGATTCTGTTTTGGACTCACCAATGCTAGCTGACTCAGTTTTACATTTGATTTTGGAATGTTAGACTTTATCAGGCTCGACTGTGGTCTTGTCGAGTTCCTTTATCGTGGACTATCCGTTTTTTAAAACATCGGTTACTGTTCATCTGAAGTCTTGTAAATTCTTCAGTCAGAGACAAACTGTTGGCCATTAGATAACTTATTTGTACTTCTAAATAAATTGAAAAAAACCCAGATCAAAAAATCTTTCTAAAAATTTGGAAAAAAAGCCTTACTAATAACATGAAAAATACTGATAATCTGCAACAAATGGAAACTAAAATATTCTTAGGCCCCCTGGAATTTTGTCAGTGGACCCTTTCCAGATGTTTGAAGGGACATCTATTTCCATCCATTCTAAACAGCTAAAACACCACAACAGCTTTGTTTCAATGCATTGCTACATCCATACAATGAAGAGTTGGCCTAAGTTCAACCAAATCACTTTAAACTGTAAAAAAAAGGGTCTGTTGCAAAATTGCATGGTTGGAAAGTGACACAGTTCAAGCAATGTGGATCTGAGCCAGGCGCTCTACTCTCTGGAGGCTATGCTACATCTGCAACATTAGTCTTGGGAACCAGAATGTTTACCCACAAGATGAGCTAAATGGGAGACATCGTGCTCCCCATTAAGGACTACAGCTGTTTGTTTAAAGCAGCTGTTTGTTTAAAACATCTCAGAGGGGGTGGGGGTGGGGAAGAACATGTTAGGGTTATAACAAATTCTTTCAAATTCCTTTTAGTTTGTTATTGTAAAGAAAAACATCTGATCATCCCTGGCAACTTAAAAATTCCTTTTGAAACAGAAAAACAGGAAGAAAGTTTCCTTGCCCTTCCCCCGCTTTGCCTTTAAGGACGATCTCACTGTTCATTTTCTTTGGCTCTCACCGTACTTCCTGTCAAGCAATGCAGTCTACAATTTGACATATGTGCACAGTACTCTGTGTGCTCTGGGTATTAACCCTATCAACTGTGAAATCCACACCCCAAGCAGCCTTTCTCTCATTGTTTTCCATCTTTTGGTGATGTAAAATTCTTGTAGTTCTTCGAAATGCAACAACAAAGATGGAAACCGTTTGCCTTAACGTCAATGGGTGAATTCCCAAGATGGTGCTTGTCCTTCTCTGTCAATCTGGAGGAGCAGCCTTGCAGCTGATCTTGTGCCAGTTATGTGGGCATATGGAAATCCTGAGGGCCAGCCAGCACAATGGAGGAAGAGGAGATGGCTCTCAGAGTAATAACAGTTTTAGACAGTTTGAACTGTTTTGGGATCCCCATGCCTGGAAGAGCATTGGTTGTATGGCAGTACCATACTTGTGGAGTTCCAACTCCTTCTGTCCACTTTCTTCCCAGAATGAGGACATTAAATAGAGGAAGATCAACTCAGTTATGCTATCAGGACTAAAAGTGAATATTCATTGCAAGTTTTAATAACAAACCATTTCACAGCATAAGGCAGAAGCAGAAGGACTTACAAATACATTTTTATTTCAACTAAAATCTTTTGCATGAGGGTAAATTTTAACCTATCTGAACACCACAATCAAAAATGCAATTTTAGTATATAAAATATGACTAAATGCATAAAAGACTGAGTGTTGATGATTAATTATACCAAACAATTTCAGAATTAACAGTTTTGGATTACACCCTATCCTCGTTATGCGGGGGATACGTTCCTCACGGTCGATGCATAATTTGAATAATTATTTAAATGGAGAAAATAGGGATGCGTTCCAGACGGCTTCCTAAATATGTTTCATCTGTAATTTATTCATTTTCAAACCAATACGACATACAAGCAGTACCATTAGGCACATTCGTATTATATTTCATCAACTTAAGGTAATATTCAATGTAATAAATCATAGAAAGTTAACATACTAGGGTGTACAGTACTCACCAACAGTGGCAGGTGTGTTCGCTCCGGGAGATGAGTGGTTGTTGTGGTGTCGGGCAGCTTTACATGGATAAGGTGGATGGTTGTGGTCATCAGGATCAGATCAAACACAGCAAGAGGTGAAGGAAGACTCAAAGAACTCTTAGAACTGCTGGCACTGGTTTGAAGAAAGTGGTGAGGGTTGTTTGCTTGGCAGCATTTTGTTTTTCAGCATAAATTTGCTTGTAGGGAAGAAGGGTTGACGGCAGGGAACGACTGAAATGCTGAGTCCGTTCTAAACTTGGGTCCGTGTCCATCACCATTTGTGCCAAGTGTTCTGACTTCCACCATTCCCTCACCGTTGGTAACCTCCTGGGATTTTCAAAAGCATCTGTTGCTTGCGGCACCTGAGAGATAGTTCGCCGTAAAATAAATACGTCTTGGTCAAGTGGTTGAATCAGAGTTGTTGTGTTAGGCAGCAGGAAACGAACGCACTGTTATATTAGGATGAATGCTGTCCAAATGTTTAGGATGGGCTGGTGAATTGTCAGGCAACAAAAGAACTTTAAAGGCAAGATTCTGTCCCAGGTAGTAGCGTCCCAGAGCCGTGTTACTTTCAGCTGATGCTGCACCGTTTATAATTTCCAACTTTTGTTCAAGTGTTAAAGTGGTTCTCTGCCACTCGGCTGATGGCCCAGGACTTGACATCAGATGCTTAGGAGGCATAGTTAAATATTTCCAACAAAAAAAGTCACTGCACCGTAGGTAAAAACAACAAAAGTTTAAGAGCGCAAGATTGCACATCCACACCTTGCCAAAACCAATGCGAGACTGGCGGGATTGAGACTGTGAGGTGTGCGCACGTGACTTGTATTGGCGGGAGAGCAGTGTTCCTCGCATAACTGTGAGTTTTGGACGTATATAAGGAGACATCGGTAGAAATAGGTTTCTCGCATAACTTGCATAGAGTTATAAGACGCATATAACGAGGATAGAGTGTACTTTGTTTTGCCATTTATCTTCAGAAGTCTGGTCTTCTGTAAGGTGATGTGATTTATACAGAATCAAAATGGCTTTGTGTCCAATTGTTATCAAGCTTTATTTCAGTGCTGCTTTTCCATATCATTTTATCTATCAGGAGATGACATTGCACATTCTGTCATTACATTCTTCACAGTATATATTTAAGATGAGGTTATCTCAAACATACAGGAATGGCTGATGGGTAGATAACTTTTGTCAATGATATTTACTGACAAATAAGTATTGGTTATGAAGAAATTGCTTTCTGTTCTGTGAAAGATGTCACAGAATCTTTTAGGGTGATCTTGGATTAATATTTCACTTTAATGAACCCCATTCAATCCCTAATATCTTGTCCAATGTCTTTTTACTTGTTGGATTGTTAAGAATAATCAAAATGCAATGACACGTGTGCTATTGTCCTGTCTGCAACAGTAATGACTCAGTGTACATCAAAGCTACCCTACTCTATACTTCATCTTAATCTTTCACTGCATTAATGTTTCAAAATGCTGAAGAAGGATCACGGCCCAAAGTATTCTTTTCTAGAGATGCTGCCTGACCAGGTGAGTTCCTCCAGCACTTTGTGAGTGCTGCTCTGTTACTACTGAGATTGAGCACAGATTGAGCACAAAAAAACCTTCTTATCCCCTGACGATCAAAGCGATCTTAAAGAATAACAGCTGAGTGTGCTTGATTTGTTTTATACAAGCACTTGATCGAAGAGGACATTAGGGATCAACATTTATTGTGCATTAATGCTTCACACAGTATAACTTTCACATTTCTTGGAGATCTCCAATCATCTGATTAGGCTTTCACCATAACTCAGTGAATTTCATGGTGATTTTATTTGGTTGAGCTCATCATTTTAATTTTAGCATCTGTCATAGGACTTAGACTAAAAATGTGCTGAATTATTAGTCCTGTGCCATAACTGTCACATAACCAGCCCAGTACAGCCTGCATCAGATGTATTATACTGTCCCACAGTAACTTCAACTGCAAAGTCATAAATAAAGAACGGGAAGTGAAAGTGAATACAACTACATGGACACTAAATCCTCTAGGAAGGATATTGGAATGCACCAGGCAGTCCATATTCAATTTGCAGTTATGGCTGGTACAATATATCAAAAGTATACACAGTCACATTGAAACAACCCTGTATTTAGAAGTGCTTTCTTTCCCCATTGGTAAATTTTTGTCATTAAGGTTGAGAGGTATCATTTACAGTTATTCACAGCTGCCTTCTTAGAAGAAAGTATTATTTTGTCCCTAAGGCTACATCCACACTATGCTGGATAAATCCATAACCAAAGCTTTTTCTCTTCATTTATACCCTCTGTCCATACTAAAACGGCAATTTCAACCCCCGAAACCAGAGCTTTTCTGAAACGCTTTCCAGGGTGGGTACTTTTGAAAACGCTGCTCAGGCAGATCAGTGTGGATGGGGTAACCAGAGAAATCTGAAAACGCTGTCAGACGGCAGCACGCCATTTCATTGTTTACTTGAACGCAACCTAACAATTTCAGAACAGACGGCAAAGAGATTGAAGGCAGAAGAGTTAGAAATGTACTCACCAAATACTTTGACCCATAACTTACTGAATAAATAAGTATACTCACTTTGCCCTGTTTTCTGTCCTTGCTCGTATGAAGGTGGTTTACCTATTTATGCAAGTACTTCTCTGACAATAGATGTGTAACAGCCTAATGTAACATTGTATGGAAATACAAGATAACACTGATGCAGACATGTTTTATACATTTGACAAGGTGCTTTTATTAATGCAACAGAGTTAGACAGTTTTTCCAATGTTCGTCATCAGCCGGGTCAATCTGTCCGTGTACTCCCTGTCGATTGCCTCCGTACACTCCAGTATTTGTTTTTTTTTAACTTTTAAGTTCCCCTGCGCGAGGGCCAACAGCTGCCCGTCGTTCTAAGTTTTTCTAGTCTGTAACTACACAAACGCGTACTTTTACGGCAAGGTTCGACACCAAACAGGTCGCTTGCTTTCGGTAGATGTGTCCTGCGCATGTGCAGGAGGAGGAGATTCGCCGAAATCTCCGTTTCAGTGTGGATAGAGATATTTTCAAAAACGCCTATCGTTTTTACATGAAACCAGCATTTTCAAAGTTATCCGGCCTAGTGTGGACGTAGCCTAAGAAACAAGGTGGTAATGGGTGCAAATCTTGAGGATGTTGAAGTCAGACAAGATGTCACTCTTGAATGTCCTTCTGTGATCTGACTTCAACAAAATATCTTGCTGCAACGTCGAGTTCAAGTTCCGAATAACCACGAATACAACCGAATGAAACAATGTTCCTCTGGGGCTGAGGTGCAAAACACGATACCTGCACAAGGCACATACAGCCCAGTAAGCATGCCATCACACAAAAGAATATAATCAGACTCAGGTTTAATATCACTGGCATACATCATGAAATTTGTTTTATGCAGCAGCAGCACAGTGCAATACATAATAATAAAAAAGTGTAAATTACAGAAAGAAATACATATATATTTTTTATAAGACCATAAGACAAAGGAGCAGAAGTCAGCCATTCAGCCCATCGAGTCTGCTCCACTATTTCATCATGAGCTGATCCAAACTCCCCTTTAGTCCCATTCCCCCACCTTTTCACCACAACCTTTGATGCCCTGACTACTCAGATACCTATCAATCTCTGCCTTAAATACATTCAATGACTTAGCCACCACTGCCGCCCATAGCAACAAATTCCACAGATTCACCACCCTTTGGCTAAAAAAAAAATTTTGCATCTCTGTTCTGAATGGGCGCCCTGTAATCCTCAAGTCATGCCCTCTCGTACCAGACTCCCCCACCATGGGAAAAAACTTTGCCACATCCACTCTGTCCATGCCTTTCAACATTCGAAATGTTTCTATGAGGTCCCCCCTCATTCTTCTAAACTCCAAGGTGTACAGTCCAAGAGCGGTCAAACGTTCCTCATATGTTAACCCTCTCATTCCCGGAATCATTCCAGTGAATCTTCTCTGAACCCTCTCCGAAGTCAGCACATCCTTTCTTAAATAAGGAGCCCAAAACTGCACACAATATTCCAAGTGAGGTCTTACCAGTGCCTTATAGAGCCTCAACATCACATCCCTGCTCCTATACTCTCTTCCTCCAGAAATGAATGCCAACATTGCATTCGCCTTCTTCACCACTGACACAACCTGGAGGTTAACCTTAAGGGTATCCTGCACGAGGATTCCCAAGTCCTGTTGCATCTCAGAACTTTGAATTCTTACCCCATTTAAATAATAGTCTGCCTGTTTATTTCTTCTACCAAAGTGCATGACCATACACTTTCCGACATTGTATTTCATTTGCCACTTCTTTGCCCATTCCCCCAATCTATCCAAGTCTCTCTGCAGACTCTGTTTCCTCAACACTACCGGCCCCTCCACCTATCTTTGTATCATCAGCAAACTTAGCCACAAAGCCATCTATTCCATAATCCAAATTGTTGATATACAACATAAAAAGAAGCGGCCCCAACACGGACCCCTGGGAAACACCACTGGTAACCGGCAGCCAACCAGAATGGGATTCCTTTATTCCCACTCTCTGTTTTCTGCCAATCAGCCAACGCTCTATCCACGTATGTAATCTCTCCGTAATTCCATGGGCTCTTATCTTGTTTAACAGCCTCATGTGCGGCACCTTGTCAAAGGCCTTCTGAAAATCTAAATACACAACATCCACTGCATCTCCCTTGTCTAGCCTACTTGTAATTTCCTCAAAAAATTGCACTAGGTTTGTCAGGCAGGATTTTCCTTTAAGGAAACCATGCTGAGTTCTGCCTATCTTGTCATATGCCTCCAGGTACTCCGTAACCTCATCCTTGACAATTGACTCCAACAACTTCCCAACCACTGATGTCAAGCTAACAGGTCTATAACTTCCTTTTTGCTTCCTTGCCCCCTTCTTCAATAGCGGAGTGACATTTGCAATCTGGAACCAGGCCAGAATCTATCGACTTTCGAAAGATCATTGCTAGTGCCTTGGCAATCTCCACAGCTACTTCCTTCAGAACACGAGGGTGCATTCCATCTGGTCCAGGAGATTTATCTACCCTTAGACTATTCAGCTTCCTGTGTACTGTCTCTGTTGTAATTGTGACTGCGCATATTTCTCTTCCCTGACACCCTTGAATGTCCGGTATATTGCTGATGTCTTCTTCAGTGAAGACTGATGCAAAATACTCGTTCAGTTCCTCTGCCATCTCCTTATCTCCCATTACAATTTCTCCAGCATCATTTTCTATCGGTCTTATATCTACTCTCACCTGTCTTTTACTCTTTATATACTTGAAAAAGTTTTTAGTATCCTCTTTGATATTATTTGCTACCTTCCTTTGATAGTTCATCTTTTCCCTCTTAATGACCTTCTTAGTTTCCTTTTGTAAGCTTTTAAAAACTTCCTAATCCTCTGCCTTCCCACTAATTTTTGCTTCCTTGTATGCCCTTTGCTTTGCTTTTACTTTGGCTTTGACTTCTCTTGTCAGCCATGGTTGCATCCTTTTTCCATTCGAAAATTTCTTCTTTTTTGGAATATATCTGTCTTGCACCTTCCTCACTTCTCGCATAAACTCCAGCCACTGCTGCTCTGCTATCCTTCCCACTAGTGTTCCTTTCCAGTCAACCTTGGCCAGTTCCTCTCTCATGTCACTGTAATTTCCTTTACTCCAATGAAATTCCGACACATCGGATTTCGGCTTCTCTTTCTCAAATTTCACAGTGAACTCAATCATGTTGTGATCACTGCCTCCTAAGGGTTCCTTCACTAACATCTCTCTAATCACCTCTGGTTCATCACACAATACCCAATCCAGTACAGCCGATCCCCTAGTGGGCTCAACAACAAGCTGTCCTAAAAAGCCATCTCGTAGACATTCTACAAATTCTCTCTCTTGAGATCCAGTGCCGACCTGATTTTCCCAATCCACTCGCATGTTAAAATTCCCCACAATTATCGTAACACTGCCCTTCTGGCAAGCCTTTTCTATTTCCTGGTGTAATTTGTAGTTCACATCACTGCAGCTGTTTGGAGGCCTGTAGATAACTGCCATCAGGGTCCTTTTACCCCTGCGATTTCTTAGCTCAATCCATAAAGATTCTGTACCTTCTGATCCTATGTCAACTCTTTCTAATGATCTAATATCATTTCTCACCATTAAAGCCAAGTCACCCCCTCTACCTACTTGCCTATCCTTCTGATACACCGTGTATCCTTGGACGTTCAGCTCCCAGAGACATGCATCCTTTAGCCACGTCTCAGTGATGGCCACAATATCATACCTGCCAATCTGTAGCTGTACAACAAAATCATCTACCTTATTCCTTATGTTGCGTGCATTTAAGTATAACACTTTATGTCCAGTATTTGGTACTTTTTGCATTGATTGCACTGCATCTTTATTGTACTGCAACTTATCCCAATGGCTGCAAATTTGCTCCATCACCTGCCTGTCCTTCCTGACATCTTTACTGCTCACTACCTTAGATCTATTTCTGTTTTCCCTTTCCTCCGCTCCATCATTCTGATTCCCACCCCCCTGCCAAATTAGTTGAAACCCTCCCTAACAGCTCTATTAAATCTTCCCACCAGGATATTGGTCCCCCTAGGATTCAAGTGTAACCTGTCCTTTTTGTACAGGTCACACCTGCCCCAAAAGAGGTCCCAATGATCCAGAAACTTGAATCCCTGCCCCCTGTTCCAATCCCTCACCACGCATTTATCCTCCATCTCATTCCATTCCTACTCTCACCGTCGTGTGGCACAGGCAGTAATCCCAAGATTACTACCTTTGTGGTCCTTCTTCTCAACTGCCTTCCAAACTCCCTATATTTTCCTTTCAGGACCTCTTCCCTTTTCCTACCTATGTCATTGGTACCAATACGTACCACGACCTCTGGCTCCTCACCCTCCCACTTCGGGATATCTTGGATGTGATCAGAAACATCCCAGACCCTGGCACTAGGGAGGCAAACTACCATCTGGGTCTCCTGATCACATCCACAGAATCGCCTATCTGACCTCCCAACTATCGAGTCCCCTATTACTACTGCCTTCCTCTTCCTTTCCCTACCCTTCTGAGCTACAGGGCCAGACTCTGTGCCGGAGGCACGGCCATTGTTGCTTCCCCCAGGTAGGCTTTCTCCCCCAACAGTACTCAAACAGGAGTACTTATTGTCAAGGGGTACAGCCACTGGGGTACTCTCTAGTACCTTCTTCCCCTTCCCCCTCCTAACTGTGACCCACTTGTCTGCCTCCCGTGGTCCTGGTGTGATCACCTGCCTGTAACTCCCCACTCTCCCTGACCAGACGAAGGTCATTGAGCTGAAGTTTCCAGTTCCCTAACACGGTCCCTTAGGAGCTGCAGCTCAGCGCACCTGGCGCAGACGTGGACGTCCAGGAGGCTAGGAGACTCCAGGACCTCCCACATCCGACACTGAGAACAACAAACTGCCCTCACACTCATACTTCCCCTTTACTCAAATAACAGGAAAAACTGAAACCCAAACCTACCTTACCTCTCCCTCTTCCGCCTAAGCCCGTTGAGCCCAAGCCCTGAAGCCTTCACTCTGCTCCCGGCTCACTCCTCTGCCCACAAACGACGCTGCCCGCTGTTTAAGGCTGTGTTCCTTTTTAAATCTTCCCCACTCCACTGTCCAACATCACACGCCTGTGCAGTCCCGCCTGTCTTAACTCTGATGAGAATAAGAAAAAGTCAAAATGGCTCCTGCCGCACTCCCGTTCTGCTCCTCCGACTTCCTTCTCCAAATATTATATTATATACATATTATAAAATGTTAAATTAAATAAGTTGTCCAAAAAGAGAAAAAAATTAGTGAGGTTGTGTTCATGGGTTCAATGTCCATTCAGAGATCTGATGACTGAGGAGAAGATGTTGTTCCTGAATCACTGAGCGTGTGTTTTCAGGCTTCTGTACCTCCTCCCTGATGGCAGCAATGAGAAGAGGGCATGACCTGGGTAATGGGGGTCCTTGCTGATGGATGCTACCTTTTTGAAGCATTGCTCGTTGAAGATGCCCTGGATGCTGGGGAGGTTAGTGATGGAACTGACTGAGTTTACAACTTTCTGCAACTCAACCCTGTGCAAACCCCCCCCCCCATACCAATAGAGCCAAAATTCCTGACTTCATGAATGTGCCAGCAAGAGCAAGTCCGCAGAAGTCTGTAGTCAAACGCAATCCAGCTTAATTTCCACCGGGTGGAGGACAGCACTGACCCCAACATAAAACTGCGCCACACTGCCTCCATTACCAGCTCCAACGCATCTCTCTTGGACAGCTGCAAACTGACGTCACGGGAGCTTCAGGCCTTGTCCTTGCTACAAACAAAGCCACACAGCTCCCACCATCGCTTCCGCCAGTGAACACGTTACAAATGTCCAACAGGGTCTTGTGATCACATGAAAAATGACTAAGCTAATCGGTCACTGTTAGACTGCACCCAACTCTGACCCCTTTCTGCAGCACGTCCAGCTCGTCCACCTCCTTTTCTATCGAGCAACTCGCTGATGGAGTAGACCTATAGTACTTGAAGTTCTTAATGTCCAACAGTGTCTTGAAATCATTAAAAAAAAGGTTTTTAAAGGACAATAACAGCTTTGGTTGGCCGCAGAGAGGCAACTGCATCCATACACATTGCTGTCTTACTGGAAGAATTAGCAAAATGATTAATTAGCTCATTTTTGTTTCCTGATGACGAAACAATCCATCTGTTGGGAAGAGCAAAACAAAAGCCACATTTAACAAAGCACCAATCCCTTGTTTTTTCTCAGCTGCATCTACATTCTATGTTCCGAAAAATTGCTGTAAGAAATTCCTTTAGGCAGTGCAACACCGCCACCTATTGTAAACACACACTGATCTCCATTGTGAGCTTCAGCTTTTGTTTCCCATTCATTTACTGTGCTGTACTTGGGAAAGATTTACAGACTCGAGATGATCAAATATTTAATGAGTATATGACTGACTAAAAACAGATAACGATCTCTGAAAATTCAATGCTGCTGTTTACAATCAATGTTGAATCAACACTGAGAAATGAATTACCTTTCCCTGCCTCCTTGAAACTTGAAAGGAAACTGTTCCTGAGTAAAACCTGGGGGCTGGAAGTCCTTGTTAATCTGACCACACAGAAAGTCAGCACCAATATGCCATTGTGTGCATGGTTTAGTGAAAATAGACTGGTTGTGGATAGGAGCTGGAGATTGGGTGCAATGGGATCATTTGAAATTGATTTGAAACTTTTCAAATGGCATTTAGAAAATAATGGCCTAATTTGGGGGCAATCAGCATGGCTTTGTGTGGGGCAAGTTGTATCTTACTGGGTTGATTGATATTTTCAAGGAGGTTGTGAAGGTGCTTAATAAAGGTAGAGCTGTGGATGTCATCTACATGGGTTTAATCAGCTGCTTGAAAAGGTTCCTCATGGAATGCTCATTCAGAACAGTAAGATGCATGGGAGGATGTATGGTGAATTAGCTGTTTGGATTCAGAATTGCCTTATATATAAAGATGACCTGGATGAAATGTAGATGGATGTCTTATTACATTTCCAGCTGATGGCAAGATTCATGGTTTTGTGGACAGCGAGAAGACTGACAAAGAATACAGTGGCATATAGATTAATTGCAGATATGGATGGAGAAATTGCAGCTGGAGTTTAAACTGGTTAAATGTAAAGAGTTGCAGTTTGGGAGATCAAATGTAAAGGGATATGTACACTGTTAATGGCGGTACCCTTAACAACGTTGATGTACAGAAGGATCATGGGCTCCATGTCTATAGCTCCCTGGAAGTGGCTTCACGGGTTGACAGGTGGGAAAATGACATGCTTGCCTTTATTAGTCAATGAACTGATTTCAAGAATCAGCAAGTTATATTGCTGCTTTATAGAACTCCAGTTAAATCACATCTGGAGTATTGGCTTCAGTTCTCCTTGCCTCATGATAGGAAGGCAATAGGGAGACCATGCAGAAGAGGTTTTCCAGGATGGTGCCTGGATTAGAGAGCACGTGTTCTAAGGAGAGGCTGGTTGTTTTCTTTGGAACAATGGAGGCTGAGTGGAGATCTGATAGAGATTATGAGAGGCATAGGCAGAATAAATAGGCAGCATCTTTTTCCCAGGTTTGAAATGATTCATACTAGAAAGCATGCATTTTAAGTGAGAGGAGTAAGATGTCCAGGGCAGGATTTTTTTACAGTGGGTGCCTGGAATGCCCTGCCAGGATTGTGGTGGAAGCAAATACAACAAAGGCTTCAAAGGCTCTTAGACAGGCACATGAGCATGCAAGAAATGGAACGATACAGGCGTTGTGCAGTCAGAAGTGATTTAGTTACTAATTTAATTAGTTCAGCATGACATTGTGGTCTACAGGGCCCATTCCTGTGATTGGGACATTGCGGATGAGGCTGTGATGTGATTGGTGATGGATATAAAGGGGAATACTGGAAACATCTGCTAAGAGTGGGGGTTGGTATTGATGAAGGTTTGGGATCTGTGTGGACAGGTCTGGAAATATGATCCATGACTCAATCTACATCAGCAGTGAGGGTGGGAATGCCACAGTCAGTCGGTGGGAACTAACAGTAGGAAAACATGCTGCAGTTTGGCAAACATGACAATAAAATAAAGCCCATGAGATCCAAGGAGAAACCACAAATTGAATCCAAATCAAAGTTGATGGTTGATGGATGTTTTTATGACTGAAGGACTATTACTAGTTGAGTTGCATAAGGCTCAATGCTTGGCTGTTTTCTTTTTATAAAGGATAGTAATGATTGAGACTTAAGTGTACTGGGCACGATAACAAGGTTTGCAGCTGAAACAAAAATCAGTTATGTGGTTAACCACAAGGAAAAGATCTTCAGACTATAAGAAAATATTGTCGATTTGGGCAAATGGGTAGAAAAGTGGCAAGTGGAATGTAATCAGGAAAAATGTTAGGTAATGCATTTTGAGAGGGACAACAAGAGGTGTGGGGCACTAGAAGGACCTTGGAGTGTATGTCTACCTGTCCTTCAAGGTAGCAGGAAAGGTAACCAAAGTAGTTACAAAGGCATAAGAAATGCTTTCCTACATTAGTATTGATTATAGAGGATGGAGATTGTATACAGCATGAGGGAGATGGTAGTGGGTCAAACCTGAATTTATGGTAATATGCACAAGTACATGTAAGCCCAAGTGTAATGAAAACCCTGCAGCAGCATCACAGCCACATACTACCTTAGAAGCAGCACTTACACGAAGAATACCAATTGAGCATGAATACAACACAATTTTACAAGAACAATTATTTTTAAATTTTAGTTCAAAATGTTTGTAATGTACTTGAGTACTTGTCACATTACTGCCCACTGTATTGCAGGAAATATGTGATTTCACAGGAGAGGCTGCTGAGGAGGCATGCTTTCGCAATGAGAGATTGCATAAGTCATGTTTTTTATTTTGGACAGAAGTAGCTGAGTGAGAGTTAATGGAAATTACAAGGAGCCCAGAATAAACTGCATAAGAAGAACCTAAACCCCTTAGCAAAATGATCTAAAGTCACAGGTCATGGAGAAGGAGAAATGCTTTCAGCCAGAGAATGGTAGGGATCTAGAACTCACTGCCAAAAAGTGAGACCATTTGACCTAATGGATAAAAAGCCGGACTTTAGTGTTTGATGTGAAGCCATGCAGGTTCATGTCCTGTTACGGCCATTTGGGCAGATTTGGGTGCGACTATGTGTCCTAATGGAGGGCATACGACCCAGGTTCAATTCTGCCACTATCTATAAGGAGTTTCTACATCCTCCCTTTGACCCCTGGGATTCTCTGTTTCCTCCCACATTCCAAACATGTATGGGTTAATGGGTTAATTGTTTACACAGGTGGTACAGGTACATTGGGCTGGGAGGGCCTGTTAGAGTGCTGTATCTCTACATAATAATAATCAAACGGAATGAATACAGAAATGCTCATCATGTTCATAACATGTTAGGATGTGCCTTTGATCTGCTGGTACAAAAAAGTAGAATTGATTCTTTTGGGCAGTACAGAAGTGATGGATTGACCTTCTGTACTGTAATTTTTCTCTGGTTTTATGGATTAAGGAAGTTTGCAAACTGCAAGGATCCGAATGGCAATTACTATTCCAGATTCCGATTACATAGCGGACTAAAACATTTCACTCCTTGGAAGAGTTTCTAGACTATGGTATTTTTTTACAGTTAGTGAAGTCATGTAAATTAAAAAATCATTTATAAGGGAAAAATAAAAAGTGACAGTTCGTAATCAAATCTTTCAAGGTTCATAACTATTTGATGTCTGGTACCGTTTGCTCAATCATAGTAACACTAGCGAAATGCTTCATTCTATCTCTAACATTTAAAATTAACCATGTTTCATAATAACTTCCTGTCATTATACAAATCGTTTTGGAATGCACGACAACATTGGAATTTCTGCCACAAACCAGATTATTCTTTCTTTTCTCTTTCTCCCCAACTCTGAGTAGAAACTATTTTCCAAATAGCTCTATGATTTATGGTAAAAACAATTCTATAAATGTTTGCATCCCACTGCTCTCAATCGTACGCAGCTTCCCATCCCCACCCTTATCCACCCTATCTTAATGACAAGTGTAGTCAGTATATTTCCTTTAGGAATAGTTTATTTGAACCTAGTCCTTTGACAAGGACTATTTAGCTGCTTTTGACTGTAAGTTTAATTCTGTATTGACACCAGTTTAAGGGGAAAGATGAAGTACACCACTGTTGCTAGTGCAAAAAGGGCAGACTTTATCCAGGATTGTGTGTTTGTAATGATCACAGTTCATTAATACTCCATGAAAATGACATGAACTTGTGGAGTATACTTGTGCAGTTAGATATGCAGTTGTTGTCAGTTGTTCCCAGCTCCAGAGAGTGCACAAGTGGATATCAGTGACCATTGATTTTTGCAGTTATTTTTGCTGCAAAAACTTGCAAATGTTAATTTGGGGTGTAAGTGACTTTGTTGTGTATATCATGACATAATCATGTTTTTTTTTCATTTAGCATATACCATTATCAAGCTCTAGAAAGTCTAGGGTGGTGACAAGCTGGATTGGTCAGTGTGGAATATAGAGATGTAGACACCTGCACTGAGGCCTCTATCTTAGTTGAGGAATTCTTAAAATGCTCCTTCCATTGAATTCTAACTGCCTCACCACCTTGATAAGTTCTCCATCATTCAGGACTTTTAGCAGCATGTGCCCTTAGATGTTTAGACAATAGATGACAAAATAATTTTCCAGGAGAAGTTAGCTTTGCTACTCCTTCCTTGCTAAACACATCTTTCTGGAAATGTGCAAATGATTGCTGTATACATTGTGTTGGTGATGATGCCTGGATGAGTTGCTGAAATGTAATTGAATGATATATTCTAAGGTAATTTACACTGTTTTGGTACTGTTTTTTGAAACAATTATTATTGGTAACCATCTAAAATAAGATGTTGTAATGGATCACAGTAATGAATCAGACTGAAATATGAGACTGCAGTCATTTAGAGAGACATAATATGATAAGGAATAGTCAGCATGGCTTTGTCAAAGGCAAACTGATGAAAGTAGAGCCATAGATGTAGTGTATATGGATTTCAGCAAGGCACTTGATAAGGTACACCATGCAAGGCTTATTGAGAAAGTAAAGAGGCATGGGATCCAAGGGGACATTGCTTTGTGGATTCAGAATTGGCTTGCCCATAGAAGGCAAAGACTGATTGTAGATGGGTCATATTCTGCATGGAGGTCAGTGACCAGTGGTGTGCTTCAGGGATCTGTTTTGGGACCCCTACTCTTGTGATTTTTATAAATGATCTGGATGAGGAAGCGAAGGGATTGTTTAGCAAATTTGCTGATGACACAAAGGTTGGAGGTATTGTGTGTAGTGTGGAGGGTTGTCAGAGGTTACAGTGGGACATTGATAGGATGCAACACCGAGCTGAGAAGTAGCAAATGGAGTTCAACCCAGATAAGTGTGAAGTGGTTCATTTTGGTAGGTCAAATATGATGGCAGAATATAGTATTAATGGAAAGTCCTGATGAAGGGTCATGGCCCGAAACGTTGACTTCTTGTTTCTACAGATGCTGTCCGATCAGCTGAGTTCCTCCAGCTTGTTGTACGTGTTGCTTTGACCCCAGCATCTGCACTGTACTTTGTGTTTGTAAATAAATATTTGGTCCTGCCTCATGTGTGTATTTGTAAATATCAGAACGGTTGTAGCATTGCCTTCTTAGTCCATTCAGGCTGGTATTTTTTTTTCCAAATCTGGATCATTGTATCTTGTACTAAATCTATCCTTTATGGGAGTTTGCATACAAGATATTGTACATGTATTGCCTTTTGCACTTTGGTTGTTTGTCCAAACTGCTGCTATGGTATTTCATTGCTTCTACTGCCTTTCTTTTATTTACTATGATTATTTACAAGAAAATGAATCTCAGAATTCTACCAATGGTAACATATATGTATTTTAATAATAAATTTACTTTGAACTTTTATTTCCAATCACTTATGTTGTTTTAAATGCTTCACCTGTAGTACAGGGCACAGGCAAATCACGTGCCTGTTTTCAGTGGTACAGACATTGTCAGCGGGCTTACTGTTACTTTTCTTTCACTTCATTCCTGTTTCACTACTTTGTTTTATTTCAAGCTTGAGTTCCTACACCTGCCCAATCTACTAATATCCAACCAGCACTTCTCTTCTTACACCCAAGTTTAACTCTACCAACTGTGTAAGTGCTAATCATCCTGCCCACCTAACTACTCTCCTTCCTAACTTGCAAATTGAGTCAGTAGTAAGAAAGGCAAATGCAATGTGAGCATTCATTTTGAGAAGACTAGTATATAAAAGCAAGGGTATGATGTTGAGGCTTTATAAGGCTTTGGGCAGACCACACTTGAGTATGGAGAGCATTTTTGAGTCCCTTATCTAAGAAGTAATGTACAGGCTTCAGAGAGGGTATAGTGGAGGTTCATGAGAATTATTCCAGGAATGAAAGAGTTAATGTATGAGGAGAAACACACACAGAATACTGGAGGAACTCATCAGGTCAGGCAGCATCTATAGAAAAGAGCAAACAGTCAATTTTTGGGCTGAGGCCCTTCATCGGGACTGGGAACAAAGGGTGAGCAGTTAGAACAAGAAATGGGTTGGGGAGGACAAAGTACACGGTGGTAGGTGTTAGGTGAAATTCAGAGAGTGGAGGGGCGAAGGAAACAACTGGGAAGAGATAAAGGGCTGAAGAAAGGGAATCTGATAGGAGAGCCTAGAAGACCATGGAAGAAAGGGAAGAGAGTGCAGCACAGAGGGAGGTAAGGAGATGAAGTGAGAGAGGGAAACAGGAATGGCAATGGTGAAGGGTGGAGGACAATTGCCAGAAGTTCAAAAAATCAACGTTCAAGCCATCAGGTTGGTGGCTACCCAGATGAAATATAAGGTGTTGCTCCTCCAATCTGAGTGTAGCCTCATCATGGCTGTAGAGGAGGCCATGGACTGACATGTTGGAATGAGAATGGGAAGTGGAATTGAAGTGTGGGGCCACTCTGAGATCCAGATTTTTCTGGTGGATGGAGCATAGATGCTGGGAAAAGCACTCTCCCAATCTACGTTGGGTGTCACTGATGTACAGGAGGCCTTACCAGGAGGGCACACACAGTTCTACTTCCCATTCTCACTCTGAGTTCTAAAAGGATTCTGGAAGAATTCAGATAAGCCAGCAACATTGGGGGAAAGAGACTGCTGTAGATTTCTGGTTGATTCACTCCCACCACCTTCCTGTGCAACAACTGTCCATTAGACTCTCCCCTTTCCACCATCCAGGGACCCATACAATCATTCCATGTGAAGTAGCAATTCCCTTCCACTTCTTCCAATGTGGTCAACTGCATTTGGTGTCCACAATATCACCTCCTCTTTCTGGGAGAACACTTAGCCCCACCACCCCCACTGCTGACAGCAGTTCACCAGATTGCTCTGGCCTTGGACAAGCTTTCCAATTGTCTTCAGCTGTAGCCCATCTTCTGTGTCTTCTAAACGAAGATCCTTCTTCTCCCAGGGATGAGATCTTTGGAGCTTCTATTGGTGTTTCTGTAGCTCTGGAGTTTTACAGGATGGGGTTGCTAGCTCCATGTCCAAACCACCTTGTTTTGAAGCTGGGTTTCAGCCCATCCACAATGGAGCTTTGTTGGAGAAACAAAACAGAAATTGCGTGATTGCTTCATGGAGTACCTGTGCTCAGTCTGCAATGGGTGATCCAGAGCTTTTCTGTTGCATGTCACTTTTAATTCTCAAACCCACACACATTCTGATCTGTCTTCTTACAGCCTCTTCCCCTATCATGGTGAGGTCCAATGTAAGCTTGGAAGAACAACATCCAACTTCTACCTACACACGTTGCAACTTTCTGGAATGAATAAATACTAAATTCTCCAACCTTAGTTCAAAGTTCAAAGTGAATTTGTTGTCGAAGTTCATATGTGCCACACTTGCTACCCTGAGATTAATTTCCTTCGAGACATTCATGGTAGAACAAATAAATAAATAGAATAGAGATATTAACATTGCTTACAATAAAAGTCAGTGGATTCTGGTTAATTGGGCTATTGGTTAATTTTGTTCTTAAAGAACAAAAATCAATCAAGAAAACAGCTGGGATTCCTTTCATTTAGTTGGGACCACTATGCTGCTTAATTGGAGCATGAGACTGCTGTTGAACAGGTTCTAAATTCAGTCATATGCAGTTTTGTTGCTGTTAGATGCTACACTGTGCTTAGTGTGCACAGTTTTAAAACAGCATCAGTTGCGTCTGCTTGTGTTCCAGAGCAGTGATTTTTGTCATTGATAGTTGGCAAGAAATAACTAGCAAGACAATTCAGAAGTGTTTAGCTCCCTGCGGTTTTAAGCGTTCAGGTTTGGAAATGCCAGAAACGGCTTGGAGGATGCAATCGTCAATAAAATTGTATGTAGGCACATTATTTGCACCAGGTGTCTGCATTGATTTTGTTCATTGTGTACACTGGATAAATTACTCCATCGATACCTATTAGGAACTAATATAATTTTATAGTACTGCAGCACTATATTGGTAATGTTCTAACTTGTACTGAATTAAATTTAAATACATAATCTAGAAAAGGGTCTATGCTAACATGAGAGTGACATTTGTTGGACTTTACATATTACAGTGCTGTATCTAACTAATTCAGGGTAGTAATCTCAGGATTGCTGCATGTGCCACATGCTAATGAGTGTAAGAATACCATGATCAGGCATATTAATGCATTTCTGAGAGACTGGTGTAGGGGGCAGGGCTTCAGGTTCCTGGTTCATTGGGGCCTCTTCTGGGGAAGGTACAACTTGTATGAAAAGGACGGGTTACCCCTGAACCCAAAGGGGTCCAATATCCCAGCAGGCAGGTTTAACAGAGCTTTTAGGGAGGTTTTAAACTAATTTAGCAGGGAGGTGGGAAATGGAGTGATAGGGCTGACGAAGGGGAAAATAGAAGTAAATCAAAGATAGTGTGCAATGGAATGATAGAGAGGACAGGCAGGAAATGAGGTCTAATCACAGCCAGTGGGAAGAGCTACAGGGCAATAGAGGCACGGTGCAGTTACAACAGAAATCAACAAATACTGGACTGACTGTGTTATATTTGAATTAATGCAGCATAATAAATAAAATAGATGATCTTGAAATTCAGCTACAGATTGGCAAGTATGATGTTGTGGCCATCTCTGAAACTTGGCTAAAGGTTGGCTGCCATTGGGAGCTGAATGTCCAAGGATATACAGTGTATTGGAAAGATAGGTTAGTAGGCAGAGGGGGTGGTGTGGCTCTGTGTATAAGAAATAATATTGAATAATTAGAAAGGGATGACACATGATCAGGAAGTGTAGAGTCTCTATGAGTTAAGTTAAGAAATGGCAAGTGTAAAAGGACCCAATGACAGTTGTACACAGGCCTCCAAACAGCAGCTGGGATGTGGATTACAAATTACAGCAGGAGATAGAAAAGGCATGTCAGAAGGGCAATGTCATGATAATCAGGGATTTTAATGTGAAAGTGGATTGGGAAAACTAGGCCAGTACTGGACCTTGAGAGAGAATTTGTAGAATGTCTAAAGAATGGCTTTTTAGAACAGCTTGTCGTTGAGCCCACTAGGGGATTGGCTGTGCTGGATTAGGTGTTGTGCAATGATCCAGAGGTGATAAGAGAGCTTTAGGTTAAGGAACCCTTGGGGGACAGTGATCACAATATGATCAAGTTCACTTTGAAATTTGAAATGGAGAAACTAAATTCCAATGTGTCAGTATTTCAGTGGAATAAAGGAAATTACAATGGCATGAGAGGGGAACTGGCCAAGGTTGACTGGAAAGGGACACTAGCAGGAAGGACAGCAGAGCAGCAGTGGCTGGAGTTTCTGCCAAAAATGAGGGAAGTGCTGGACAGATATATTCCAAATAAAAAGAGATTTTCAAATGAAAGATGGACACTACCGTGGCTGACTACAACACAGAGTCTTGCCATCTTCAGAAGTTTTCTGATGACTCTGCCATAGTTGGACGCATCAGCAAGGGAGATGAGGCTGAGTACAGGGCTACGGTGGGAAACTTTGTCACATGGTGTGAGCAGAATCATCTGCAGCTTAATGTGAAAAAGACTAAGGAGCTGGTGGTGGACCTGAGGAGGGCTAAAGCACTGGTGACCCCTGTTTCCATCCAAGGGGTCAGTGTGGACATGGTGGAGGATTACAAATACCTGGGGATACGAATTGACAATAAACTGGACTGGTCAAAGAACACTGAGGCTGTCTACAAGAAGGGTCAGAGCCATCTCTATTTTCTGAGGAGACTGAGGTCCTTTAACATCTGCCGGATGATGCTGAGGACGTTCTATGAGGCTGTGGTGGCCAGTGCTATCATGTTTGCTGTTGTGTTCTGGGGCAGCAGGCTGAGGGTAGCAGACACCAACAGAATCAACAAACTCATTCGTAAGGCCAGTGATGTTGTGGGGGTGGAACTGGACTCTCTGATGGTGGTGTCTGAAAAGAGGATGGTGTCCAAGTTGCATGCCATCTTGGACAATGTCTCCCATCCACTCCATAATGTACTGGATAGGCACAAGAGTACATTCAGCCAGAGACTCATTCCACCGAGATGTAAAACTGAGCGTCATAGGAAGTCATTCCTGCCTGTGGCCATCAAACTTTATAACTCCCCCCTCGGAGTGTCAGACACCCTGTACCAATAGGCTGGTACTGGACTTATTTCCACTTGACATGATTAACTTATTATTTAATTATTTATGGTTTTATATTGCTACATTTCTTCACTATTCTTGGTTGGTGCGGCTGTAACGAAACCCAATTTCTCTTGGGATCAATAAAGTATGTTTGTCTGTTTGTCTGTCAAAGCTAGTGGGAAGATAGAGGATTGAGAAGCTTTTAGAAACTTGCAGAAGGTCGCTAGGAAGGAAAAGATGAATTACAAAAGGAACTGGGTGGCTAATACCAAAGAAAATACTAAAAGCTTTTTTAAGTATAAAAAAGGTAAAAGAGAGTTGAGGGTAGATATAGGACCATTGGAAAATGATGCTGGAGATATTGTAATGAGAGTCTTAGAGATGGCAAAGGAACTGAAAGCATATTTTGCATCAGTCTTCACAGTGGAAGACATCTCCAGAATACTAGACATTCAAGAATGCCAGGGAAGTGAAGTTTGTTGCAGTGAAAATTACAACTGAGAAGGTGCTCAGGAAGCTTAATGGTCTGAGGGTGGATAAATCTCCTGGACCTGATGGAATACACCCTCGGGTTCTGAAGGAAGTAGCTGGAGAGATTGTGGAGGCATTAACGATGACTTTTCAAGAATCGATAGATTCTGGCATTGTACCAGATGACTGGAAAATTGCCAATGTTACACAACTATTTAAGAAGGATGGGAGGCAGCAGATAGGCCTGTAGCCTGACATCAGTGGTTGGGAAGTTGTTGGAATTGATTGTTAGGGATGAGATTGTGGGGTACCTGGAGGCACATGACAAGATAGGCCAAAGCCAGCATGGTTACCTGAAATGAAAATCCTGCCTGACTAACCTACTGCAATTTTTTGAGGAAATTACAAGATGCAGTAGATGTGGTGTACTTGAATCTTCAGAAGGCCTTTGTCGAGGTGCTGCACTGAGGCTGCTTAGCAAGGTAAGAGCCCACGGAATCATGGGAAGTTACTAGCATAGGTGGAACATTGGCTGATCCTGAGTTCCACAGGTGCCCATGATGGGACCGCTGCTTTTTACGATGTATTTCAATGATTTGGACTATGGGATTAATGGATTTGTGGCTGAATTTGCAGATGATACAAAGATAGCTGGAGGAGTGGGTAGTGTTGAGGAAACAGAGAGCCTACAGAGAGACTTAGATAGTTTAGGGGATGGGCAAAGAAGTGGCAAATGAAATACAATGTTGGAAAGTGTATAGTCATGTAATTTGGTGGAAGAAATAAATGGGCAGACTGTTACTGTATTTAGATGGGGAGAGAATTCAAAATGCAGAGATGAAAAGGGACTTGGGAGTCCTTGTGCAGGATACCCTAAAGGTTAACCTACAGGTTGAGTCAGTGGTGAAGAAGGTGAATGCAATATTGGAATTCATTTCTAGAGTTATGGAATATAAGAGCAGAAATGTGATGTTAAGGCACTCGTGAGACCACACTTTGAATATTGTGTGGAGTTTTGGGCTCCTTATTTTAGAAAGGATAAATTGACATTGGAGAGGGTTCAGAGGAGATTCATGAGAATGATTCCAGGAATGAAAGGAATGTCTGGCAGCTCTTGGGCTGTATTCTCTAGAGTTCAGGAGAATGAGGGGGCATCTCATAGAAACATTTTGGATGTTAAAAGGCCTGAACAGATTAGATATGACAAAATTATTTCCCATGGTAGGAGAGTCTAGGATAAGAGGGCATGACTTCAGGAATGAAGGATGTACATTTAGAACAGAGATGTGGAGAAATTACTTTAGTCAGAGGGTGGTAAATCTGTGGAATTTATTGCCTTGAGCAACTGTGGAGGCCAAGTCATTGGATGCATTTAAGGCAGAGATAGATAGGTCTTTGATTAGCCAGGGCATCAAAGGGTATGGGGAGAAGGCAGGGGAGTGGGGATGACTGGAAGAATTCGATCAGCCCATGATTGAATGGTGGAGCAGACTCGATGAGCTGCATGGCCTACTTCTGTTCCTACATCTTATGGTCTTACTTTATGCTGTTTGAAAAAACAAGCTTCTGAAGGAACTTCGGAGGTTAGGCAGTATCCATGTAAGAAATGGACAGTTGATGTTTCAATTTGAGACCCTTTATCTAGGCTAGCCATTTTCCTCTACAGATGCTGTCTAGCTCATTCAGTTGTCCAGCAGTTTGTTATATTTTGCTAAAGATTCCAGCATCTTCAGTGTCCTGTCTCTGTTGATTCTTTTGCGATGCAATGACAAACATTTAATTCTGTCAGCTTTTAGTATAAAATAAAAATATCCGTTTGACAAAGAACTATGCTAGCTCTTGTTACCTTAGGAAGTTTTAGCAGGTAGTATTGTCTACTTTAAGGTGTTATTTGTAAACAGATTATCTTGGATGAATTTAGTACCTTATCATGGAGTTTGAGGATAAATTTGAAGAATTTAATGGAATCCACATAAGATCCTTAAAAGATCTGAAGGAAAATGATACAGGGCAGGATCTTGATCTGAACCAACTTGTAATGCGATATTTTCTGGCCCTGAGGCTGCCTTTAGATGAAACATCTGTAGCTCATTAAAACTATGTACCTTTTGGACCCGTGTTGATCTCATAACAGGGGATGCAGCCATGACTTTTATCCAATGTACAATCACACTTGTATATTCTTACATTTTGTAATAAAATATACAGATTATTAGATTCCTAATGCTAAAATGTGCCTGTGACAACCAATGCACCATATTAAATTCAGTATTCAATATCAGAATTCAGGATTGTTTAAATGCTATTTCCAATACACAAGTATAATGGAAAATGAAATATTGTTACGCCAGATCTGATGCTGCACAAAAAAACACAATAAGATAAAGATCACAATAATAAAAAAGCAGAAAAAATATAAGTACATAAAATAGCTGATACTTGTACATAGATTAGTTCTATAAATGTCCATAAAGTGACACTAAGCACAGGAGTGACTGTAATACTGTAAGGTGACTCTGACAGGAAATGATAAAGTAGTGGTGGTGGGGTGGGTTGTTGGATGGAGGTGTTGATTGGCCTTACATGATATATTTATGTACAAACATGAATTGAGATGTATCGATTGGCACTTCCTTTATCTTAATAATCCAAAGTAAATTACAGAAGATGCTAAAAATAACACCTAAAAAGAGAGAGGCTTAGTTAGATCCACACATTTTTCCTCCACTTTTTTGGGAAACTCCGTATTCCCTGGTGGCTTTCCAATGTCCAGGTTTTCTCTGTATGGAGCAACAGCTGTGATTCTTTGCTTACCAGGCACATTAACATGTACTGGCTTTATTCTAACAATACCAACAGAGCAATTTAGCTGTGACTGGGCAAAGCCGCTGACTCACAGGATATGATCTCTACTGCCCACAGTCCTGCTTTTTATGTGCTTCTGTTTACTTTGCTTGCAATTTTCACTAGTTTCTCTGGAATCTGAAATTTCCGCAGAGCAGCTGAGGAAAAGATGTGAATCTTTGTCCGCGGCCTCTATGACAGTGACACTGCACACGTACTGAGATGATTCTTTATTTTTGATTTCTAATTAACAGCAAAGAAGGAATGAAAATTTGAAACAAAGCATTGACTCCTTTGCAATGGTCTCAGTCATTCATTTTCAAGCATTGAATATAAACAACCTCCAGATGCAGGTACTAAATTGATAGAAATAATTAAAGTACTGACATATACAGTAGTACCAAAGGAATCTTGATACCATCTTTTGTCTCCACATGCCAAAGATATTCTGGCTTGTTTACAAACATACACGACTAATAAAGATTACACAGCCATCAAGCCTTCCCCATTTGGACCATCAGTTCAAGATACTTTTCATAAAACACCATGTTATTGTGAGCTTTTGTTTTAAAAAGCTAATGTGGATAACCTTGAGAATTATAGACCAGTGAGTCTTACATCAGTGGTGGGGAAATTATTGGAGAGAATTCTTAGAGACAGGATTTACAAGTAGTTGGAGAAGCATAATCTGATTATAGATAGTCAGCATGGCTTTGTGAGGGACAGGTCTTGCCTTATGAACATGATTGTTTTTTTTTGAGGAAGTGACAAAACAAATTGAAGATAATGGTTGATGTGATGTGTTTGCACTTTAGTAAGGTGCTTAACATGGCTCCTTATGGAAGGCTCATTCAGAAAGTCAGGAGGAATGAGATCCAGGGAAACATGGCTGTAGGATTCAGAAATGGCTTGTTCACAGAAGGCAGAGAGGGTTGTAGATAGAGTGTATTCTGCCTGGAGGTCATGACCACTGGCATTCCACAGAGATTTGTTCTGGTCTCCTGCTCTTTGTGATGCTTATAAATGACTTGGATGAAGAAGTGGAAGGGTAGGTTCGTAAGTTTGCAGATGACACAAAGGTTGGTGGTATTGTGGAGAATGTAGAAGGTTGTTGGAGGTTACAGTACAACATTTTCGGGATGCAGAGCTGGGCCAAGATTTGGCAACTGGTGTTCAATCTGGAAAATGTGAAGTGATATGCTTTGGAAGGTTGAGCATGATTACAAAGTTCAAGGTTAATGGCATTCTTATCAGTGCGGAGGAACAGGGTGATCTTACAGTTGGTCTTTGTTATCCTTGTGAACCTCCTCTGGACCCACTCCAATGCCAGCACATTTTTCTTAGTTGAAGAGCTCAATACTGTTCACAATACCAGACATCCCACCCTGCAAAAACTCATTTCAGGGAGGTAGCGCCATCAATTTGCGGGAGACTCCCGGGAGAGGTGGGATGTCTGCAGTCAAGTAGCTCCTTAGCAGCTTGCCAGCTAGTTTAAATAACGTTAGCTATGCTAATGAACGAATGATGCCTGTTAAACTCAGCTCTTCTGCTCTTGTGCTCTTGCTCTCCCAAAAATTGATTTCCAGGATATTGTATATCATTTGCAGGTGTCAGGGAGCCGCTATCAATTTATGGGAGACTCCTGGAACTTCCAGGAGAGGTGGGATGTTGGCAATACTCAAGATGAGGCCTCGTCAGCGCCTTAAAAAACCTCAGCGTTACATCCCTACTCTTGTATTTTAGATCTCTCGAAATGAATGCTAGCATTGCATTTGCCTTCCTCACTACTGACTCAACCTGAATCTTAACCTTTAGAGTGTTTTGCACAAGGATTAGGGAACATGTCTTATGAGGAATGAATCAGTGAGCCAGGGTATTTCTCTTTGGAGCAAAGAAAGATTTAATTGAATTGGTGGACATTCAATGCTTTTTTCCCAGGTTGGCAATTGCTAATACTAGAAGACGCACTTTTTAAGGTGATTTGAAGAAAATTGGGGAGAGGGAGGAATGGCCAGAGGTTGTTTTTTCTGCAGAGAGTGGTAAGTTAATGTGTTACGTATTCTGGCAACAATAAATATATGAGTTCAGCAAGGGTTTCTTATAACAAACAACACGTTTATTAAACACAGAAAACAAACCCCCCAAAAGTAAACAAACACTACCGTAACCGGAAACAGCTGCTGAGCGGCAGCCCAAACAGTTCTTAAAGTGATATTCCAAAAACAGTTCTTTGAAAGTGATGTTCCAAAAACAGTTCTTAAAAGTGGTATTGCCAAAAGTTCGATATGCTCACAGTCCATTTAAAAGGAGAGACTTTATAAGACGATTTAGGTTCTCTTTCACGTCGCTTGCTTCGATCCCCGACGTCGAACTTCCCACGAAGAATTCACGAAACAGAACGGCTTAAAGGCACTGACCTTTCCTTCTCCACTACCTTCAATCCTTTCTAGTTAAACCTAGGGATTAACACGAAGATAGTCAACGAAATCCTTCCAAATAAGGATCAAACAAAGGTCGCCCCCATTTCACCGTAGAAAGCGATTCTCCTCGATCTTTAACTTCCAACTTCCAATCTTCACTCTCCACTAATTTCGAACTAACAGAATCATAAAGAACCTGCTGGCAATGACCTTTTAAACTTTAGCATTAAATAAAAACTTCATCCTTCAGCTAAACTGCATCGTCACTTCAAACACGCAGTGGCATGAAGTCAACCTGGCAAATCCAGCCACGAACTGCCCCTCCTCATAGGGTGGGGTCTACCTTTTATAACCTGTAAAAAAAACCCGTCACATGATCTCTACTGGCGGGAAAATGACGTCACCACCATCACAAGACCATCAGCTCAAGTCCAGTACAGCTTCAACCCCAGTCACGTGGCTCCACTGTCATGTGTCACAAGTACGTAACAAATGGAACACACTGTCAGTGGTAGAGGCAGATACATTAGGGCTGTTAAAGTGACTGTTAGATAGCTACATGGAATACCGCAAAAATAGAGGCTATGTGGGAGGAAAGGCTTAGCTTAATATTTGGAGTAGGTTAAAAGGTCAGCACAACATCGTAGATTGTGCTGTACTGTTTTACGTAACTTTAGGAAGAGAAGGATGCCATAGCAGCTATGTTGTGTAGATGTTGTATAGTACGCTAATATTTTTCTACATGTTTTTGTAACTCCCAATGATGGCAACCAGAAGCCAAATGGAGGTGTTGGAGGAACAAAGATCCATTTCACTTTTGGAGGTGAGGTATTAGTGGTGTGTTTTGGATTAGCTGTTGGAACATCAGGGTCTTGCTGTTGTGGTAGACTAGGCAGATGTTAGGGGGTGAGCCCTGGGGTGGAAAAGACTTTAGAAGGAGAATTGGGAACAATGAAGGGGGAGGATCATAGTTGGTTCTCTAGCAATGGCTGACCAAAGAACCCAGAAATGTTGATTGAATTCATGCCCATCTGGTGGTTAGAGATAGCAGGCAATTACTGGCTGAGTCCCCAGGCAATGGTGGTGGTATATAGAAAATTTTGGAGGATGGGAAGGATTCACTGAACCCTGCTTGAGTGAATTGGGGTTTCTGGGATGATAGTGTCTGCAACATGGAGACTGAATAAGTTGAGGATGTACCAACAACGCACACTATAAGGAGAAGCACTGTCGACGTTTCAGGCCGAGACCCTTCGTCAGGACCTCATGTTTGCTCTGAGGATATACCATCAGTGGCTGGACAATAGGTCAGGAGAGAGAATTGGGACCAATGGAAGGGGGAGGTTTATAGTTGGTCACCAGCCATTAAAAGACTGATGGCTGTGGTTGTCTGTATAATAGTGATAAATACATGATTTACCTTGTTAGATGTTCCATCCCTGTGCAGATTGTTTTATCTTATTCACTTTTTCAAGATCTGGGCATCACTGGCGACCATTTTTTTTTTGGCTATCCCTACTTAACCTTGAGTGTAGTGGCGTGCTGCTGCCTTTAACAGCTGTAACTTTGCTGGTGAAGGATTTCCCATGATGCTGCAGGGGAATGACTTGCAGGCTTTGTATCCAGTGTTACTGAAAAATAACTATAGTTCAAAGTCAGGATAATTTGCAAATTGGAGAAGAACATGCATGTTCCCACGAGTTTGAAGCCCTTATTCTTCCTGAGTAGCCTGGGTGAGTGATGGTTGTGCATTTTGTAGATATATATACTGTAGCCATTGCATAATGGTGGAAGGAGTGAACGTTTAGGGTGACGGATGGGGTGACGGATGGGGTAGGTTGGTCTGCTTTGTCCTCAAAGGTATGAGTGACGTTTCATTCTGAGGGGAGAAGTACATTTTCAATTAGGTAGAGCCAAAACAAACAACATTGTGTACCTGAACTTCGGGACTGAAGTGTCTTTGCATCTGAAAATTTAAATGTTCATTTTTCATATGGGTGTTGGTTCTTTCTCAACAAAATTTCAGCATGAGAGCTCAAGAGCAATTCTTTCTCTGCCAAATTTTAATTGTAGCCAATAGGAGAAATGATTTAACCCAGCCATGCATGGCTCTCTTGTTAACAGAGTGAAGTTGTGTTCAGGCTGAGGAACGACAACCTGGTTTATTTTATTGAACTGTTTTCTGTCTTCTTTGATATCACAAGAGAACTTTGCTGCTCTCTAGTGGCTTTAATGCTGTGAATATTTTTTACTTGGACATGCCAGTGAAATGCTGCCAGTGAGGTTAGAATAAGTAGATGGCACAGTGGTACAGCTGGTAGAGCTGTTGCTACACAGACTCATGTTCAATTCTGACTTCTGGTGCTATCTGAATCAGAATTTAAAATCACTGACATATGTCATGAAATGTGTTGTTTTGTGCAGAAGCACTTTACAATACATAATAATAAAAATTACAATAATAAATATATATAAAAATAGAAAATGAACTAAAATAAGTTGGGCAAAAAGCAAGGCAAAATTACTGAGGTAGTGTTCATTCAGAAATCTGATGGTGCAGGGGAAAAAGCTTTTCCTGAAATGTTGAGGGTAACATGAATGTAAAGACGGACAAACCAATGATTGGGTATACAGTAAGTGCAGCCAGAACACAGCGTTATGTCATACCACAGAGGCAAAGTTCAAAAGGGTGAAGGTTGTGTATTAAAATGTGCATAGTATTCCGAATAAAGTGGACAAGCTCATGGTGCAATTAGAGATGAATTGGCATGACATTGTGGGCATCACTGAGTTGTGGCTGAAAGAAGGTCGTAGTTGGGAGCTTAACATCAAAGGGTATACTTTGTATTGAAAGGACAGGCAGGAAGACTAGACAGTGGTCTGACTCTGTTTGTAAGAGATGGAATTACATTTTTAGAAAGAGGTGACATAGGGTCAGAGAATGTTGAATCTTTGTGGGTGGAGTTCAGAAATTGCAAGGGTGAGAAAACATTATGGGAGTCATATATAGGCCTCCAAGTAGTGGCCAAGATGTGGGTTGATATTGCAAGGGAGCTGGAAAAGGCATGTAATAAGGGTAATGACATAATTGTAAAGGCTGGGGACTTCAATATGTAAAGGGATTGGGAAAATCAGGTTGGTGTCGGATCGCAAAAGAGGGAACTTGATTGCCTACGAGATGGCTTTTTAGAGCTGTTTGTGCTTGAGCCTATTTGGGGAAAGGCTACCTTAGATTGGGTGTTGTGTAATAATGCAGATCTTATCAGGGAGCTTCATGTAAAGGAACCCTTAGGAAGGAGTGATCATATCATGATTGAATTTGTACTGCAATTTGAGAGGGAGAAGAATAACTCACAGGTATCAGTATCATAATGGAATTACAGAGGCATGAGAAAGGAACTTGCCCAGGTGGATTGGAGGAAGATACTCATGGGGATGACAACAGAGCAGAGATGGCTGAAGTTTCTAGGAGTAGTTCAGAAGGCACAGGATAGTTATCTCCCACTGAGGAAGAAGTTCTCAAATGGCAGGGGTGGCAACTGTGGCTGACAAAGGAAGTTAAGGACTGCAAAAGCCAAGGAAAGGGCCTATATAGTAGCAAAAGTGATAGGAAGATGGATGATTGGGAAGCTTTTAAAATCCAACAAAAGGGCAAATATAGAAGGGAAAAGATGAAATCTGAGGGTAGACTAGCCAATAATATAAAGCAGGATACCAAAAGTTTTTTTTGAGTTATATAAAGAGTAAAAGGGAGGTGGGGGGGGGGAGGGAGAGTTGATATTGGACCACTGGGAAATGATGCTGGTGAGGTGGTAATGGGGACAAAGAAATAGAAGATGAACCAAAAGGGGTACTTTGCATCTGCTTTCACTGTGGAAGACACTAGCAGTGTGCCAGAGGTCTGTGAGTGGCAGAGAGTGATTGCAGTACACTACCTAAGATTCGTTTTCTTGCAGGCATTCACAGTAGAATGAAGAAATACAATAGGATCAATGAAAAACTATACACAAAGACTGATACACAAAACTTAAGTGCAAAAGATGACAAACTGTGTTAATACAAAAAACAACAAATATTAATAATAAATAAATAATACTGAGAGCATGAGTTTTAGAGTCCATAGGGTGTGGAATCAGGTCAGAGTTGAGGTGAGTGAAGTTAGCCACTCTGGTTCAAGAGCCTGATAGTTGAAGGGTAATGACTTTTTCTGAATCTGGTTGTGTGGGACCTAAGGCTCCTGTACCTCTTTCTTGATGGCAGTAGTAAGAAGAGGGCATGGCCTGGATGGTGGGTTCTTTTATTATGGCAAACTTCTGAAAAGTCACTTTTACAACTTTGTAAATATATTATCTGTCACAAAAAGGTGCTCTTCTGGTAGGCTCCAGTGATGTGCACTGCTTATTAAATGAGGCACGGTGCCATATTAAAATTAAGTTTAGATTGCCATTTACTAAATGTCTTAGTGAATTGTGTTAATTCAAAAAGTACTTTTTATTTGTATGCAGTCATCACTGATTTGTATTTAAAGATTTTATAAGTAGCAATTTTCCTTTATTCACCAAGATGTTAAAATAATGCAACCAATTATCCTTTGATGTTAAGGAAACATTTTGAAAGTGATCCAGGAATTAGAGGGTAAATATCCTCAGTACAAAATATTACTCTATGGGAACAGATAGATAGATACTTTATAGATTCCAAAGGAAATTACAGTGTCACGGTAGCAATACAAATGCTCAGATATACAATTATGAGAAGAGAAATAAGAAAGAATAAAAAATAAGTGACCTCAAACAGTCTAACAGGAGGGGGTCATCACATCCCTGGCTATAGAATGTAAAACTATGATGGGTATAGATAGAGTGAATGCAAGCAGGCTTTTTCCACTGAGGCTAGGGGAGAAAAAAACCAGAGGACATGGGTTAAGGGTGAAGGGGGAAAAGTTTAAAGGGAACATTGAGGGGGCTTCTTCACACAGAGAGTGGTGGGAGTGTGGAATGAGCTGCCAGATGAAGTTTTAAATGTGGGTTTACTTTTAACATTTAAGAAAAACTTGGACAGGTACATGGATGAGAGGTGTATGGAGGGATATGGGCCAGGTGCAGGTCAGTGGGACTAGGCAGAAAAATGGTTCGGCACAGCCAAGAAGGGCCAAAAGACCTGTTTCTGTGCTGTAATGTTCTATGGTTCTATAGGTTGACTCAATATAGAGCCTAATGGCTAAGGGTGAGAATGACTTATGTAGCGTTTGTTGGAGCAGCACAGTTTTTTGAGCCTATTATTGAAAGTGCTCACCCTGATGGCACGCAGAGGATGAGAAACATTGTCCAGAATTACCAGGATTTTCTATAGGGTCCTTTGTTCTACCACAGCCTCCAGTGTGTCCAGTTTGACTCCATAACAGATCTAGCCTCTCTAATCAGTTTATTGAGCCTGTTGGCATCACCCTAGCACACCACCACATTGAAGACTGTACTGGCAACAATACACTGGAAGAACATGTGAAGGAGAGGCCTGCATCCTCCAAAGGACCTCAGTCTCTTCAGGAAGTAGAGACGACTCTACTTGCATAAAAGAATGTCTATGCCTCTCGTAAATCTGTATACCCATATCATGGCACCTTTCATCCTTTTTCACTCCAGGGAAAACATTTCCAACCTATCCAAACTCTCCTTAATAACCGAGGCCCTCCATTCCATGTAGCATTTTATTGTGGACTTCAGGAAGGGGATGTCAGGAGAATGCACACCAATCCTCACTGACGAATCAGCAGTAGGAAGAGTAAGCAGCTTGAAGTTCCTGGATATCAACATCTCCAAAGATTTGCCCTGGACCCAACATATTGATGCAGTCACAAAGAAAGCATGGCAGCAGCTCTACATCGTAAAGAACTTGAGGAGATTTGGTATGTCACAAAACACTTACAAATTTCTATATATACAAATATAGTTCTTCAAGAGATGGTGCCTCAAGAAGGCAGTATCTATTATTAAGGACCCTCACCACCTAGGAGTGGGTACAGAGTCTGAAGACCCATGCTCAACACTTTAGAAGCAGCTTCTTCCCATCTGTCATTAGATTTCTGAATGGTCCATTCTTCTCTTGCATTGTCTATTGATTCATTTTAAAAACATAGTATTTTTAAGTCTTGCAATGTACTGCTGCCACGGATCAAGAATTTTCATGGCGTATGTGTAATACTAAACCTGATTCAGATTTTGCACCCTCTCTAGCTTTACTGCAAGATTCCTGTAATGTGGTGGGTGACCAGACACTATTACTGTCACATGACATCTCATCCCTTGTACTCAATGAAGGCAAGAGAGCCATATGCTTTCCTCATGACCCTGTCTATCTGTGTTCCCATTTTTGGTGAATGATGCACTTGCACCCCATGTATTTCAATTCAAAAAAACTTTACAAGTCCCTGCAAATCACTGCATATAAACTGCCTTGGTTTAATTTCCCACAAATGCAGTGCTTCTCACTTGTCTGATTTTAAGTTCCATCTGCTATTCCATTGAAAATTTCTTAGTTGTAACCCAGGACAACCTTCTTTACTACATCACTAATTCTGATGTTGTCTACAAACTTGCTAATCATGCCATCTCCATTCGTATCCAAATCATCAATATATGTGACAAACACAGAGGATTTCACACCAATCACTCCAGCATACCACTGGTCACTGGCCTTCAATCTTAAAGAGACCTGTCCATTACTACCCAATGCTTCGCACCACCAAGCAAATTTTGTATCTAGTTGGTTAACTCGCAATGGATCCTATGTGTTCCAGTTTTCCAAAAATGCCTACCATGTGGGACCTTGTCAAAGGCCTTGCTAATATCAATGTAGATGACATCTGTTGGTCTGACCTTGTCAATCCTCGTTGTCACTTCTTCCAAAAAAATATCAAGTTAGCGAGATGATTTCTCAGGCACAAAACCATGCAGATTATCTTTAATCAGTCCTTGCTTTTCCAAATGTAAATAAATCCTTTAGAATATTTTCCACTAACTTTCCCACCAGTCTCTGGTTTTCTCACTTCTCCCCACTGTTCTTCTTCCATAAAGGCACAAAATTAGCAATTCCAAAATAGTGTCACCAACTGAACTATAGTCAATATATTTGTTCAGAAAGACAAACAAGTGCACCTTAAATGGGTGAAGACTTATGATTATGTACTTGTCCTTTGGAGAGGAAAGAATATTAATTCCTGAAATCTGAATGGAATTGGGTCTGAACAGTTCTCTGTGTTAAACCAGGAGGTTATAAAGGAACATCTTTTTAACTAAGCAAAAGTTAATTGAAATGCAACTGATGCAGGTTTTCATGCTTAAAATTGTAAACTTATGGAAAACTGCCCACCTAGTTAGTTGAATCTGATTGAGATTGGCACGGCTGCCTAGTCAATTGAATGCAGACAGGACTGGCACAACTATTCAGTCCATTGAATGATATATGAAATTGGCATAGCTACACTGTAAGTTGAATAGGGACTGGGCAGCAGAGATTGCCACCTGGTGTATTGAATAGACACTGAGTGAAAGTCCCTATCGTGGAATGCAGTTGGGAAAAGTGTGCCATCTACAACAGTGAAGTGTTCAATTATAGCTTTCATATGATAATTTCCCGATTATACATAGTGGAATGATTGGCATTTAGTCAAGACCGAAATTAACCTTATTGAAGGGGTCCGGAATCTTTTGAAAGCCATTTGATCCTAACCCTTTTTATATTATTTTAATTTGGTTGAAACAATTTTGTAGCATTTTGTCGTGACGGTCTCGTTGCTCAGGCAGTAAATGAATCACTTGTCGTTAATCTTTATCAGGCAAAGGCATGGTACAGAGGAGAATATTGCAACCCTGTGCCCGACCGAATCTATCTCAAACTTTCCAGATTAGTCCAATCAAAAAGCAAGGCGACTCTTGGGAATATTTTGTAACCCAAAGATCGGGAAGTTTATAACCAAATTTACAGACCACTTCCTGAGGCGGACAAGAGAAACAATAAAAAGATGCTAACAATTGCAAATATATGTTACTTTCTTTACTTGAAGACTTCGGTTCTGCAGGAGAGCACAAAATATGCAAACGCTGTTCTTTTGCTCTGTTTTTGATTTGATTAGGGAAGCCAAAGTGGAATGTCTTCCAGGGGTGTGAATGCAGCCTTTTAACCAGTCAGAAACGTGCAAGAAGACTGGTCAAAACCGCCATATCACTTGGTGACTTCTTGCCCACTGAAGTTAATTTTTTTGGGGGGAGGGGTGTTCTGATGGGGAAGAAAAGGGGGAAACTACTCTGAGGAAAACCAGTGGGTGAGCTCGCTGGTCGTATCCAAACCGGACGTTTCTAAGCGGCATGTGTGGATACAATCACAACGGCGGGACAGAATCCAGCACTGACAGAGACCACCAGAGGACCGGGTGACAACTGGAGGGAAACTGACTTGCCCCCAAAATTTGTAACATTATCTGCAATGCCAGCGTTGAAGCGGGCGGATTTCCGAACATCTGTCTCGTTCTGATACGGCAGAAGGAAATCCTGTTTTCTGGAAGACTTTTGCATGTTAATCCCGGGTCTTTATAGATTATATACTTTCTCCTTCCGAAGCAAAGTGTATCCGCTTTTAAAAAAAGATTCAGAGCCTCGAACCCGGTCGCGGGCTCGCATCTTGATGCACACTTGTAGCTGGGAGGCGAGCAGATGAGAGTTCTGTCTCTTCGGGCTGCTGTTCATGTGAATCTGGCTATTGTGGGGTGTGCGGCCACAGTCTGTCATCCGGAGGATCGGCGAGCGCCCGGCAGCAACTTCAGCCGTGCCGCTCTGGACTGACGGATGCTGAAAGAATGAAAGGTATCAGTTCCTGCCTTTCTGCAGCACTGCTGTCGATCCTGCTGTGTCTTGGGGCTGCCGAGGGGCTAAAGGTAAGAAGTTGATCGTGTGTTGCTCGATTCTCTGTGAGACTATGTTGCTGCACTCGGCGTGTACTTTGTGCTTGTTCTCTTAGTCTTGTTTTGCGGGCGGGCACAGGCCATTACGCCTTTCTGTGTTTCCCCTAGCGGCTGTTTATTTTTGCCCTACAGCGATTGAGATAATTTTGTTATTTGATTTCTCACAATTGATTATCTCCACCCTGGCAAATAGGGAGGGAGGGGGAGGGGAAGTAAAGTCGTAATGGGGCGTTTCTTTGAGATAACACTTCGTTCCAGCAGAAACTTCGGTTGTTGGCCTGGTTTGATGCAGAAGGCAACGGGGTCAACTATTGCACGAAAGCATCACTGGAATTTATGTGTGCTTTTTACCTTGATGTGTACATTTCAGGCCATTAACTCTATTTTGTGCGTTGAACTTGGGGTGCTGACTATTTGCCAAGTTTAAAAAGAGCACAAGATGAAGGAGGAGGTAATTAAATTAGAAAAACTGGTTAAATATGCTGAGTAACACGTACCTCTGTATCTGCAGGATTTAAAGCCCAGATTCCTTTTGGGCTTTAATATCTCCTACCCATAATTTTTTTTTGCAGTACATTTAGTACATTACTCAGAATATATTCAGAAATGTTACAGCGTAGAAAGGAGCTCCTCGGCCCAGCTCGCCTGTGCCAACCCAATTACCTACCCGAGTTGGTCCCAATCGGGTTCTTCTCCCTCTAAACCTTTCATTTCCATGTACCTGTCTAAATGTCTTTGACTCTCAGGCTAAGTATTGCACAGGTGGGGTCGTCTGGTCTACAGTTTGGAAGCGTGGAAGAACTCGGAGGCCGCGCCAAACTCCGGGGGCTTTCAATCCTCGGTTTGAATAGGCAATTTGCCGCTCATTGCCACCTTGCACATCCTCTGTTTTGCTCCTTTCCCCTAAAGTAGTTCGAATATCGTGCACTTTGAGGAACATTTTTATCCAACTGATCTTATAAAGAAAATGTTAAGAAATATGAAGGCATACATACAATTGACGTTAGTGTGATACCCCTCTGTGAGAGGGGCTTCCTGCCCGTGAGTTACCCAGCACTACAGCACAGTACGGACCCTTTGCTCCACAATGTTGTGCTGATCTTTTAACCCACTCTAAGAGCAACCTAATCTGAGCACCTACATTGCTCTCCATCTGAGAGTTCCTTAAATGCCCCTAATGTATGGTTGAGTAACACCTTGATGAATGCGAGAATTTTGGTCTGAAATATATAAACACAAGGGATTCTGCGGATACTGGAAATCAGAACAACACACACACAAAATTGTGGAGGAACTGTACAGGTTGTGAAGCATCTATGGAGAGGAATAAACTGATGACATTTCAGGCTGAGACCCTTTGTCAAAACTGGAAAGGGGAGGGGAAGAAGCCCCAGAAAGAAAGTGAGGGAGGGGAAGGGGTATAAGGTAGAAGGGCTAGGTGATGGGGAAGTGGGAATGCAGTGAGAAATTGGGAGGGGACAGGTGGAAAAGGTAAAAGGGCTGAAGAAGAAGGAATTTTATGGGAGATGAGATTGGACCATGAGAGAGAAGGAAGGAGGAGGGGCAACAGTGGGAGGTGATGGGCAGGTGAGGAAAATCAAACAGGTGAGTCAGACTAGGGAATGGAAGGGGAAGGGGGATAATTTACCAGAAGTTAGAGAAACGGATGGTTAATGCTATCAGGTTGGAGGCTACCCAGACGAAATACGATGTGTTGCTTCTCCAACTTGAAGGTGGCCTCATTCTGGTAGTAGAGGAGGCCATGGACCAACATGTCAGAATGGGATTGGGGATTGGAATGAAAAAGGTTGACAACTGAGAAACCTTGCTTGATGCATACATAGCGAAGGTATTCAGTAAACTGTTCCCCTAATCTACATTGGGTCTCACCAATGTAGAGGAGGCTACATCAGGAACACCAGATACAGTAGGTGACCCTGATACACTTGCAGGTTGAAGTGTTGTCTCACCTGGAAAGACTGTTTGGGGCCCTGAATGGAGATGAGGGAAGAGGTAGCACTTTGGCCATTTGTAGGGTTAAGTGTCAGGAGGAACATTAGTGGTGAAGGACAAATGGCTAAGGGAATTACAGAGAAAAGGGTAAAGATGTGTTTGCTGGTAGGATCCCTTTGAAGATGGCAGAGAATAATCTGTTGGATTTGGAGGCTCATGGGGTGGTAGGTAAGGACAAAAGGAACTCTATCCCTACTAAGCTGTCTGGGAAGTGGGGGAGATGCAGGTGAGTGCAAAATCAATAATAGAGGAAAGAAAACTGTCCTTCAAAGAAGGAGGACCTGTCTGGTTTTCTGTAAATGGAAGCCCCATCCTAGGAACAGATATGGCAGAGACAAAGGAATTGAGAAAAGGGAATAGCATTTTTATAGGAAGAGGTATAATCAGGATAGCCATGAGAATTGGTAGCTTTATAAAAGATATCAGTAGACAGTTTGTCCCCAGAGATGGAGGCAGAGAGATTGAGAAAGTGGAGAGAGGTGTCAGAGATGGACCAAGTGAATTTAAGGGCAGGGTGGGAGCAGGAGTCAGAATTGATGAAATTGACAAGCTCAGCATGGGTGTATGAAGCAACACCATTGCAGCATTCAATGTAGTGTAGAAACAGTTGTGGAGTATTCCCAATAAAGATTTGGTACATGGACTGTACTATGTAGTCAATGAAGAAGCAGGCATAGTTAGCACCCATGCGGGTTCCCATGGCTATACCTTGGGTTTGGAGAAAGTGGGAGGAACTGTAAGAGAAATTGTTGTGTGTGAGGACCCATTCTGTAGTACAGCAGTGGGGGTGGGGTGGTGGTGTTGTGTAGAGGGGAACTGGTTGGGTCTGTTGTTGAGAAAGAAATGGAGAGTTTTAAGGCCTTCTTGATGGAGAATGGAAAGTTATAAGAACTGGGCATCCATGGTGAAAATGAGGCAATCAGGTCCAGGGAATTGAAAGTTGTCGAAGAAATTGAGAGCCTGTGATATGTCATAGATGTAGGTGGGAAGGAATTGAGCCAAAGGGAATAAAATAGAGTTGAGGTATGTGGATAGGAGTTCAGTTGGGTAGGAGCAGAAAGAAAAAAAAGTGGGCCCACCCAGACAATCAGGTTTGTGGATATGAAAATTAATTTGGAAAGTGATTTGAAATATGGTTGATTGTATAATCAAATTGACAAGGGTCATTCTAGTAATTCCTATCTGCAGACATCAAAATAAAGTTAGATAGGAAAGTGATTAAAATATCGCAGTGGCTGCAATCAGAAATGAGATTTAAAACTTGTGTCCATATCTTAATTGGACCATGCTTATTGCTCTGGAATTGCCCTACTGGATCACTGGTGAGCTGATTTTGTGTTTGTTAAATGAGTAATTTTTGCTGGTGAAATTATAACATCAAGCTATTAGAGGGTATAGATGTAATAGTGATTATTTGAGTTAAAAGAATAATCTTTTAATTCAAACGTTCTCTCAACAACAAGATGTTTCCTCAACACATCTTTGCATTGATTCATAGGTGTGTTTGTGATATTTAATGGGGAAGAGCAATGCCTATGGTCCTCAGGTGCTCATTGGTTCTTGATCACTCTTTCAATGGAATTAAAATGGACATGAAAATTGGGCTATGTAGGGGGTTGGAAATTATGTCTGATTGTTCTAATATAAAACTTTTGCTTCCATTCCCTTTCCCATCCCAACCTAGAAACGCCAGCGATGCAACGAGCAGATAGAGCTGTTCACAGAGACAGCCTGTACCTCCTGTTTGATAAGCCAAAATCTCTTATGTCCTCGAGGCTTTCAAAAGATCAGACGTGGCTTTGGAATTCAAGACTGCAGGTGATTTTCATCAACAAATGAAGTCTTGCTCGGACACCATAATTTGATTTGCTATTACAGTATGTAGAAATCTAAATGTGTATTGAGTAAAAAAAATTCACATGATGAAAAACACAACATTATGATGAAATTAATTTAAGGGATATGGTCAATGTACGTTGTAGCATGGGTTGCCAAGCCTGTGGTGATGATGCAGAAACAGAGATTTGGTGACATAGGATTACAGATACTGGAGTCTTGTTTTTACTCCAGATTAGTTGTGTGAATGTGTTAGCAATTAGGAGAAATGAGATTTGAAATTATAAAATATAATATTAATTATTAAATATCACTTTAAAAATATAATTCAGGGACCACAAGTAGCTGGTATTGTAGAAAAGCTTAAAGATCATTGGCATTAAAATTAAGACTTGATGGTGGCATGGGAATAGATTTCAGAATTTCCCATGTTTGGGCACAAGGCGTCACTTCCAGCTATTGTGCCACAGAAGATGGTGCCACAATACCTGGGGAAACTACTTGTTTCTGTGATAGTGATTTTTGATTATTGATGATCAAATTTTCCATAAGATTGGAGAGTATCACATCCTGAGTGGTTCCTATCTCCCTGCAGGTAGATTGCTTCATTATTCCCAGCTGCTGTTTAGTTCAATCTTGCCACAAGCTAGAAGTGTACTCTTCAGCAATCGGTTTGCATATTCTTGGTGACAGTTGTGCGTTTTAGATGTTAGAGAGTTCATATTGTACTAAAAAATGTGGAATTATATAAATTTATCCATGGAAGGAGTCTATTCAGATTATCACATAAATGCTGGTTGAAAATGGGGCTGGATGTAGCTCAATCCCATTTTCCAGTTTTCATTCCCTGGCCTTGTAGGTTATAGCACTTCAAATGTTCATCCATCTGTATCTTAAATGGGACTGAAGTTTTTGCCTTTCCCAATTTCCTCTTTTATTTCTGCCACTTATTTCGAATCTGTCTTTAGTTATTCAGCTGTCTCGTGAGGGAAATCAAAACTTGCTGTCCACAACGTCAAGCTATGATTTCATAATACTTCCGCTGGGTCTCCCCTCAGCTATCGTCATTTTAAGGAACATGGTAACTGAAAATCTTTACTACCTTTTACACCATCTTCATTGGTATCACATCCCACTAGATGTGGCAGCACCTTAGATTTGTCCCTCTTATTTGTTCACTCTTTGGCGACATGGAAATGGAGATCATGCCCAGACTGAAGCCAAAGAAAAAGATCAGAGGATTCTGACATTTACCATGGGATAGCCTCTAGTTTAAGAGAATTCTTAGTGTTACAGTCAAATTTATCAAACCTGAAGATGCTACTGTTTCCTTTCAGTTATCCCAAGTCTCCTTCCATTATCCATTGTGCAACACTTACACATTGAATGCTGTATCACAAGAAACAACATCTTCATGACTTGTGAGAAAAATGAATCAGCTTACACTTGGTATTAAACTTCTGAAAGCATGCAGTGTCATAAATATGGGAATCAAGTGCTGCAAGTCTAAATCTCCCTCACCTGAAAGGAATGTGCTCACAACTTGGTTATTGTTCAGTTTCTATCTGGCTGCAAAAAAGGACTAATAGTTGTTATCCAGACACCAGCCATGTAAACTTCATTGTGAAAATCTGCAGCATCTGCATGATTGTGTTGTTGGTTACAGTCTCCAACAAGGTAGTGTTAAGGAAGAAGCGTTGAGACAAGTAGCAGGGAAACAGGTCCTTGGACCCACTGCCCTTCAAACCACACTAATGTTACATTATCCTTGCAAATAGAACAAGTATTACACCTGGCCCACACTTCCTCCCTCATTACCATTCAGGGCTCCAAACAGTCCTTCCAGGTGCAGCGACACTTCATGTCTGACTGTTTGGGGTATCTTCTGGGTGTGGCCTCCTGTTTATCAGTGAGACCTGATAGGGTGACTGCTTCGCCAGGCACCTACACGCTGTCTGCCAGAAAAAGCAGGACCTCCCAGTGGCTACCTATTTTAATCCCACTTCCCATTCCCATTCCAATATGTCAGTCCATAGCCTCTTTTACTATCACAATGAGGCCACACTCAGGTTGGCAGAGCAACACCTTATATTCGACCTAGGTAGCCCCTGGCCTGATGGCGTGAGTATCGCTTTCTCAAACTTCTGTTAATACACCTCTCCCCTTTCCCATTCACTATTCCCCTTTCCCATTTCCCTCTCTCACCCTTTCCCCTGCCTCTGGTTGTACTCACCCCCTTTACTGCTTACATGGCCGTCTGACTTCTCCTTTCAGATTCCCTCTTCTCCAGCACTGTATCATTTTCACCAGTCGACTTCCCAACTCTTTACTTCACCTCCGTCCAGTTTAACATTGTATTGGAGGGATAGGAAGGTAGGCAGAGGGAGTGTTTTGGCTCTGCTGGTAAAGAATGGCATCAAATCAGTAGAAAGATGTGACATAGGATCAGAAGATGTTGAACCTTTGTGGGGGTTTAGTTAAGAAACTGCAAGGGTTAAAGGACGCTGATGGCAGTTATACAGGCCTCCCAACAGTGCCTGGGATCTGGACCACAGATTAAAATTGGAAAGAGAAAAGGCAATGTTATGATAAACATGGGAGATTTCAACATGCAGGTTTGTTTGTTGAATGCCTATGAAATGGCTTTTTAGAGCAGTTTGTCGTTGAACCTACTAGGGGATCAGCTATACTGGATTGGGTGCTACGTAATGAACCGGAGGTGATTAGGGAGTTTAAGATAAAAGAACCCTTAGGAGCCAGTGATCACAATATGATTGAGTTCAACTTGAAATCTGATAGGGAGAAAGTAAAGTCTGATACAGCAGTATTTCAGTGGAGTAAGGGAAATTACAGTGGTATGAGAGAGGAGCTGGGCGGAAGTATATGCTGCAGAGCAGCAATGGAGTGAGTTTCTGGGAAAGATGAGGAAGGTGCAGGACAGATGTATTCCAAAAACAAAGAAATATTCAAATGGCAAAATAGTACAACCATGACTGACAAGGGAAGTCAAAGCTAATGTAAAAACAAAAGAGAGAGAGCATACAACAAAGCAAAACTTAGCAGGAAGAGAGAGGATTGAGAAGCTTTTAAAAACCTACAGAGAACAACTAAAAGAATCATTAGGTGGGAAAGGATGAAATATGAAAGCAAAAGCTAGAGAAAATCTTCAAATGCTGGAAATCCGAGCAACACACACAAAATGCTGGAGGAACTCAGCAGGTCAGGGGGCATCTGTGGAAAAAAGTACGGACGACATTTTGGGCCGAAACTTTTCCACAGGACTGGAAGAAAAAAGCTAGAGAGTAGTTTTAAAAGGTGGGGGGGGGGGGAGAGAGAGAGAAATGCCAGGTCATAGATGAAACTTGGAGGGGGAGGGATGAAGCAATGAGCTGGGAAGTTGATTGGTGAAAGAGACAGAAGGCCACAGGAGTTCATTACATCAGATTGGAGGCTACCCAAAAGTTATAGAAGGTGTTGTTCCTCCAACCTAAGCATGGCTTTATCCCAACGGTGGAGGAGGCCATGGATGGATATATCAGAATGCATTATGAGAGCAAGATTGCAAACAATATCAAAGTGGATAATAAAAGCTTTTTCAAGTAAGTAAAAAATAATAGAGGTGAGAGTGGATGTAGGACCACCGTACGATGAGGCCAGAGAAATAATGGTGGGGCATAAGGAGATGGCAGATGAAATGAATGAGTATTTTGCATCAGTCTTCACTGTGGAAGACACTAGCAGAGTGTCAGGTGTTGAAGGGTGTGAGGGAAGAGAAGTGAGTGCAGTTACTGTTACAAGGGAGAATGTGCTCAAAAAACTGAAAGATTTAAGGGTACATAATTCACCTGGATCAGATGAATTGCATCCTAAGGTTCTGAAAGTGGTAGTGGTAGAGATTGTGGCGGCATTAGAAATGATCTTTCAAAAATCATTGGACTCCAGCATGGTGCCAGAGGGCTGGACAATTACAAATGTCACTTCACTTTTTAAGAAAGGAGGAAGGCAGCAGAAAGGAAATTATAGACCAGTTAGCCTGACCTCAGTGGTTGGGAAGATGTTGGAGTCAATTATTAAAGATGACGTTATTGAGTATTTGGTGACACAGGAGAAGATAGGACAAAGTCAGCATGGTTTCCTTAATGAAACATCTTGCCTGTCAAACCTGTTGGAATTCCTTGAGGAGTTTACAAGTAGGATAGATAAAGGGCATGCATTTGGTGTTGTATATTTGGACTTTCAGAAGGCCTTTGACAAGGTGCCACACGTGAAGCTGCTTATCAAGTTAAGGGCCCATAGTATTACAGGGAAGTTACTGGCATGGTTAGAGTATTGGCTGATTGGTAGGAGGCAGCAAATGGGACTAAAAGGATCCTTTTCTGGTGGGGTGCCAGTTACTAGTGGCAGGGTCCGGTGTTGGGACCGTTTCTTTTTATGCTGTATATCATTGATATAAATTATGGAATAGTTGACTTTGTTGCCAATTTTTCAGATGATCCAAGGATTGGCGGAGGGGCAGGTGGTGTTGAGGAAGCAGGTAGGTTGCAGAATAGGAGACGGGGAAAGAAAGCGACATTCATTTCAAGAGGTTTAGTGTACAAGATGCTGTGGCCTTGTAAACTACTGGTGAGGTCTCCCTTTGAATATTGTGAATTATTTTCATCTCCTCATCTGTGCTGATACTGGAGAGGTTTCAGAGGAGGATTCCAGGAATCAAAGTGTTATCATATGAGGAATGTTTGATGGCTCTGGGTCTGTACTCACTGGAGTTTAGAAAGATGAAAAGGGATCTCATTGAAACCTTTCGAATGTTCAGAAGCATAGACAGAGTAGATGTGGAAAGGATGTTTGTCATGGTGGGGGAGTCTAGGACAGAGGGGAGTTTATTTAAACCAGAGATGTGGAGAAATTTCTTTAGCCAGGGGATAGTGAATTTGTGGAATTTATTACCATAGGCAGTTGTGGAGGCTAGGTCATTGGGTATATTTAAGGCAGAGTTTGATAGGTTCTTGCTGGGACACGGCATCAAAGGTCACAGGGAGAAGGCCAGGGAGTGGGGTTGAGCAGGGGAGAAAATCATCAGCCAAGATTGAGTGGCAGAGAAGACTCGATGGGCCAAATGGCCTAAATCTGCTTCTATGTCTTATGGTCTTATGCCAATCTTCCAGTCAACTATCTCCTGATAATATAGCAAAACTCTTAATTGTGAACTAATCTTGTTATCAAGAGCTGAGAGAGAGAAAAAAAAAACTTTGTGGAATGTCCTTCTACTATGCTTCCACTGTACAGGATTGAGCCTGGTATCCACCCCCACCCCCACCATTAGTCACTCAAGTTGTTGTATTAGGAGTGGCATTTGCTGTCCGTTCTGACTCCTTGTGATGATGTTGGGGAGTTGGATCCTTGAAGCAGAGTATTCCATGTAGTGATGTTTTAAATGAATGGATACAGTGAAAGTGACAGGACACTGAGGAACACTAATGTACAGAGGCATTTTGGGGTGCAAGTCTTCAGTCCCTTGAAAGTGGCAACAAAAATGAATAGGCTTGCCTTTTATCAGTCAGGTCATTGAGTATAAATCATGTTGCATAGTTCAAATCTTTAGTTAGGTCACATATGGAGTACTGCGTATAGTTCTGGTTGTCACATTACAGGAAGGGTGTTTGAGGATGTGGCCTGGATTGGAAAGAATTAGCTACAAGAAAAGGTTGGATAAGTTGGTTTGTTCTCTCTGGAGAGTCAAGAGACTGTAGTGTGACTGAATGAAAGTACATAATATTACAAAATATTAAGTATGTTTAATGGTTAATTAGCAATTATGTCTATTGAAAACAGGGAGGGTTAAGTGCCTGGAAAGCACTGCCAGGTGTGGTGGTAGAAACAGATCTGACAGTGATGTTTAAGAGGTACTTAAATGCGTGAACAGGCAGGGCACTGAGGGATATGAACGGTGCAGGCAGACAGTTTCAGTTAGATTGGCACCATGGTCAGTGGGCTGAAATCCTGTTCCGGTGCTGAACTACTCTGTGATAATTACAGGGTCTGCCCGCTGCAATAATGATGAAACAAGAAATGGCTGCATCGTGATGACATTCCTCACGAGCACACAGCTTCTAAGCATCTTGATGTTTTCTGCTTTACCCTGGAAGTTGTTGGACAAAATAAGCTCAAGAGTTCTGGAAATGCCTTTGCACATTATATGAACTGTAAAAGCAGTGATCCGGGGAGGAGCGGATGATGAGTATAGTTGTAAGGAGACTATCTGCATGAGCTTTTTTAATCTGATGACTGCTTCTTCAGACATTAAAGTTACATCCACATGAAAGAGTTGTCAACACTCTATCAGATTTCTGACAAGAGCTGCTTGAGAGATTTTCCACAGGCCAGGAAATATAAAATCTTTTATAATCAGTATTACAGTAAGAAGATATATCAGCTGGGGGAAATCTTCAGATAGTATCAAAATACCACTGATCAAAGAAATGTATTCCCAATGTGTGAGAGGCAGAATCCCCTAGCAATCAATATATTCAGATTAGTCTGTTGTAAATGTCATTCACATGCTTCATACCTGAGTATCACTAATATGTTAAAAATAATTGCCAGATACAACCTGACAATGTGCTTTGTAGCACGTAAAGAGGAAGGAAAAAAGAGGAAGGAAAAAAGTGGGAACAATATAGTCCAATCACAAACAAGACAAAATCTGCAGATGCTGGAAATCTGAGCAACATACACAAAATGCTGGAGGAACTCGGCAGGCCAGGGAGCAACTATGGAAAGAGTACAGTCAACGTTTCAAGCTGAGACCCTTCATCAGGACAGCAAAAGAATGATGAGGAGTTAGAGCAAGAAATTGGGAGAAGGGAAGGAAGAACCACAAGATGATAGGTAGACATTCAGCTTCCAACTGCAACCATCCTTCAGCCACGATTCAGTGATGGCCATAACATCATACCTGATGACCTGAAATAGTGCAACAAGATCATCCACCTTATTTCTTATACTCTGTGCATTGAGATACAACACTTTAAGTACTGTATTTGCTACCCTTTTTGATTCTGCATCCCTAATGCACTGATACTCACCCTGCTGGCTGCAATTTTGTCCTATCATCTGCCTGCCCTTCCTGGCAGTCTGACTGCATGGGTACCTTTGCTTTTTTACCATCCATTCTATCCTGAGTCCCTTCACTCTGGTTCCCGCCCCCCCAGCAAATGAGTTTAAACCCTCCCCAAAAGCTCAAACAAACCTGCCCATGAGAATACTGGTCCCCCTCAGGTTTAGGTGCAACTCGTCCCTTTTGAACAGGTTATACCTTCCCAGAAGAGATTCCAATTATCCAATAACTGAACATCTGGCCCCTGCACCAGCTTCTCAGCCACACATTAATTTGCCATATCATCCTTTTTCTACCCTCGCTGGTGTGTGGCCCAGGCAGCAATCCAGAAATTACTACCTGGGAGGTCCTGCTTCTCAACTTTCTACCTAGCTCTCTAAATTCACTTTTCAGGACCTCTTTGCTTTTCCTTCCTATGTCATTAGTACCAATATGTACCAAGACATCTGGCTGCTCTCCCTCTCTCTCCAACATGTTGTGGACGCGATACGAGGTGTCCCTGACCCTGGCACTCAGGAGGCAACATACCATCTTGGGTGTCCTGTTCATGTCTTCAGAATCTCCTGTCTGTTCTCCCCTAACTATTGAGACCCTGTCACTACCACTCCCCTCTTCTCCCTCTTTCCCTTCTGCACTACGGACCTATGCTCAGTTCCAGTAACCCGGTCTCTGCAGCATTCCCCTTGAGGTCATCCCCCACAACGGTATGCAAAGCAGAAGGAAATATGCAGAGGGTTTTAGATTTTCTAGGGTGTGGCTGTGCAAAGAATGACCAGAATGACGTTGATTATTAGAAGTATTCAGCACAATACTTTTTCTAAACCAAATCATCTAAGATCAGATAAGATTTGACATTTTAAAAATACACATTTGCCTGGTGATTATTAATAAGGAAAAATATAGTCAAATATTTATCCATTCTTGCCAGTATTTTAATTATTTTGTTTTTATTATATAAGATTTTTTGTGGACTTGGGTGGAGAACAGCAAATTTCGCAAGCTGGTTGCAGGCATATATGTAAGAAGAACGTTTCGGTATCCAAGTGTTGCAAAGGATTTTGGAGCCAGGATTGCCTAGGTGAGGAATGAGAGTTTGAAATTGACAGAGATTTATCTGCTATGTAATCAATTTGCATTTTATAAGCTGCCTTAGTAAATGTTTACTTGGCAGCTGCAGCTTGGAGAAGTTTGAGAAGTGTGGACTAATAAAGAGTGTTCTGTGACCACATTTGTACTTTGTTTTCTGTGGACCTTCTTTTTTTTCAAAACAATATGACAAGTTCAATATCCTTGAATTGTTTATATAATAATGTAGGATGGGAAATGAATCATAGTTTAATTAATTGATTTGATTACAGAGTTGTGGATCTGCCCACTACATATCCTTAAACTTGAAGTTCCTAATAATAATCCATTTATGCCATGTTTTTGATGATTTTACTGTCAGCCTTAATCATTACATGTCCCAGTTAAGGAAACTCATTGAATACTTTGCAGGCCCATCTTTGGAATATGGGTTTTTTAATGAGGAATGCACATGGTGTGAGCATGACTTCCTGTTTTTCTTTTACTGTTTTTAACTTGGTAAGTAAGATGGGAGGAGAAACAGAATTAATATTTTGATTCAAAGTGAAGGGTCTTTGACCTGAAAGTTTAACTTGCTTCTCTTTCCACAGGTGCTGCCTGATCTAATGAGTGTTTTCTATTGATTTCAGATGTTCAGCATCCACAGTGTTTTGATTTTTGTTGGCTGCTTCAGTGTAAATAGTCGGCACTGCTGTATTGCGTTAATAGATAAGATATTTTGGACAGTTTTGAAAACAAGAAAGAAACATTGAAATTGGATTTAAAAATAGAAATGCTGGAAACATTGAAAAATTCAAGTAGTTTCCATGGAAAATGTAACAGACTTAAGGTTTAAGGTGGAAATCTCTTTGTCAGAGTTAGGAAATTAATGTCAAGTTGAAAAGAAGTGGAGGAGAGATGGAAAGGAAAAAAGGGACATTTGTGATGGTGGTGAAGCCATGGTTCTCTGGGCTACGTTGTAAAGGTTGTAGCGAAAGGGTGAGAGTGCAAAACTGCTATCTGAAATGTGTTGTCAGAGGAGGTGGTGGAATAAGATGCAATTATTTCATTTATGAGGCAATTAGACACTTAAATAAGAAAGTTCTCATATGCGCAGATCCAATAAGCATAGATAAGCAAAACAGTTAGCATGGGTGTGATGGGCCGAAGGACCTGTTTCTGTGTTGTACTTCTCTGATTCTGTGACTCTGAACAAAAGCATGCCGCAAGTTGTAAAAGAAGACAGGTAAGATGTACTTGGAAGACTAAGCTGTGCTGAAGCACCAATTTTAATTAGCTTAGTTTCTCTAATTTATCAATAACTATCTGTCAATACTCTGCTGCTAAATACAGGAAATGGACTTGGGCAATATTGCAATTAAGGACAGATGGATAGTTAATTTTTAGCTAAGGTTGAGGCGTTATTATTAAGTTCTGGCAATTTGTGGTGAATTATATTTAATTATGTGAATAATCAAGTGGAGAGGAAACATTTAACAGAAATTGGCCTTTCTACTGAAGTAGTGTAGTTTGGCTGCCTCGTGCCCTCCCCATTGTGCTGGTTTCAGGTCTGACAACTAACTGTTACTATATCATAATTTTATAGACTTATTGAGCTCACATTTTGTTTTTCACTCTTGTCTGTTAGTGTCAACAATGTAAACTTTCCAAGGAAGGCTAATCAATGAATGTATTTATTTACTTATTGAGATACGGTGTAGAATCGGCCCTTCGAGCCATGCTTCCCAGCAATTGCCCGATTTAATCCTTGCCTAATCATGGGACAATTGACAGTGACTAGCAACTGGTAGGACTCTGGACTGTGGGAGGAAACTGGAGCACCCAGAGGAAAACCACATGGTCACAGGGACAACGTACAAACTCCTTACAGGAATTGAAACTGTAAAGCATTGTGCTAACCACTACACTGCCGTGCTATCCAAGTCCATTGAGCAGAATGAGGAAATGAAGAATAATGGTCTGATTTTGACATGCATTGTTGATGGGCAAATTGGGAAATGCATTTTCTCCTTTAGCATTTGTTGAAAATGAAGGTCAAGTAAGGATAATACAACATGAGGGATTTGTGGAGCGTTGTTGAGCAATCCCTGATCAACATAATCACAACTCTCCTTTTGCTCGATTTAATCTTTCTGTAAGCACTTTAACTCGTGTTATGTTCTGGAATTCATGATTTATTGTTACAAAATAGCAAAGTGAGGTGTGGAATTTGACAATGATGTAGAACTACGTGTTGGCAGTTTATTGATATTGGGTACATGTCACGGGGCAAATGGAAATAAGTATAGGTACAAATATTAAACAATAGCAAGAAAGGGAGAATAGTTGGTTAAGTCCTTGAATGGTTATTTAAGTATCACTGAGTGCTGGAGGATCCCACTAGATTATAACAAGACATTCATGCCATGCCAAAGAGCACAGGGAAATGAATATCTGTAATTCAGGCAACTGGAAAACCACTCATCAAAGTTATGGGACTTAGGATGAGAATCACATTTTGTAGAATACCTTTCAAAGAGTAATTGAAGTAGACTATGTACAGTGTAACTTCAGCTGAGGGAAGTTCGGATTTTAATAATCATTAGAAGTGGATAGTAAAACTCATGGGCATAAAATTAAAGTAGCTCTGGCAAAGGATTGACAGAATTTACACATCACTCTTGATAAGCGTAGAGACTTGAGTGGGGCAGGTCTTAGCTAGCCATGAAAGTTTCTGACTGATGTTGAAGGGAAACATTTTTGTGGCTTCAGGGAGATGGAGCCAAAGATAGGCATTTTGTATTTTATTTTTGTTTAGATCACATGAAATTGATGATGCGCAGAATAAGTTGATGTTTGCCGGGACTGAAGTGAGCCCCCACTTTAGAGCCCAGTCTAAAGGAGCAATCTATGAACCGTAAAGGAAAGCTGATATTCTTTGATTAATTCCCTTATTCCAGGAGAGAGGCTGGATTCCATTACTCTGGAAGGATGGCAGGATAGAGAAAAATATCCTGGCAAGAGCTCCTCATTAAAATGTAGCTCTAGAAGTTTTGCTTCACAGGTCTTGACCATGTATCTGCATCCCCCATTCTTCTAGTAATCTAGCAGAAAGGTCATAGTCAAAGGACAACTGGAGTTTAACCTCCATGCACTTTTGGTCCATGTAATCTAATATGCTATCCAAATCTTTTTGATTTAATTCCCTTTGCAACTGCAATTAATAGTAGTGGGATATTAGATCAAACCTGAAAGTTTACAAAGAATTAGCCAAGAGAACACTGGAGGAATAGTGGTAGTTTAGGTGAGAATACCAAGCATGATGCCTCAGTCAGTGTGGCTTAGGAAAACTAGTGCAAAATGGTCAAAATTCAGTCTGTGCCTGTGAGGGAAAGTGCAAGATGTAGGACTGCAGCTATGTTAGAACCATCTGCAGTAGACGGAAATTTAAAATGGGACCTAGGTGAAAGTTTGCAGTGGGTAAGCAAACAGCAGAATAAATACTATACAATAGTGAATGAAGGGTACATAACTTAATAATCGTCATGGATAATTAGTTTTGTTGTTGAAACAAACACAAAATATTTTGCTGTTTATGATCAGAATGAGAATCAGGTTTATTATCATTGGCATGAGACTTGAAATTTGTTAACTTAGCAGCAGCAGTTCAATGCAATACATAATATAGCAGAGAGAGGAAAAAAATCTAATAATAAATAAACAAGTAAATCAATTATGTATATTGAATAGATGATTAAAACTGTGCAAAAACAGGAATACTGTATATTAAAAAAAAGTGAGGTAGTGTCCAAAACTTCAATGTCCATTAGGAATTGGATGGCAGAGGGGAAGAAGCTGTTCCTGAATCATTGAGTGTGTGCCTTCAGGCTTCTGTACCTCCTATCCAATGGTAACAGTGAGTAAAGGGCATGCCCTGGGTGCTGGAGGTCCTTAATAATGGATGTTGCCTTTCTGAGACACTGCTCCCTAAAGATGTCCTGGGTACTTTGTAGGCTGTGCCCAAGATGGAACTGACTAGATTTACAACCATATGCAGCTTCTTTTGGTCCTGTGCAGTAGCTCCTCCATACCAGAGAGTGATGCAGCCTGTCAGAGTGCTCTCCATGGTACAACTATAGAAGTTTTTGATTGTATTTGTTGACATGCCAAATCTCTTCAAACTCCTAACAAAGAATAGCCACTGTCTTGCCTCCTTTATGACTACATCAGTATGCTGGGACCATGTTAGATCCTCAGAGATCTTGACACCCAGAAACTTGAAGCTGCTCACTCTCTCCACTTCTGATCCCTCTATGAGGATTGGTATGTGTTCCTTTGTCTTACCCTTTCTGAAATCCACAATCAGCTCTTTCATCTTACTGACATTGAGTGACAGGTTGTTGCTGCGGCACCATTCCACGAGTTGGCATATCTCACTCCTGTGTGCCCTCTCGTCACCACCTGAGATTCTACCAACAATGGTTGTATCATCAGCAAACTTATAGATGGTATTTGAGCTATCCCTAGCCACACAGCCAAGTGTATACAGAGAGTAGAGCAGTGGGCTAAGCACATACCCCTGAGGCGCACCAGTTTGATTGTGAGCAAAGAGGATATGTTATCACCAATCCGCACAGACTGTAGTCTTCCGGTTATGAAGTTGAGAATCCAATTACAGAGGGAGGTACAGAGGCCCAGGTTCTGCAACTTCTCAATCAGGATTGTGGGAATGATGGTATTAAATGCTGAACTATAGTCAATGAACAGCATCCTAGTTTGTACACCAAGCAATCTGACAAGAAACATTAACACACACAAAATACTGGTAGAACACAGCAGGCTAGGCAGCATCTATAGGGAGAAACGCTGTCGATGTTTCGGGCCGAGACCCTTCGTCAGGGCCTGCTGTGTTCTACCAGCATTTTGTGTGTTGTTGTTTGAATTTCCAGCATCTGCAGATTTCCTCGTGTTTACTCTGACAAGAAACGTTGTTATTTTCTATTCGTGCTCTTTTGTTTAGTTGAATGCAACATTGTGCCATGTTTCTCATGTAAGGGATGTCATGTCATCCCACTACGTGGAAAGGAGCCACTTGGTCCATTGTTGTCATGTCTGGATATTTTCAGTCTTATCAGTCTATCTGTCCTATTCTATTCCTCCATTCTTTCTCCCAGAGATTGTGTCCTCACCAATTGTTCAGTAAAATGACATGTTTAAGTTCACTAATTGAGCCAAAATTTCTATTTGTATAAACCTGTTGAATATGTAATTGGGATCATGATGTAGCACTCTTCAGTCATGTGATACCTTGCAGTTAATGCTGGCAGGCAATCAGCTCTGGAATGCCACGGTAAATATTTTGTTACATACTCATAAAATTCTGAATAATTTTTTGCTAATTAAATAATTGTTGTATAAAATGTGTTACTAAAATTCTCCATGTGTATTTTCCGGTTCAAAATTGAAAGCTAAACAGAAATAAATGTAATAACATTTTGCTATTCTAGAGTGCCCGGGGGGATCAGCAAATCCTTGTAGTGGTCATGGCATATGTTTGGATGGCATATCAGGGAATGGAAGCTGCATTTGTGAGGTAAGTGTATAATTAAAAGCACATTAATTTAATCACTCTCCTTTGACTATATTGTCACACCGCAGTAGAAATTCATACTTTGTAGTCTGCACTAAGCATGGAATGTGATAACATGTTTATTGACATCTGCTTCTGAAATTCTGTCCCCTCCCTGCATCATACATTTAGTAAATACCACATTAATTTTATTTCCTTATACTTAAGACAATGTAGCTTTGACTTAAGAAAATGATATTTTTCCTTGTGAATGCATTTTACTTTGAGAACTCATCAATTTTTGATCACGTTACATAGCAGATTGTTCAGAGTAATCAGTTGGCTCAGTTACCTGGCCGTATTCGTTTATAATTCAGTCAGTTGTCTTCATTGTGTTCAGCACTATAATACTACACATTATCACAGGGCTTCATAAATTGTTAATATAAAGGCAACTGAACAAGTAATGCATATCTTAAGTGGACATTTCTGCTGCGTCAGTCTGTTTGCAATGTAATTATCAAATCTTCATACAACAATATTTCTGCAGGTTCATGTTAAGCTTACTTTCCTCCAACCTAATCTGATTTCCTTTTCCTGTAGCCTAAGTACAAAGGAATTGCTTGTGAGGAGTGTATGGATGAAGAAGCATATGGGCCTAACTGCACTGTGGGTATGGTGACTCTTTTCTGTAACTTTAATGCCTTGCAGTACACTTGGTGATAGTTGGGCTTTAGGGCAGCATGTGCTCCTGCCTGCAGCTCCAGTGACCTGGGTTCTAGCCTCTCTAGTGCTGTCTATGTGATGTTTCTGCATTTTCTCTGGATGTCTGCTCCAATTTTCTTCCACCTCCCAAAAATGTGCTAATTGAGACTGTCAACATTGCTCCTAATATAGGCGAGTGCTTGGAACATTAGAAAGCTTTTGACAAGAACAGGCCATTCAGCCCAACAAAGCTTGCAAAATTCCTATTCACATAGTGTGTTGAAATAACTCTCAAGTTTAGATTTGTAAGTCTTTAAGGTACTACTCTCAACTACACAACTGGGTAGTTTGTTCCTTGTGTCCACAACTCACTGTGTAAAGAAATACTTCCTGATGTTAGTCTGAAATCGCCCTTTAACCAGTCTCCACCTATGGCCCCGTTGATGGATTAACTTTGAAGTAGTAGCTGGCATTCACCTTACTGATACCCTTAATGATTTTGAACACTTCTATCATCTCCTCTCATTCTATGTCTACTTAGGCTAAAAAGATTTAATTCTTTCAGTCTTTCTTCATAGCTCATACCCTGCAGACCCGGAATGAGTCTCGTTGCCCTTCTCTAAACTCTCTCCAGTCCCTTCACATCCCTCACAATATGGGGACCAAAATTGTACATAGCACTCAAGGTGTGGCCTCACAAGCAGTGTACAGCTTTAGGAGAACGTCTGTAGACTTGATCTCCACTGAGTGCATTATATAACCCAACATTCTGTTAGCCTTCCTTATTGCTTCTGTGCATTGTCTAGATGTGGATAATGATGAGTCCACCAGGACTCCCAGATCCTTCTCATCCTCCTAACTCCAGATGGCCCATTGTATATTTATATCTAATATTTGTACTTCCTACATGTAAGACAATCAAGATTAAATTGATGTGTCAGAGAGAGAAAATGACAGGAAAATACAGGAGGAAGTAAGACCATGAGACATAGGAGCAGAATTAGGCCATTCTGCCCATCGAGTCTGCTCTGCCATTCCATCATGACTGATCCCGTATCCCACTGAACCCCACGCACCTGCCTTCTCACCATATCCTTTAGTGCCCTGACCGATCAGGAAACTATCAACTTCCGCCTTAACTATACCCATGGACTTGGCCTCCATCACAATCCATGGCAGAGCATTCCACAGATTCAATACTCTCTGTCTAAAACAAAATTAATTCTTACCTCTGTTCTGAAGTGTCACCCCTCAACTTTGAGGCTGTGCCCTCTAGTTCTGGATACCCCCACCAGAGGAAACATACTTTCCACATTCACCCTATCTAGTCCTTTCAACATTTGGTAGGCTTCATTGAGATCCCTATGCATTCTTCTAAATTCCAGTGAGTACAGACCCAAAGCTGCCAAACACTCCTCATATGTTAACCCCTTCATTCCTGGAATCATCCTGATGAATATCTTCTGAACTCTATCCAATGACAACAGATCCTTCTGAGATGTGGGGCTCAAAACTGTTGACAATAATCCAAGAACAGCCCGACTAGTGTATTATAAAGTCTCAGCATTATCTCCTTGCTTTTATATTCTATTCCCCTAGAAATAAATGCCAACATTGTATTTGCCTTCATTATCACAGACTCAGATGTAAATTAACCTTCCAGGAGTCTTGCACGAGGATTCCTAAGTCACTCTGCACCTCTGATGTTTGAATTTTCTCCCCATTTAGACAATAGTCTGCACGTTTGTTCCTTTTACCAAAATGTATTATCATATATTTCCTAACAGTGTTTTTCCATTTGCCACATTTTTGCCCATTTTTCCAATTTGTTTAAGTCATGCTGCAATCGCATTGTTTCCTCAGCAATACCTATCCCTCCACCTATCTTCGTACCATCCAATAACTTTGCCACAAAGCCATCAATTCCATTATCCAAGTCATTGACAAACAATGGGAAAAGTAGTTATCCTGAGGAACACCACTCATCACCAGCAGCCAACCTTTATTCCCACTCACTGACTCCTGCCTGTTAGCCATCTGGCATTGTTAGTTTGAACTGAATGGCTAACATCTATATCATAAGGAAATCTGAAATACAATGCCTGTCAAAGTGTTCAACCCCCTCTCCCTTGGAAGTTTCATGTTTTACAACATTGACTCACAGTGGATATAATTTGGCTTTTTTTTACACTGATCAACAGCATGTTAAAGTGAAAACAGAAAATAAACTGATCTAAATTAATTACAAATATAAAACAAAATAATTGATTGCATATCTATTCATCCCGTTCAACATGACACACCAAATCATCACTGGTGCAGCCAATTGGTTTTAGAAGTCACATAATTATTTAAATGGGGATCACCTGTGTGCAGTCAAAGTGTTTCAATTGACTGTGGTAAGAATATCCCTGTATCTGGAAGGTGCAACTGCTGGTGAGTCAGTATCCTGGCAAAAGCTACACCAGGAAGACAAAAGAACATTCCAAGCAATTCTGCTATTGAAAAACACAAGTCAGGAGATGGATGCAAGAAAATTTCCAAGTCCCTGAATATCCCTTGGAGTGCAGTTAAGTCAATGATCAAGAAATGGAGAAAATATGGCACTACTCTAAATCTGCTTAGAGGCAGGCTGTCCTCAAAAACTGAGCAACTGTGCAAGAAGGGGACTAGTGAGGGAGGCCACCAAGAGACCTATGACAACTCTGGAGGAGTTAAAAGCTTCAGTGGCTGAGATAGAAACAGAAAACCTACAGCACAATACAGGCCCTTCGGCCCACAAAGCTGTGCCAAACATGTCCCTACCAAATAGCCCTCTATTTTTCTAAGCTCCATGTATCCATCCAGGAGTCTCTTAAAAGACCCTATCGTTTCCACTTCCACCATCACCAGCAGCCCATTCCACGCACTCACCACTCTCTGCGTAAAAAAAAAACAAAACATAAAAACAACTTACCCCGACATCTCCTCTGTATCTACTTCCAAGCACCTTAAAACTGTGCCCTTTCATACTAGCCATTCCAGCCCTGGGAAAAAGCCTCTGACTATCCACACCATCAATGCCTCTCATTATCTTGTACACCTCCATCAGGTCACCTCTCATTCTCTGTCACTCCAAGGAATAAAGGCCAAGTTCATTCAATCTATTCTCATAAGGCATGCTCCCCAATCCAGGCAACATCCTTGTAAGTCTCCTCTGCACCCTTTCTATGGTTTTCATGTCCTTCCTGTAGTGAGGCAACCAGAACTGAGCACAGTACTCCAAGTGGGGTCTGACAAGGTTCCTATAGAGCTGCAGCTTTACCTCTCGGCTCTTAAATTCTATCCCACGATTGATGAAGACCAATACACTGTATGCCTTCTTAACCACAGAGTAAACCTGTGCAGTGGCTTTGAGTGTCCTGTTACGTATTCAGGCAACAATAAATATGAGTTCGGCACGGGATTTTATCACAAATGACACTTTTATTAAACACTGAAAACAAACCCCCCAAAAGTAAACAAACACTAATGTAACCGGAAATCAGCTGCTGTGCGGCAGCTTAAACAGTTCTTAAAGTGATGCAGCTCAAACAGTTCTTAAAGCGATGTTGCAAAAACAGTTCTTTAAAGTAGTATTGCCAAAAGTTCAGAAATGCTCACGGTCCATTTAAAAGGAGAGACTTTATAAGACGATTTAAATTCTCTTTCACGTTGTTTTGCTTCGATCCCTGACGTCGAACTTTCCACGAAGAATTTGCAAAATAAAACGAAACGGCTTAAAGGCACTGACTTTTCCTTTATCACACTGTCCTCAATCTTCTGCTATCCCGCAGAGATTAACACGAGAACAGTCAACAAATTCCTTTCCGAATAAGGATTAAATAAGGTCGAACCTGTTTCACCGTCAAAAATAGATTCTCCTCGAACTTTAATTCCCGAACTCCGATCTTCACTCTCCACTGATTCTCAAACTAGCCGTATTGTAAAGAACCTGCTGGCAATGACCTTTTAAACTTTAGGCATTAGATAAAAACTTCATCCTTCAACTAAACTGCGTCATCACATTAAATCACGCAGTGGCATGAAGTCAACTTGGCAAATCCAGCCACGATCTGCACAGGGTGGGGTCTTCCTTTTATAACCTGTAAAAAAAAACCCTGTCACATGATCTCTACTGGTGGGAAAATGACGTCACTCTACCATCACAAGACCATTACCTCAAGTCCAGTATAACTTCAACCCCAGTCACGTGACAAGGGTACCACTGTCATGTGTCATGAGTACATAACAGTCCTATGAACTCAATTCCCAAGATCCTTCTGATCCTCCACACTGCCAAGAGTCTTATCATTAATGCAATATTCTGCCATCATATTTGACCTACCAAAATGAACCACCTCAGATGAGATAGAAACATAGAGGTTCTATGATCTGATGAAATCAAAATTGAGCTTTTAGGCCATCAGACTAAACACTGTGTTTGACAGAAGCCAAACACCACACATCAGCAAAAACACACCATCCCTACTGTGAAACATGGTGGTGGCTGCATCACGCTGTGGAGATGCTTCACTCCAGCAGGCCCTGGAAAGCTTGTGAAGGTAGAGAGTAAAATGAATGCAGCAAAATACTGGAGGAAAACCTGATGCAGTCTGCAGGAGAACTGTGACTTGGGAGAAGATTTGTTTTCCAGAAAGACAGTGATCCTAGTGTAAAACCAAAGCTACATAGGAATAGCTTAAAAACAACAAAGTTAATGTTGGGGTGGCCAAATTAGAGCTAGACCTATAATGCATTGAGGCTGGAGAGCACCCCTTGACAATAAGCTCTCCTGTTTGAGTACTGTTGGTGGGGACAGCCTACTTGGGGGAAGCAACAGTGGCCGTGCCTCTGACACAGAGTCTGGCCCTGTGGCTCAGAAGGGTAGGGAAAGGAAGAGGAAGGCAGCAGTGATAGGGGACTCTATAGTTAGAAGGTCGCTCAGGCAATTCTGCGGACTCAAGAAAGAAACACGGATGGTAGGTTGCCTCCCAGTTGCCAGGGTCTGGGATGTTTCTGATTGCATCCACGATAACCTGAAGTGGGAAGGAGAACAGCCAGAGGTCGTGGTACATATTGGTACCAATGACATAGGCAGGATAAGGGAGGAGGTCCTGAAAGCAGACTACAGGGAGTTAGGAAGGAAGTTGAGAAGCAGGACCTCAAAGGTAGTAATCTCGGGATTGCTGCCTGTGCCATGTGACAGTGAGTATTGGAATAGAGTGAGGTGGAGGATAAATGCATGGCTGAGGGATTGGAGCAGGGGGCAGGGATTCAGATTCCTGGATCATTGGGACCTCTTTTGGGGCTTGTGTGACCTGTACAAAAAGGATGGGTTGCACTTGAATCCCACGAGGACCAATATCCTGGCGGGGAGGTTTGCTGAGGCTGTTGGGGAGAGTTGGGGGGTGGGAACTGAACTGAAGTGAAGGAGGAAAGTAAGGTTGGCTCTCAAATAGAGAAAGCTTGGAGACAGTGCGAAAGGGAGGATAGGCAGGTGATAGAGAAGGGACGTGCTTAGACTAACAGTTCGAGATACGTCTATTTTAATGTGAGGAGTATTATGAACAAAGTGGATGAGCAGAGTGTGGATTAGCACTTGGAGCTATGATGTTGTGGCCATTACAGAGACTTGGATGGCGCAGGGGCAGGAATGGTTACTTCAAGTGCCAGGCTTTAGATGTTTCAGAAAGGACAGGGACGTAGGCAAAAGAGGCAGGGGCATGGCATTGTTGATCAGAGATAGTGTCACAGCTGCAAAAAAGGAGGAAGTCATAGAGGGATTGTCAACAGAGTCTCTGTGGGTGGAAGTTAGGAATAGGAAGGGGTCAATAACTTTACTGGGTGTTTTTTATAGACCACCCAATAGTAACAGGGACACAGAAGAGCAGATAAGGAGGCAGATTCTGGAAAGGAGTAATAATAACAGTGTTGTTGTGGTGGGAGATTTTAATTTCCCAAATATTAATTGGCATCTCCCTAGAGTGAGGGGTTTAGATGGGGTAGAGTTTGTTAGGTGTGTTCAGGAAGGTTTCTTGACACAGTACGTAGATAAGCCTACAAGAGGAGTCAGGTGTCAGGTCTATCAGTGGGAGAGCATTTTGGAGATAGTGATCACAATTCTATCTCCTTTACCATAGCATTGGAGAGGAATAGGAACAGACAAGTTAAGGAAATGTTTAATTGGAGTAAGGGGAAATTTGAGGCTATCAGGCAGGAACTTGGAAGCATAAATTGGAAACAAGTGTTCTCAGGGAAACATATATAAAGAAATGTGATAAATGTTCAGGGGATATTTGTATGGGGTTCTGCATAGGTACATTCCATTGAGACAGGGAAAGGATGGTAGGGTACAGGAACCGTGGTGTACAAAGGCTGTTGTAAATATAGTCAAGAAGAAAAGAGGAGCTTATGAAAGGTTCGAAAAATGGGGTGATGTTAGAGATCTAGAAGATCATAAGGCTAGCAGGAAGGAGCTTAAGACTGAAATCAGGGGAGTAAGAAGGGGCATGAGTAGGCAGACACGATTAAGGAAAACCCCAAGGCATTCTATAAGTATGTGAAAAGCAAGAGGATAAGACGTGAGAGAATAGGAGCAATCAAGTGTGACCGTGGAAAAGTGTGTATGGAACCGGAGGAGATAGCAGAGGTACTTAATGAATACTTTGCTTCAGTATTCACTATGGAAAAGGATCTTGGTGATAATAGTGATGACTTGCAGCAAACTGAAAAGCTTGAGCATGTAGATATTAAGGTAGAGGATGTACTGGAGCTTTTGGAAAGCATCAAGTTGGGTAAGTCACCGGGTGTATTCCAGGCTACTGTGGGAGGTGAGGGAGGAGATTGCTGATACTCTGGCGATGATCTTTGCATCATTAATGAGGACAGGAGAGGTTCCAGAGGATTGGAGGGTTGCGGATGTTGTTCCCTTGTTCAAGAAAGAGAGTAGAGATAGCCCAGGAAATTATAGACCAGTGAGTCTTACTTCAATGGTAGGTAAGTTGATGGAGAAGATCCTGAGAGGCAGGATTTGTGAACATTTGGAGAGGCATAATATGATTAGGAACTGTCAGCATGGCTTTGTCAAAGGCAGGTCATGCCTTACGAGCTTGATTGAATTTCTTGAGAATGTGACTAAACACATCAATGAAGGAAGAGCAGTAGATGTAGTGTATATGGATTTCAGCAAGGCATTTCATAAGGTACTCCGTGCAAGACTTATTGAGAAAGTAGGGAGGCATGGGATCCAAGGGGACATTGCTTTGTGGATCTAGAACTGGCTTGCCCACAGAAGGCGAAGAGTGGTTGTAGATGGGTCATATTCTGCATGGAGGTCGGTGACCATTGGTATGCCTCAAGAATATGTTCTGGGACCCCTACTCTTTGTGATTTTTATAAATGATCTGGATGAGGAAATGGAAGGATAGGTTAGTAAATTTGCTGATGACACAAAGGTTGGGGGTGTTGTGGCTAGTGTGAAGGGCTGTCAGAGGTTACAGTGGGATATTGATAGGATCGAAAACTGGGCTGAGAATTGGCAGATGGAGTTCAACCCAGATATGTGTGAGGTGGTTCATTTTGGTAGGTCAAATATGATGGGAGAATATAGCATTAATGGTAAGACTCTTGGCAGTGTGGAGAATCAGAGGGATCTTGGGGTCTGAGTCCATAGAACACTCCAAGCTACTATGCAGGTTGACTGTGTGGTTAAGAAGGCATACGGTGCATTGTCCTTCATCAACCATCAGATTGAGTTTAAGATCTGAAAGGTAATGTTACAGCTATATAGGACCCTGGTCAGACCCCACTTGGAGTACTGTGCTCAGTTCTGGTCGCCTCACTCCAGGAAGGACATGAAAACCATGGAAGCAGCACAGAGGAGATTTATAAGGATGTTGCCTGGATTGGGGAGCATGCCTTATGAGAATAGGTTGAGTGAACTCAGCCTTTTCTCCTTGGAGTGACGGAGGATGAGAGGTGACCTGATAGAGGTGTACGAGATGATGAGAGGCATTGATCGTGTGGATAGTCAGAGGCTTTTTACCAGGGCTGAAATGGCTAGCACGAGAGGGCACAGTTTTAAGGTGCTTGGAAGTAGGTACAGAGGAGATGTCAGGGGTAAGTTTTTTTACGCGGAGCACAGTGAATGCATAGAATGGGCTGCCGGTGGCGGTAGTGGAGGTGGATACCATATAAACATATAACCATATAACAATCACAGCACGGAAACAGGCCATCTCGGCCCTCCTAGTTCGTGCTGAACTCTTAATCTCACCTAGTCCCACTACCTGCACTCAGCCCATAACTCTCCACTCCTTTCCTGTCCATATACCTATCCAATTTTACCTTAAATGACACAACTGAACTGGCCCCTACTACTTCTACAGGAAGCTCATTCCACACAGCTATCACTCTCTGAGTGAAGAAATACCCCCTGCCCCCTAACTCTCAAATCATGTCCTCTCGTTTGAATCTCCCCTACTGTCAATGGAAACAGCCTATTCACGTCAACTCTATCTATCCCTCTCAAAATTTTAAATACCTCGATCAAATCCCCCCTCAACCTTCTACGCTCCAATGAATAGAGACCTAACTTGTTCAACCTTTCTCTGTAACTTAAGTGCTGAAACCCAGGTAACATCCTAGTAAATCGTCTCTGCACTCTCTCTAATTTATTGATATCTTTCCTATAATTCGGTGACCAGAACTGCACACAGTATTCTAAATTTGGCCTTACCAATGCCTTGTACAATTTTAACATTACATTCCAACTTCTGTACTCAATGCTTTGATTTATAAAGGCCAGTGTTCCAAAAGCCTTCTTCACCACCCTATCTACATGAGACTCCACCTTCAGGGAACTATGCACTGTTATTCCTAGATCTCTCTGTTCCTCTGCATTCCTCAATGCCCTACCATTTACCCGGTATGTTCTATTTGGATTATTCCTGCCAAAATGTAGAACCTCACACTTCTCAGCATTAAACTCTATCTGCCAACGTTCAGCTCATTCTTCTAACCGGCATAAATCTCCCTGCAAGCTTTGAAAACCCACCTCATTATCCACAACACCTCCTACCTTAGTATCATCGGCATACTTACTAATCCAATTTACCACCCCATCATCCAGATCATTTATGTATATTACAAACAACATTGGGCCCAAAACAGATCCCTGAGGCACCCCACTAGTCACTGGCCTCCAACCCAATAAACAATTATCCACCACTACTCTCTGGCATCTCCCATCTAGCCTCTGTTGAATCCATTTTATTACTCCAGCATTAATACTTAACGACTGAACCTTCTTAACTAACCTTCCATGTGGAATTTTGTCAAAGGTTTTGCTGAAGTCCATATAGACTACATCCACTGCCTTACCCTCATCAACATTCCTCGTAACTTCTTCAAAAAATTCAATAAGATTTGCCAAACGTGACCTTCCACGCACAAATCCATGCTGGCTACTCCTAATCAGATCCTGTCTATCCAGATAATTATTAATACTATCTCTAAGAATACTTTCCATTAATTTACCCACCACTGATGTCAAACTGGCTTACTTCTAGAACCCTTTTTAAACAATGGAACCACATGAGCAATACGCCAATCCTTCGGCACAATCCCCGTTTCTAATGACATCTTAAAGATCTCCGTCAGATCTCCTGCTATTTCTACACAAACTTCCCTCAAGGTCCTGGGGAATATCCTGTCAGGACCTGGAGATTTATCCACTTTTAAATTTCTTAAAAGTGTCAGTACTTCCACCTCTTTAATTGTCATAGGTTCCATAACTTCCTTACTTGTTTCCCACACCAATATCCTTCTCCTTAGTGAATACCGAAGAGAAGAAATCGTTCAAAATCTCTCCCATCTCCCTCAGCTCCACATATAGCTGACCACTCTGATTCTCTAAGGGGCCAATTTTATCCCTCACTATCCTCTTGCTTTTAATTTAACTGTAGAAACCTTTCGGATTTACTTTCACCTTATTTGCCAAACCAACCTCGTATCTTCTTTTAGCTTTTCTAATCTCTTTCTTAAGATTCCTTTTACATTCTTTAGGGTCTTTTAAGACACTCCTGGGCAGGTACCTGGAGCTTAGAAAAATAGAGGGGTATGGGTAAGCCTAGGTAGTTCTAAGGTAAGGACATGTTCAGCACAGCTTTGTGGGCCGAGGGGCCTGTATTGTGCTGTAGGTTTTCTATGTTCTGTTTCTATGTTCTGTGAGATCTTCTGGCTGGACTTGAAAGGGGCTGTTCACTCACAGTCCTTATGCAATCTGAAAGAACTTAAGCAATTCTGCAAAGAAGAATGGGGAGAAATTGCAGTGTCCGGATGTGCAAAGCTGATAAAGAGCTATCCATATACGAGGGTTGATCGTTAAGTTCGTGGCCAGTTTTAGACTCCTTTCGGAGTCAGTTTTAGAAAACCTAGCACATTTATTTTTCAGCATAGTCCCCTCCTACATGTACACACTTAGTCCAGCGGTGGTGGAGCACACGTGCATGTAATGAGAGCATCTTGGCCCTCCAGGTGGTCCACAGCAGGGGTGATTGATAAGTTCGTGGCCTAAGGTAGAAGGAGATGAGTTATACAGCTCTCGTCACATGCACGTGAAAACACAGAAAATTTGAAGTTAATAACGCATCTCCTTCTACCTTAGGCCACGAACTTATCAGTCACCACATGCTGTGGACCACTTTTGGAGGTCCAAGAAGCTGACTTCTACAAAGAAGGGATCCATATGCTCCATGACCGCTGGATTAAGTGTGTAGATGTAGGACAAATAAATGTGCTAGGTTTTCTAAAATTGACTCCTTCTACCATAGGGCATGAACTTATCAATCACCCCTTGTAGATTCAAGACTGTAATTGCTGCCAAAGGTTCATCTACTAAGTACTGACTTGAAGGTGGTGAATACTTATGCAGTCAATTACTTTGTGTGTTATATTTGGAATCAACTTGGATCACTTTGTGGCGATCTGTTTTCACTTTGATACAAAACAGTCTTTTTCTGTTTATCTGTGTGAAGGAAAAATGCCAAACTAAATCCATCGTGATTCAAGGTTGTAAAACAATAAAACATGAGATCTTCTGGGATTGGTTGAGAGGTGAATGCATTTTATAGGCACTGTATTTGGAAAGAATAAATATTAAATAGGGCATATTGCACTTTCCACAACTGAAAGAGCAAATTTATCCTGAATAACCTCTGCAGTAACTTATTAATTTATTATACTTGTTTTTAACTTGTAATTGAATTGAACTCAATTGAATTTATTTCTTGCATCCTTCACATATGTGAGGATTAAAAATCTTTGTTATATCTCTAAATGTGCAATGTACAATTTATAGTAATTTGTTTTAAATAATATGTAAACCAGGACAGTCAGTATGTCATAGAAATACAATTGTATCAGTGTGAATTAATCAGTCTGATGGCCTGGTGGGAGAAGCTGTCCCGGAGCCTGTTGGTCCTGGCTTTTATGCTGCGGTACCATTTCCCAGATGGTAGCAGCTGGAACAGTTTGTGGTCGGGGTGACTCAAGACCCCAATGATCCTTGTACTTCTGTGTTTGGAAGTTATAAAGTTGAATGAATTATGTGGTGGTAATGAATTACTTTAATACTTCTGTTTGATAAAGGCCTTTCTGTTTTCTTAGTGAAATTGCACAAAGTTAAATGGCAACCAATTTTACATAGTGCAATTGCTTCTTCTGTGTTAATTCCAGAGTGCTCTTCATTCATGTCTTGTCATGGGAAACATCTCTTTTCTCACTGTAGTTTCATCTGTGTGTCTGCTTCCCGTGCTGTTGTAGTCGACATGTTGTCTTCAAAAGACCAAGATTCCTCTTGCTAATGTTGGTTGGGGAGGGGGTGGTGTGTGGGTGGGTGTGTCCGTTAATATTTCAGTCCTGTTGCAACCACAGTCAAACAAAGGCAAAGGAAAATAAACACATTGCCAGAAAAATGCTACAGTAAGAGAATAAGTCCAAAATCTTGTTCATCTTCTGTAATCATAAGTGTATGTTTACGACCTTGGAGGCCACCTTAATTCCAACATATAATTTAATGTCCAATGCAGGAAATATGTGGACTGCCTTGGCCAATGTGATATGTTCTGTGGGAAAGTTTTAATGATCATAAACGACAGGAAGTATCAGGCAGGGACAACTTGTGTGTAGATCAATTACTGCAAATTATGTAACAGTAATGTTTGAATGAGGAGTGCATTTCTATGTTGCTGTCCATTTGCAATATTTTAGTTTTTGTATTACTATGCTGGAGAATAAAAATATTGAGCTACATTAGTGATGTGGTAATATTGTACCTCAGGTTACATCAACGTTCTTATAAAATCAGAGAGGCAATCACTGATGGCAAAGGTTGTGCCCTCATACAGCAACGTGCAGTTTGCAGCTGCCTACCGGAAATCGTAAAGTTAAAACCATTTCAATACGACTGCAAACCCAGAAAACCACGTGGCATCAGAATCGAGTGGCAAACCGACACGTGGCGTCCGAATCGAGTGGCAAACTGACAGGGGGCATCAGAATCGAGTGGCAAACCGACACGTGGCATCAGAATCGAGAGGCAAACTGACACGTGGCATCAGAATCAAGAGGCAAACCGACATGTGGCATCAGAATAGAGAGGCAAACCGACACGTGGCATCAGAATCGAGCAGCAAACCGACAAGTGGCATCAGAATAGAGTGGAAAACAGACACGTGGCATCAGAATCGAGAGGCAAACTGACACGTGGCATCAGAATAGAGAGGCAAACCGACACGTGGCATCAGAATAGAGAGGCAAACCGACACGTGGCATCAGAATCGAACAGCAAACCGACAAATGACATCAGAATCGAGTGGAAAACCGACACGTGGCATCAGAATCGTGTGGCAAACTGACACGTGGCATCCGAATCGAGTGGCAAACCCACACGTGGCATCAGAATCGAGTGGCAAACCGACACGTGGCATCAGAATCGAGTGGCAAACCGACACGTGATGTCGGAATCGTGTGGCAAACTGACTCGTGGCATCAGAATCGAGTGGCAAACTGACACGTGATGTCAGAATCGTGTGGCAAACCGACACGTGGCATCAGAATCGTGTGGCAAACCGACACGTGATGTCAGAATCGTGTGGCAAACCGACACGTGGCATCAGAATTGTGTGGCATCAGAATCGTGTGGCAAACTGACACGTGGCATCAGAATCGAGTGGCAAACCAACACGTGGCATCCAAATCAAGTGGCAAACCGACAAATGGCATCAGAATCGAGTGGCAAACTGACACGTGGCATCCAAATCGAGTGGCAAACCGACAAATGGCGTCAGAATCGAGTGGCAAACCGACACGTGGCATCCAAATCGAGTGGCAAACCGACACGTGGCATCCGAATCGAGTGGCAAACCGACAAATGGCGTCAGAATCGAGTGGCAAACCGACACGTGGCATCAGAATTGTGTGGCAAACTGACACGTGATGTCGGAATCGTGTGGCAAACTGACACGTGGCATCAGAATCGTGTGGCAAACCGACACGTGGCATCAGAATCGTGTGGCAAACCGACACGTGGCATCAGAATTGTGTGGCATCAGAATCGTGTGGCAAACTGACACGTGGCATCAGAATCGAGTGGCAAACCAACACGTGGCATCCAAATCGTGTGGCAAACCGACACGTGGCATCCAAATCAAGTGGCAAACCGACAAATGGCATCAGAATCGAGTGGCAAACCGACACGTGGCATCAGAATTGTGTGGCAAACCGACACGTGGCATCCGAATCGAGTGGCAAACCGACAAATGTCGTCAGAATCGTGTGGCAAACCGACGAGTGGCATCAGAATAGTGTGGCATCAGAATCGAGTGGCAAACCGACGCGTGATGTCAGAATCGTGTGGCAAACTGACAATTGGCGTCATAATCATGTGGCAAACTGACACGTGGCATCAGAATCGAGTGACAAACCGATGAGTGGCATCAGAATCGAGTGGCAAACCGACGCCTGATGTCAGAATCGTGTGGCAAACCGACACGTGGCATCCAAATCGAGTGGCAAACCGACAAATGGTATCAGAATCATGTGGCAAACTGACACGTGGCATCAGAATTGTGTGGCAAACTGACACGTGGCATCCAAATCGAGTGGCAAACCAACATGTGGCATCCAAATCGTGTGGCAAACCGACACGTGGCATCCAAATCGAGTGGCAAACCGACAAATGGCATCCGAATCGAGTGGCAAACCGACATGTGGCATCCGAATCGAGTGGCAAACCGACAAATGGCGTCAGAATCGAGTGGCAAACCGACACGTGGCATCAGAATCGAGTGGCAAACCGACACGTGGCATCAGAATCGAGTGGCAAACCGACAAATGGCGTCAGAAACGAGTGGCAAACCGACATGTGGCATCAGAATCGAGTGGCAAACCGACACGTGGCATCCGAATCGAGTGGCAAACCGACAAATGGCGTCAGAAACGAGTGGCAAACCGACATGTGGCATCAGAATCGAGTGGCAAACCGACAAATGGCGTCAGAATCGAGTGGCAAACCGACACGTGGCATCAGAATCGAGTGGCAAACCGACACGTGGCATCCAAATCGAGTGGCAAACCGACAAATGGCGTCAGAAACGAGTGGCAAACCGACATGTGGCATCAGAATCGAGTGGCAAACCGACAAATGGCGTCAGAATCGAGTGGCAAACCGACACGTGGCATCAGAATCGAGTGGCAAACCGACACGTGGCATCCGAATCGAGTGGCAAACCGACAAATGGCGTCAGAAACGAGTGGCAAACCGACATGTGGCATCAGAATCGAGTGGCAAACCGACAAATGGCGTCAGAATCGAGTGGCAAACCGACACGTGGCATCAGAATCGAGTGGCAAACCGACACGTGGCATCAGAATCGAGTGGCAAACCGACAAATGGCGTCAGAATCGAGTGGCAAACCGACACGTGGCAACCGAATCGAGTGGCAAACCGACACGTGGCATCCGAATCGAGTGGCAAACCGACAAATGGCGTCAGAATCGAGTGGCAAACCAACAAATGGCGTCAGAATCGAGTGGCAAACCGATACGTGGCATTGGAATTGTGTGGCAAACTGACACGTGGCATCAGACTCGAGTGGCAAACGGACGAGTGGCGTCTGAATCGTGTGGCAAACCGACGAGTGGCATCAGAATCGTGTGGCAAACCGATACGTGGCATCAGAATAGTGTGGCATCAGAATTGAGTGGCAAACCGACGCGTGATGTCAGAATCGTGTGGCAAACTGACAAATGGCGTCAGAATCATGTGGCAAACCGACACGTGGCATCAGAATCGAGTGGCAAACCGACATGTGGCATCCAAATCGAGTGGCAAACTGAAAAATGGCGTCAGAATCGTGTGGCAAACCGACAAATGGCGTCAGAATCATGTGGCAAACTGACACATGGCATTGGAATTGTGTGGCAAACCGACACGTGGCATCAGAATCGTGTGGCAAACTGACACGTGGCATCAGAATAGTGTGGCATCAGAATCGAGTGGCAAATTGACAAATGGCGTCAAAATCATGTGGCAAACCGACACGTGGCATCGGAATTGTGTGGCAAACCGACACGTGGCATCCAAATCGAGTGGCAAACCAACAAATGGCATCAGAATCGTGTGGCAAACTGACACGTGGCATCAGAATTGTGTGGCATCCGAATCGAGTGGCAAACCGACAAATGGCATCCGAATCGAGTGGCAAACCGACACGTGGCATCAGAATCGAGTGGCAAACTGACGAGTGGCGTCAGAATCGTGTGGCAAACTGACACGTGGCATCAGAATCGTGTGGCATCAGAAACGAGTGGCAAACCGTCGCGTGATGTCTGAATCGTGTGGCAAATCGACACGTGGCATCAGAATCGAGTGGCAAACCGACGAGTTGCGTCAGAATCATGTGGCAAACCGACACGTGGCATCAGAATTGTGTGGCAAACTGACACGTGGCGTCAGAATCGAGTGGCAATCCGATGAGTGGCGTCAGAATCATGTGGCAAATCGACACGTGATGTCAGAATCGCGTGGCAAACCGACACGTGGCGTCAGAATCGTGTGGCAAACCAATGCGTGGCATCAGAATCATGTGGCAAACTGACATGTGGCATCAGAAGCCAGGTTACTGACAGAGCCTGCTCTTCTTGAGAAAGATCTGTTTACGTGCACCATCCCTCAAACAAAACTACTTTTGGAGGATTTTAAAAGAAGAATTGTAGAGATGCTTAATGCTGGAAAAGGCAACAAAAGCATTTTTAAAGACCGGATGTTCAGTAAGAGAAGTTGTCTACAAATGGAAGAAACTCAATGCTGTTGCTACTGTTGCTAGGAGTGTGCATCCTGCAAAGATCACACCAAGAGCATGACATGCAGTGCTGAAGGAGGTGAAAAAGAACCCAAGCGAAACAGCAAAAGACCTGCAGAAATCTCTGGAACTTGCTAAAGTGTCTGTTCATGTGTCTGCTATAAGAAAAACCTTGAAGGACAAATGGTGTTCATGGAAAAACACCACTGAGGAAACCACTGCTTTCAAAGAAATCATTACTGTCTGTCTCAAGTTTGCAAAAGATCACCTAGATGTTCTACAGTGCTTCTGGGACAATGTTCTGTGGACAGATGAAATAAAGATTAACTTGTTGGAAGAAATGCATATTACTATGTGTGGAGGAAAAGGGGCAGTGTGCACCAGCACCAAAACCTCATCCCAACTATGAAGCATGGTGAAAGGAGTATCAGGGTCTGAGGCTGCTTTGCTGCCTCAGGGCTTGGACAGTGTGCAGTTGTTAAGGGAACAATGAATTCAAAATAGTATCAAGATATTTTATTGGAGAATGGTAAGGTAGCAGTCAATTACCTGAAGCTTAACAGAAAGTGGATAATGCAACAAGAGAATGATCCAAAAGACAAAAGTAAATCAACAACAGAATGGTTTAAAAAGAACAAAATTTGTGTTTTGGAATGGCCGAGTCAAAGTCCTGACCTTAATCCTATAGAAATGTTGCGGAAGGACCTGAAGCAAGTAGTTCATGTAAGGAAACCCACCAACATTGCAGTAGTAATGTTGACAAAAAATGGAGGACAAACTTGCTAAATATTTTGTGTTAATCTTCACTAGCAGTGTGCCAGGAATTTGAGAATGTCAGGGGCAAAAGTGAGTGTAGTTGATGTTACTGGGGAGAAGGTCTTTGGGAAGCTGAAAGGTTTGAAGTAGATAAGTCACCTGGACTGGATGGCCTAGAGCACAGGGTTCTGAAAGAGGTAGCTGAAGTGATTGTGGAGGCATTACTAATGTGCTTTCAAGACTTACTAGATACTGGAATGTTTCAGAGGACTGGAAAATTGCAAATGTTACTCTACTTAGGAAGAGAAGGAGGTAAGAGAAAGGAAATTAGAGGCCAGTTAGCTTGACCTCAGTGGTTGGGAAGATGTTGGGAGTCCATTATGGATGAGGCACGTGTTTAATAAAGGCCAAAATCAGTATGGTTTTTTCAAAGGGAAATCTTACCTGACAAATCTGTTGGAATTCTTTGAGGAAATAACAAGCAGGATAGACAAAGGAGAGTCAGAGGATGTTGTTTATTTGGATTTTCAGAAGGCCCTTGACAAAATGCCATACCTGAAGCTGCTTAACAAGATAAGAGCCCATTGTATTACAGGAGCGATACTAGCATGGATAGAAGATTGGCTGACTGGCAGGAGGCAAAGGGTGGGAACAAAGTGGGCCTTTTCTGGTTGGCTGCCAGTGATCAGTGGTGTTCCATAGGGGTCAGTGATGGGACTGCTTCTTTTCACATTACATGCCAGTGATTTGGATGATGGAATTGATAGCTTTGTGGCCAAGTTTGCAGATGCTACGAAGATAGGTGGAGGGAGGGGTAATGTTAAGGAAGCAGGGAATCCACAGATGGACTTGTACATGCTGGGAAAATAGGCAAATAATTGGCAGATGGAGTATAGTATAGGGAGGTGTATGATAATTCACTTTGTTAGAAGGAATGAAGGCATAGTCTATTTTCTAAATGTGCAGGAAGTTCAAAAATCCAAGATACAAAAAGACTTTTGATCCCTTGTGTAGGATTTCCTCAAGGCTAACTTGTAGGTTGAGTTGATGGTAAGGAAGGCAAATGTAATGTTAGTATTCATTTTGAGAGGACTAGAATATAAAGGGAAAGATGTAATGCTGAAGCTTTATGAGGCATTGGTCAGACCACACTTGAAATATTGTGTACAGTTATGGGATCCTTGTCTAAGAGTCGATGTACTGGCATTGGAGAGAGTCCAGGGGAGGTTCACAACAATGATGCTAGGAATGAAAGAGTTAACATATGAAGAGCATTTGTTGGCTCTGGACCTGTACTGAAGAATGGGGGTGGGGATGTGGGGGGTGGGAGTATTTCACTGAAACCTATTGAACATTGAAAGGCCTAGATAAAGTGGATGTGGAGAGGATATTTCCTATAATGAGGGAGTCTAGGACCAGAGGACACAATCTCAGAATAGAAGGACACCCATTTAGAATAGAGATGAAAGGAATTTCTTTAGCTATAGGGTAGTGAATCTGTGGGATGCAATGCCATACATGGCTGTGGAGGCCAAATCATTTAAAGTGAGGTTGAGATGTTCTCAGTTCGTCAGGTTGTAAAATGTTATGGGGAGAAGGCAGGAAAATGGGGCTGAGAGGGTTGAGAAATGGCAGAGCAGACCCAATGGGCTGCTCCTATGTCCTATATGATCCATTGTCAGCACTTACCAGCCAACATACAGTATTTGAGCAACACTTAAAAAACTGGTAGAACTCAGCAGGTCAGGTAGCACCATGGAGGAAATGGGACAGTCACAGTTTATGGTTGAGATGAAGGTCTCAGCCTGAAATATTTCCCTCCATAGATGCTGCCTTGCTTGCTGAGTTTTCAGGTTCCAGCATCAGTAGGCTTCTGGGTCTGCAGCATATCTGAGTGCAGTTTGAAGAGCAAGACAAACTCATGCTGTGGAGCTAATGACAGTCCACACTTGTTAAATGAATTCTTTATAAAGAGCTTTGTGTAAAACAAATCATTTATATTTCTCATTTGATTTTTAAGTGCTTGTTGAGTCAAGTCATAGAAAACGAGGTGTTGGCGGACAGAGGTAATCCAAAAGAATGCTTACCAACGATATGTGATATATGCAGCAACGATATGTGAGAGTTCAAATGGAAGTCAAAGTTAATACCCATTTCTGTCAGCAAGGAAATAACTTTATTTAAAGAGTGGTTCCAAGAACTCACAGTATCTTAAAGAGATCATAACGAACTGAAAACTCACATGAGAAACACCAATGCCCTTGAATTGAAAATCGCACAAAAAGTATTGGATATGACTCAGTCCATCATAGGTAAAGCCTCCCCACCACTGAGCACATCTATGTGAAGCATTGTCGCAGGAAAGCAGCAACCATCATCAGAGACGCTCACCAGCCTGGTCAGGACCTACACCACCATGTTCAGGAACAGTTATTACCTGTTAACCATCAGACTCTTGAACTACAGGGGATAGCTTCACCTGTCACATGATTGAAATATTTCCACAACTTATGGACTCACTTCTAAGGGCTCTTCATTTCATGTTCTTGATATTTATTTTCCTTCTTTTTATATTTGCGCTTTGTTACCTTTTACCTACTGGTTGAATGTCCAAGTTGGTGTGATCTTCCATGGTTATTATTCTATTATGAATTTATTGAGTATACCCACAAGAAAATGAATCCAGGGGTTGTATTTGGTGACATATATGTACTTTGATAATAAATTTACTTTGAAGTTTGAACTTTGATGTGGCAATAAATCTTCCCAAGCAACAGTGAAATAATGAACAGATTATCTGGTTGAGGGTGTTGATGAAGAAATGAGAATTAGAACACTGGGAGAAGTTAATTCTTTCATCTTAAAATTGAGTCATGGAATCTATAACATCCACCTGAGAAAGGATATGGGTTCTCTGTTTAATGCTTCGTCTGATGGATATTACCACTGCTAGTTCACATTCCTCTTTGCTCTGTGAGGTATAAATCTAGATTTTGAGCTCAAGCTTTGATTGTGAAGTAGTGGTTTTAAATATAGGCTAGGTTAATTTTTACTGCTGAAAACCATTTACTGCAGATGTTTTCCATCTTTTTACTACCTTGCAGACTTCCAGTCATCCTTCGACATGATCACAGGCCTACGGATTATGGAACTAGGCTATGTGCAGCTAAGCTCTGAAACAGAGCTCAGACCAGGTTCTCCAGACAAAGGAATTATTGTCATTGCATGTCCTTAGTTTGCTTCACACCGTGGTTTTGCTGGCCTCATTCTGCCCCTCAGTTCTGCTTGCAGTCAATAGCCATAAGCCTCCTGTGGCTTGGATGTTGGCTGTCAAAGCTCGCTGGTGGATCTGGAACTAGTTATGCTTTATCCAAAGAGAGTTGAAACAATGTGCACATCCATTTTCATTATTTTAACTCTGTGCGCTCCATCGGAGTGGGCAGATCTCCTTGCCTGCAAATTAATCTGCACCAGGTAGTACGGCCTTACAGGTAATGAGCCAATGAAAAGTTCCTGAGAAAAATCTACATAGAATAAAGATTAAAAATTAGCTTTATTTGTCACATATACACGGAAACATACAGTGATCTATATTGTTTTCGTCAAATCAAATCAGAGAGGATTGTGTTGGGCAGCCTACAAGTGTCACCACGCTCCCGGTGCCAGCATAGCATTCCCACAGCTCACGAATACAGGAGGGTACTGGAACACCCACGTGGTCACGGGAGGACATACAGGCAGCAAAGGGAATTCATCCTGCATATTACTGAGCCACCTGTAAATTGCTGAGATTTGTGGGCACAGATCCATAAGTTTTCCTTGAAGTAAGCACAGGCCAAGAAATTGGGCTGTGGTGTGTTCATTTGTCAGCCACTGAGACTTCAAGAGAGCAAGTGTAAGTGTACTCCTGGCTGGAAGTGGGCATCTGCCAGACAGTGTCAGAGCCGATTACTTGTCCCTGTTTGAGGACCAGTCTATCAGCTGGCTCAGAAGCAGCCTAGGTCATTTGGGCCTAGCAGAAACCGAGACCAGAGTTCCCCCACAGCAAAGAAGATAAATAATGAGTTGGAAATTGCTGGAAATGTTCAGTTAAGATATTAACTGTGTAGAATATGAACCAACCAACACCTAGAGGAGAATGGAGATAGCACGATTTCGAATGGCTTTAATCCCTTCAGATTCAGGGCAGGATGTGCTGCTGAAGTGGCAAAGGGTGTTGAGATTTCACTGGATGCTTTGTATGGACAGGAGCCTCTTTAGCAGATAATTGCACTTCTCTTCCCCTTGCATGCATGTATGTTTTGTGTCAGTAGGCCATGAGGTTTTATGTTTATCCCGTCTGCAATGTTGTTGAACCTGACAGTGGTGTGGCTTGATAAATTGGCCATACTCATTCATTTCTGAAGGCCTTATAATGGGATTTCCATCCACTAGGATTTGGCACGTGCTGAGGTAGAGTTACCAGGACTTCAGGAAGGTTAGTCAGTGCCAAATCCCAGACTTCTGCAAAAAAGGCATCAATGGTGGGGGGGGGGGGGGGGGGTGGAATCTGCGGGATGGCAAAAACTCAAGTCAAAATGCTGGCAGGCAAAACCTAAACTTCAAAGCACTTGCCTGCAGCAACAGCAGTGACCTTGCTTAAGGACACAGCATAGCAGGCAATTTACCCCTCACATCCACTTCATCTAAACTGAGAGCAAAGGGAAGAAGGCAAGCACAAAGAGGCAAAGTAGAAGGCTGGCCAGCTCTTGCTCCACCCCATCCCCTTGTTTCTTTATAGTGGCTTTCTGCTCTTTAACCTTTCAGTTCAGATGAAGGGTCTCAACCTAATAGATCAACTGTCCATTTTTCTTTACTATAGATTCTACCTAACTTGCTGAGCTCCTCCTGCATATTGCTTTTAGATCGATATTCCAGTATCTGCAGCCTCTTCTGGCTGCCTTTTCCTCAAAATAGGTGCATTTAAAATGTACTGACTAGGTGTGTGAAGTAAAGGGAGCTCAAGCCTAAGAAAAACTTTAGTGTCCATAGCATGGAAGGGAGATTAAGGCCCATCTTTGGAGGTATGGTTGCCATTGAAGTCTAATGAGAAGCACAAGTTGGATTGAATTTTAGCTGGCAAAATACACAAACTAAAAGAAAATGGGGCAGTTAGTTTCACCGTGATTTTATTGCTCCAACATAGCACAAAACAGTCTCTTAGTGGTCACTCTGTTTTTGATCTTTGAGTCTACCATTGTGTTGAGGGGAAAAAAAATCAAAAAAAAATGTGTTCTTGTAAATATAATTAAGGAGCCTGAGACATTAGCCTCTGGTTTCCTGCCTGAGTGTGGAATGAACAATACTCAGTTTATTAATATAACCGTTAAGAAAGTAATGGAGTGACAACCTCCATTCATTAGAAATGAAAACAATAAATGCTGGGAACATTCAGTCAATCAGGAAGCATCTGGGGAGCGAAAAACATGGGGCTAATTGATAACCTTTTGTGGGAAATGGGAAACGTCACATGCGAAAAATAACTTTAAAACAAGTGTAAAGTTCAGTGAAAGCAAAACCTTTTATATGGAGGCAGTGAAGTTAAGAGGTAAATTGTTCAGGATTAGAATGTTTGGTTAGGCGAAGTAGACAAAGTCTGATCCACTCTTACCTCTCGTGCTAGTACTCAACTAGATTTTCCAAAAAAAAAGCTCAGTATATACTTGAAGAAGAGCACCACCGCTTTGAAGTTAGATGGTATATTATTTCTTTCAGTGCTCTATGATCCAAAGCTAATTCACTCTAGGATAAATTATGCTTGCCATTCTTGGGCAAAATTTCCCCATGTCAGTCATTGTGCAATGTGTGTTTCAGTTCCTCCCAACATAAATTATACTTCCCAGCTCCAGCAGACTATTGTCATCTAACCAACACCTCCCAACATTCCTATGGCCCGTGAAGCAGCAGGAAATGGATGTTTTGCAATCTAATGGGTCAATAATGTCCGATACACTGGTTACATCACTGGAAGCAATTTTGAAGCATTATAATGACGCCAGTGGGTATCAGAGACCACTGGACAGGATCCATATTCACAGTCCTTGCCCTCAGAGATTATTGATAGATGCAATATGCTTCATCTATCTCAATAAGCAGCAAATCAATATGTTCTCAGTGGTTGAAATTTGTGACATTTTGTCGGACAACTTTTGGCCATGCGCTCTGGCCTGGGCTGCTCCACTGTGGAGGCCAAAGAGATGGTGATTCAACTTCTGAGCCTCAAGATCAATCCAAAGCAGCTGCTGTTGATCCTTGCCATGTTTTGCAGTTTGCTACCTCCAAAAGCATTAATGCAACCAATTCTCATTTTGCTTACGAAATTGATTTTAGTGAGTAGGTAGCATCTTGTGCACTGGGAATTGCAAACATTGTTGGTTTCCTTAAAGCCAAGCCTGCCATTGATTACAGTCATGGTCCCATAGGAGTTCCCCTCAAAAGCACCAGCAGAAGAAAGATTTGGCATTGAAGGTACCTAATGCTGCAACAAGAATTTTCTCAAGGACAGTTCTGAGACTATCTCATTCTACACAGGACAGAGAGAACGTGTACCTGTGGTGTTCAACATTCCCATACGGAGAGACACTTCTCAAAAATATTGCAAATTTCCCTATGTTCCTGTTTCATTTACCTCCAGAATACTCTAATATAATGAGGCACATAAGAGATTCTGCAGAGGCTGGAAATCCAGAGTAACACTACAGTATGCTGGAAGAACTCAGCAGGTCAGGTAGCATCTTTGGAGGGCAATAAACAGTCAACATTTCAGGTGAAAACATTTCGTCCTGTCCTGATGAACGGTCTTGGCCTGAAACATCGACTTATTGCTTTCCATAGATGGTGCCTGACCTGTTGAGTTCCTCCAGCATTTTGTGTGTGTAACTTCTTCCTTCTGTTGCTTTTCAGGTCTGTTTGCTCTGCTTGTAGCATGATAAGGCGTTAACCCTAGTTCCTATTAAATTAATATCTTGTGCTAATTACTTGAGGGTTGCAAATCGCTTTAAGTGTTCTTGCACTCTGAAGTCTATATGCAATTTACTTTCCTTGAGGTGGGATCCATTCCTCTAGTGTTATGAATGGTCAGACTATTTAATACTGACCTCGATAGTCAGTAATCACCATTGTATCTATTGCATCTTGGAATACCAGCTGTCTGATTAGCCGTTTGTCAGGTATGTGTTTGGGAGATGAATTGAAAGAGGAAATCTCTTTCAGAGAGAATCATTAAAAAACTTTGAAGAGCAAGCTCAGTATGTCAGAAAAATCAAGTTAAAATCAGATGTTATACTTATTCATTACAGGGCCGGTATGGCAGGAGATTACTTACTATAGTTCACATTCATGTGCTTTGCATTAGAGAAGTACTCAATATTATTTGAAAATTATTCTTCAATGGCTTAAAACTAGCCATTATGACTGTGTTATTTGACCCCAATGGCATGTCATTAACCTCATTACACCAGAGGTTCAACCAGTACCAAAACACTGTGACTTTTCTTTACATGTTGAAAGGGAGTTTGAGTCCTAAGTTAATAGAATGTTAAACTTTTGATCTTGATGAATAGCACAGTGGGCTTGAAGGACTGCTAGCCAGTTCCTGCTCACATTACCCAATTAGAGGAGATGAGGGTGTTTAATAAACAATAAGTTATCTTACATTTAAAGACTTGACTGATGCATAGGGTGAGTATAGCAGATGCCTTTGAGATTTGGAGTTGGGTGTGTGGGAGTCTATAAGTTACAGGATGCAAATACACTCAATGGGGTAATGTGGAGCTCATCTGGCGATGTCAATGTAATTTCCTACAATTCTGTTCCATCAAGGAGTGATGTTTCCAGGAGATAACTGGAAACATTACTGACAAGATCAAAATCCAGGGTATTTCTGGCAGGCGTTTCTACACACAATACTGGCATACACAACCTTCTTCCTGGGCTCACTTGGGAGTCTTCAGTGTCCCTTCTGAGAATATCTGAAAGCACTTTGCTGTAATTTCTCTCTCCCTTCATGGTGTGTGTTGCTGCTTGTGACCTGCGTGCCATTCAAGGTGGAAACCATTCTCTGCTTGCTGTACAATCAAGTGTGGGCAGCTGCAGTGTACATGGGATCAGGACAGCTTGTAAGCTGTATTTTGGTACTTAATGGAAAACATGCAAGCAATGCTATGTATCTGACTTCTTACAAGTTTCACAATTTTTTTTCTTTTTGAGGGGGACCTGTTATGGCACACGCTACACAATCCCCCCCACCCCCAAACAAATTAGATTTCTAGGCTCTTGTTTTTCTGCTTGCTACTTTTCAGCCTCTTGGCCTTAATCTTGATGTTAAAGAGCTTGTAGAGGCAGCTACCATTCTGATGTTTAAAAGCGATTTTTGGCATATACATGGATAGAAAAGTTTTAGAAGGGTATTGGTCAAAGTCGGGCATATGGGACTAGCTCAGACAGACCTCTTGGTCAGCATGGATGGTTTGGGCAGAAGGGCCTGTTTCATAAACACAAAGTACACTGCAGATGCTGGGGTCAATGCAACATGTACAACATGCTGGAGGAACTCAGCTGGTCGGGCAGCATCCATAGAAATGAGCAGTCAACGTTTATTAACGTCCTGACGAAGGGTCTTGGTCCGAAACGTTGACTGCTCGTTTCCACGGATGCTGCCCAACCTGGTGAGGGCCTATTTCATGCTGATTCAGTTTTCGTCCCAACAGTAATACAGCTGCTGATGTTGATTTGGTGAACCAGAGCTTTTGGCAATGTTGAGGATGTCAATTTGTGCTTTGGTTTAATACTATTTATTGGCACATGCTGAACATTCTGTTGAAAGATCAATTGCCTGAAAAGTTAATCTCTTTTCATTTCTCTACAGGTGTTGACTGATTAGCTGATTAGTGGTTTCTGTTTTTAAATTGCCAGTACTTCCCAGTCAATAGAATCATTACAGATACAATCAACATACTGTATAGAGGAGCGATAGTTATAATTTTTTTAAAGGTCCTGGCACATGTTGATTGCCCTTGGCATAAAATGGCACATAAGACAGGTTCCAGGATTGGCAGTTTTGCCGTTATAAAGGGCTGATTGAGCAGGATAGGCCTATGCTCTCTGGAGTTTAGGCAAATGCAAAGTGATCTCACTAAAACTTATAAAATGTTTACAGTCTCAACAGGCTGAATGCAGGGCAGTTGTTCCTTCTCTAGCAATGTCGACCCAGGAGTCACATCTTAGGTTAAAGGCAAAGTCATTTGGGTCTGTGATGGTGAAATTTCTTCACACAGACTGTATCTTTGAAATGCTCTATCATGCATGGTTACGGCAGCATATTCTTTATGCAATATTACACTGCCAGCATGCCCGCTTTCAGACAAGGCAATGTCTGTCATCTTACCGGGCTGTAAATTATCCTGTGTCTCTGGCAGGGAAATTCTCATGGTATCATGGCCACTGATTTCTCCTTAACACTACAGATTATCTGGTGGTGACTGATCTTCCAAAGGTATATCTTTAGGCTACAAAGTGTAATGAGATGTCCTTGGGCTAGAAAGTCAGCAAAAAATGCAAGTTACTTCCTTTTCTGCCCACTTGTGGTCAGGCATTGTTGATTTTATTTTATCCTACAATGTATTTTTCAGAGGAAAATAAAAGAAAATTTGTTGAAATTTATGATCACCTGGATTAAGGAGCTGAACAATTTTCCAGTTACCATATCTGATACCAATATCAGATGGTCACATGATCTAATTATAGTTCAGATTAATTATACGCTCCATGAGACTAGGAGGCAAATTGGTTGGAGATTGTTGCGAAGGGGATGCCAGTGAGGAATTGGTCTGGAGAGTGTTTAGACATTGGATAAGTTGATGGTTTTGGCTGAAGGACTGCGATGGTTTTCTGGTGCCACATTGGTTGAGGAGGCAAATTGGGGCAAAATGTTCAAGAGGATGTCATGAACAGGTTGAAACCTGGAGGTTGAAGAGGTGGAAAGGACAGCTGGTATGACAGCTGCAATTTACTTTAAGAGGATATACTGAGGCAGGTACCCTGTGTGAGACTTTGGAGTCCTAATGACAAGGCAGACCGAATGTGGTGTGAAAGCTTTTGAATGAAAACCAGCCTGGTCTGAAGGCTGTTTATATGTGGTCCAAAAAGATGAAGATATTCAGGGTGTTACAAGAGGTTGTGTCTTGCCCGATCTATGTGATGTAATCTCCAATTGCATTATCATTTGCTCTGAATCTAATAGTAGAATCTTGATCCTGTAAATAGGTGATCAAAACTCTTCTTTCCCTGATCTATTTAGGTCAACCATAATGTAGTCTATTGCTTAGAATTTGACCTCTGATTGATAACCTAATTGTGCTATATAGCAATAGCTATGAATTTTAAAATGGTGTCACTTAGGAGAATAATAAGGTAAAGGCTTGTCTGAAGTGCACATAATATTGTGCAAATGGAAATTGGTGATGGTAATAGAAGAAATTAATGCTTAGAATAATATTCACCATGTTTCACTCTATTGTGTTTGGCTGTGTTTATCTAAAGGATGCAAATGTATACATGGAATCTGCAACAATGGGATTACTGGAAATGGAAGCTGCATTTGTTTTTCTGGTTACACTGGGCCAAAATGTGATGAAGGTAAGCATTCTTTCTTAGCGGAGGTTGAATTTAAAATTTATATTTAGAGGGATGGCCACTGCCCCTTTGTGTTCTATTGCTCAGTTCAATGTTAACCTAGCAGGAAACTGACAGAAAACAGGATAATGTCTACTTTACACTGATAAATTTTGCTTTTGAATGGGGTACAGTAGCACAATCACTAAGTTACTAGGCTTGCAGTGATTTAGAGAGATGGAATTGGTTGTCATCACCTTCTCAAAGGCAGTTAGGGATAGGCAATAATCACTGGCCAATGAGTAGGGGAACATGGTTGCAATTATTAAATGAATCTGAGAGAACATTTTTATTAACACCGTTATGAATTCCCTTTTTTCCACTGGTTAAGTTGTTTTAAACTGTGTACCTTTCAGAATAAGCTGCATGATTCCTTTGAGTGCCTGTTTAATTCCGCACACTCTCTTTTCTGTTGACTGGATCCCCAAATACCGAAAATTGTTAATAATTGATTTTAATCTTTGTAGAAGGATGGCAGGGGTTACTCCGCCTATTTTAAGCTTACTAGAAAGCACTAATGAGATTTAAGTATAATGATGTAGTAGAAACATTCACATCAGGTTGGTGCTCAAGACTCTTTTAATAAATATATGTAGACCCGTGAGCTGGAAACTCTCTCTTCTCCCTCTGATGAATGTACCAAGTAAATTCCAACTCTTTAAATTTGAGACTGATATGGAAAGTCTTATTTAATGTCCTTCATATGAAGAAATAGAGGGATATTGTAAGATGGATGTAGAATGAACTTTAATCGACATGTGGCCTTGCTGTGCCTAGTCTAGGAAATGGTTGGTTGAAGGACTGCCTAAAATGGGGAAATAATGTGTTTTGTTACCAGCACCCTTCGGCACAATAATTATACAAAAACAAAAAAGAACCAGCAAAATCTTGTTGTAAGAGATCGTGTGCTTCGTGTGTAACATCTTGGGATTAAAATAAATCCAGGTTGACTTTTTTATCTTTTGTATTAAATAGAATGACCTGGACCCCATTTATTTTCATGAACAATGTGATTATTTTGTTAATGGCATAAAACAACACAGATTTCAAAGAACTTGTCTTACTGATCTGGTGGGACATTTGGTTCCTTTCATGTTCTATTACTCAATTCAATGCTAAAAGGTTGACAATAATTGTCTGTTGACGTTTCGCAGAGGTGCCTGCTTGCAAGGCCCTGCAATGCAGAGAAAACACACAGTGCATAGAAGAAAAGACAGGAAAGTTAACTTGTTCATGTATGCCTGGTTTTCAGAACATTACAGGAACGTGTGTAGGTAAGAACTTTGAATCTTCCTGATCCTTTTTCTCAGAATGTAACTGAAAAGTCAAGAGTGGGAATTAATTTTTAGGCAAATTTCCTATTTTGTTTTTAAAATGATGTTCCTGTTAGAAGTAGACTGTAACTAGATAGATACATCGGAATTGTCTTCATCCTTCATTTCTTATCTCCTTTTCCTGGTGGCCATGCTTTTCAGCAATAGATCTAGATAGTTCAAATTACTGTTTGGCTGCCATGCTATGAGCAAATACTTCAACTCATTTACTATTTGTCTTGTCTATGTCTACAGGAAAGCTGTTCAGTGACCACCATTTATTTTAGATTAATCAAAGTGTTCTAAGTAATGAGAAGTTACTGATAAAGTGAGAAATGTCAGTGGTAAAGACAGGAAATGGAAGGCTGTGACAAAAGTAGAAGAAAGACAGAAGATTCAGGGTAAGGGCTGGGGATGAGTGTTCAGAGACAGGGTAGTCATGAAAACTTAAAAGAATACGGAAGGCCCTGGAAATGCTGAAGTAATATTAGCTCTCTTTATCTTACCGTAGATGTAGCCAGCCCTCCTGAGTATTTCTGGTACTTTAAAAAATATTGTGATATCCTTTTTTGATTGTAACATTCTCTGCCTAATGTTGTCAAGGCAAAAGGTGCCACAGAGCACTGTCAAACAAAAATTAGAAACATAGAAAACCTACAGCACAACACAGGCCCTTCGGCCCACAAAGCTGTGCCAAACATGTCCCTACCTTAGAAATGACTAGGCTTACCTATAGCCCTCTATTTTTCTAAGCTCATGTACCTATCCAAAAGTCTCTTAAAAGACCCTATCGTATCTGCCTGCACCACTGTTGCCAGCAGCCCATTCCACGCACACACCACTCTTGAGTAAAAAACTTACCCCTGACATCTCCTCTGCACCCAGCACCTTAAACCTGTGTCCTCTTGTGGCAACCAATTTCAGCCATGGGAAAAAGCCTCTGACTATCCACACGATCAATGCCTCTGTTTATCTTATACACCTCTATCAGGTCACCTCTCATCCTCCGTCACTCTAAGGAGAAAAGGCCAAGTTCACTCAACCTATTTTCATAAGGCATGCTCCCCAATCCAGGCAACATCCTTGTAAATCTCCTCTGCACCTGTTCTATGGCTTCCACATCCTTCCTGTAGTGAGGCGACCAGAACTGAGCACAGTACTCCAAGTGGGGTCTGACCAGGGTCCTACATAGCTGCAACATTACCTCTCAGCTCCTAAATTCATGATTAATGAAGGCCAATAAACCATACGCCTTCTTAACCACAGAGTCAACCTGCGCAGCTGCTTTGAGTGTCCTATGGACTCAGACCCCAAAATCCTTCTGATCCTCCATACTGTCAAGAGTCTTACCATTAATACTATATGCTGCCATCATATTTGACCTACCAAAATGAACCACTTCACACTTATCTGGGTTGAACTCCATCTGCCACTTCTCTGCCAATGTCCCGCTGTAACCTCTGACAGCCCTCCACACTATCCACAACACCTCCAACTTTTGTGTCATCACCAAACTTACTAATCCATCCCTCCACTTCCTCATCCAGGTCATTAATAAAAATCCCGAAGAGTAGGGGTCCCAGAACAGATTTTTGAGGCACACCAATGGTCACCGACCTCCATGCAGAATATGAGCCATCTACAGCCACTCTTTGCCTTCTGTGGGCAAGCTAGTTCTGGATCCACAAAGCAATGTCCCCTTGTATCCCATGCCTCCTTACTTTCTCAAAAAGCCTTGCAATAAACCTTATCAAATGCCTTGCTGAAATCCATATGCACTACATCTGCTGCTCTTCCTTCATCAGTATGTTTAGTCACATCAAATAGATATTATGATGGTGAGGCAAACTTATCTCTCCGTAACTGGAAGGACATGTTGAGTAGACAAGATAGGCATTATGCTGATAAACCCAACAGCCTTTTATATTTCAGGCAAAACTCTGCCTATGGTAGCTGGATTAACTGGTGAATTACTATGAAGATGACTAAGTAACCTTAAATCCTGGAATCTTCTTCCAGATATTATGAACTGTAACGTTTTAGAAATGAACCAGCAGCAGTTGACTACACATGAAGTCTGATTTTGATGTTAAAACCACTATCTTTATTAGCAACTACTTATAATTTAGTAACTTAAACCAAGATAAACAATAGTTAACAGTGTTATGTGTATATATGTGTTTAAATATAACTCCCAAACTATATTGAGCTTGGAGGGGGAACAAGGCTTAGAGTCTTGAGATGGTAAAGTAGGGAAAGTTCAGTGGTAGGAGAGAGATATTTGTAATCCAGGGTAAATGTAGAGAGAAGACAATTATGTTGAATTCTGCAGGTTTCACAATGGTAAAACGAGATAACAGTTGCTGTAGATTTTATCCATTGTCGTTCCAAATCCACATACGAATTATCACCGAAAGTGACTTGTCACAGGGATATTGTGTTCAAGTGAATTACCACACCACATACCCAGGCAAGGGTTAACACATAAGTGGACCCCACAGGATATCCCAAACAAAATCCACTCCTATGGATTATACGAGGTGACCGTCACACATTCGTTGTGCACTGTATGCCAATGATCAACCCACCCTCGTGGGCATTGGAGAGTTCCAAGCCCCAGCTACGACAAGCTGAAGCTACTGGCTTTTCCCAGTCAGCCTGTGTGGTGAACTATATATACCTGTCTGGACATGCCCCCTGCTGACATCTCCTGTGGCTGCTCCCACAGACCCCTGTATAAAGGCGATCAAGGCCTGAGCCCGGCCTCTCAGTCTCCAGGATGTAGTATGGTGGTCACTCAGTGTTTGTTCCATCTTCCAGTCAATAAAAGCCGATATCTCGCCTTTACATCTCAGAGTGAGTTATTGATGGTGCATCAGCCTGTCTCTCTCTCTCTCTCTCCCCTCCCTCTCTCTTCCTCTCACCTCTCCCCCTCCCCCTCCCTCTCTCCCTCTCTCCCCTCGTCCCCCTCATCTCTCTCTCTCTCTCTCTCTCTCTCTTTTAAACATTCACAAGCAACAGTGTCACCCTGTGACTGATGTCATAGTCCCGCCTCCCTTAGGTACTGTCTTAAAGTGACAGTCCACAGCAAATGAAACCTATGGGTTCTTAACACTCCCCCCTCCCCAAAAAGGAAAATTTTGATCTGCAAGAGCAAAATATTAACTGTAAACTACAAAGTATAAAATAATACATGTATGGTTATCATATAACATATTGCAGAAGCGTATACAAATACCAGATTCTACTTCACTATTAAAGATGCATTGCAAGCTTAACATCTGGAAAGACAATTGCCAATTATATTGTCCTTGCCTTTTATATGAGTTATCATCAGTGTAGCCCCCGGCACACCTTAGGCTCGCTCAGCTCACTTCCATCTAGGGGGAGCAGCCTTCGGCCCCGCCAAACTGGGTTATCAGCTTATGTGGATGCTGTGTGATGTCCCCACCTTGCCAAAAAACAGACAGTACACCATATGTGATTAAATGATTACACTTTATAGAGCTTACTAGAACTAAGTGACTAATAATGATACAGTATATATGAAGGAAAAGAAAATAAAGAAAAAGTGCCAAAACTTATCAAAGTCCAAACCACTTCATGCACAACTGTTGGAGCTCAATTAACGAAGTCTTCTGGCCACCATTAGATCCCCTCAGACCTCCTCGACTCGTAGCTCAGGACCACCCGAAGTGATCAACCAGTCTTCGTCTCCTCGCCGAAAACCCTGGCCTTGGACCCCCGCTCGGGGTCCGTTCTGTCACCCAGCTTACAGCATCGTGTCCTCTCTCTCTCTCACCCCCTCGTACTGACTCCCCAAAAGCCCGCCAACACTCCTCACTCAACAGACCCACTAGAAGAATAACCTCTATCCTGTTTGGTTAATAAATGAATACAATTCTTGTTATCAGTAATTTTAACCAAACAAGCTGCGAGAGAAAGCATTTATCATAACAAAGAAGCATTCCTACTTTTAACAAAACAAAGAAGCCATTTTGATTAACATACGCAGTAACAAAAAAAAGAAACCCCCTTACATAAGATTCTTGCAAAATCAGACTCCAATTTAACAACCTCCTGTTTTTGTCCTTTACTTTACTCAAAAACACCAGTGGATTATGATCTGTGTAAATCAGAAGTGGTTTCTGAGCTGGGCAAACATACACATCAAAATACTGCAAAGCCAAAATAAGTGACAATAACTCTTTCTTTACGGTAGAATAATTTCGTTGATGCTCATTAAATTTCCTTGAAAAGTAAGCCACAGGATGTTCAACATCATCATTACCCCTTTGTAGTAACACTGCTCCTGCAGCTTCAGCACTGGCATCCACAGCTATACAAAATGGCTTTGCCCTGAGCACAAGTTAATGACATAAAATGGCTTTTAACTGATCAAATGCCTCCTGACAAAGTTCTGTCTAAACAAACATTTCACCCTTCTTCAGGGGGTTAGTCAAAGGAAGAGCAATATCAGCAAATTTCTTACAGAACTTACAATAATATCCAACCATTCCCAAAAACCTTCCAAGAGCCTTTCTGCCCGTTGGAATGGGAACTTCAGAAATTGCCTGAACAGGAGCTAATTCACCTTGACCCACCACATAACCAAATTAGGACACCTTGGCATGGCCAAATTCACTCTTAGCTAAGTTAACTGTAAGGTTGGCCTTGGAAAGCCTGTCAAACAGCTTTTCCACTGCAGAAATGAGCTTCCCAAGTGTCATTTCCTGTGACTAAATCATCAATATAAGCATCTGTGTGTTCTAACTCTCGAATTACAGAATTAATCATTTTCTGGAACGTTCCTGGAGCATTTTTCATCCCAAATGACAAAACATTATATTCATACAACCCAGAAGGTGTCACAAATGCAGAAATTTCTCTACTTCTATCTATCAATGGAACACACCAATACCCTTTTAACAGATCAATCTTCATAAGAAACTTAGCTTTTCCAACTTTACCTATGCAATCATCCACTCTAGGGATGGGATAAGCATCTATTTTTGTTACGGCATTCACCTTTCCATAGTCAGTTTAAAACCTAATACTACCATCTGGTTTAGGTACTATAAAACAAGGTGAACTCCAATCTAAAGTTGAAGTCTTAATAATACCATTTTTCAGCATATACTCAATTTCTTGTTTAGCTATTTTACATTTTTCCAGGTTCACGCGAAAGGGTGTTGCTTAATCGGCATGGCATCCCCAACATCCACATCATGTGATGTGATTGTGGTTCGGTTTGAAACATCAGGAAATAAATTTTTAAACTTCAAATGTCATTGTTATGGCTGCAAATGAGCCATCTTGTTATCAATGTTTTGGAAAATAATCGAATTTGTTAATCTCACAGAGACAACGTTTGTCTTAGAATAAACCTCAGGTGAATCAATTAATTTGTATTCAGGGTTGCCAGACTCATTTGTTTTGACAATAACATTCACAGATGGTGCCTGCTTGTCAAAGTAAGGCTTCAATATATTTGTATGTACTACCTGTGTTGCTTTACTTCGGTCAGGTGCTTTGACAACATAATTTACATCATTAGTTTGAGAGACTATTTCATACGATCTGTTGAATTTTGTCTGGAGTGGGTTTGTCAACATTGTAACACCAATACCTTATCTCACACTTGGAAATTCCTTTTACAAGCCTGTTTATCAAACAAATGCTTCATTTTGTCTTGAGAAGCCTTTAAATTTTGTCTGGCTAGGCTACAAGCTTTGTGTAATCTATCCTTGAATTTCAAAACATAATCCAACAAACTGACATCCATGTCCTCATTAATCCACTGTTCCTTTAACAAGGTCAAAGGTCCCTTAACTCTATGACCAAATACAAGTTCAAACGGACTAAAGCCCAGTGATTCCTGTACCGATTCTCTTACAGCGAATAAAATCAAATGAGCTCCCTCATCCCAATCCTTCTCATTTTCAACAAGGTATGTCCTAATCATTGTTTTGAGAGTAGGATGAAATCTCTCTAAAGCCCCTTGTGATTCTGGATGATATGCAGACCACATAATTTGTTTGGCTCCCAGTTTATAAATTACCTGCTGAAATAATCCAGATGTAAAATTACTTCCTTGATCAGACTGTATTTCTTTAGGCAAACCAAATAAAGTTAAAAAAAAACTTTATGAGAGCCTTTGACACAGTTTTAGCCTTGATATTTCTGAGAGGTATGGCTTCTGGAAATCTGGATGCTGGACACATGATAGTCCGCAAATACTGATGGCCAGCTTTAGTCTTTGGCAATGGGCCAACACAATCCACAATAACTTTGGGAAAGGTTCACCAAATGCAGGAATAGGCTGGAGTGGGGCCACTGGAATGACCTGATTAGGTTTACCCAGAACTTGACAAGTGTGACAAGTCCTGCATCTTTCCTCAAATTAAACCAGTAAAATTCTTTTATAACCCTGTTTACAGTTTGTTCACACCTAGATGGCCACCTAAGGGCATTCTATGGGCTAAATTTAAAATCTTGTTCTTATAAAGTTTAGGAACTACAACTTGGTGAACAATGCCCATTCCTCACTTGCATGTATAGCACGTGGTCTCCACTTCCTCATTAACACCATCCTCGAGATAATACCCTACTGGCACTTTCTTAATCTCATCATCTAAAAGAGCTGTTTCTTTTAAAGCTGCAATCTCAGGGTCTTGGTTCTGTTCTGCTATAAGCTCCTTCCTAGACAGAGAGAAATCTTTCGCAACATTTTTAATACCTGAATCCTGATGAAACAATGAAGGCAGACAAGTCATCACAACCTGAATCCTGAGTTTGGTTATCATGCTGCACAGAACTGTCTGCATCGGCTGACTCCTTAGCCGTACTTCGAGTTACTGTGCAGGAGGGGTAAATGGTAGAATCCATCTGTGGGTCATCGGTTGTTGGCTTATTTGTCAGCTGCACCGCAGGAACAAATTTACCACTCACCAGGTCATTCCCTAACAACAAAGAAGCATCTTCCACCGGTAAACTGGAGCATAGTCCTATCTTAACAGGTACTGAAACCAACCCTGACTCTAAAGTTACCTTGTGCAGCAGCACAGAAACCATGCAGCCCCCAATGCCTTTAACAAGATTTACCTCACCAAACTTTAGAACACTGTTTAATATAAGTGACTGAGAAGCCCCAGCATTTCGAAGAATTTTCACTGGTATCGGGGCTGTCCCTTCATTCATTGACACAAACCCATCTGACAAAATGATCGAATCCCTTCCTAATTCTGTCAGACCTTTCAGTCCTTAACAGAGGCTCATCAGAATGTGCAGACCCCTGTGGATTTTTAGGTGTTTCACAACACTGAATACAAACATTTGGGACTGCCTCCTTTTCCTTCTTCTTTGGGATGGAACAATTAACCATAACATGACCAGCTTTCTTACAATAGTACCAAACAAGATCAGAATATTTCTCCTTCACTTGCTTCCCTTCATCCTTACTTTTGTCACTACTCCCAGATTTAATTTCCGGTTTACACTGACTACCCATGCTACTCTTTTGAAAACCTTTACTCGGGGTAAACTTAACCTTGTGGGTTAAAGCAAACTCATCTGCTAATTTAGCAGATCCTTGCAAAGTGGCAGCATCCTTTTAATCTAAATATGCCTTTATGTCATTAGGGACGCGCCTCTTAAATTCTTCAATTGAAACCAACTCTTTCAAGCTGTTAAGATCATCATTCACATTTTTAGATGCGCACCAAGGGTCAAAACATACAGACTTCTCATAAGCAAATTCCACATAAGTCTGGTTCATAGATTTCCCCAAATTTCAAAACCTTTGCCTATAGGCTTCTGGAACCAACTAATAAGCTTTAAGTACAGTCTGTTTCACTATCTCATAATCAACAGCCTCTCCAATTGATAAGGCAGAGTAAGCTCGTTGAGCCTTACCCTTAACTACACTCTGTAACAAAAGAGACCAGCTTTCTTTTGGCCACTTTTGATTCTGAGCCACTTTCTCAAAATGCTGGAAGTGTTTATCAACCTCAGTCTCATCAAATGGAGGGACCAGTTTAACTTCCTGGCTGGCAATAAACAGTACAACCAACTCCTTAGAGGCAGCAGCTTCTTTCTTGGGACTTAACTTATCCAATACAAACCGCCTCTGTTTTTCTGCTTCTTCCCTCTGTTTGTCTGCCTCTCTGGCATCAAACTGCTTCTGTCTTTCTTTGTCCTCAATCTGTACTTTAAGCATATCACACTTCAATTGTTCCAGTCATAACTGGATCTCCCTTTTACTCACAGGAAACCTCTTTAACACCTCCTCAACAAACACCCGCATAGATAATATAGTTTTCAACTATTTTCCTCTGAATCTCTGGCTTCCTCGGAGCCTGCTTTATCCCAGTAAGGTTCAGTGCATTAGCAATAGCGAAAACTACATCCTTTCTGGCTTTTCCTGATGCCTCAGAGGTTGGCTCTTCCAGAAATGCCTCAACACAAATATCCATTGCTGCTGATTTCCACACACACAAATAAATCAAAAGAGAAGTGGCCATTGAGATCGATAATCAATTGATAAATAAGCACCAAATTTTGTTCATTTCACGGACGAGACCCCAATTCTGTTACAAACTGTGATGTTTTAGAAATGAACCAGCAGCAATAGACTACATGTGAAGTCTGATTTTGATGTTAAAACCACTATCTTTATTAGCAACTACTTATAATTTAGTAACTTAAACCAAGATAAACAAAAGTTAACTGTGTTATGTATATATATGTGTTTAAATATAACTCCCAAACTATATTGAGCTTGGAGGGGGAACAAGGCTTAGAGTCTTGAGATGATAAAGTAGGGAAAGTTCAGTGGTAGGAGAGAGATATTTGTCATCCAGGGTAAATGTAGAGAGAAGACAATTATGTTGAATTCTGCAGGTTCCACGATGGTAAAACGAGATAACAGTTGCTGTAGATTTTATCCATTGTCATTCCAAATCCACATACGAATTATCACCGAAAGTGACTTGTCACAGGGATATTGTGTTCAAGTGAATTACCACACCACATACCCAGGCAAGGGTTAACACATAAGTGGACCCCACAGGATATCCCAAACAAAATCCACTCCTAAGGGTTATACGAGGTGACCATCACACATTCGTTGTGCACTGTCTGCCGATGATCAACCCACTTCCAAACCCCAGCTATGACAAGCTGACTCTCTCAGAAACTGTTGATCTCCTGGGACTCTGAAAAAAACCCCCAAAAAATTCAGTTCTTCAGGTGAAAATACCTTGTTAATGAGAGATATCAGACGGGAATGGCCAGACTGGTTGAAGCTGACAGGAGGGTGACAGTAACATAAATAACCATGCTCTGCAACGGTGAAGTGCAGAAGAGCATCTTTGTTTGTACAACATGTCAATTCTTGAAGTGGCCACTAAGTGCATTTCTGAGCAACTACAAGTAATATGAATTGTAAAACTTCTTACATGTTCACCGGACTCTTATTGAATTTCCCAACAAAATGGCTGTTTCCTAGATCAAGCTATCTGTACAAGATTTAATGATGGCTGATCCCTTCCCCTTCTTCTGAACCCCATTCCCAGGCCTTCTCCCTGTAATCTCTGATGCCATATCCCATCAAGAACCTATCAATCTCTGCCTTAAATGTACCCAATGACCTGGCCTCCACAGCTGCTTGTGGCTGCCCTCTGGCTAAAGAGATTTCCCCGCATCTGTTTTAAATGGTCGTCCCTCTATCCTGAGACTGTGCCCTCTTGTCCTAGACTCCCCCATCATGGGAAACATCTTTTCCACATCTACTCTGTCTAGGGCTTTCAACATTCAAAAGGTTTCAATGAGATACCCCCTCATCCTTCTAAATTCCAGAGAGTACAGACATAAAGCCATTAAATATCCCTCGTATGATAACCTTTTATTACCGAAATCATCTTTATGAACCTCCTGTGGATCCTTTCCAGTTCCAGCACATCTATTCTTAGATGAGAAACCCAAAACTGTTCACAATACTCAAGGTGATCAGTGCCCTATGAAGCACCAGCATCACATCCTTGCTCTTGATTTCAAGAACTCGTGAAATGAATGCTAACATTACAGTTAGCTTCCACACCACCGACTCAACCGGCAAGTTAATATCTAGTGGTGTTCTGCACAAGGACTCCCAAGTCCCTTTGCATCTCAGATTTTTGGATTTTTTTCCCATTTAGAAAATAGTCTGCACATTTATTTCTACTACCAAAGTGCATGGCCATGCATTTTCCATCTTTGTATTTCATTGGCCACTTTCTTGCTCATTCTCCTAATCTGAGTCCTTCTGCAGCCTACCTGTTTCCTCAACACTACCTGCCCCTCCACCAATCTTCATATCATCTGTAAACTAGGCAACAAAACCATCTATTCCATCATCTAAATCATTAATGTACAGCATAAAAAGAAGTGGTCCCAACACCAACTCCTGCAGAACACCAATGTCACTGGCAGCCAACCAGAAAAGGATCCTTTTATTCCCACTCACTGCCTCCTACCAATCAGCCAATGCTTTAACCATGTCAGTAACTTTCCTGTAATGCTAACGGCTCCTAACTTGGTAAGCAGCCTTATGTGTGATACCTCGTCAAAGGCCTTCTGAAAGTCCAAATATAAAACATCCACTGCATCCCCTTTATCTCTCCTACTTGTAATCTCCTCAAAGAATTCCAACAGGTTCATCAAGCAAGGTTTTCCCTAAAGGAAACCATGCTGACTTTGTCCTTTCTTGCCCTGTGTCACCAAGTACTCCATAACCTCATCTTTAATAATTGACTCCAACATCTTCCCAACCACTGAGGTCAGGCTAACTAGTCTGTTATTTCCTTTTTACTGCCTTCTTCCTTTTATAAAGAGCAGAGTGACATTTGCAATTTTTCGGTCCTCTGAAACAATGCCAGATTCCAATGATTTTTGAAAGATCATTTTTAATGTCATCACAATCTCTAACACTACCTCTTTCAGAACCCTAGGGTACAGTTCATCTGGTCCAAGTGACTTATGTACCCTTAGTTCTTTCAGCTTTTTGAGCATCTTCCCTCTTGTAATAGTAACTGCACTCACTTCTCTTCCTTCACACACTACAAGACCTTGCACACTGCGAGTGTCTTCCATAGTGAAGACAGATTCAAAATACTCATTTAGTTCATCTGCCATCTCCTTGGCCCCCATTATTATTTCTCCGGCCTCATTTTTTAGTGGTCCTATTTCCACTCTCATCTCTCAAAGATATTACATACTTGAAAATGATTTTACTATTTGCTTTGATATTGTTTGCTAGCTTGCTTTCATATTTCATCTTTTCCCTTCTAACGATTCATTCAGTTGCTCTTTGAGGGTTTTTAAAAGCTACCCAATCCTCTATCTTCCCATTGCTTTTTTGTATGCCCTCTCTTTTGTTTTTACATTAGCTTGTCAGCTACAGGTGTACTACTTTGCCATTTGCGTAGTCCTTTGTTTTTGCAATACATCTATCCTGCACCTTTCTCATTTTCCCCAGAAACTCACACCATTGCTGCTCTGCTGTCATCCCTGCCAGGATCTCCTTCCAATTTACTTTGGCCATCTCCTCTCTCATACCACTGTAATTTCCCTGACTCCACTGAAATACTGCTACATCAGACTTTAATTTCTCCTTATCAGATTTTAAATTGAACTCAATCATATAGTGATCACTGTCTCCTAAGGGTTCTTTTCCCTTAATATCCCTAATCACCTCCAGATCATTACTGTTCTGGGACTCCTTCTCTTTGTGATTTTTATAAATGACCTAGATGAGGAAGCGGAGGGATGGGTTAGTAAATTTGCTGATGACAAAAAAGGTTGGAGGTGTTGTGGATAGTGTGGAGGGCTGTCAGAGGTTACAGTGGGACATCGATAGGATGCAAAATTAGGCAGAGAAGTGACAGATGGAGTTCAACCCAGATAGATGTGAGGTGGTTTATTTTGGTAGGTCAAATATGATGGCAGAATATAGTATTAATGGTAAGACTCTTGGCAGTATGGAGGATCAGAAGGATCTTGGGGTCCGAGTCCATAGGACACTCACAGCTGCTGCGCAGCTTGACTGTGTGGTTATGAAGGCGTACAGTGTATTGGTCTTCATCTTCATGGCTGGAGGTGACTAGTGGGGTACCACAGGGCTCTGTATTGGGACCACAGCTCTTTACGATTTATGTCAATGATTTAGATGAGAGCATTGAAAACTATATCAGCAAGTTTGCTGACGATACTAAACTGGGTGGCAGTGTGACATGCGAAGAGGACGTTAGGAGAATACAGGGAGATTTGGATAGGCTGGGTGAGTGGGCAGATACTTGGCAGATGTCATTCAATGTGAATAAATGTGAAGTTATCCACTTTGGAAGCAGGAACAAGAGGGCAGAGTATTGTTTGAACGGTGTAGAGTTAGGTAAGGGAGAAATGCAAAGAGACCTAGGAGTCCTAGTTCATCAGTCAATGAAGGTGAATGAGCAAGTGCAACAGGCAGTGAAGAGGGCAAATGGAATGTTGGCCTTTATTACAAGGGGAATTGAGTACAAGAGCAAGGATGTCCTTTTGCATTTGTACAGGGCCCTGGTGAGACCACACCTGGAATATTGTGTACAGTTTTGGTCTCCAGGTTTAAGGAAGGACATTCTGGCAATTGAGGAAGTGCAGCGTAGATTCACTAGGTTGATTCCTGGGATGGCAGGGCTGTCTTACGCAGAGAGATTGGAGAGATTGGGCTTGTACACACCGGAATTGAGGAGATTGAGAGGGGATCTGATTGAAACGTTTAAGATAACTAAAGGATTTGATAGGATTGAGGCAGGAAATATGTTCCAGATGTTGGGAGAGTCCAGTACCAGAGGGCATGGATTGAGAATAAGAGGTCAGTTACTTAAAACAGAGTTGAGGAAGAACTTCTTCTCCCAGAGAGTTGTGGAGGTATGGAATGCACTGCCTCGGAAGACGGTGGAGGCCAATTCTCTGGATGCTTTCAAGAAGGAGCTAAATAGATATCTGATGGATAGGGGAATCAAGGGATATGGGGACAAGGCAGGGACTGGGTATTGATAGTGAATGATCAGCCATGCTCTCAGAATGGCAGTGCAGACTCGAGGGGCTGAATGGTCTAATTCTGCACCTATTGTCTATTGTCTATTGTCATCAACCATGGGAATGAGTTCAAGAGCTGAGAGGTAATGTTACACCTATATAGGGCCCTGGTCAGACCCCACTTGGAGTACTGTGCTCAGTTCTGGTCACTTCACTACAGAAAAGATGTGGAAACTATAGGCAGGGTGCAGAAAAGATTTACAAGGATGTTGCCTGGATTGGGGAGCATGCCCTTTGAGAGTAGGTTGAGTGAACTTGGCCTTTTCTTCTTGGAGCGTAAGAGGATGAGAAGTGACCTGATAGAGGTGTATAAGATGATGACAGGCATTGATCATGTGGATAGTCAGAGGCTTTTTCCCAGGGCTGAAATGGCTAACATGAGAGGACACAGTTTTAAGGTGCTTGGAAGCAGGTACAGAGGAGATGTCAAGGGTAAGTTTTTTACATAGAAAGTGGTGAGTGTGTGGAATGAACTGCTGGCAGTGATGGTGGAGGCGGATACAATAGGGTCTTTTAAGACACTCCTAGATGGGTACATGGAACTAAGAAAAACAGGGTTAACAGCAACCTGAGGTAATTTCTAAAGTAAATACATGTTCGGCACAGCGTTGTGGGCCAAAGGGCCTGTATTGTGCTGTAGGTTTTCTATATTTTTATGTTTCTATTACATAACATGCAATCTACTAAAACTGATTCCTTAGTAGGCTCAATGACAAGCTGCTCTAAAAAGCTATCTCATTGGCATTCAACAAATTCACTCTCTTGAGATCCATTTCCAACCTGATTTTCCCAATCTACCTGCATGTTTAAATCTCCTATGACTATCAAAACTTTGCCCTGTTGACACACCTTTTCTATTTCCTGTTGAAATCTGTGGTCCACATCTCAGCCACTGCTGGGAGGCCTGTATATAACTGCCATCAGCGTCCTTTTACCCTTGTAGTTTCTTAACTCAACCCACAAGGATTCAACATCTTCCAATCTTATTCACATCATTCCACTGATTTGATGCTGTTCTTTACCAGCAGGGTCACCACCCCCTCTGCCTACCTTCCTATCCCTCTGATACAACATGTAACCTTGGACATTCAGCTCCCAACTACAACCATCCGTCAGCCATGATTCAGTGATGGCCACAATATCATACCCGACAATCTGTAATAGTGCAACACGATCATCCACCTTATTTTTCATACTCCATGTATTGAGATACAACATTTTGAGTGCTGTATTTGATTCTGCATCCCTAATGCGCTGATACTCACCCTGCTGGCTGCAATTTTGTCCTATCATCTGCCTGCCCTTCCTGGCAGTCTGACTGCACGCTTTCTTTGCTTTTTTAACTCATCCTATCCTGAGTTCCTTCATTCCAGTTCCCACCCCCTTGCCAAATAAATTTAAACTCTCCCTAGCAGCTCTAATCAACCTGCCCGGGAGAATATTGCTTCCCCTCGGGTTCAGGTGCAACTTGTCCCTTTTGTACAGGTCATAACCTACTCCAGGAGAGATCCCAATGATCCAAGAACTTGAAGCTCTGACCCCAGCACCAGCTTCTCAGCCACACATTTATCTGCCATGTCATCCTGTTTCTCCCTTTATTTGCACATAGCACAGGTAACAATCCAGAAATTACTGTCCTGGAGATCCTGCTTCTCAGCTTTCAGCTTGGCTCTCTCAATTCTCTCTTCAGGACCTCATTGCTTTTCCTTCCTATGTCATTGGCACCAAGAGATCTGGCTGCTCTCCCTCCCTCACTTGAAAGAAATAGGTTGAGAAAGAACTTTGCATTAAAGTGACAGAAAGAATAAAGAAATAATGAAAACAGAGGGAATTTTGCAGAAATACAGCCAAAAACTTGATAAGATTTTGCAATGTCTGGTATTGAAATTGATTCAATGTGATAGTTTAAGAGGAAATTGTGTAAACTTTATTTCCAAAAGTGTCTTTATCCTTAAAATTTGCAAATGTATAATAAAAGAAAATATTGGATATCTATGTTTACTGTAGGAAACATTATTCAGTAGACAGCAAAATTGTAAAATTAAGTTTGTATCAGGACAGAAGTTATTTCCTTAACATACCCTTCACTAGAAATAGCCTTGGAACTTTTCACAGATTCCAACCCATCTTGTGTAACGGATAGAAACCCTTAAGCTGTGGCCTTCCCCATAGAGTCTTTGAGGTATCTGCATCAAAATTTAGTGGTCCAATCTCTTGGATTGCGGATATCCAAAATGTTCAGCTGTGGATTGATATTTGCTTTGGAAGAGCAACAAAAGGGATATTTCATTGAGCTGAATATGTTCAGGACCAGTTGATGGGTGTCACTGTTTGTGCTTTGGAATTACGTAAACAATTAAGGGGAAAAATGTATCAAAGGCCTAAGGAAAGAGTTGATTTGTAATTTTAGGCAGATGTTCAATAGGTTCATTATCACATACAGTACAGGAGATGAAATGCCTGTCTTCTTTACTGAAGTTTCAGCAAATTTTCTATCTACTTCAAAGACTTTTTTTTGCCTCTGAAAATATATGTTAATTGACCATGTTTGGATAAAGGAGATACCACAGTGTAAGAATTAGAGCATGCTTACTCTTAAGTTAATGATAATCCACTGGTTAGTATTAACGTCAAAATATTGGTTAGACTGCACTTAACCGTACGGTGTATCGTTCTGGTCAATACATTACATGAAATATATGGTAGTAATAGAGAGAGTACAGAAGAGGTTCACAAGGTTGTTGCCTGGAATGAAGAGCTGTAATTATACAGAGAGTTTCGCTAGGCTGGATTTATTTTTGCTTCACTATTGGAGGATGATGGTGAACTTACAGAGGTTTATAGAATGATGAGATGCTTAGAAAGGGTAGAAGTCAAAATCTTTTTTTCTGGCTAGGTGAGTCTAGAACCAGAGGTCATAAGTATGAGGGGAGAAATTTCATGGAAATCTGAGGAGTTTTACCACATAGCTTGGTAAATATCTTAAATGAATTGCCAGAGAAAATAATGGATGCATTTGGAGAGGCACCTACATGTAGATAGGAAAGGCATGAGGGAGACAGGCCTAATTCAGATAAATAGGATTAGCATAGTTAGACATCATCATAAGCATGGGTGAGGTGGGCTGAATGGGGCTGCTACTGTACTGTATGTGGAGCGGGGCCAAGTGGTTTAAGGCATTGGACTAGCAATCTGAAGGTTGTGAGTTCGAGCCCCACCTGACGCAGTGTGTTGTGTCTTTGAGCAAGGCACTTAACCACACCTTGCTCCAGTCCACCCAGCTGAAATTGAGTACTGGCAAAATGCTGGGGGTTAACCTCGCGATAGACTGATGTCCTATCCAGGGGGAGTCTCAGTCGCTCCACACCACGGAAACTGACATAAGCATTGGCCTGATGCTCGGGACAAACTTTAACTGTACTGTATGATTCACTGTGTAGATGGTGGTAACCATTGGCTTTATTTTGTTTTGGTGAAATTATGATATAAATTCTTTCTTCCATTTTGGGCTACTCCAGTTCTGGTATTAACGTATTTTAGCAAAATGTTTTTTAGTATTTAATAATGTTCAGTATTTTATGTAAAATCCTTTACTTGTGATTCCATACTCTAGCATTAAATCCATGTAATATGAATATCTGTGATGAGCATGCAGAGTGTGAATACTTTGATGAAGGAAAATACCAATGTACCTGTCATCCTGGTTACCATGGAAATGGAAAGCTGTGTTTGCCGTTCAACCCTTGCAGCATAAACAATGGTGGCTGTCCTAAAAATTCTACCAGCTGCAAGTACGAAGGTCCAGGGCAGGTACACTTAATTCATCACTGTACGGTTTGCGGGCTAACAACGTTTTCAGTTATCCAATTGACATGTTGGTTGCTCACTAAATTTAAATTTGTTGCTGTGAGCTGATCTAATTTAGCTGAACTTGCTCTGTTTACTTTCCTGCAACTTTGTTCAGAAATATATCATAGAAATCACTGAGATTGGAAAGCTCTAAATTTAATCTGTGGATTAGGAGCAATGGGGTGGTGGGGGAAATAGGAAATGACTTTCAATCTGTGGAGGATGGAAATAGATGCATTTGTATAGGAGTAATGAGAGACTTGGGAAAGATGAAGATCGCCCAAAATCTACCTTCTATTCACCACTGAGGCTCACACTAAAAGAATGCCTACTTCCATGGGGTGGTAGAAATATTCTTCACCTGAGGTACTTGGAATAGAGCTATGAGAATTAAGAACCTCTGTGGTACATGTATGATTTCAGGTTAAATATCTGTAGCCTCTGCCCCATTTATCAGAGTTAAAGATTACAATAGAATTTCCTTTCTTTAAAGTCATCTTGCAAGTGCAAAGATGGATTCATTGGCAACAATCCTTCAGAAGGTTGCGCCCTGAGAGAAGTTTGCAAGCCATCTCTCTGCAATAGTTCAGCAAAGTGCATAACAGTATCACCTGGAAACTTTAAGTAAGTATTACCTAAAAGTAATGAGCCATATCAAATCTAACCGTTGTAGTTGGATGCAATGAACACAATTTAAATATTCAGAGGTATAATGCAGAACTGCATTTGGCTGAGTCATAGTAAGCATGTACTGAAAGATGGGAGTGGGTGACAACTTGCCAAGAGTTGGGATTTGCATATTTGAAAATGAGTGACAGGTAGAACAAAATTCTTGGGCTCTGATTTGCCCGTGAGATTGAATTTTAAATGGGCACCAGGAGTGAAGCTGCAAATCAGTTGGGATCCTACTTCAGTTGTGTTATACAGATGATGTTTTCATGAAGAAATGGCTGGAATATGCAAAGCATTAAGATATCCCCGGACAATGGCTTTGCATAAATATTTAGTGAGACCAGGAAAAACTCATTAATATGGTGATGAGAAATATGCCATTGAAGTCATTGGGCAATGAGAACAAACACAACAATGGCTGTAGTCCTCTTAGCACAAAGCAGGTTGATAGAGGACATTTTGCCAGTCCCAGGATGTCAGTGCAGTGTCCGAGGTTTCAGTGTATTCAGCTACTGTGTCTGTCACTTTTCTCCAACAGGTGAGATTTAGGGAAGTTTGTTGAAGATTTCACAATGATCATTTTCACTGGCAGATCTCAGAAAGTGAAGCAGTCCAAGCTTTCATGTAACACAGTCAAGACAAAGGCTGATAAAACAGCAAGTAACATTCACAGAGTTGGGGTATAGCTATAGCCTAGAGAAAGGGCAATCAGCTCAATCAATTCTACATTGGCACATAGGTTTAACTAGACTACCTCCCTTGCCCTCTCCCTGCAGTGTGGCCTTCTTTTCATAGTTGTGCAGTTTTCTTCCTTTTAGGGACCCATCCAAGTCCCCTTTGAGCATTCAGTTGGATTTCAGTAGCCCTCTTTGCATTGCAATCCAACCACAACCATCTGCTATGAGGAAAAAAGTAGTATATGGTAATAACACTTCGTTTTTGTGCTCATAACCTTTATTTTGTGTTCTTTGGTACTTGAACTGTCTACCAATCGAAACGAAAACAAAAAAATGCTAAACTTTCTAGCACCTTCTCTTTGTCAAACTTATGTTATACAGAATCTCAACTATATCTTGATTTGCTGAGACTCCAGCAGTGTCTCCTTCGTGGGAAAATTCAATGTCAGTACCCATGCAATAATATGAGTTAATATTGTTGGTCCTTGATTAGCCCCATTTTGCTGTTCCATGCCTACAGCAGAGATTAAGGTTTTCTTTTATCTGATTTCCTTTCTACTTCCCCTCTAAACTTTCTGTGACCAGCGCAGTTCTTTCTTCTGTTAATGAGTTGATGTCTAGCATGTGTCTAATGCTTTTATTCTATTTCCTATCTCTTCTCTGATCCACTGAGCTCTGCCTTTCCTTATCTACTTTCTTCCTCGCCTGAATATACCAAGGCTAGAAATGAATCACTTCTTTGAAATCTATCACTGCTGCCTTGCAGTTTTACCCAACTATCTTTCATTCCAGTTTGCCTAGGTCAAATCTATACTCATTCCTTAGACAGTGGCTCTTCTTCAACAGATTATATTTGAATGGCAGTTCTGTATTCATGAATCAATTATCATTGTTTTGCAAGTTTTCCCCTGCTGATACTTATCCCTCTCTTCATTCCCCAGCTTTACTCCCTGGAACCAAGTCCAGAAATTCCTTTCTTCTCATTGGGTCAGAAATACAGTACATTGTTATAGAAAACTCTCCAGAACAAATTTCAAATATTACTGCCAGTTCACATCAGAATAACTGAAGATCTATTATCACAACTCTGGCTTTTACACAGCTTTGTAATTTCTGTACAGACTTGCTCTTCTCATCAGATATTGCCATTGTTAACATCCTCCGCCAGTTCCATGATGGGATGACTGCTCGGGTGATCAGAGGAGGATGAGAGTCCGAGCCCTTCCTTGTATACACAGGGGTGAGGCGGGGTGTGTGCTAGCGCCAGTGCTCTTTAACATCTTCCTCTTGTGTGTTAGCAAGCTTCTCCACAACAAGATTGAGGACAGCAGCGGTGAGGCAGTGGACGTCAGGTTAGATGGCAACCTCTTTGACATCAGGAGGATCCACACAACTACCAAACTCCGCAGAGAGCGGGTCCCGGAGCTGCAGTTTGCAGACGACTGTGTTCTTGTGGCCCATACTCTGGAGGATCTTCAGACTGTCCTTGCTGTGGCGGTGAGACCGTACAGCAGGATGGGGCTGACCGTCAATACCACCAAGACAGAAGTGATTTGCCAATGGAGTACCATTGTCCCACCCACCCTACCTGCCTTCACTGTTGGTGATGAAAAGCTGTCAGTAGTGCCATCTTTCAAATATCTAGGGAGCATTCTCTCTGAGGATAGCGGCATTGACAACAACATCTAGAGAAAGCCGCATTAAACAGGCACCAGCTGCCTTTGGGAGACTTGGGAATTACCTGGTGTGAGCAGGTGCCTCACACTGAAATACTTGTAAAGACCAACTGCAGAAGTATTGAGGCCACGATCACCTAGCATCAGCTGGGGCACGTGATAAGGATGCCCCCATGTCGGCTACCCCGCAGAGTGTTATACAGCCAGCTACACCATGGTCATCACTCAGCTGGAGGGCTGAAGAAGCGCTATAAGGATCAGATGAATAATGTTTTAAGGAAGTGCAAGATCAGACCCAAGGACCTGGAGGATGTTGTTGCTGACCGTAACATTTGGCGACAGCTGTGTAGGGACGGGGTTCGTATTCTGGAGATGGAAAGAACAACCAGAAGACAGCATAAGAGAGCCAGGAGAAATGCAGCCATGATTGCCATCACTACCACCACTATCTCATATACATATCCCACCTGCAATAGAGCTTGTGGGTCCAGGATAGGATTGTATAGTCATGAAAGATCTCACTGTTTTTAAAAAAATCTATCTATTTATTTATTTATTTATTTATTAAATTTTAGAAAATTACGAAGAATAAATGTGATGATAAATAGTGAGAAAAATAATATTAACCCTCCCCCTCCCCTTAACCCTCCCCCCTTAACCCCTTTCTAAAGAAAGAAAAAAAAAGAGAGATTGCCTGGATATCGGAGGATCCCCACATGCTTCATGGAGTTCAAAACAATTTTAATATTTATTTTTACTTTCCCCAATTATTTTATAATTTTATCTTCAAAGGACCTATGTATTTAATCCTATCTTTTGTAGGTATGGGAGCCAAATTTTCAAAAATATATCATATTCATTTCTTAGATTGTATGTAATTTTTTCAAGTGGAATACAACTATGTATTTCATTATTCCAATGATCCATAGTTAAAGGAGTTTAACAGATCTCACTGTTAAAGGAGTGGACATTGTCATTGGATTTTGATGGACAACTGAAGAAGAAGAGAAGAGAAGAAGAAGAATGTAACAGCTTCTCTATTTTTCTTATCTATAGATAAATTCACTTCAGGATATGTTCTCTTTACAGTGCTGCGTACTTCCTTTAAGTAATCCTTCCAACTGTCCACTATTTATCACCTCCCTCCACACCTTAATCATCTTCCCTATCTATCACACAAGAACCACACTGTAACTATCTCTAAGAAGAAGGACTGTAGCTATCTCTCCTTGATGTTCAATGGGGGATCACCTTTGATCAGATTTTCAGCTGGACCAGCCACCTACAAAAGCATGTCAGATTCTGGGCATAATGTAGCAATAATGTGCCTTCAGATATCTCAAAGTCTTTTCGGTATCTTCAATTGCCCGAGACAATTACATTCACCAAGCTCAACACTATACTTGCTTGCTACTCTATCTACAATCATAAACTTTCATCCCCTTCTCCACTGAAGTCCTGTGGTTGCGGGGTGTGCTGCCCTGAAAATGCACTACTTGATAAACACCTTCCAATATGCAACCTCTACCTCCAAGAAGGAGAGAGGCAGCAGTTGCATGGGAGCACAACCTCCTGAATGTTCAGAAATATATTGCTATGTCAGACCTAAATCCTGGAATTCTCTCCCCATATTATTGTGTGAGTATCTTTACTTGAAGGACTGCAGTTGTTGAGTATAGCCTTAATGGAAATAGATGTTGATCTCGCTAGTAGCTCTCATACACTAAATGATGAGCTCTTGGATTTCCTCATCATGGTACGTGCACTTTATTTGTCTGTCTTCACTGCACTTTTCCTGTAACTGTAGCTGCAACACTATATTCTGTATTTTGATTTCCTTTAATACAACCTTGATCTACTTTTGTATGGAATGATCAGTCTTGATGACAGGCAAACAAAAACGTTCTCACTGTGTCTTTATAAATGTGATACTGATAAATCAATTCTAATACCTATAGCATTACATCTTGATATAGTTAAATTAGAGTGAATGAAAATTTTAATTAAGGATTGTGACCACAAAATTCAGTAGTGCGTGAGGTCCAGAAGGTTGTTTGTATAGGCGCTGAATTCAGGAACTCCATTCTTGGCAAGCAACACGAAGAAAATGGGTTAATGTAGGTCTGGGTCACAGGGTTGGTGGGGTCATGGTTCAAGAGCCCAGAGTGGGCTGAAGCTAAAGGAACTGGCTGGAGAATGGGGCTGAATCATTTGGAAGTGGTCAGGACCTGGAGCAACACATAAGGTTATTGGCTGGAGAAGATGACTATTATTATCAATGGGGGGAGGGGATGTTCCAGGAATGGTGGAGATTGGAGGTGGGATTATAGGTGCTCTGGGTTATAGCTGCTAAGAGTTTGTGTGGAATTGGGTGTATCTATGTGAGGGTTGGGGCAGAGAAATCAGTATGGCATTACTGAGGGATCAATCAGCAGATTGGTGGTTTACAGTGGAGTATTTAACTTGAAGAGTTACTTCCCTCCCTTTGCTGGAATCCTGGTTTTAGCCATAGTCTGGCATGTCCCCTTTACTGAAGTTGCACTCATGGTCCAATGAATGACTATAATGACTCACAGTATCTGTAGTCTAGAGTCATAGAAATAATGTCCAGGAATTTGTTGCATGCCATTACGACCACTGTGCATTCTGGTGTTATATTAATGTGCAGAAAACACCTACCTCTGTAGAACTGGCAGAAAATCCTTTATATTTTGCTGTGAAACTGAATCACAAAGTATGGCAAATCTTAAGAGTTTTGTCAGCCAAGAGAAGCATATTGGAGATCTTTTATATAGCTCACACAAGCTTTGTGTGGACTTTTTTTTGGTTTCAAGAGTTTGTGAAAGAAGCTGACCTCAAGTTTATATCACATTTGTACAGAATTCACCCCATAATGCACTCATGAAATATTTTACTCTGTCATTTGTAATGAATTTATGTTAATGCTTGAAATGAAGAAATTCTTTCATTTTATCACCAACAGATGGATTTTTGAGCAAAGAATGAACTGCTAGAAGAAGTTATCAAGTCAAGCGTTTGTGTAGTTGTGCTCCATTATAGGAAGGATGTGGAGGCTCTGGAGAGAATACAGAAGAGATTCATCAGGATGCTTCCCGGATTAGAGTATACTAGCTATCAGGAGAGTTTGGAAAAGCTTAAGATTATTTTCTCAGGAGCATTAGAAGTTAGTAGGAGATCTAGCAGAAGTTTATAAAATTATAATAAGCCATAGAAAGGGTAGACTGTCTTTTTCCTGGGGTAGAAATATCAAAAACTGGAGGGTAAACCTTTAAGGTGAGAGGTTGAAAGTTTAAAGAAGATGTGCAAGGCAAGTATTGTTGCACAGAGTGGTGTGTGCCTGGAATGCACTACCAGAGCCTGTGGTGGAAGCAGACATGACAGCAGAATTTAAGGTAGATTTTGACAGGCACATTGATGTGCAGGAAATGGATGAATAGGCATGAGCAGGCAGATGTTGTTAGTTTAATTTGACATCAAGGTCCGTCAGACATTGTGGGCAGAAGGCCGGGTCCCTTTGCTGGACTGTTCTATATTCTAAGCAGCATCACTGGAAGCAAAATAAGTGGTCAGTGTATTAGGTTGAAACCCTGAGTCCTGATATAGGGTCTTTACCTGTAAAAGTGAACATACCTTTGCCTACACCAATGCTTTATGACCCACTGAGTTTACTCCAACTGCTTGTTTTTTTTTGCTTTAAATCCCAGCATCTGTGGTCTCTTAATTTTCCAGACAATTACTTAAATTTAATTTGGCTAGATTCAAGAATTGTATTAACATTGTTCATAGGAATGACAGAATTCGCTAAGTAATATATTTTTAGCTTACAAGTGGAAGAAGCATTTGTTGTGTTTTTGGCAGCAAATAAATTATATTTTCATTGGCTCACAATAATTGGTTTTATTCTTTGTTGTTTTCTTATTTCTGAGGTGTATCTGCAAACCAGGTCAAATTGGAGATGGACGGAAGTGCATTGGTTCCTTAAGGGAGGTGATCGGAAATCTAATCCCCTACCAGTATAGCGTGGCACCAATTACAATGTTCGGTAATTTTCTGAAATATTCTTAGAGTATAGTGCGGGCTCCTGGTATCTAGCCACTGTATTTATGGGAACTGGAGTCATTGTAAATGCTGTCAGACACTGACCTGGAAATTCTCTTGTTTCTCCAACATTTTGAAATATTACACAGGTGCATTGTACCTTAAAGCCAATCACAATGGGATATTTTGTGTGTCCACAGTGAATTTCCAGATTGTGGATCAGATCCTTCATATACTTTTCCATTGATGCTGCCTGGTAACATTAACAGGCATACAATGTGTAGTTTGCATCTCTTGCACAAAATTCTTTGTATTTGATGTACCGTGATTTCCAGAGGGTTAAGGCATTCTAATAATCTAGTCAAAGAGCCATCCTACTGAAGCTATTGCTTAAGGTAGTTTGAATACTCCCACAATTCCTCCCAACGTACCTCTACTCATTCACCATTGGATTGCATCTCTTTATCCTTGTCTCTATCCTTCTTGGCACCGAGCCCAGTCATAATACAGCATGCACCAATCATATTGTTTAAACTGATAAAAATGATCATTAGTTTTATGGTCATTCTGACAGCAAATTCTGTGCTAATATTAATTCAAAAAATAGCTTCATTATAATGTTCTAGTCACTTTGTAATTGAAATACAGTGGCATACAAATGTTTGGAGGCTTCTGCTCAAAATTTCTGTTACTGTGAATAGTTAAGTGAGTCGAAGATGAACTGATCTCCAAAAGTCATAAAGTTCAAGATGAAACATTCTTTTCAACATTTTAAGCAAGATTAGTGTATTATTTTTGTTTTGTACAATTTTAGAGAGAGAAAAACGAAAGGAGCACCATGCAAAAGTTTGGGAACCCCAAGAGATTTGAGCTCTCAGATAACTTTTACCAAAGTCTCAGACCGTAATTAGCTTGTTAGGGCTATGGCTTGTTCACAGTCATCGTTAGGAAAGGCCAGGTGATGCAAATTTCAAAGCTTTATAAACACCGACTCCTCAAACCTTGTCCCAACAATCAGCAGCCATGGGCTCCTCTAAGCAGTGGTCTAGCACTCTGAAAATTAAAATAAATGATGCCCATAAAGCAGGAGAAGGCTATAAGAAGGTAGCAAAGCGTTTTCAGGTAGCTGTTTTCTCAGGTAATTAAGAATTGGCAATTAACAGGAGCAGTAGATGTCAAGTTGAGGTCTGGAAGACCAAGAAAACTTTCTGAGAGAACTGCTCGTAGGATTTCCAGAAAAGCAAATCAAAACCCCCTTTTGACTGCAAAAGACCTTCAGGAAGATTTAGCAGACTCCGGACTGGTGGTGCACTGGTGGTCTACTGTGCAGCAGCACCTGCCCAGATATGACCTTCATGGAAGAGTCATCAGAAGAAAACCTTTCCTGCGTCCTCACCACAAAATTCAGCGTCATAAGTTTGCAAAGGAACATCTAAACAAGCCTGATGCATTTTGGAAACAAGTCCTGTGGATTGATGAAGTTAAAATAGAACTTTTTGGCTGCAATGAGCAAAGGTATGTTTGGAGAAAAAAGGGTGCAGGATTTCATGAGAAGAACACCTCTCCAACTGTTAAGCACGGGGGTGGATTGATCATGCTTTGGGCTTGTGTTGCAACCCGTGGCATGGGCAACATTTCACTGGTAGAGGGAAGAATGAATTCAATTAAATACCAGCAAATTCTGGAAGCAACCATCACACTGTCTGTAAAAAAGCTGAAGATGAAAAGAGGACGGCTTCTACAATAGGATAATGATCCTAAACACACCTCAAAATCCACAGTGGACTACCTCAAGAGGTGCAAGCTGAAGGTTTGGCCATGGCCCTCACAGTCCCCCGACCTAAACATCAGCGAAGAGCAGTGCATGCAAGACGGCCCAAGAATCTTACAGAATTGGAAGCCTTTTGCCAGGAAGAATGGGCGAAAATCCCCCAAACAAGGATTGAAAAACTCTTAGCTGGCTATAGAAAGCATTTACAAGCTGTGATACCTGCCAATGGGGGTGTTACTAAGTACTGACCATGCAGGGTGCCCAAACTTTTGCTTTGGGCCCTTTTCCTTTTTTGTTATTTTGAGACTGTAAAAGATGGCAATAAAAAAGAAATCTTGCTTAAAATATTAAAGAAATGTGTCGTCTTTAACTTTATGGCTTTTGGAAATCAGGTCATCTTTTACTCACTTAGCTATTCACAGTAACAGAAATTTTGACCAGGGGTGCCCAAACTTTTGCAAGCCTCTGTAAATCCATTTTGTTAATTTTGAATTAAGAAATATCTTCACTCTATATATCTTTTTATTTATCTTTTTCAGATAATGGATGTTTGCTAACATTGAGTAAAATGGGGCCTTTTACAGTTTTTCTTCCTCTTGTCAAAAACCAAAAGAAGATGGTAAGTTATAATAAACAATTAATATTTTTCCTGTTTATACCGAAAAATGTTTTTCTCCTAAAATCCCAGACTGACATTTTTGTACTAGGCACTGTTCAGGCCCAAACTTCTATGTTGATACTATGATAGATGGTCCATTGTTGAATGATGTATTAGAATATCAAGTCAACAGACCATTTGAGTTTAAATCCAGAGTTGCAGCAATGTTTTGCAGTCGTTGAATCAATAGAAAACATGACTCAGCCTGATCTACATAGTATTCGCCCCTCACTACAAGGAATTGGTGTTCCAATTTATTAGTACACTTGTATATTCACCTATCATATTGGCCAAAGTGGAAGCAGATAAAAAGAGAAAGGGAGATTGAAGCTTAGTGTGAAAGAGAGTTTTGCAAACTTGTGTTTGAAACTCTTTTTCGTATTTTATTATATCTCTACAAAGCTACCAGCTTTACATGGAATTATAAAACAGAGCAGGCTCGATGGGATGAATGATCTATTACTGCTCTTAAGTTTTATGGTCTAAAACCTGTAGGCTAGCACGCTAATTTGCAGGCTAAATGATAGCAACACCAATGATGCTTGATGCCTTGTGTCCAAGACCTGAATTATTTTCAGATTTGCAATTACGTTGTAGTTTTCAAAAAGGTGGCTCTTCTTGAGCATCCTTTCCAAATTGCATTTGGTTACTATAGTTGGAATATTTGAATAAGTAAATAGCCTTTTATCTTTGCTGGACGGACATGAATGGGCCTGTCTGAAAATTCAACCAGGTGAGTAAATGGACCTGTTGCATCTCCAGTGGGGTTTATTGGCTGGTTGGCTGTTTTTCTTGCAAGAAGTGTCCAGCAGTTCAAAGTCTCTCCTCGTGATTTGAGCCCTAGGCTAAGCTTTTCAATCCCAGTCTAATTCACCTTTGTTTTCCATGTATTTTTTTGCAAATTCTGTATGGTAATGTTGCGGTAGTTTCTGTGTCCATGTTCTAGTTACTTTCAGTTTGGGGGGAGGGTAGAACTGACCCTAGGTGGTTATCTGGAGTTTCGGCCTCTTTGTATTTCTGCTGTACAAATAATCACAAATAATCTTCCACTATCTACCAGTCCTAACCAAAGTTTTCAGAAACCCTGGTTAGATTTTCCTCTTTAAGCTTTTACTTCTTAACAAAACCTCACGTGAATCTTTTGTAGTGTGGGTTATCCGTTGGATCTAGTCGTCTGTTATTTAACCAAGCACACACAATGTCACTTTCTGGTTGAAACAATGCCTTTTACTAATTGAAAAACTCATTTTGGTGATTTTTGGTTTTGTTCCACTTTATGTATAATCCTTAGAATTCTACTTATGAACAATTCCAGCCTTGGTAACTTTTTGTATTCGCACATCTACTTTTTTGAAGTCAGTGGATTTGCATCCCTCGATGGATTTGCATTTCCTCAGTGTGCTGTACCCAGTATCTGCAAAGCAAGATTGACAACCTCTGTATGACTGGGTAACACTGTGCAGTTCAGAATTCAATACCAAACATCTTGAATATTTTAGCCACTTAGTTTGAAAGATAGCAGTCACTCTTTCACATTTGACACGTATTTTCATCTCAATTCAAGAGGGCATTCACCTATTTTGATACAATAGGTTCGTTTCTAGATTCATTTGAAATATGGATGTGAGAAGTGAGACAAGCCAGTGAAGAAGAAATAAATCCTGAATCCTTTCTCCTTTTGATGGTAATCAGCTTTGCTGGTTTCCAGCTTCAAAGTGCTCTGAAATGGATTGAGTCAAGGGACTGGCAAATAATCCTGGGCGTGTATCAGGAACGCATCAATCTTTTGATTCAGCACTCAATTTTTCAACTGTTCCTAGTAATTTTCATTTATTAATACTTAAGCATGCAAAAATATTTTCTTAGGGCAGACACTGAAATGCTTATTCCAAAATCTACATTCCAATGGATGGTGTTTCAAAGAATTTTTATACTGTTCATTATTAAATTAATTTCACATGAATAGCCAGGAGCTCTATTGTAAGTAAAACCATGAAAAATATTGAAACATTCTTGACTGATGTACTTCTAATTCCCGGGTTCCCAAAGCAGGATAATTTGTACAATGCTGTAACAAACCATTGTAGGCTGTGCAATCATTAACTAATCCCAGTTTATTACTGCAACTCATACTATTCAGCTAAAACAAATGTAAAATCCGGATTGCCATCCACTCAACCTTCATTTCCAATTTTATTATTTTACTTTTACTTCAATGCAGAATTTCCAGGCTAGAAATTGCTCTGCATTTAACTAAGCTCTATAATTCTGTGTGAGCAGGAAACATGCTGGTGCCTTTGGGATTCATTTTTCTTTCACACTGTTAGTGTGTATTTGGCAGCACACATTACATCACTTACCTTGTTATTGTACAGTAATCACTTCCTAGAATTCAAATCCATTGCATATGTGTACTCAGTCGTTTGTTAATTAGCACCAGGGCTCCATGCTTAAAGGATACCTCATCTCTAAGACTCCTCACTCCTGGAAGTACTTCTGGTGCCTTACAGACAAATGACAGCATTATATTTACAGATGTGCATGGAGTGGGGCCCCCAGATTGATCAATATTGATGGGATGGGTGGAGGTGTAGAGAGAAATATTGTAGAGCTTGTGCGTCAGGATGGTATCCAGAGCAGAAGTGAAATGCCACAGGCTGGAGCAATTAACGCCAACGTTGGCTCACTGATGACTTTGGTAATGGCTTGGTTGATGAACACTACTGTATCTGAAGTGAGAGGTCTGAGTAACACACAGCACTCTTACCATCGCATTTTAGCTTCTTATTACCAAAGTCACATGAGTGTCATTGTTCAGGTAAAGTGGGTCTCTCAAAAGACTTTTCAGGCAGATGCTGGAAATCTTGAACTACACATTCAAAGTGCTGCAGGAACTCTGCAAGTCAGGCAGTATCTATGGCAGGGAGTAAACAATTGGGCCACAGCCCCGGTTTTCCCTGATGGAACTGCAGTGCAATGCTCCATTGTGCGCAATGGTTGAGATGACCTGTCTTCAGCAGTGGAGCACGGTGAAAGTCCTGATCTCTCTTACTAGCTTGTGATAGGATGTGGAAACCATAGAAAGGGTGCAGAGGATGTTGCCTGGACTGGGGAGCATGCCTTACAAGAATAGGTTGAGTGAACTTGGCCTTTTCTGTTTGGAACGGTGGAGGATGAGAGGTGACCTGATAGAGGTGTATAAGATGATGACAGGCATTGATCATGTGGATAGTCAGAGGCTTTTTCCCAGGGCTGAAATGGCTAGCATGAGAGTGCACAGTTTTAAGGTGCTTGGAAGTAGGTACAGAGGAGATGTCAGGGGTAAGTTTTTTACACAGAGAGTGGAATGGGCTGCTGGCGATGGAGGTGGATGCAGATACAATAGAGTTTTTTGAGAGACTTCTGGATAGGTAAATGGAGCTTAGAAAAATAAAGGGCTATGGGTAACCCTAGGTAATTTCTAAAGTAAGTACATGTTTAGCACTGCATTGTGGGTCGAAGGGCCAGTATTGTGCTGTAGGTTTTCTATGTTTCTGTCTGAATCTGGGGAAAAAGGGCCCAATGCAAGCACACTATTATGAATGATGATTTCCATGCCCATTCCACATAGCACATGTCTGTAGGTACCATGCACAGATGAGTTTTTGAATCTTTTCATAGCTCCTGTAACATGACTTTATTCCTGCAATATTCTACAAAACTAACATAACTTGTTCACTCAGTGCACCAATTGTTGCACAAGGTTAATGAACTGCTAATCCTTTATGCAATTCACCCTGAAATCTGCAACAGATAAGCCTACAAAGGTGGTAAATATGGCCCAGTCCATCACAGGTGTGCTCTCCCTACCATTGAGCACATTTACACGGGGTGCTGCCACAGATAAGCAACGTTCATCAGCAAGAAGTGCGGCCATCCTGACCATGTGCTCTCTCTGGTGCCATCATGAAGGAGGTAAATGAGCCTCAGGTCCCACACCACCAGGTTCAGGAACAGTTATTACCCCTCAACCATTAGGGTCTTGAGCTTACCTTAACACTGAAATAATTCCGCAACCTATGGACTCACTTTCAAGGACTCTTCCACTCAAGTTCTCAATATTTATTGCTTATTTATTATTATTATTATTATTACTTGGTAGTTTTTATATTTGTGTAATTTATCTTTTGCACATAGGCTGTTTTGTTCATCTTTGTGGTGTGCAGTTGATTGATGCTATTGTGTTTCTGTGTTTTTACTATGAATGCCCACAAGAAAATGAATCTTATGGTAGTTTACGCTGACAAATATTTACTTTGAAAGATAACATCCAGAGCATTTTCAGTATCTTGACCAGATGAGAAGATTACCTGCTACCATTAGCTTTCTCGCATCCTAAAATCATTTTGACTCTCCTTGACGAAGGAACACAAGTGTATCTTTAAATTGGCTGAAAACTGCATTCTAAAAGCTAATTGTAATGGAGCAAAGCTCAAAACCTGAACATTTACAATATTATATGCTGATGTTACAGGATTCAAACTTGATATTGTCCTTTCCTATATTTTTATCTTATAATTATGTACTATATTCAAATAAAGATGGAAGATAGAGACAGATTTTCATGCAAGCAACATATTGTCCCTGGCATTCTGCTGCTGAAGGACCTAGAGAACACTACGACCTTTGAAACATTGGCTGGTGATACAGTTGAAGTAATCCAGGCAGAAAAGGTAGAATAATTTATCGGTCTTTAATTTTGAATATTTACATGTAGTTTATCACAAAATTAGTTACATGTGTTTTAAAAATGATATACTTTTTATTGGCGGATTAGAACTGAATACTTATTAAGTAAGAAAAAAATGAGTTTTAGGCTAGAATCATGCTTGATACAATGAGGGAGGAAACAGTAGAGATTTGACTCTCACTTCTGGCAGCCGTTGTTTACAGTATCATTGACAACTGTTCTGTATTCCCCGAAGTATGGTGATATTAAACCTGATTGACTGATGTATAAACTTATCCTGAAAAAGGTTATATTAAAAGAAGGAGCAAAAAATGTATCAGATGAAGGTAAGCTGCCAAATTGGCAACCAATCTGCCACCCTAAATACTAATTCACTCCAGCAAAATGAACTGCAATTACTTGTATACCTTATGCTAATAGCAGCTTCCAAACATACAGAAAGGTAAGTGGAGCACTTCCATGAGAACATAACCTTTTGAAATAGCTGGTTCCCCTTTAAGTAGCACATATGGGAACATATCATCAATCCTTTATTGTCCCTGAGTTTAAAGCTTGAAATTCTCTAATCACTCGTGTGTCTTCTTAACAAGAACCCCAGGAGTTCAAGGAGGTGACTCACCGACACCTCAAAGGCAACTGGAGGCCGATAATATATGCTGGCCTTGACAGCATGCCAAGATGCCAAAAATGAATAAGAATAATAAAGGGTAGCACATTGCTGAATTGTATGTCTCAGACTAATGGTTTCAAAACTTCAAGATTTATAATCAGAAAAAAATAATGTTCACAAATGCTTCCTTTTTATTTCTTTATGTAAGTACTTTCAGCTTCTATTTCAAAACAAAACCTACAACGTACTGAGAGGAGACAAAGTCGCATCAAATGGTGTCATTCACGTCATTGACCAGTTTCTACCTGGAATTTCTGAGAATCTTGGAGATCCACAGGTAGATATAAATACAAATAATCATGTTGCTGTACATAAACCAGCTCATTTTCATGTACTTGTTGCTTTTTATATATTTTGTTGTGTGGATAGCACACAAACATGACACTTAGTTCTCAACTTGTGTCCAGAGGGAGATTGCCTACAACCCACATGAATTGTGGCCAATTTGTGATAATTTGGGAGATTTTTCATCTGTAGTTCGGAATAATTGTCCATACACTTCCAGCTTGGTGCCAGGAATATAAATTCTTTCATTGTTTACGAATTAATTTACAAATTTGTGGCTGAAGGCCTTTTCTCCTCTGGGGACGGTAACTACACTATAAATTCAGTTTTGCAGATGTGAGTTATTAGAATAATTTTGTATGCAATGCTGATTACTTAATTTTTCCAAGTACAATCTTTAAAAATCCACAAATAAGTAGGCCATTGTTATATATTGCATTATTATATGGCTGTAAACTAGAATTAGGCTTATTATAAGTTAATTTCCTGGAGTTGCTATTAAACCAGGACGTGCACACATCCACAAGTTCATAATGGAGCACATGATACCCAATCACAATAAAGGTCTGCACAGCAGCAGGAAGTTATGAATAGAACGAGATGAGGTACACAGCTGTCTAGGGGAACACGAGTAGTCAATAGTTGGATACAGATTAAATGGTTTAGCGGGGCAATAGTCCAGAATGAGTCCAGGCAAGGATAGATGTACTTGTAAAGCATGTGAGCGGTATTACAGAATAAATCTTATTCATTTTTGCTGCCAGGATTGTCTATCTCTAACTCATACCATCTATTATACATGCTAATGTGGGGAAAGAGTGTGTATCACACCGTGACAGACAGTTCCTAATTGCTCTTCCAGTATATTTAAGGTGATCTAGACTGCAAGCCTGTTGGTTGACATTAGTGTCTAGACACCTAGTTCAATATGAACCCAAAGTAATTCTATCATGAACCATCAATGCACAAAAGACTATGATCCATTAAGAAGAGGTAGGTGATCTTGAGGGGAAAAAATCACATTGTCATAACAAAGATATAGAACAACATAACAAAAAACATGATTAAATTCCATTTGGGTTATTAAGGTCTTGATATTACTGTATAATATTAAGAAGTAATAACAAATTCTTTTGTCAGTATTAGCTGGCAGAAGTACTCATTATTTTTCTGAACAGGTAGGCTCAAGACTTTTGTTTGAGTTTTATTTTCATTTTGTATTAAGTGTATCAAACCCACCCTTAATATGTCAAAGAAGGAATTCAACCCCTCACAATTCAGAAACTAAATTATCTGAGCCTTTTTAAAAAGGTAACTTTGATAGGCCAGTGGGTAACATTATTTCAAACATTTTTTTTGAGTGTTCTAATTTGGCATACATTATAACAATTGTAAGTGAATCTTTCATTTTCCTTTGCATTTATTTTCAAAACAGAAAACTGTCGCTGATATCCTTGCCAATGGACAACTGTTTAGTAGATTTGAAACTATTCTTGAGGTAATCTAAAAAGTACTTTATCTTCTAAAATTTTACACTCTGTGAGTTTCTGTTCAAGTGCACTGTACGTTGACAAGTACACCTTGCTTTTGTGCTGAATTTTATTGTACCGTGGGTTCGTCTTTCATTTAATGGCTTACTTCAGTGCCTGGCTATAACAGTAAAGTTGTAAATCTTGACTTCATGTCTGCTCACCACAATTTTTCTAGTGGCTATGTTAATTCTAGGAAGATTTGGACCATAAAACCATAAGCAGAATGAAGTCATTTAGCCTACTGGTTCAATTTAATAATGGCTGACCCATTTTCCCTTTCAATCCCATTCTCCTGCCTTCACTCCATAATCTTTCACACCCTGATTAATCAAGAACCTATCAGCCTCCACCTTAAATACACCCAGTGGCCTGGCCTCCACAGCTGCCCATGGCAACAAATTCCACAGATTCACCACTCTCTGCCTAAAGAATTTCCTCCTCCTCTCCATTCCAAATGGACATCCCTGTATTCTGAGGCTGTGCCCTCTGGACCTAGACTCCCTCAGTACAGGAAACATTTGCTCTACATCCACACTTACCATGGCCATTCGATAGGATTCAATGAGATCCACCCTTAATCTTCTAAATTTCAGTGAGTACAGGCCCAGAGCCTTAAACGTTCCACATATGATAGCCCTTTCATTCCCAGAATCATTCTTATATACCTCGCCTGAACCCTCTCAAATGTGAACACATTCTGGACCTAAAACTGCTCACAGTACTCCAAATTGGGCATCACTAATGCCTGAAAAGCATTACATCCTTGTTTTCATATTCTAGTCCTCTCAAAATAAATGCTAGCATTGTATTTGGCTTCCTCACCACCAACTGAACCTACAAGTTAACCTTTAAGGAATCCTGCACAAGGAATCCCTAGCTCCTTTGCATCTGTGATTCTCCGTGTAGAAAATAGCCTGTGCTTTTATTCCTTCTACCAAAGAGCATGACCATATGCTTCCCGACACTGTATTCCATCTGTCACTTCTTTGCCATTCTGTCTTAAGTCTTTCTGCAGCTTCCCTGCTTCCTCAACACTATCTGCCCCACTCAAACTTGGCCACAAAGCCAACAATTCCAGCATCTAAATCATTGACAAAACATGAAAAAAATGGTCTCAATACCGACCCATGCGGAACACCACTAGTCATCAGCAGCCAACCAGAAATGGTGCCCTTTATTCCCATTCTTTGCCTCCTGCCAATCAGTTAATCCTCTATTCATGCTAGTTTCTTTCCTGTAATACCATGGGTTCTTATCTTGTTGAACTGCCTCATGTCTGTCACCTTGAAAAGGCCTTCTGAAAATCCAACTACACAACATCCACCAATTCTCCTTTATCTATATTGCTTGTTATTTCCTCAAATAATTTCAATAGGTTTGTCAGGCAAGATTTTCCATTAAGAAAACTATGCTGACTTTGGCCTTTTTTATTATGTGTCTGCAAGTACCCCGAAACCTCATACTTAACAATCGACTCCAACATCTTCCCAAACACTGAGGTCAGGCTAAATGGTCTATAAATTTCATTCTTCTGCCTCTCTCCCTTCTTAAAAAGTGGAGTGAAATTTGCAATTTTCCAGTCTTCTGGAACTATTCCAGAATCTAGTTATTCTTGTTCTCCACGATATCTTCAGCTACCTCTTTCAGAGTGTAGTCCATCTAGTCCAGATGACTTATCTACCTCCAGAAATTTCAGCTTCCCAAGCATTTTCTCCCTAATAATTTCAACTGCATTCACTGCTGCCCCCTGACACACTCAAACATCCGGCATACTGCTAGAGTCTTGCACTGTGAAGATTAATGCAAAATACTTATTCTGTTTATCTGCCATTTCCTTGTCCCCAAGTACTACCTCTCCAGCATAATTTTCCAGCTGTCCAATGACCACACTCACCTCTCTTCTACTCTTGATATATCTGAAAAAATCTTTTGGTATACTCTTTGGTGTTATTGGCTGGCTTACCTTCATATTTGATCTTTTCCCTCCTTAGGGCATTTTTAGTTACATTCTATTGGTTTCTAAAAGCTTCCCAATGATCTAACTTCCCACTAATTTTTGCTCAATTACATGCCCAGTCTTTTACTTGTCTGACTTCCCGTGTCATCCTGCCTTTGCAATGCTACTGCTTCTTTGGGATGTATCTATTCTGTACTTTCCAAATTACTCAAAGTAACTACAGCCATTGCTTTTCTCCCATCATCTGTGTGAGTGTCCCCTTCCAATCAGTGACAGTGAAAAATATCCAGGGAACCTGCTGTAAGTATAAAGAGCTGGCCATCAGTCATTCTGTTAGCAACTTTAACGTTGTTACACCTGCTGACCTCTAGATCTCCTATAGTAAAAGACATTGCCCGCACCCTATTCTCAACCACCCACTCCCAAAGAGTTGCAGCATGGAGTTCTATACCATGTGAACACTCCAATGGAATAGCAGGTGCATAACCATCGCCTACAAGGCTTGTTTTTTTTTCTGTCTGCCACTGAAGATTTTGACTCCATTGGCCTGAAGGAATTGGAATCTGGAGCAATTTCCTCAAATTCAGCTGGTGATAGATATTTGTCTGTATGTTGGACATCATGGTCGGAACCAACAAGGCCAAAACCAATGAAGTCCACATCAAACAAAGTTGTCTCATTTTCTTGGTAGTGTTTTTTTCTGTTTTTCTTGACAATGTTACACCTTAAATCCACTGAAATTCCCTCATGCAAGGAGCTAATCTGCAGGTCAAATGAGAACTGCCCAACCTATCTTACCTCCACACCAGAACCAATATCAACTCCATTTCAGTGGTCAAACTACAGTATTTGTAGGCTGAGCTCTAAGGTGTTTTAAAGTTTTTAACGAACCATACAGGAGGCTGAACCTTGCATCAACATTCCCAAAACCAAGGTGCCCCTGCCAAACTGTCCCCTCTGCACAACAGTACATCAGGGGTAAGTTTTTTACACAGAGGGTTGTGAGTGCCTGGAATGACTTGCCAAGGATGGTGGTGGAGGCTAAAACATTAGGGGTATTTAAGAGCCTCTCGGACAGATATATGGATGAAAGAAAAATGGAGGGTTATGGGGTAGTGTGGGTTTAGTACTTATTTTTAAGGATTATATGGGTCGGCACAACATGGAGGGCTGAAGGGCCTGTACTGTGCTGTAATGTTCTATGGTTCTATGGTTTATGGCAAGATCCTGGAAAACATGGAGCACTTTTCATATCCACAGAGAACATGGAGCCAGCCCTCAGTCAATATTGATGTCAATGATCAAATTTTCCATCACTTTACCACAGTCTTTTGAAGAAAGGGGTGTTGAAAATCAAAGTGCAAAATTCCTGGTCTGCACATAGCAGTGATCACTTTGGAAAATTGGAATACCATAAGAATAAGACATTTGGCCCCAAAGGTCTGCTCCGCCATTTGATGATGGCTGATTTATTTTCTCTCTGAACCTCATTCTTCTGCCTTCTTCCTGTATTCTTTGATACACTTACAAAGAACATGTAAACTGCCCCTTTAACTATACCCAATGTCTTGACCTCCAAGCCCGCTGTGGCAATAAGTTCCTAGATTCATCACCTTGCAGCTAAATAAGTTCCTCTTCTTCACTGTTCTGAAGAGATGTCCTATTCTGCGGCTGTAACTACTGGTCCTCGACTCTCCCATCATTCTGAGAAACAATATCTGTACATACGCGCAAAGCTTCAGTAGGCTTCAATCAGATCCCCCTTTCGTTCTTCTAAACTTCAGCAATTACAGGCTATCAAATGCTTCTCGTGTATTAACTCTTTAATTCCTGGGATCATTCTTGTAAATCTCCTCTGGACCTTCTCCAATGTTAACACACATTTTCACATATAAGGGGCACAAAACTGCTCAAAATACTTCAAGTGCTATTGCTCAATGCCTTATAAAGCCTCAGCATTACATCTTTGCTTTTATATTCTAGTCCTTTTGAAATTACTGCTAAAATTGCATTTGCTTTCTTTACTAATAATTCAGCCTGCAAATTAGCTTTGAGCAAAGAAGTGGCAGATGGAATACAGTGTAGGGAAGGGCATGGTCATACACTTTGGTAGAAAGAATAAAGGTGTAGACCATTCTCCAAATGGGGAGTAAATCCTGAAACTGGAAGTGCAAGGGGACTTGGGAGTCCGAGAGCAGAATTTTTCTTTTTGTTAATTTGCAAGTTGAATTGGAAAGAAGGAAGGCAAATGTAATATTAGCATTTATTTTGAGGGGACTAAATATAAAAGTAAAGATGTATTGCTGAGGTTTGTAAGGCATTGGTCAACACATCTGGAGTATTGTGGGCAATTATGGTCCCCATATCTAAGAAATGATGTGCTGCATTGGAGAAGGTCTAGAGGAGGTTTATGAGGATGATCCCAGGAATTGAAAGGGTTAACATATGAACATTTGATGGCACTGTATTTGGTTGAGCTTAGAAGAATATGGGTGGTCTCATCGAAAGACCCAGATAGAAAGGACGTGGATAGGATGTTTCTAATAATGGGAGGGTCTAGGACCAGAAGGCATAGCTTCAGAATAGAAGAACTTCCCTGTAAAATAGAGATGAGGATGAATTTCATTATCAAAAGGTGATGAATCTGTGGAATTCATTGCCTCAGGCAGCTGTGGAAACCAAATTATTGGGTTTGTTTAAAGCAGAGGTTGATGGGTTCTCTATTAGTAAGGGCATCAAAAAGGCAGGAGACTAGAGTTGAGAAGGAAAGTAAATGAGCCATGAGGGAATGGCGGAGCAGACTCGATTGGCCAAGTTGCTTAATTCTGCTCCTCTGTCTTAGGTTCTTTTTTGTAGAGAGGTGCACTGAACAAATTCTTGTTTGGCCCACATTCAGAAAATTGCCAAGAAGACCTCAGTGAGGAGGTGAATGCAATCTCTGAATATCTGCATTGTAGGGATTCACACAGGGCAAACAATTGCCTTTGCCTGCTTTATTTGCTTCCACGAGCTGAAGAAAAAGTAGACGTGAGCACGGAGAAAAGTGAATTCTTTGTGGGCTTGGAGTTTGGGCAGCCTTGATAGTGTAGCAGTGAGTAAGAAACTGTGAGTGTGGCAGAGATCTGCACCAACTGCCTGGGATGGCACTGAGGCAAGAAATATGGGAGTGATGCTGACCTTCACCTCAATGACAATTGCAGCTAGGTCACACATAAGGTTTAAGATGCCAGTGATGACAAAGAATGTGGTGTGAGTGATAGCCCTTTGAATGGCACCATTTAGGGGTAAAGGGTTAGTAAATGCTTTTTGTTCTGCGAGTAAATAAGAATTTTCAGGCCTGTGAGGTAGAAAATCTCATTAGAAATTAACTTTGTGTGTAGAGCTTGAGTGATGTCATTTGCATGAGTTTTACATCAGTTGAAAGGAGCTGGAGTATTTGAAAATCCCCCATAAAAAGAGGAGAATTTCCATAGGGTACTGAGCAAGCCCTTACATGTGCGCAAAATTGCTCTACTTTGGTTAACCCAATTTTTAACAGCACAGCACGATTTTGGTTTAAGTTGTGTAAATGTACCTTTAAACCCATGTGTTTTACATTTGGTTGTTGGCTGAAATGATTTTATCACTCTGACCCCTCTTCCAGCCTCTGCTGTATGGAAAACAGTTCCTGAAAAATATGCACTTTGGCTCCAAAGTGACAAGATCTGTAATAGCTGGCACTTTAAAACAAGTTTTGCAGCAGCAAAATAGTGGCTCAAGTGACTTGCTCAAATCCTGGCAAATATGCATTTTCCAAATCTCCATAGCACCAGTTGGAATAAGCCACTTTTCTGTCATTAGTGGTCCCACTATTTGATTCGTTTCTGAGAGTAGTTATATTTTTTTGTAAATTCCTTTGGAATTCTGTACCAGAAGTTATCTGACAAAGCTAATTTAGATGAGAAAGAATATTTACCCAAACTAGTGCAATTGGCACTATGACAATGCTATCTCAAAAAAATCAAAGCAGAAATGCTGAAAATGCTTAGCAGGACAGCCAGCTGAAAGTTTCCAACATTTTGTATTGATTTTAATTCTCAACGTCTGTAATTTTCTTTTATTCTCAATAAAATCAACATTAGCACTGATTAATATTGCACAATTTTAATATTAGTATATACTAAAGATTATCTAAATCATATTTTGGAAGGTTTTAAATGTCAGCTCCATCCTTAAACTAGGGTACATCTAGGCAACTAAACAATATTTTCTGCTTTCGTGATTATTCCCATAACTTACTTTAAAATGCATTTCATAGTTTTTATTTTATAATTCTGCTCAATCACCACTGAACATTGCTAAGAGATTGTAAGAATGTTATTATTTAATTTGTAGAATTGCGATCTCCCCCTTATACTGGATGGTCCTGGACCTTACACAGTCTTTGTTCCAAGTAACGAGGCAGTGGACAAGCTAAGAGATGGAACTTTATTCTATATGTTTGGTGAGGTAAGTAAATAATTAAATTGTATTAAGAATCATACTTGTTAAATGTCAAGATTGTAAATTTACAAAGGTTATACTTTTCTATAAACCAATCCTCTAGAAATTTTTCCTTAAGTAATAGAGTCTAACATGCAGCTTAATAGTGGGTGTACATACTACTCAGCTTCTGAGATTTGGTTCAAGCGAATCCAATGGAACTGAATATACAGAGAACAAGCGGCATGCTTGTACACAGAGCTTCTATGGGGCCAACTAAGAGTGTTTTTGTCTCTGTTAAAAGCACTTTTTATGATCATAAGTCCCTGCTGGACATTAAGAATTTAAAGTACTGCAGGTCTACCCCTCAGCAAGCTCCTCCTTGGCAGAGAAACTGAAGGAGCTGGACTTAGTTCTGCTGTATGCTACAGAGAGGCATCATAGTCAGAGGGTGATGGCGGTGGGCAGTCTAGCAGTGAATGATGTCTTAGTCACGTTTCTTGTGATTGTTGGACATCGGGAGTATAGAATGCTGCAAGGCTAGTTCACTGGGTTATTTGCAGGGTAACTGTGTGGTCTGGGCCGTAGCAAGGATTAGGCCTTCGGCTGCAGTGTCGTTTGTTTGCAGCCATCCGACAGAGAGGCACAGAGTCCATGGTGGAGCTGGTGTGGTACAGAGTCCATGGTGGAGCTGGTGTGGCACAGAGTCCATGCTGGCCCTGGTGTGGTACAGAGTCCATGGTGGAGCTGGTGTGGTACAGAGTCCATGGTGGAGCTGGTGTGGCACAGAGTCCATGGTGGCCCTGGTGTGGTACAGAGTCCATGGTGGAGCTGGTGTGGTACAGAGTCCATGGTGGAGCTGGTGTGGTACAGAGTCCATGCTGGCCCTGGTGTGGCACAGAGTCCATGGTGGAGCTGGTGTGGTACAGAGTCCATGGTGGAGCTGGTGTGGCACAGAGTCCATGGTGGAGCTGGTGTGGTACAGAGTCCATGGTGGAGCTGGTGTGGCACAGAGTCCATGGTGGAGCTGGTGTGGTACAGAGTCCATGGTGGAGCTGGTGTGGCACAGAGTCCATGGTGGAGCTGGTGTGGCACAGAGTCCATGGTGGCCCTGGTGTGGTACAGAGTCCATGGTGGAGCTGGTGTGGCACAGAGTCCATGGTGGAGCTGGTGCGGTACAGAGTCCATGGTGGCCCTGGTGTGGTACAGAGTCCATGGTGGCCCTGGTGTGGTACAGAGTCCATGGTGGCCCTGGTGTGGTACAGAGTCCATGGTGGCCCTGGTGTGGTACAGAGTCCATGGTGGAGCTGGTGTGGTACAGAGTCCATAGTGGAGCTGGTGTGGTACAGAGTCCATGGTGGAGCTGGTGTGGTACAGAGTCCATGCTGGCCCTGGTGTGGTACAGAGTCCATGGTGGCCCTGGTGTGGTACAGAGTCCATGGTGGCCCTGGTGTGGTACAGAGTCCATAGTGGAGCTGGTGTGGCACAGAGTCCATGGTGGAGCTGGTGAGGCACAGAGTCCATGGTGGCCCTGGTGTGCTACAGAGTCCATGGTGGAGCTGGTGTGGTACAGAGTCCATGCTGGCCCTGGTGTGCTACAGAGTCCATGGTGGAGCTGGTGAGGCACAGAGTCCATGCTGGCCCTGGTGTGCTACAGAGTCCATGGTGGAGCTGGTGTGGTACAGAGTCCATGGTGGAGCTGGTGAGGCACAGAGTCCATGCTGGCCCTGGTGTACTACAGAGTCCATGCTGGCCCTGGTGTGGTACAGAGTCCATGGTGGAGCTGGTGAGGCACAGAGTCCATGGTGGCCCTGGTGTGCTACAGAGTCCATGGTGGAGCTGGTGTGGTACAGAGTCCATGCTGGCCCTGGTGTGCTACAGAGTCCATGGTGGAGCTGGTGAGGCACAGAGTCCATGCTGGCCCTGGTGTGCTACAGAGTCCATGGTGGAGCTGGTGTGGTACAGAGTCCATGGTGGAGCTGGTGAGGCACAGAGTCCATGCTGGCCCTGGTGTACTACAGAGTCCATGGTGGAGCTGGTGTGGTACAGAGTCCATAGTGGAGCTGGTGTGGTACAGAGTCCATGGTGGAGCTGGTGTGGTACAGAGTCCATGGTGGAGCTGGTGTGGTACAGAGTCCATGATGGAGCTGTTGTGGCACAGAGTCCATGGTGGAGCTGGTGTGGTACAGAGTCCATGGTGGAGCTGGTGTGGTACAGAGTCCATGGTGGAGCTGGTGTGGCACAGAGTCCATGGTGGAGCTGGTGTGGCACAGAGTCCATGGTGGAGGAGGTGTGGTACAGAGTCCATGGTGGAGCTGGTGTGGTACAGAGTCCATGGTGGAGCTGGTGTGGTACAGAGTCCATGGTGGAGCTGGTGTGGCACAGAGTCCATGGTGGAGCTGGTGTGGCACAGATTCCATGGTGGAGCAGGTGTGGTACAGAGTCCATGGTGGAGCTGGTGTGGTACAGAGTACATGGTGGCCCTGGTGTGGTACAGAGTCCATGGTGGAGCTGGTGTGGTACAGAGTCCATGGTGGAGCTGGTGTGGTACAGAGTCCATGGTGGAGCTGGTGTGGTACAGAGTACATGGTGGAGCTGGTGTGGTACAGAGTCCATGGTGGCCCTGGTGTGGTACAGAGTCCATGGTGGAGCTGGTGTGGTACAGAGTCCATGGTGGAGCTGGTGTGGCACAGAGTCCATGGTGGAGCTGGTGTGGCACAGAGTCCATGGTGGAGCTGGTGTGGTACAGAGTCCATGCTGGCCCTGGTGTGGTACAGAGTCCATGGTGGAGCTGGTGTGGCACAGAGTCCATGGTGGAGCTGGTGTGGTACAGAGTCCATGGTGGAGCTGGTGTGGTACAGAGTCCATGCTGGCCCTGGTGTGGTACAGAGTCCATGGTGGAGCTCGTGTGGCACAGAGTCCATGGTGGAGCTGGTGTGGTACAGAGTCCATGGTGGAGCTGGTGTGGTACAGAGTCCATGGTGGAGCTGGTGTGGTACAGAGTCCATGCTGGCCCTGGTGTGGTACAGAGTCCATGGTGGAGCTCGTGTGGCACAGAGTCCATGGTGGAGCTGGTGTGGTACAGAGTCCATGGTCGAGCTGGTGTGGTACAGAGTCCATGGTGGAGCTGATGTGGTACAGAGTCCATGGTGGAGCTGGTGTGGTACAGAGTCCATGGTGGAGCTGGTGTGGCACAGAGCCCATGGTGGAGCTGCTGTGGCACAGAGCCCATGGTGGAGCTGCTGTGGCACAGAGCCCATGCTGGCCCTGGTGTGGTACAGAGTCCATGGTGGAGCTGGTGTGGTACAGAGTCCATGCTGGCCCTGGTGTGGCACAGAGTCCATGGTGGAGCTCGTGTGGCACAGAGTCCATGGTGGAGCTGGTGTGGTACAGAGTCCATGCTGGCCCTGGTGTGGCACAGAGTCCATGGTGGAGCTGGTGTGGCACAGAGTCCATGGTGGAGCTGGTGTGGCACAGAGTCCATGGTGGAGCTGGTGTGGTACGGAGTCCATGGTGGAGCTGGTCTGGTACAGAGTCCATGGTGGAGCTGGTGTGGCACAGAGTCCATGGTGGAGCTGGTGTGGTACAGAGTCCATGGTCGAGCTGGTGTAGCACAGAGTCCATGGTGGAGCTGGTGTGGTACAGAGTCCATGGGGGCCCTGGTGTGTTACAGAGCCCATGGTGGAGCTGGTGTGGCACAGAGTCCATGGTGGAGCTGGTGTGGTACAGAGTCCATGGTGGAGCTGGTGTGGTACAGAGTCCATGCTGGCCCTGGTGCGGTACAGAATCCATGGTGGAGCTGGTGTGGTACAGAGTCCATGGTGAAGCTGGTGTGGTACAGAGTCCATGCTGGAGCTGGTGTGGTACAGAGTCCATGCTGGCCCTGGTGCGGTACAGAATCCGTGGTGGAGCTTGTGTGGTACAGAGTCCATGGTGGAGCTGGTGTGGTACAGAGTCCATGGTGGAGCTGGTGTGGTACAGAGTCCATGGTGGAGCTGGTGTGGTACAGAGTCCATGCTGGCCCTGGTGTGGTACAGAGTCCATGGTGGAGCTGGTGTGGCACAGAGTCCATGGTGGAGCTGGTGTGGTACAGAGTCCATGGTGGAGCTGGTGTCGTACAGAGTCCATGGTGGCCCTGGTGTGGTACAGAGTCCATGCTGGCCCTGGTGTGGTACAGAGTCCATGGTGGAGCTGGTGTGGCACAGAGTCCATGGTGGAGCTGGTGTGGTACAGAGTCCATGCTGGCCCTGGTGTGGCACAGAGTCCATGGTGGAGCTGGTGTGGCACAGAGTCCATGGTGGAGCTGGTGTGGCACAGAGTCCATGGTGGAGCTGGTGTGGTACGGAGTCCATGGTCGAGCTGGTGTGGTACAGAGTCCATGGTGGAGCTGGTGTGGCACAGAGTCCATGGTGGAGCTGGTGTGGTACAGAGTCCACGGTGGAGCTGGTGTGGCACAGAGTCCATGGTGGAGCTCGTGTGGTACAGAGTCCATGGTGGAGCTGGTGTGGTACAGAGTCCATGGGGGCCCTGGTGTGTTACAGAGCCCATGGTGGAGCTGGTGTGGCACAGAGTCCATGGTGGAGCTGGTGTGGTACAGAGTCCATAGTGGAGCTGGTGTGGTACAGAGTCCATGGTGGAGCTCATGTGGCACAGTGTCCATGGTGGAGCTGGTGTGGTACAGAGTCCATGGGGGCCCTGGTGTGTTACAGAGCCCATGGTGGAGCTGGTGTGGTACAGAGTCCATGGTGGAGCTGGTGTGGTACAGAGTCCATTGGGGCCCTGGTGTGTTACAGAGCCCATGTTGGAGCTGGTGTGGTACAGAGTCCATGGTGGAGCTGGTGTGGTACAGAGTCCATGCTGGCCCTGGTGCGGTACAGAGTCCATGGTGGAGCTGGTGTGGTACAGAGTCCATGGTGGAGCTTGTGTGGCACAGAGTCCATGGTGGAGCTGGTGTGGTACAGAGTCCATGGTGGCCCTGGTGTGGTACAGAGTCCATGGTGGCCCTGGTGCGGTACAGAATCCATGGTGGAGCTGGTGTGGTACAGAGTCCATGGTGGAGCTGGTGTGGTACAGAGTCTATGGTGGAGCTGGTGTGGCACAGAGTCCATGGTGGTGCTGGTGTGGCACAGAGTCCATGGTGGCCCTGGTGTGGTACAGAGTCCATGGTGGAGCTGGTGTGGTACAGAGTCCATGGTGGCCCTGGTGTGGTACAGAGTCCATGGTGGAGCTGGTGTGGTACAGAGTCCATGGTGGAGCTGGTGAGGCACAGAGTCCATGCTGGCCCTGGTGTACTACAGAGTCCATGGTGGAGCTGGTGTGGTACAGAGTCCATAGTGGAGCTGGTGTGGTACAGAGTCCATGGTGGAGCTGGTGTGGTACAGAGTCCATGGTGGAGCTGGTGTGGTACAGAGTCCATGATGGAGCTGTTGTGGCACAGAGTCCATGGTGGAGCTGGTGTGGTACAGAGTCCATGGTGGAGCTGGTGTGGTACAGAGTCCATGGTGGAGCTGGTGTGGCACAGAGTCCATGGTGGAGCTGGTGTGGCACAGAGTCCATGGTGGAGGAGGTGTGGTACAGAGTCCATGGTGGAGCTGGTGTGGTACAGAGTCCATGGTGGAGCTGGTGTGGTACAGAGTCCATGGTGGAGCTGGTGTGGCACAGAGTCCATGGTGGAGCTGGTGTGGCACAGATTCCATGGTGGAGCAGGTGTGGTACAGAGTCCATGGTGGAGCTGGTGTGGTACAGAGTACATGGTGGCCCTGGTGTGGTACAGAGTCCATGGTGGAGCTGGTGTGGTACAGAGTCCATGGTGGAGCTGGTGTGGTACAGAGTCCATGGTGGAGCTGGTGTGGTACAGAGTACATGGTGGAGCTGGTGTGGTACAGAGTCCATGGTGGCCCTGGTGTGGTACAGAGTCCATGGTGGAGCTGGTGTGGTACAGAGTCCATGGTGGAGCTGGTGTGGCACAGAGTCCATGGTGGAGCTGGTGTGGCACAGAGTCCATGGTGGAGCTGGTGTGGTACAGAGTCCATGCTGGCCCTGGTGTGGTACAGAGTCCATGGTGGAGCTGGTGTGGCACAGAGTCCATGGTGGAGCTGGTGTGGTACAGAGTCCATGGTGGAGCTGGTGTGGTACAGAGTCCATGCTGGCCCTGGTGTGGTACAGAGTCCATGGTGGAGCTCGTGTGGCACAGAGTCCATGGTGGAGCTGGTGTGGTACAGAGTCCATGGTGGAGCTGGTGTGGTACAGAGTCCATGGTGGAGCTGGTGTGGTACAGAGTCCATGCTGGCCCTGGTGTGGTACAGAGTCCATGGTGGAGCTCGTGTGGCACAGAGTCCATGGTGGAGCTGGTGTGGTACAGAGTCCATGGTCGAGCTGGTGTGGTACAGAGTCCATGGTGGAGCTGATGTGGTACAGAGTCCATGGTGGAGCTGGTGTGGTACAGAGTCCATGGTGGAGCTGGTGTGGCACAGAGCCCATGGTGGAGCTGCTGTGGCACAGAGCCCATGGTGGAGCTGCTGTGGCACAGAGCCCATGCTGGCCCTGGTGTGGTACAGAGTCCATGGTGGAGCTGGTGTGGTACAGAGTCCATGCTGGCCCTGGTGTGGCACAGAGTCCATGGTGGAGCTCGTGTGGCACAGAGTCCATGGTGGAGCTGGTGTGGTACAGAGTCCATGCTGGCCCTGGTGTGGCACAGAGTCCATGGTGGAGCTGGTGTGGCACAGAGTCCATGGTGGAGCTGGTGTGGCACAGAGTCCATGGTGGAGCTGGTGTGGTACGGAGTCCATGGTGGAGCTGGTCTGGTACAGAGTCCATGGTGGAGCTGGTGTGGCACAGAGTCCATGGTGGAGCTGGTGTGGTACAGAGTCCATGGTCGAGCTGGTGTAGCACAGAGTCCATGGTGGAGCTGGTGTGGTACAGAGTCCATGGGGGCCCTGGTGTGTTACAGAGCCCATGGTGGAGCTGGTGTGGCACAGAGTCCATGGTGGAGCTGGTGTGGTACAGAGTCCATGGTGGAGCTGGTGTGGTACAGAGTCCATGCTGGCCCTGGTGCGGTACAGAATCCATGGTGGAGCTGGTGTGGTACAGAGTCCATGGTGAAGCTGGTGTGGTACAGAGTCCATGCTGGAGCTGGTGTGGTACAGAGTCCATGCTGGCCCTGGTGCGGTACAGAATCCGTGGTGGAGCTTGTGTGGTACAGAGTCCATGGTGGAGCTGGTGTGGTACAGAGTCCATGGTGGAGCTGGTGTGGTACAGAGTCCATGGTGGAGCTGGTGTGGTACAGAGTCCATGCTGGCCCTGGTGTGGTACAGAGTCCATGGTGGAGCTGGTGTGGCACAGAGTCCATGGTGGAGCTGGTGTGGTACAGAGTCCATGGTGGAGCTGGTGTGGTACAGAGTCCATGGTGGCCCTGGTGTGGTACAGAGTCCATGCTGGCCCTGGTGTGGTACAGAGTCCATGGTGGAGCTGGTGTGGCACAGAGTCCATGGTGGAGCTGGTGTGGTACAGAGTCCATGCTGGCCCTGGTGTGGCACAGAGTCCATGGTGGAGCTGGTGTGGCACAGAGTCCATGGTGGAGCTGGTGTGGCACAGAGTCCATGGTGGAGCTGGTGTGGTACGGAGTCCATGGTCGAGCTGGTGTGGTACAGAGTCCATGGTGGAGCTGGTGTGGCACAGAGTCCATGGTGGAGCTGGTGTGGTACAGAGTCCACGGTGGAGCTGGTGTGGCACAGAGTCCATGGTGGAGCTCGTGTGGTACAGAGTCCATGGTGGAGCTGGTGTGGTACAGAGTCCATGGGGGCCCTGGTGTGTTACAGAGCCCATGGTGGAGCTGGTGTGGCACAGAGTCCATGGTGGAGCTGGTGTGGTACAGAGTCCATAGTGGAGCTGGTGTGGTACAGAGTCCATGGTGGAGCTCATGTGGCACAGTGTCCATGGTGGAGCTGGTGTGGTACAGAGTCCATGGGGGCCCTGGTGTGTTACAGAGCCCATGGTGGAGCTGGTGTGGTACAGAGTCCATGGTGGAGCTGGTGTGGTACAGAGTCCATTGGGGCCCTGGTGTGTTACAGAGCCCATGTTGGAGCTGGTGTGGTACAGAGTCCATGGTGGAGCTGGTGTGGTACAGAGTCCATGCTGGCCCTGGTGCGGTACAGAGTCCATGGTGGAGCTGGTGTGGTACAGAGTCCATGGTGGAGCTTGTGTGGCACAGAGTCCATGGTGGAGCTGGTGTGGTACAGAGTCCATGGTGGCCCTGGTGTGGTACAGAGTCCATGGTGGCCCTGGTGCGGTACAGAATCCATGGTGGAGCTGGTGTGGTACAGAGTCCATGGTGGAGCTGGTGTGGTACAGAGTCTATGGTGGAGCTGGTGTGGCACAGAGTCCATGGTGGTGCTGGTGTGGCACAGAGTCCATGGTGGCCCTGGTGTGGTACAGAGTCCATGGTGGAGCTGGTGTGGTACAGAGTCCATGGTGGCCCTGGTGTGGTACAGAGTCCATGCTGGCCCTGGTGTGGCACAGAGTCCATGGTGGAGCTGGTGTGGTACAGAGTCCATGGTGGAGCTGGTGTGGTACAGAGTCCATGGTGGAGCTCATGTGGCACAGAGTCCATGGTGGAGCTGGTGTGGTACAGAGTCCATGGTGGAGCTGGTGTGGCACAGAGTCCATGGTGGAGCTGGTGTGGCACAGAGTCCATGGTGGAGCTGGTGTGGTACAGAGTCCATGGTGGAGCTGGTGTGGCACAGAGTCCATGGTGGAGCTGGTGTGGCACAGAGTCCATGGTGGAGCAGGTGTGGTACAGAGTCCATGGTGGAGCTGGTGTGGTACAGAGTCCATGGTGGAGCTTTGTGTGGTACAGAGTCCATGGTGGAGCTGGTGTGGTACAGAGTCCATGGTGGAGCTGGTGTGGCACAGAGTCCATGGTGGAGCTGGTGTGGCACAGAGTCCATGGTGGAGCTGGTGTGGCACAGAGTCCATGGTGGAGCTGGTGTGGCACAGAGTCCATGGTGGAGCTGGTGTGGTACAGAGTCCATGGTGGAGCTGGTGTGGTACAGAGTCCATGGTGGTGCTGGTGTGGCACAGAGTCCATTGTGGCCCTGGTGTGGTACAGAGTCCATGGTGGAGCTGGTGTGGTACAGAGTCCATGGTGGCCCTGGTGTGGTACAGAGTCCATGCTGGCCCTGGTGTGGTACAGAGTCCATGGTGGAGCTGGTGTGGCACAGAGTCCATGGTGGAGCTGGTGTGGTACAGAGTCCATGGTGGAGCTGGTGTGGTACAGAGTCCATGGTGGAGCTCATGTGGCACAGTGTCCATGGTGGAGCTGGTGTGGTACAGAGTCCATGGTGGAGCTGGTGTGGCACAGAGTCCATGGTGGAGCTGGTGTGGCACAGAGTCCATGGTGGAGCTGGTGTGGTACAGAGTCCATGGTGGAGCTGGTGTGGCACAGAGTCCATGGTGGAGCTGGTGTGGCACAGAGTCCATGGTGGAGCAGGTGTGGTACAGAGTCCATGGTGGAGCTGGTGTGGTACAGAGTCCATGGTGGAGCTTTGTGTGGTACAGAGTCCATGGTGGAGCTGGTGTGGTACAGAGTCCATGGTGGAGCTGGTGTGGCACAGAGTCCATGGTGGAGCTGGTGTGGCACAGAGTCCATGGTGGAGCTGGTGTGGCACAGAGTCCATGGTGGAGCTGGTGTGGCACAGAGTCCATGGTGGAGCTGGTGTGGTACAGAGTCCATGGTGGAGCTGGTGTGGTACAGAGTCCATGGTGGAGCTGGTGTGGTACAGAGTCCACGCTGGCCCTGGTGCTGCCCTCTATTGTTTGCTTGGTAGAAGACAAGCTGTATTGTGTTTGTCTGCAGACTGCTGCAACGTTCATGGACTCAGGGAGCTGTCTGACTTGTGTTACTGCTGTCTTATATGTGCCTTGTGCTGTGTATGACTGTACACATTACTGCATATTTAGTGGTGGTGACCAATGTTATATATTTAGTGATATAACTAATTTTCCAATAGAAAGGAGTGAACTTTCCAGCAGCTCATTAGAGAATTGAAGTCTAGCATAATTATTTTTTCCCTTCCTCCCTGGTTATATTGTTACTTCCCAGACACTGATCAACCTTTATTTATCCTGAATTTATAATGGCACTTATTCTGAACATAGGTGTAAAAGCCAACTAAATAATCATTAAAATGTGTTCTCTCTAAATTATGTACAAAATGTTTTACCTGCTGGTTCATAGCTGCAGCATTAATTCTGTGCAGATTGTTGAGGCTGTCAGGCAGAGCTGACAGAACCACCATAAAGCTGAAGACATGGTTGCCATGGAAGTGAGGAGAAACACTGGGGAAGGGTGCATCTGGTGTTCATCATTGTGATTGGGCAATCCCTACATGATGTTGCATTCCACTGGGCCCCAGTCCACTGCCAGCTGCAGACTGCTAAGAAGGTGGTGATCACTGTGCACTGCATCACATGTGCTTTTTTTTTAAAAGCTGCAATCAGCAAAGATGCTCCGGTGAAAAAGGCAGAAAGTTATGATATCATTAGGTGCACAGCTGGCAACAGGCAAACTTAAGTCTTGCTCAGGGTACTTGTGCAAAGAAGCATCTCTGCAACTTCTTTGTTGTCTGCTTATTGACCCAGAAATCAACACTCACACAGTCTAATATATGCAAAAAGGCTTTAGTGCATAAATTACACATTAAAGACTGGCACAGAAGGGTCTCATTTTTTTTAGGCAGTTGTGCCTCCAATATGTCCCACTTCCCAGAGAGCCTAGCTAAAAAAAGAAATTGGCTTTGTGAGGAATAATGAGGGGACTCTTCAATAAGAATTGACAATTTATGGACCAGTATATTTTCATGGATCTACTAAACCAATCTGTAGTTTAAAACTGTTAATCAACTTGTAGCCTCTTATAAAACTTAGTTCGTTTCTCCAAAGGAAGAATCTAAAATCATATAACTGGGTAATGTGCAGAATTTCTTTTAGGTTTGTCATTACTCTGGAAATGACTCCTTTTCAGGACAGGACTTGCATGCTATTTGTTTTAAGTATAACAGCTATGTGAATTATAACTAGTTTCATTTGGAATCGCTCTGATCCAGTTGATGCGGAGCTTTATAATGTTTAGAATTGAAGAAAGTGGAGGGAGATAGGAGGTACCGATAGAGATGTACAAGGTGATAAGGGGCATAAGTTAAGTGAGATTTTTACCCAGGGCAGAAATGACTAAAATGAAGGGGCATAATTTTAAGATGACTGGAGAAAGTATAGTGGTGTGTCAAAGTTAAGTTTTATACAGAGTGATAAGTGCATGGAATGCATTGCCAGGGGTGGTGGTAGAGGTAGGTATATTAGGGGCATTTAAATCACCTAAATAGGCACATGTGTAACAGAAACATGGAGGGCTATGTAGGAGGGAGGAGTTGGATTGATCTTGGAGTAGGTTAAAAGGTGGATAGGACATCATAGGTTGAAGGGCCATTTTTGTACCTGTGAATTGGATCTGCATTGTTTGAACTGCAAAATGGTTGTGAAAATGAACAAAGACTCTCACCCCCTCACACACACACTTGAAAGCTATTCTCATTTCTATCGTTGAGAAAAAAGTGCGGTAGGCTGAGGATACAAAACTGATTTCTTTGGATTGAAAACTGTCCAAAAGAGGAAGCAGGGATCAATATTAATCATTGCAAATTAAAGTGAGATATAAAAATTCATTTGTTTTTGTAAATAAAACTAAACTAAATAAATAGTCTGTGGAGTTATCAATTAATTGCTGAACTTCCCAACTCATCAGGATTTCCCCATAAACTGTATTTTTGTTTTCTTAAAATAAGGGTCGGCCAAAACTTCAAGAGCTAGTGAAACATCATATCGTTGCATCAGGCAATGTAAGTAAATTCTAAATATTTTGAAAGAAATATTAAAAGAGAAAGTTGAGCAGTTGAATATTGGGGCCTTGTTGATGGAGTACATGTTCAAATGGAAGTTTCATCTGACCTTTGAGTTTTTCTCTGATATGGAGGAAGTTTGTTACACCTTGCTGACCTGCCAGAATGGAATGCTGTTGTAGTCCAGAAGGAGACACAGGCAGGCAGCATTGTTACTGACCTGCAAGTGTGTTCCTTGTTGGCTAAGGAGCACTGACAACTATCACAACAGCTGCAGTTTACATGAACAACGGAGAAGCCTACAAAGAAGGTCACTATAATTAAGATTGAAAGAATAATTTTGGGAATGGAAGGGTTAATATATGAGAACCGTTTGGTAGCTCTGGGCCTGTACTTGCTGGAGTTTAGAAAAGTGAGGAGGGATCTCATTGAAATTCAAAGACAGAATGGATGTGGAGAGGATGCTTCCTATAGTGGTTGAGTCTAGGACCAGAGGGCACAACCTCGGAATAGAGGGACATCCCTTTAGAACAGAGATGAGGAGGAATTTCTTTAGGTGGTGAATCTGTGGAATTCATTGCCACAGACAGCTATGGAGGCCAAGTCAATGAGCATGCTTAAAGTGGAGGTTGATAGGTTCTTGATTAGACAGGACATCAATGGAATGGGATTAAGGCAGGAGAATAGAGTTGACAGAGAAATGGATTGGCCATGATGGAATAGCAGAGCAGACTTGATGGGCCCAATAGCCTAATTCTGCTCCTGTGTCTTATGGTAAATAACCTAGACTGTTGTTCACAGAATTATGATCTCAATGCATTGTACTAGTTTTTCAAGGAATTTCCATAACTTGTCATTTAAATTTCTAGTTGGCAGTGGATAGATTATCAACCATGTCTCGAATCTTGACAAAAGCCAACCAGATAATATCCATCAATGTAAGCGCCAATGTAAGTACAATATATGAACAGAGATGTACCCATTGATTCACTCAAAACAAGGTAAGTTGAAAGATGCTGGTTTTGAATTGTACTGTAGTTGAAAGTCCTACCTGATGCATCACCAACATGGATATTTTTTCTTTTCTGCCTTCATTTCAATTACAGAACGAGTTTGTGTGTGAATCTGTTTGTAATATCTTTCAATGACACGCAAAAATACTAAATGGATGCAAGTTTATTCTCCTCTCACCTTGTGTGTAAGGTGATCAATGCCTAAATGCTTTTGTCAAGTTTGAGTTGCACAGTGCAGCAGCCTGCAGAGTTGCTCAGAGCTCAATCCTGATCTTAGGTGCTGTCTTTGTGGAGTTAGTGCTCCACCCCTGCGGTTGCATGGGTTACAACAAGTTTACTCCCACATGCCTGTTGGTCGGTCATGTGGCATAATACACCCCCAGTTAAAACTGAGGTGTAGCTGAGAGGAAGCGGATGGGGACAGGAGGAAAATGAAATGGGATTGATATAGTGTTAGGGAAAGTGGGTGTACGACTTGGTGGGCCAAAGGATCTCTTTCCATGTTACTCTAGGTAAGGATAGTGAAAAGCATTTTAGTTATAAATTAAGACTGCAAACAAAAATGGCCTTATTACAAAATATCTTGCACAAATTTAATTAATGAACAGAAAAATATCATGTGGGTACGCAGGAATCTAACCACATTTCCTGTGCTTCAGGTTTAACTGAACTCCTAACCAGAGACTGGATAGGTGAATGTACAATCAGCACTGACTGAGTGGATCAGTGAGTCAATTCCCAGCACAGGCGGGGATGGGGGGCAGTGAACCCACTCCCAACACAGACCGGATTGTTCAATATCCAAATAAATGAGCTTGCACATAAAATGCTGAAGGAGCTCAATTGGTCTGGCAGCATCTATGGAAAAGAGTAAACAGTCGGCATTTCTGGCCGAGACCCTTCAGCAGGACCAGCCTGGCCTGCTAAGTTCCTCCAGCATTTTCTGTGTGTTACTTGGAATTCCAGCATCTGTAGATTTTCTCTTGTTTGATGAAATGAGTTTGCATTGTGTTTTCTAGGAACCTGAGAACCATGTCAGATATTATTTCTGGAACATAAATACTTATTGAGAAACTTCTTGAAATGAAAAGCACAGGAAGTGAGCAATTGTGGCTTAATAAGATTCTCAACTAATTACAGTTAATAGTTTGTTTTTAACTTCTTTGAGCAAAAATCTAAACCATCAGTCTGTGAAGCCGTGCTAACTTTGAACTGAATTTGAGTAAATGATATTCTCCTCAATCTTTTCATAGGGCCGTATTTTGTTGGGTGATGCAGGGGTTCCTTTACACAAAAGGGATATTGTCGCTTCCAATGGCATCATTCACACGCTGGACGGCATCCTGATTCCTCCTTCTATTATCCCCATCCTGCCGAAAAGATGTGATGAAATTCAGTATCGTGTAATAACGGTAAAGTTATTTAGAATTAGAATGGCAATGTTATATTGGCCACTTGATATTGTAGACTTGAGTATTTTCAATGGTAAGTGTAGGTGCATTTATTGATGATTATTATTAAATATTGGTCTTGTCTTCTGTGCCCTTATCTCATATATAAATAAGTGATACAACCAAGATTTAACATGAAGATAAAGCAATATTTACAGAGTTATTAAAATGTTTGTACTCTCAATGTGTACATGTAACCTTCTCACTGGGACTTGTATACAGACTTGGCTCGTTAGCTAGCTGTGCTAACAGCCATGTAAATCAGCGGTGAGATGACCACCTTTCATAAACAATGTACATGGAGGATCAGTTTGATTTGGGGTTCAACCAAACAGGAACATCATGATGTTCTGGTTAAAGGAACCTTGATTTGAGTGAATGCTGTGTAAATACTGTCTATACACAGTTCTCGGTAGCTCAGAAATGACAGGTTGTGCACCAGCATGAAATTATAAAGAAAGTATATTTACCAAATTTTCAGCTTTAAGAAACAGTTACAGAAAAAGAAAAGGGCCCATTGTAGTTCAACCAGTCCAACGTTCACCTAATGTTGGAGCTCATACTGGAATAGTCGGGGTGTATCTCTTTACACACAAGCTGGATCCACGGTCTATGTGAGAGCACCCATCACATTCTGAACTCTCCTCAAAGACCCTCTTGAACCAACAGGCTCTCTCAGGAGCATTGGCCCTTCCTCCTTGGAGCCATTCATCTGTACAAAGCACTTATTGTGATGGGGACTGTTCTTTCAACGGCATTCTGCAGCATCTTCCCTTGTGCCCTGCTCCGCAACTGCTGCCAAAAGACACAAACTAGACTACTGTCCTTCAGAAAACCCTTCACTACAGCTCTTCACCTTATCTTGCATCCCACAATCCTGACTGGCTGACACACACTCCTAAATTGGACACCATGGCTCCTGCTCTTACCCAAAGCCAAAACACATTTCCCTGAAATTCGAGAAGGAGAAGCTAAAATCAGATGTATCAATATTACAGTGAAGTACAGGGAATTACAGAAGCATGAGAGAGGATTTGGCCAAAATTGATTGGAAAAGAACACTGGCAGGGATGATGGCAGAGCAGCAATGGCTGGAATTTCTGGAATCAATTCAGAAGGTATACATCCCAAAGAGAAGGAATGTATTCTAAAGGCAAGATGACACAACCATAGTTAACAAGAGAACTTAAAGCCATCATAAAACCCAAAGAGAGGCAATATAATAGAACAAAAATTGGTGATAAGTTAGAGGGTTGGGAAGCTTTTAAAAACCAACAAAAAGCAACTCAAAAAGTCATTAAGATGTTAAAGATGGAATACAAAAGTAAGCTAACCAATAATGTTAAAGAGGATACCAAGAGTTTCTTCAGATTCATAAATTGAATTGACTTTATTACTTACATTCTTCATATACATGAGGATTAAAAATCTTTATGTTATGTCTCCATCTAAATGTGCAATCTGCAATTATGGTAATTTATAATAAGTAGTATATACAACAGGATTGTCAATATAACATAGAAATACAGTTGTGTCAGAATGACTTAAGCAGCCTGATGGCTGTCCCAGAGCCTGTTGGTCATGGTTTATATGCTGCGGTACCATCTCCTGGATGGTAGCAGCTGGAACAGTTTGTGGTTGGGGTGGCTTGAGTCCCTAATGATCCTTTGGGCCCTTTTTACACACCTGTCTTTGTAAATGTCCTAAATAATGGGAAATTCACATCTACAGATGCTCTAGGCTGTCCACTCCACTCTGCAGAGTCCTGTGATTGAGGTTCCCATACCAGGCAGTGATGCAGCTAGTCAGGATGCTCTCTTTTGTGCCCCTGTAGAAAGTTCTTAGGATTTGGAGCCCATACCAAACTTCTTCAATTGTCTGAGGTGAAAGAGGTGCTGTTGTACCTTTTTCACCACACAGCTGGTATGAACAGACCACGTGAGATCCTCAGTGATGTTTAAACTGAGGAACTTAAAGCTGTTCACCCTCTCAACTCCAGATCCATTGCTGTCAAAAGGGTCTAGCCTGTCTCCATTCCTCCTGTAGTCCACAACCAGCTGTTTTGTTTTTGCAACATTGAGGGAGAGGTTGTTTTCTTGACAGCACTGTGTCAGGGTGATGACTTCTTCTCTGTAGGCTGCCTTGTTATTGTTTGAGATTAGGCCAATCAGTGTAGTGTCATCAGCAAATTTAATAAGCAGATTAGAGCTGTGGGTGGCGACACAGCCATGGATATACAGAGGGCAAAGGAGGGGACTTAGTACACCGCCCTGAGGGGCACCTATGTTGAGGGTCAGAGGGGCAGAGGTGAGGGAGCCCACTCTTACCACCTGCTGGTGTTCTGACAGGAAGGTCAGGATCCAGCTACATAAGACAGGTGAAGGCCGAGGTCTCTGAGCTTCTTGTCGAGCCTGGAGAGAATTATGGTGTTGAATGCTGAACTGTAGTCCAAAAGTGTAAAAGAGAGGTGAGATTGGATATTGGACCGCCGGGAAACAATGCTGGAGAGGTACTAATGGGGAGACAAGGAAGTAACAGATGATCTGAACAAGTATTTTGCATTAGTCTTCACTGTGGAAGACACTAGTAATATAGTGAAGTTCCAGGTGTTAGGGGTCATGAAGTGTGTGAAGTTACCATTACTATGGAGAAGATTTTTGGGAAACTGAAAGGTCTGAAAGCAGGTAAGTCATTTGAATCAGATGGTGTAAACCCCAGGGTTCTGAAAGAAGTGACTGAAGAGATCGTGGAGGCATTAGTAAAGATCTTTCAAGTATCACAAATTCTGGAATGGTTCTGGAAGAATGGAAAATCAGAAATATCGCTCCACTCTTCAAGAAGAGACGGGGACAGAAGTCTGGCCTTGGCGGTTGGGAAGTTGATTGTTAAGGATTGGGTTTCGGGGTACTCGGAGGCACATGATAAAACAGGCTATAGTCAGCGTGGATTCCTCATGGTAAAATATTGCCTGACAAATCTTTGGGAATTCTTTGAAGAAATAACAAGCAGGATAGACAAAGGAGAATCGGTTGATGTTGTGTACTTCGATTTTCAGAAGGCCTTTGACAAGTTGCCACACTTAAGGTTGCTTAACAAGCTATGAGCTATGGTATTACAGGAAAGATTCTAGCATGGATAAAGCAATAGAAGATTGGCAGGAGGTAAAGAGTGGAATAAAGGGACTCTTGTCTAGTTGGCTGCCAGTGACTAGTGGTGTTCCACAGGGGCCTGTTCTTTTTACAATATATGTCAATGATTTGGATGATGGAATTGATGGTTTTGTTCCAATGTTTGCAGACAATACAAAGATAGGTGGAGGGCAAGTAGTTTTGAGGAAGTAGTGAGGCTACAGAAAGACTTAGACAGATTAGGGGAATGGGCAAAGAAATGGCAGATGAAATGCAGTGTTGGGAAGAGAACGGTCATGCACATAGGTAGAAGAAATGAAAGGATTGATTATTTTCTAAATGGAGAGAAAATCTGAGTTGCAAAGGGACTTGGGAGTCCTTGTGCAGAATTCCCTAAAGGTTAATTTGCAGGTTGGGTCTGTGATGAGGAAGACAAATGCAATGTTAGCATTAATTTCAAGAGGACTAGAATATAAAAGCAAGAATGTAATGCTGAGACTTTATAAAGAATTGGTGAGGCCTCATTTGGAGTATTGTGAGCATTTTTTGGGCCCTTATCTTAGAAAGGATGTGCTGAAACTGGGGAGGGTTCAAATGAGTTTCACTAAAATGATTACAGGATTGAATGGCTTGTCATATGAAGAGAGTGTTGATGGTACCAATTGAATAGTGAAAGGGCTTGATAGAGTAGATGTGGAGAGGACATTTCCTGTGGTGGGAAAGTCTAAGACCAGAGGACACAACCTCGGAATAGAGGGGTATCCTTTAAGAATGGAGATGAAGGGGAATTTCTTTAGCCAGAGAGTGGTGAATCCGTGGTATTTCTTACCACAGGCAGCTATGGATGTCAAGTCTTTATCAACTGCTGCCTTAAATATACATAGATTCTTGATTGGTCAGGGTATGAAGGGATACAGGGGAAAGGCAGGGGATTGGGGACTGAGAGGAAAATGGATCAGCCATGATGAAATGGTGGAGCATACTGGATGGGCCAAATGGCCTAGTCCTGCTCTTATATCTTGTGGTTGCTGGGTATGGAGGACCCAATTTATAAGAAAAGATAAGTTTGGAGTCTATTCTTTAGAACGTAGGGGATTGAAAGGAGATGTGATAGTGATGTATGTAATTATGAGGGATATAGAAAGGGTGAATGCAAGGAGGCTTTTTCCATTGAGGTTGGGTGGAGTTACAATCAAAGGTCATGGGTTAAGGGTGAAAGGTGAGGTTTAAGGGGACCATGAGGGGAAACTTCTTCACTCGGTGGGTCGTGAGAATGTGGAATAAGTTACCAACACAAGTGGTGCATGCGACTCTATTTCAAAGTTTAAGAGAAGTGTGGATAGGTACATGGATGGTAGTGTTATGGAGGACTATGGTCCTGGTCCAGGTCAATGGGTGTAGGTAGTTTAAATTGTTTCAACATGGACTAGATGGGCCAAAGGTCCTATTTCTGTTCTGTACTTCTCTATGACCATGGTTGTCAGTGTGTCACCACAAGATCATTTAGAGACTTCTATAACCATGCATGATATTCACAATGTACTGAGGGCCAGATCAGTGACATTCAGGTCTGGTGGCCAAATGAGATTCAAGAGGTCCAGATAGGATCTCCAGAAAGCCATCTCATGTGCAAAGTGGTGATTCTAGACCAATCGTGTCACTGGGGGATGCTTGACCGCTGTGGCAGAGCTGAATGCTCATACCTCTTACAAAGTGAAACCAAGTGACATAAACAACAGGGCTTGCTTTCAGATGAGCTCAATGCCTTCTATGCTCAATTTGACCATCAAAACATGGAGGAGCCTTCACAAACTCCCACAGCTTCTTTCAGTTGCCGACGTGAGAGTATTCTTCAGCAGGATGAAGCAATAGAAAGTATCCGACACAGAAGCATTACCTGGTAGAGTACTAAACACCTATGCTGATCAACTAGCTGGAGTGATCACTGAGATTTTTAACCTCTTGCTTCAAGCAGGCTTCAATTATTCCAGTGCCTAAGAAGAATGTGGTAACCTGCCTCAATGACTGTCATCCAGTAGCACTTACATCTAATGCGATGATGCTTTGAGAGGTTGGTGATGAAGCATATCAACTCTTACTTGAGAAATGACTTGGATTCACTCCAATTTGCCTACCACCATGTCAGGTCCATAGCAGATGCCATTTCATTGGTCCTTTGCTCAACACTGATACATTTAGATGGCAAAGGTGCATATAGCAGGATGCTCTTTATCAACTGCAGCTCATCAATCAGTACCATCATCCCCTCAAAACTAATCAATAAGCTTCAAGACCTTGGTCTTAATACTTCCTTGTGTAATCCTTGATTTCCTCACTTGCAAACCCCAGTCAGTTCAGATTGGCAACAATATCTCCTCCACAATCTCCATCAACACAGGTACACCAACAAGTATGTGTGTTTAGTCCACTGCTCTGCCCGCTTTACACTTAATACAGCTCCAATGCTGTATTTAAGTTTACCGATGACACCACTATCGTTGGCTGAATCAAAAGTAGTGATGAATCAGAATTTAGGAGGGAGGCTGAAAATCTGGCTGCATCGTGCCATAACAACAACCTCTCACTCAATGTCATCAAGACCAAGGAGCTGATTATTGACTTCAGAAGGAGGAAACCAGGGGTCCATGAGCCAGTCCTCATCAGGAGATTAGAGATGGAGAAGGTCATCAACTTTAAATTCCTTGGTGTTATGATTTCCGAGTACCTACCCTGAGCCCAGTATGTAAATTTAATTATGCGGAAAGCACGGCAGTGCCTCTACTTGCTGAGACATTTGCAAAAATTCAGCATGACATCCAAAATTTTGACAAACTTCTGTAGATGTGAAGCGGCGAGTATATTAACTTGTTGCATCATGGCCTGGTACGGAAGCGCCAATGCCCTTGAACAAAAAAATCCTATGAAAAGCAGTGGATATGGCACAGTCCATCATGGGTAAAGTCCTCCCCATCCTGGAGCACATCTACACTGGGTGCTGTTGCAGGAAAGCAGCATCCATCATCACGTAGTAAATTTAAAAACACAAACACTAGGAAATCTGCAGATGCTGGAAATTCAAGCAACACACAATCTGCTGACTGCTTCAAGCCTCGTTCTAATTTTCTTCCTTGTTCTCATTCTCCAGGTTTTGTAGTTGATATACTGGCAAGTATTAACTCCTCTACTCACTAGCATTGTCAAGTAGGCCTTGGCCATGTTTTGCTCCAGGCGATCCTCTATCTACATTGCCATCTACGTGGCATGGTGTACTGGTTTCTGATATCAAGTTGCATCCTAAAATGTGCATATTAATATTGGGTTCTATCTAATATCACAGCTTTAATCTTCTCTGCTTTTCAGGCTCCCTGCGGACATTGCTCTTCACTAAATAATAGTCTCTGCCCGAATGGAAGCACGCCAATGGTAAATCTGAAAACTTTGAGTTCTCTGACATATGATCCATTTGGAATAATATTAGCAGATGAGTTATTGTTGTAGTTTAATTGAGTCATTCCACTGTGTAAGTCATAAACCACAAGTGAAGTACAAGCGCTTTAAGTCGTGAGGATCCTGAACTTCCCTATGGCTTTTCATTAAACAAAAGACTGAATTGATTGTTTCACTTTGAGTTTTGTTTCAATACTTCTACTTACTATATATGTTGCTGTTTGATCTGTGAGTCATGGAATCCTCCAGCACCAAAGGAGGTCATTTGTCTCTGTGGCGGATCCTTGAAGGAAAAATCTAATTTGTTCTTCATCTCTGCAAATCTTTCCCTTTTGGGGAAAAACGTCTTGAATATGTGTGCTTTTAAAATATTCAGGTTATGAGCAGATTTTATTTGGCTTCATGAGTGAATCTGCAGATGCTGGAAATAAATAAAAACACAAAATGCTGGCAGAACTCAGCAGGCCAGACAGCATCTATGGGAGGAGGTAGTGACAACATTTCGGCCCGAAACATCGTCACTACCTCCTCCCATAGATGCTATCTGGCCTGCTGAGTTCTGCCAGCATTTTGTGTTTTTATTTTATTTGGCTTGTTTTCTTCCTAACATGGTTCCAGGACACACAGTCACTATCAGGCATAGGAGCTCAAAATTATCATTGCCCTGCCCATTCAGAAGACCAGTTCTGGCACCTCCACCACAACCATGGCAGGATGCCAGCTAAAACATTACTGGTCAGCAATAGAATTCAGGCTCATGCTTTTAATGTCAAACAGGCAACCTTGTGGGCATTATGTTGTATCATATGTCGCCACACATGCCTTACCATATGCACTCAAACTTAATTAACTAAGTAGAATGCTTGCAATGTCATAAGTTCCAATGAAGTAACTTAGTAGCTCCCTGAAATATTAGCTCCCCTTGATTCTTAAACCCTTCAGCAGATATGCTGACTGTGTCTCTCTGGTATATCTGCAGATTTCTGAAATAAAAACAGAAAATGCTGAAAATACTCGTCCAGCAGATGTGTAGAAATAACAGCAGTCAACATTTCAAATTGCTGAATGTGAGCAACTGTCTTGAAGAGAGATCTTTGATCAAAAACATTTGTCAGACTAATATAAGTGGGACTTAAGGACCTATCATAAGAGATGCTGTGCCTCTCAAGTAAATGTACTCCAAGTTTCTCACATTCATCATAATCTTGGTAGATGTTATTGTAATATGTGTTATTACACATTTGAAATTGTGTGTTGGTCTGTAATTGCACAAAGCTTTGTTTGTAAGCGAGAATTAGTAAACTCATTGAATTACAAAGACTAAAACTTAGTGCATGGCTGAATTGGCAGCACCAGGAATGGCCCTTCCTTCAGGTTGCAATTCACACAAAAATAGCTTGGCAAATTTGTAGGCCCATGCAATGTAGGGTCACAGCCAGAACTTGGAGTTGTGGGTGGTCATGCCAGGGTTAAAATCAGCAGTCAACTTTGGGGTCTTTAAGCTGGAGAAGACAATTGACAATCAAAGTTGGGCTAAATCTGTGTGTTGCTAGGTGGTGGTGCTCAGTGGAACAGAGGCCTATTGCACATTGTATCTCTAAATATGATAAATAAATGTGAGGTTATCCATTTTGGTGGCAAGAACAGGAAGGCAGATTACTATCTAAATGGAGTCAAGTTAGGAAAAGGGGAAGTACAACGAGATCTAGGTGTTCTTGTACATCAGTCAATGAAAGCAAGCATGCAGGTACAGCAGGCAGTGAAGAAAACTAATGGCATGCTGGCCTTTATAACAAGAGGAATTGAGTTTAGGAGTAAAGAGGTCCTCCTGCAGCTGTACAGGGCTCTGGTGAGACCCCACCTGGAGTATTATGTGCAGCTTTGGTCTCCAAATTTGATGAAGGACGTTCTTGCTATTGAGGGAGTGCAGCGTAGGTTCACAAGGTTAATTCCCGGAATGGTGGAACTGTCATATGTTGAAAGATTGGAGCGACTGGGCTTGTATACACTGGAATTTAGAAGGATGAGAGGGGATCTGATTGAAACATATAAGATTATTAAGGGATTGGACACGCTGGAGGCAGGAATCATGTTCCTGCTGATGGGTGAGTCCAGAACTAGAGGGCACAGTTTAAGAATAAGGGGTAGGCCATTTAGAACAGAGATGCAGAAAAACTTTTTCACCCAGAGAGTGGTGGATATGTGGAATGCTCTGCCCCAGAAGGCAGTAGAGGCCAAGTCTCTGGATGCATTCAAGAGAGAGTTAGATAGAGCTCTTATAGATAGCGGGTTCAAGGTATATGGGGAGAGGGCAGGAACGGGGTACTGATTGTATATGATCAGCCGTGATCACAGTGAATGGTGGTACTGGCTAGAAGGGCTGAATGGCCTACTCCTGCACCTATTGTCTATTGTCTATAAATAAGATAAAGGTGCTGGTGGAAACAGGAGAATTCATCATAGGAAGGGATACAATAAATAAATAAAGCAGAGAGTTTGGTGTTAGTCAATAGCTGGTTATTTATTTCCAGGGTACAATTAATAATTGAAGTTAGGGCTGGTTGAGTTGAGGAAATGATTTTTATTCAAGGTGTGGGATTTAGTCATCTGGAGTTTGTCTGATGTGGATTTTAGGTGCAATGAATTTTGGGGTGCAGTGTTGGAGGTGTTTGGTCAGTGAGTTATGGTGTACCAGATATTCTCTGTATAGATGACAGTCTCTACTTAGTTAAATTGGACATGATTTGCATTCAAGGGTGGAGCTTTTGCTCCTGAATTTAAAAGAAGACATTATATTTCAAGCCCTGATCAGAGGCATGAAGGCATAATCCAGTCTAAAATTTCAAAGTAATGGCAAGGGAATGCTGCTATGTCAATTGTTGCATCAAATGGGTGTGAGAGGAAATTGGGGTCCATTTTCTGATTAAATAAGAAAAACACTTTCTGATGCTTTTCAAGGAAGAGTAAAAGATTCTCCAAGTGAGCTGTGTAGAAGTGCATCTTGCAGACAACACTAAAATAGAGTAGCACATCTTTGAATGTTGTGAGTGGTAAACTAATTAGCTCCCATCTTTCCATACAGTCCATCAAGGGTCAGTTTTGTTTTGTTGTTGTACTCATAGAAGTCTGAAATGATACTGAGCAGCTCGAATGGCTTTCTTGGTGCTGGGGTTCAACTTCAGGCAAGGACTCCAGTTCACAACCCAATTTCATAAAACGCCATGCAGAAATAATAGGCAGAGGGAAGCACTGCATCTTATTCCGAAGGTTTGCAGAGTTCAGCATCATAGTTTCCACACTTAACTCTTCACGTGGATTGTCATTGTCAGCTGTGGTGTCAAGGAGAGATCTTGGAAGGTTCTCAGTGACTTTTGCTGTGGGAGTTAACTGGGGATGGAAAGCTGGCATAGTGGAGTGAAGTCTTCTAACTCTTGGCTTTAAAGTGGCAGAAGGGAGACATTGATTTATTAAATTAGCTAAAGATACTGCATGGTATAAAGATCACAGAAAAAACAAATATATGGTAGATATTTTTGGGAATGTTGACGACTTTCTACTGCTGGAGGTCAGATCAGAATCTAATAACATCTGCACCTGTTTATTATGTGTTATCCAAGTTAAAATTCTCCCCTAGTAATATGAGGTTCATATGGCTATTTAAAAAAGAAATCATTAGAATAATCAAATTATTGTCTGCTTGAAGAATTTCATTTAAGTGTATTTGTATTACGCATCAAAATTTCAAACCAACTTGATGCACTGGAAAATTAAAAACTGCAAAATAAATCAGTAAAAAAGAATAGTCATATTTCCTTTTGATGAACTATAATAACTTGTGAATTATAAATTTTAATTTTGTTACATTTCATTGTGATTGAATATGTCAATTGTGATTTAAATATCACAAATCAGTCTCGAATATCCAATAATTTTGTATCATTTTGAGATCTGCCTTATTTATACTTTCTTCACTGTAATCATTTTGTATCCGCAGGAATCGTATGAACAAAATTGTGTATACCAAACGTCAGTAGATGATTTTATCTATAGCAGTAACACTGGCTGTGCAAGACACTGCAACCAGACTGTTGTTGTAAGTATTTTAATTTTTATTGTATTTAATATGATGGACAACTATGAGCTGCATTCTATTCACCTGTCTTTGTGCCTTAAAAATTCTAAAATGTGATGATTTAAAAGAGAATAAATGTTTCAGTTGTGTTTTACAATGCAGTAAACCAAATAGCCTTATTGTTGCTAAATGATAACCTCAGGATATAATCCTAATGAAAGTAAGTGTGTTATTTTATATTTCTAGAAGCTTAGAGCATTGTGAATGGGTTTTGGAACAATAATTGTGAGCTACTATATGGAGGATAGCTGGGAAAGTTGATGTCTCTCCCCGTTGTGTTTTTATTGGTTGATGGAATGCTGTATAAGACGGCAGCTTATTTTGCTTCACTGCATAGGAACTTGTTGCAGTGAATGATTAGTTGTAGCTAAATAAAGGCCAGAGAATGATTGCTGTAAATTATCGGCTCTTTCATTTCCATGAAGGTTGTAAAATCGTAAAATATACAGAACTACAGAAGGCCATTTGTCCTATCAGGTTTGAGCCAGCTCTCCTACTGGGGCTTCCCACTATAATCATGTTTCCTTAATCTTTCTTTCCTTTTATATTCTTACTTTACAAGTTTTTTCCCCACTTGCTTTCAAATGAAACTCTGCGTTAACAATCATCCTAAATTAAACTTTCCATGGACAGCCTTAAGGCAGAGGTGGTTGAGATGCTTGGAGTATGGGGAAACCTCCCAGGACACACTCATTTGCAGAGTACCTGATTTCTTACTGCACAGTTTCAGGACCAAAACCTCCAGCATGCACCTCTCCCACTTTAATTATATATTTATTTACATTAGGCCCCTTGCCTGAACTTTGAACTGGTGGTGAGGGACTGCCCACCGCGTATTGCTTGCCCTGTTGAAATGGGTGCCTCTGGGATCCTGGGGTCTAAGCTGTTGAAGCAAACTTCCTAAAGGTAGGTAGATAATGCTGTTTTTTGTAAGACTTTTTTTTTGCATCAAAAGCACTAACTGCAGATGCTGGAAGTCTGAAATAAAAACAGAAAATACATCACCACAGATACTGAAAGTCAGAGAAACTGCGGATGCTGGAAATGTAAAATAAAAACAGAAAATGCTGGAAACACTCAGCAAGTGAGGCCATGTCTCTGCTGGTGGGCGTGACCTGACTTGCTGAGCACCACAGGTGAATAGGTCCAGCATATTCTGCCGTTCATCTTTTTTTGCAGCTTCCGATAAACAATATGGCATTTTGTCCCATGTTTTTGCTGAGAATTTTTTCTTTTATCCACCGTGAAGGTTTATTGGTTCACTTTACTTAAGTGACAAATGCATTATTTCCTGACACTGCCTATGACGGATAGACATCAAGTGGAAGTGGAATCATAAATTGTTGTGGTGGAAGGAACTCATTTGCTCCATTGAGTCAATGAAACAGTGGCACCCGAGTGTAATGTACTGTACCTGGACTATACAACCCAGGCCTATGCACATACATGTCATGTGTTATAGAGACCCTGGCTTTGTGTGCGTCTGTTTACATTTCCCTGTACTTTCTCTGTGTTTTCCAGTATCTATCTCAGTATTCTTTAAAACTTTTTCTTTATGGATTACTTTGTCCTAACACTGAATCTCACCCATCTCCATCTTGTGTTTAAATCATTTTCCACAGCTCTTTTTAAATCATGTTGGTGGTTTAGACAATGTCATCATACGTGTATCATCATGTCAGCTTCTGTCTATGACATGCTCGATGCTCGCCTCCTTCCCTCTCTCGTACATGATAACAGTAATGATTTTGAAATGGCCAGTTAGAATTAAATACCTAATTCTAATATATCCTTTAGAAAACTTCCAATCAACTCTTTTGGTCCCAATGACATGCGATGTATTAAATTGTCAATATAAAGTAAACTCCATTGGCATTTTTGCAGTTAATGTGGATAAGCACCAAGATTTATGTTTGGCTACTTATGGGGCAGATAAAACAGCTGCTCAAAGTACCTGCTTAGCTTGTATTACACTGGAAGGTTATTGGACTGTTGCATTTCCCTCTGCAGGATGATGGTGGAGCATCAGAAACATAACAGGATCACAAATTACGCGCAATTTCAATGATATTCAGCAGGCTCACCGTTAACTGCTTGAATGGCTGTTTTACACATTGTGTCACTATACAGGAGAAAGCAGCTTGCTTGATTGGCAAGGCTCTGCATCACACTAAGTGTTCATGCTGCTGTACAAAACCTAAGAATTTGGGGAGAATTTATATGTCTCCAAAGAATTAACAAATTTCTATGGATGTACTGTGGAGAGCATTCTAACTGGTTGCATCACCATCTGGAATGGAGGGGCCTCTGCACAGGACTAGAACAAGCTACAGATGGTTGTAAACTCATGGGTGCTGGTGTCACCAGCATCGAGGACATCTTCGAAAGGCATTGCTTCAAAAACATGACATCCATTGCTAAGGACTCCCATCACCTAAGACATGTGCCCCAGTGCCTGAAGACACACACTCAGTGTTTTAGGAACAGCTTCTTCCCTTTCACCATCAGATTTATGAACAGACAATGAACCAACTAATTAACACAACCTCACTAATTTTGCTCTCTTTTTGTGCTAATTATTAATTTAATTTAATATATATTGTAATTGATAGTACTTTTTATGTATTGCATTGTACTACTGCTACAAAGCAACAAATTTCATAACGTGCAGCAGTGATGTTACATCTGATTCTGAATCAGTTGCTACAGCAAGCGCTATCTACAAAATGCACTGAGATCACTCAACTTGAACTCTTCTGAAGCTGTAACCTCCACCTATAAGATGGACAAGGGCAGCAGATCCATGAAAACATCACCATCTAATTTCTGCTCCATCTTGACTTTGAAATATATTGCTGGTCCTTCAAAATTGCTGACTCTGAACTCTGGACTTGTGTCACCATTGGTACAAGTTTAGGTTGTTAACACCACTCAAAGGATGAACATGAGTGGCTGTATTTCATTAGGCTTGGTTTGCAACCTAAGGCACTCAAACTTCTACAGATGTTTTGTGAACAGCATTCTGTCAGGCGGCATCATTGTCTGGTATGAGGGGGGGGGGGGGGGCTGCTGCACAGGACCGAAAATTATAAAATTAGTCAGCTTCATCTTGGGTACAATCCTTCATAGTATCCAAAACATCTTCAAGGAGTAGTGCCTCAGAAAAGAGGTATCCATTATTAAGGACCCCATCACCCAAGGCTTGCCCTCTTTACATTGTTAACATAAGGAAGGAGGTACAGAAGCCTAAAGGCACACATCCAATGATTCGGGAACAGCTTCTTCCCCTCTGTCATTCGATTCCTAAATGGACAATGAACCCACAAACACTACCTCACTTTTTTATATATATTTATGTTTTGCACTATTTTAATCTATTTAATATACATACATGCTTACTGTAATTGATTTATTTATTTTTTCTTTCTATATTATCATGTACAGCATTGTACTGCTGCTGCTGGTGATAATAAACCTGTTTCTGATTCTGAGATTGGGTCCCAGATTCCTGTACTGTCTTTCCATCTTGGCTGGGTATTTAGGAGGGAGGAAGGATCTTCCAGGGAGAAATGAAACAAGAAGCTGAAGGCTGAGTCAAGCCTTGGTAATCATTTGGCCAATGATTTGGCCAGAGAAGCAGGTAAAAAATGGAAAAACGAACATTAGATACTGGAAATATAAAACTAGAGTGGAAAATACTGAAGCATTCAACAGGTCGGTCAGCATACCTAGAGAGAGAAAAACAAAATTAATGTTTTGTCAGAACCACACTGACCTGAAATGTTAACTCTTTCTCCCTCCATTGATGCTGCCTGACATACTGAGTATTTGCAGCATTTCCTGTTTTTTTTTCTAGAAAACAAGTTGTCTATCTATTTTCTTGGTGTGTTGAATATATCATCTAAAGAGAAGAAAAACTGGGGATGATGAAGTATGGGTGACAAGGAGCTTGTTGGTATTAAATGTGCTCCTCTGATTAGATCAAGACAAGTCCACAGTTCTTACAGGTGGCTACATTCATTTTCCATCCTTCCCATTTAAATTGGAGCCTTAGTTTGTATCCAGCTAACGTCCAATTGACTGGCAGGAAGCTGATTAATATTTGTGAATTGAGCTCCTGTAGTGCTGCCCAATGTAGGCTAGTAAAAGCTGGGGTAGGAGGAGGTGATCTGTGGAAGATTTCCCTCGTAGGCTCAAGGAGCAGCCATTTCTCCAGGTTCCACACAGAAGGACTGGGTATTCACTCCTTTGGTTAATCTATCTTTTAGTGGTTTTAATCTCACAACGTCCATAGTTTATCTGGTTGACAGATCAGGTCCTTCAGACTTATTATCTTTTACTGCTTATACTTATTAAGGGAGAGCAGAATGCTTATTGGATAGAAAAGAACTTAGTCATCAGATGTCTTTCATGGAGACTGCAGGGAAGGAAGGTTATAGATACCTCACTAATAATGTCCCAAGATTAGCTTCCTACCCAGAGGTTAAAACCCATTGGAATATATTTCTGCTGGAGATAAAGGATAATGGAATTAATGTGATCAATTCATATAACAATGCATTGAGATAGCACAAGCTAAAACGAGTGCAGAATAGAGTGTTACAGTTACAGAGTACAGGTGGACAATAAGGTGCAAGGTCATTGTGAAGTCTTGTCAATCAATAATCTTACAACAGTGGGATAGAAGCTGTCCTTCAAGCTAGTATTACATGCTTTTCAGTCTTTTGTATCTTCTGCCCTGTGAGGGACAAGAAAGAGAATATAATGCTAGCTGCTTTAATGAGAAAGTGAGAAGTAGAGGCCATGCTGGTTTCCACGATGTTCTCCACTCTCTGCCGTTCCTTGCATTCTCAAGCAGAGAAGTTGCCATACTATGTTGTCATGCATTTGGATAAGACACTTTCTATCGTGCATTGATAAAAGTTGGTGAAGGTTAAAGGGACACGCTAAATTTCTTCAGCCTTCTCAGGATGTAGAGGCATTGGCAAGCTATCTTGACTGTGGTGTTCATGTGGTTGCAATAGGACAGGCTGTTGGTGATATTCACTCCTAGGAAGTTGAAGCTTTCAGCTCTCCCAATTTTGGTATCATTGATGTGCACTGTCCTCCTTTCTGAAGTCAATGACCAGCTCTTTGGTTTTGTTGATATTGTTGTCATTATGCCATGTTGCTAATATTAAACATGAATAAAAGCATATTGTTCCTGAAGAGATCTTTGTAATAAATTAAAATGTGGTCATTTTTGTTCTGTCTAGAAACCACAATGCTGTAAAGGCTTCTACGGACCAGATTGCAAGGCTTGTTTAGGTGGTTTCCAAAATCCATGTTATGGACACGGAGAAGTAAGTTGATGAAAAATTGAGAGAAAGGTTAATTATTTAACCAAAAATCAGTAAAGGAACTATCAAAACACTTGTATGTTGATAAGCTTCATTATGGATGGCACATTATCATAGTAGTTAGCATAATGCTATTACAGTGCCAGCAACCCGGTTCAATTTCTGCTGCTGTCTCTAAAGAGCTTGTGTGTTCTCCCCATGGCCACATACATTTTCTCTGGGTGCTCTGATTTCCTCCCACATTCCAAAGACATATGGGTTAGTAGGTTTATTGGTCACAGGGATATTATTGGGCAGTTGGGCTTGTAGAACCGGAAGGGTCCGTTACCAAGCTATATCTAAATTAATTAATTAGGAAATGTGATTAAAGCCTTTAAGTATTTGCTACCGTTGAAATGCACAATACAAAAGGAGGCTATTTGCCCCATGTCCTGGCAGGTCATAATTAAGGCTTAGGTTCATCCTACTTCTCTCGATTCTTTGTTTTGTAGGGTTATGAATAGGTTTGGACCTTGGACAGGTGCTGACTGCACAAAGTAAGAGGCTCAAGAAGAAATTGAAATGAACCTTTAGTCCTTGTGTTAGATAGCCATCCCTTGGCCCATAAGACTTCCAGTAGAGCTACTAGGACTTGATGTTTCAATCACAATGATAAAGTCGGCACTCTCGATGTTGGAGTGGTGACAAGGAGGGTAGCTACGTCATCGGGGTCATCAGGTGGGCACCCTCCTTCTTTGAAGTTTCATTGATAAGCCCATGACATCTCTAGAGGGCTCAATGGTGCTACGTGGCGTCCCAGATACACCCCCCTCAGTTCCATACCCTCGTGTCTTCATCTTGCAGCCCAGTTGTTGTCTTTCCTTTTAATCCAAATCCAATTACTGCTTTCTTCTGCTGCATTTGACAAGGGCTTGATTGCTTGTTGGAGGGAGACACCCCTCACCCCCACCTTCTTCAATAGACTGGTTGTAGATGTAGCAACAAATCCCCTGCATCCCACTTCCACAGGGAAAATCTTGGTCTTGCAGCTGTTCTGCGCAGCTTCAGTTACCAGTTCAGAGTACTTGGTCTTTTTCCTTTCATAAGCTTCTTCAACACCATCTTCCCTTGGTACTGTCAATTCCACAACATATGCCAGCTTGGCTGCTCTGGATCACAGGACTATGTCTGGCTGGAGTGTTGTAGCCACAATGTCTGGGGGAAACACAAGCTTTTTCTCCACGTCCACGTCCATTTTCCAATCCCAAGCAACATGCAGAATGCTTATGTCGTTTGATGTTACTTGGTGCTCTGGAGGTTGGCCTGCTGGTACAAATTGTGTAATGTGGATATTTCCTGCCAATGTTTGTGGGAGAGCGTTTACGGTGGTTTGCCTCTGTTCCAAGATTGATGCCAGCTGTCTGAGAACTTGGTTATGCCGCCAAGTATACTGGCCCTGGCTGAGGCTCATGGTGCATCCTGTTAAAATGTGCCTCAGTGATCCAGGTGCTTGACAAAGAGAGCAAGTGGGGTCTTCTCCCCACCACTGGTTCAGGTTCTGGGGTGTGGGTAGGAGATCATAAGTGGCTCTGATGACAAAACTTAGCCGAGGTCCCTTCATCTCCCAGATGTCACGCCAGCTGAGTTTCCTCATTTCCAGGCTCTCCCAGGTAGTCCATTGGCCCTGCTTGGCCATTGAAACGGCTCTGGTGTGTCGCTCTGCCTCCTCCTGTCTCCTCGCCTCCTCCACCATGAGCCGTCTCTTCTGCACTAATGTTGCCTTGTACCATTGAGGAGCCTTTGGGATGAGCCCGAGACCAGCTCTCCCATGTTGGACTTGACCACCCACATCCCTGAAGTGAAGAGCAGACCTAGCACTCTGAACGGCTTCAAATGGGATCCACTTCCTCCCTGTTGCCATACGGGGGGCCGCTGTTTGACTAACAGTATCTTCAGATTCAGTGAGGGTAATGACCAACCTTGCTTTGGTGCATTTGTATTCTTCAACAAGACTTGTAATTGGTAATTCCAATTTGCCATTCCCGTACAGTCCAACAGGACTTAAGCATCGTGGAAGTCCAAGCCACTGTTTCACATGTGTGCTGATCACTCTTTCGAGCTTTTCCACCTTGTTGATGGGGATCTTATACACTGTTAAAGGCCACATGAGTCTTGGGAGTATGCCAAACTGGAAGCACCACAGCTTGAGTTTTCCCGGCAGCAAGGTCTTGTTGATGCGAGCTATGTACGTGATGGTATCCTTTTTGAGTTGTTTAAACTGCTCGGTGTCCTTGAGCTTAGCATCATACCATCGACCCAAGCTCTTCACTGGCATTTCTGACACAGTTGGGACAGGTGTTCCATCAATATGAAATCTTTGATCCGTGACTTGACCTTAGACAATGGAGATGCTTCTGCACTTGCTGAGCTTGATCTTCATCCTCGCTCATGTGATGTTCTGATAAAGCTTTTGCAGAAGTCTCTTGGTGCAGGGGATAGTTGTCGTCAGTATTGTTATATCATCCACATAGGCTCGTATCGATGGTAACCTTCGACCAAACTGTAGACGTTTTCCTCCCACAACCCATTTTGAGGCTGACAATGAGCTCCATTGCCATAGTGAAGGCCAGTGGGGAGATGGTGCACCCCGCCATGACGCCTGCTTCCAGTGGTTGCCGAGCTGTGGTGAAGTCTGATGTTGTGAGACAAACTTGCAGATCCTGGAGGTAGTGTTTTACCAGATTTGTTATTGTTGCAGGCACCTGAAAGAATTCAGAAGTAGCCCACAGCAGGGAATGAGGGACCGATCCATAGGCGTTGGCCAGGTCGAGGAACAAGACATGCAGATCCTTTCCTTCTTTCTTAGTTGTCTGGATTTGATGCCATATGACGCTGGTGTGTTCAAGGCATCCTGAGAAGCTTGCTATGCCAGACTTTTGGATTGGTGTGTCAATGAAATGGTTTTGTTTCAGATATTTTGTAAGCCTTTGCGCCAACATGCTGAAAAAGATCTTGGCTTCTATGTTCAGAAGGTTTATTTGGCGAAACTGTTCAATAGTGGACAAATTCTTTTCTTTTGGGATCAGCACTACCCCCCCCCCCCTCCCCTGCTCTTCTCCAGGCATGGGGATCACTTGCTTTTCCCACGCAACCCTCATGTTTCTCCAGAGGAATCTCAGAACATCCGCGGTGTTCTTGTGAACACAATACGGAACACCGTTAGGGCCTGGCGCTGATGCTGATCTTACCTTCTTCACTGCCTCTTTCACCTCACTCAGCTTGGGAGGGCTGATGTTGTGGGGGTGAGATTGGTGGGATGTCAGCTGGGACAAGTATCGGTTCATCTTTTAGCTCAGCAGTGGGGGTGGCTCTGAGATATCTTCCAACCTCCTCTTTTGATGCTTTCAGGGATCCGCTTTTCTCTTTGTGAAAATGCCTCTGACATATTTAAAGGGGTCTTTGTAGACATCTGTTCTAGCTTTTTCCTTCTTTTTGCGTTGTTTCCTTAAACTTTCTGCTCTGCGCAACTTCGAGAGCCTCTGTTTAAGGTCCTCTTGAAGGAGGTTGATGCCCTCCCTCTCTTCTGCTGTTACTTTTTTCCACAACTTCCTCGGGCCTCTTCTTTCTTTAACAAAGTCACTGGATTTCCTGGAGACGATGGGATTTGGAAGGAGAAGGCATATCTTTCCTGCTGACTTGTTCCTTCACTCCAAACTTCTCCTTTCCGTAGCTGTAGATCAGGTCGCCCAGCTTCTTCAACTTTTCTGCTGATCCCTTTATGCCACTTAAGATCAGGCTCACATCTGCATTGATGGTTTCCCACTCCTTGTTGTTAGACTTTGGCCATTTCACCAATGGCTTATGTCCTTGCATGTTCTCCACTTTACGATGTGCCTGGCTGTGTTGGACTGCTGCTTGTGCCTGAAACTTCTTCCACACCTCGTGGAGTGCTGATACTCTGTGGACTGTGGGTTTCTTCCTGCCGCTGAGTTTCATCTGACTGATTTGACCTTCCTCTGAACAGAATCTGGTCAATGTGGGACCCTGGTTTGGAGATTTTCAAGCATTTCTTCCGTCCTTGATGACCACGAATTGATGTTACTTTAGTCCAGCCACACCTACAGGTCTGAAGAACATGTCCAGCTGCTGGTTTCTCAAGAGTATTGTCACTTTCTTGGTTCATTGTTGTGTCCATGCCAAGGTTCGTTACTATAACTTAACATCCTAAGGACTTGTTTGGCTCAAGGTTAATTTTTTTATCTTTTTATGCCTTCGTGATTTGGTTTCCTGTACCTTTTTGTATTTGGTGTGTTATTCTGACTTCAGCCTCTTGTACATCACCATTTCATCTGAGGTGATGAAGCAGCGTGCATTCATTTGTCAGTATTTCTGTCTCCGGGTTGAAAGACTGTGGCTTCAACTTCCCCTCTTGCAACATCAACACAGAAATCTGTTCTGACTTTCCACTGAGAAACTTTGTCCCGCTTGTTCTGATGTGTTGCCCTTCTAAAGACATCTTTAACCATTGTGTTGTCTGCTCTTCCAGAAGCATCTTTTAAAATCCAATGCCATTCATTTTTGAAATCCTTCATTCTTTTTGAAAAGAGCTGAGGATTTTCTGTTCTCTTGGATATGAAAACCCTATATAAATGCAGGTTCCCTCTTCTTCCCATTGTTGTGTTGTAAATATTCAATTGGGAAGGAATTTCCCTAATGTTAATCTTTCAGCCAATTTCTCCAATTAATAAATCATGTCGTTTTCCTACAAAGACAACTACTTCATATTCATTAACTTTGTGTTCATCCCTGAAATGTGACAGGCACTCTGTACATTTGAGTCCTGCTATAGCAATAAATAGATTGCTTATTCTGCATCTCCTGAAAAGGTGAAGTACTAAGTAATTTAAATAAAAGTAAAATTAACAAAAGAATCTTTGAATGATTATCTATAATAAGAATGATTGATTTTCAATGTTCAAGATTGTATATTGTCATTCTTCAATACGAGTCTAAAGGAGAACACAGTGAGTGTTGGGCTCTGAATCTGATACAGTATAAATAAAACACAATAAACATACCATTTTTGTTTTTGACAGTGCTCCGATGGAATAGAAGGAGATGGTTCATGCAAATGCCATTCAAACTTTAAAGGAATTGCCTGTCATATTTGTTCTGGGCACAATAAACATGGTGAAAACTGCACCCAAGGTCAGTGATGAACTAAACTTGAAGTGTTAATGAGGATTTAAACTAAAGTACAAACGTGATGTGTTTCACAATAATGTTATGTAGAGTTTCTCTTTGTAGTCATGGATAGTCCATGACAATATTCTAACTAACAAATGGGGCTGGTGGATCTGTATAAATTGGTACAGGGAATATGATTTTAATCTTGCCTATCAGATGGGAATGTGGCAGAATTGTTTTTATACTCTAGCCAAAAAATAGTGAGGTAGATCTGATGAATGGGAAATCAAGTGGTGTATAAATTCAGTGTTGCACTCAATCGCTCAGGTTTCATGTTGGGTTAGGTTATAATACCCCTGATTTTGTTAATTTTGTATTTGCTAATTGTAGGGTGGTATTTCATCTCTATAACTTCTAAACTACAAGGCAGCAGTTTACTTGAGTGGTTGTATTCCCTGAAATGTATTCAGGATGTGCTTGTGGTGAGTGACACTCCCACTTATGGCAAATTTGATCTGGGCAAAATGACCATTTGTCTCATATGACTTAAATCTCATGCTAGAAAATAAAACAATAGCATCCAGAATAAAATTCATTCATGAGGCAACTCTGTTGACAAACAGAGTGTTATATAAGGAGTGCTGCCACCTAAGCAACAAAATCAGATCTTTGACTGTTGATCTTCACAGCATTTTAAAAATAAACTGCACTTATGTGCCTTTCAATGCCCTTCAAATAAATTGCAGACACTGCTTTAACTGTGGTGTATAAAAAAACAGCAGGTTATCTATGCACAATAATTTCCTACAAATGACAATGAGCTGATGACCAGATCACCTACTGCAGTGATATCAGTTAGAGGATGTGTTTTATCCAGGAATCCTTTGCCTTAGTTCAACATATCAGAATAGGATTTTTTAACCTCCAAGATATGGGAGCCATGACACCAGTTTAACATTTCACCAGAAAGATAAAACCTTTCTTAGTATTGCAGAGATTTTGTGTTGAAACATTTGGATTTGGATTTTAATCATCAGAGAAAAATATTTTATTACTCAATAATTCAGCTGTTAATATAATATGCAACCATCTGCTTCAATATATACAGCCCCTTTTTGATTTTTGATTCTCTACTGCAATGTGGGCACTGCTTTCAAAGTTCAAAGTAAACTTATTTATCCAAGTACATAGATGTCACTATATACTACCCTGAGATTCATTTCCTTGCAGGCATTCACAATAAATACAAAGAAGCACAATAGAATCAATGAGAAAAACAAAGACTGACAAAGAACCAATGTGTAAAAGTCAATTAATTGTGCAAATACAAAAAGACAAACAAAATATTAATAATAGATAAATAAGTAATAAATAATATTGAGAACAGGAATTATAGAATCCTTGGAAGTGTATCCTTACGTTGTGGAATCATTTGTTACCTCAGTGCTGGGGCGAATGAAGTTGTCCATAAGACATAGGAGTAGAATTAGGCTATTGGCCAATTGAGTCTACTCTGCCATTCAATCATGGCTGATCCTCTTTTTCCCTCCTCAGCCCCACTCCTCAGCCTTTTCCCTGTAATCTTTGTTACCGTGTCCATCAACCTATCAACCATTGCCTTAAGTACACCCAACAAACTGGTCTCCACAGCTGCCTGTGGTAACAAATTCCACAAATTCACCACCCCTCTGGCTAAATAAATGTCTCCTAATTTCTGTTTTTACCACCCCCCCATCCTGAAGCCTCCTGCATTAGACTCTCCCACTGCGAGAAACATCCTTTCCACTTCTACTTTGTCTAGGCCTTTCAACATTCAAAAGGCTTCAATGATATCCCCTCTCATCCTTCTAAGTTCCAATAAGTACAGACCCAGAGCCATCAAACGTTCCTCGTTTGATAAACCTTGCATGACCAGAAACATACTTGTGAACCTTCTCTGAACCTCTCCAGTGCCAGCACATCTTTTCTTAGATGTAAAGCCGAAAACCGTTCACAGTACTCAAGTTGAGGCATCATCAGTGCCTTATAAATCCTCAGCATCACATCCCAGCTCTTGTATTCCTGACCTCTTGAAACCAATGCTAACATTGCATTTGTCTTTCTCACCACTGACTCAACCTGCAGGTTAATCTTAGGGGTGTTCAGCACAAAGATTCCAAAGTCCCTTTGCATCTCAGTTTTTTGGAATTTCTCCCCGTTTGGAAAATAGTTTGCACATTTATTTCTACTACCAGTGCATGACCATGCATTTGCCAACATTATATTTCATTTACCACTTTCTTGCCCATTCTCCCAATCTGTCTAAGTTCTTCTGCAGTCTATCTGTTTCCCCAACACCATCTGCCCCTCCACCAATCTTTGAATCATCTGCAAACTTGGCAACAAAGCCATCTATTCTATTGTCTACATAATTGATATACAGAATACAAAGAAGTGGTCCCAACACTGACCCATGCGAAATACCACTAGTCACTGGTGGCCAACCAGAAAAGGATCCTTTCATTCCCAATCATTGCCTCCTACCACTCATCCAATGCTCTAACCATGGCAGTAAATTTCCTGCAATACCATGGGCTCTTAACTTGGTAAGCAGCCTCACGTGTGGCACCTTATCAAGTGCCTTCTGAAAGTCCAAATATCCAACATCCACTGCATTCCCTTTATCTATCCTGCTTGTAAGCTCCTCAAAGAATTCCAACAGGTTCATCAGGCAGGATTTTCCCTTAAAGAAGCCATGTTTGTCCTATCTTGTCCTGTGTCACCAAGTACTCCATAACCTCACCCTTAACAGCTGACTTCAACAGCTTGCCAACCACTGACAACAAGCTAACAGGTCTATAATTTCTTTTCTGCTGCCTTCCTCCTTTCTTAAAGAGTGATAAATCTGGTTATTACTCCTCAGGAGCCTGATGGTTGAGGGGTAATAACTGTTTTCAACTATGTGGTGAGGGACCTACTGCTAGCATTTCATTCTCTCCCCTAATTTTATCTTGCTAAGCAATTTTCAGGTGATATCTAAGTCCCCCATTTAGAAAGAATCACATAAAGACCAGATTTGGTTAAGACATTAGGTGTTCTTCCCTGAAAGACATTAAAATAGTTGAGTCACAGAGTGGTACAGTGCATGCTGATCTTTTTGCCCATTTCACCCACATCTGTGCTTTGCTGGTCAAGTGCTCTTAAACAAATTACTTGTATTTGATTCCATCATTTTCTCTGGCAGCATATTCCAGATATCAATCACTCTGTAGTTATAAAAAAATGTACTTTCTCAGATCCCTTGAAAACTCTTCCTTTCACTTAAAACTTGTGCACTCTTATTTTTGATGCCTTACCATGGGAAAAATTTCTCAGCCATCTGTGCCCATAAATAAAATGCATCAATCCAGGCAGCATCTCGACAAGTCTCCTGTACACTCTCTCTAGTGTAGTTCATCTTTCCTATGATGTGGCAACCAATTCATTTCCACTATTATAGCATTTTTATTTCTATTGTTACCATTACCATTTCTAGCTTTTTTAATGCAACACCCTATTATTGAATTACCAGCTGCCTTGATCAGGTAACCTTACGGTAAAAATAAGCAATGTCACCGAGGTGCAGATGTGTGTCAGAAGGTTACCTCAGTCAATTGTGGGGTCAAATTTCGGGACAATTGGAGGTTAGAAAAGGTGACAGAAATTAGGTTAGTGGTTGAAGAGTAGAGTTTACTTTGGGGCTAAATGTAAGAATGGAACCAAGAGAAAGGGTTTTCACCTTGTTGGTGAAGAGTTTTGGGGAAGAGAATGTGGTCAAAAGATTCAAATGTGACAGACAGGATGGGAAGAACAAAGTATGATGGTTCAACCTTGTCACATGGTGTCATTTGGAGTTTTGATAGAGCTGTTTGGGTACTGTAGAAGAGGTAAAGCCGATCAGAGAGATTCAAGCATGGTGGCTTACAAAAACTGGGCTAAGTTTTGAGGAAGAGGAAGATGAAGGTGAAGGTGAGTCTACCCAAGTAGAGAGAATACAAGCATGTTGTGCCAGAGAGCATGTATCATTTCTACCCGTGATATATTTGCACATCTTTTGCAGATTGCCCTTGTCTATATGGGATTTGTGATAACAGACCTGAAAACGGTGGGATTTGCCAGCCTGGCACATGTAAAGAGGGATTCATGGGTACATTCTGTGACAGGAAGACTGAGCTTTGTGGTCCAATTGGTTTATCCCAATATTGTCATGCATTTGCTGTGTGTGAATACAGCAATGACACAGTCAGGTAAGACAAGCAAGAATTACACTTCAACTGGCAATTTTCCTTTGTTTTCTTTCATTTAATGGCTGAAAATAATCAAAGACGTAGTTACGCAGTGTTTCATGCTGGCGAGTCTAAAAGGAATGAATTATGTATATCTGGTGTGTTTCTGGCTAAGTAGCAAACAGTCACATCAACAAACTTATGTAAAACGTGGTTCCATGAGCAGCAAAGAGCTAATAAGCAGATAACAAGTTGAAATCTGGCTGCTCCACACAAAGCAGTTAGCTCTTACCTTCCTAACTGTGTGGAAGTAGTCCAAAGTTCCAAACTCCCTCGTGCTGATGCTGGAGCATGAACTTCCCACAGTTTCCTAGGATGTAACATGTGGCATCTGAATACTGGGCCTTTAGTGGCTGCATTAATTTCATTGTCAGTGAGGAAGATAAAGAAATAACAGGTTAGTTACAATATCTTTAATTGATTGATTTAATTTAAATTAATTTAGTGTTTTTTTTACTTTATAGAATTATTGTGGAGCAAGGTGAAACCATCTGAGTTCATTAGAACTAATTCTGCCAGTCCCATTCCCCTGCTGCTTCTCAGAAACAATCTTTATTCCCTTATGACTGCCTATTCTATTCCCTTTTGAAGGATTTGATTTATTCTGTTTACACTTCATAGAAAAAAGAAACATAGAAAAACCTGTAGCACAATGTGGTAAACCATGTATACCTGTCTGGACATGCCCCTCTGCTGACTGCTCCTGTGGCTCCTCTCACAGACCCCTGGATAATGGCGATTGTGTCACTGCTCCTCCCACAGTCCAGGGCGGTCATCCAGCGTGGACGTGGTCCATTTTACTGCTATTAAAAGCCTTTCAGTATTTACTCTACTTCCAGTCTTTTGGAGTTAATGATAGTAATCACACAATACAGGCCCTACGGCCCACAAAGCTGTGCCGAACCTTCTCGTGAATCCCAAGTTATGGGTGCTCTCTGAGACAATCCCCTCACATTTTTTGGCCAAAACTTTATATACATGTTCCCAGTCTCTTAACTTTTTGCGCATTGTAATGACATTTTCCAATTTGCCCCATCTAAAATATGTCAATGTCTATTTAAATACGTCATGTCAATTTCAAGGATTTGTACACAGGTAAGACCAGGTTACCCTATTCCTACAAATCCCTGGAGCTGTTGAATCTTACCTGTATTTTCTCTCCTTATTCTTACTACAAATTCATACTTCTCCATCACATTTCCTCTACCCATTGAGCCAGCCTATTACAATAAACCCTCTCCCACTCCAGGTCTCTGTGCAGATTTGGAAATCGTACTGGGCACATTTGTATCCATTCAATGCCCATTTGAAAGAAATATCTGCTTATTGTGTCTACAAAAAGTATTGAATACAGCCCCGTCCATCCCAGGAAATGCCCTCCCCACCATTGACCACAGCCTCCAATGAGCATTGACACAAAATAGCAGTATTTATCATCAAGGATTCCCAGTATCTGGGACATACTCTCTTCTCACTGGTGAGAGACAGCTACAGTGTCACTTCCAGATCCAATGAACTTCTGTTCACTGCCCACCATCTTGTAGTTAAGCACTCTAGTCATGTCTGCTTTTCAGATCAGGTCAGCTGTGGCCCACTGCTTGTCTTTCCAGTGCACAACCCATCCTTCCATAGTCATCAACACAGCCATAACTCCTGCACTGCTCATCACTGTGGCCTTGTCTCAGCTGTGACCCAGCATGCTAGACTTTTCTGGCGTAAAGGCAACGAGCCAATGATCTGATTGGCTGTGGATAGTAAGTTGAAAGGTATCCAGCAGTTAAGTTGACAGGACATTTTCTTCCAGGTATTAGATGCCAAGTTGAAAGATCATGCTTTATAGAGTCATAGAAATAGTCCCTTTGTCCCAATGAATCTGTGCCAAACCGTTTAAACTGCCTAGTGCCATCAGCTGCATCCGCATAGTAACCCTCCATCCATGGAGCTATCCAAACTTCTCTTAAACGTTGTAATTAAAATTGCACCCACCCTTGTGCTGGCAGGACGTTTCACACTGTTTCACCCTTAACCCCTGACCTCTGGTTGTAGTCTCACACAACCTCAGTGGAGAAAGCCTGCTTGCATTTACCCTGTCTGCGTAAGTGAGATTCAGATTGATTTGTCACATACAGATTGAAACACACAGTGAAATGCATCATTTTGTGTTATCAATCAAGACAACGAAGACAGATATAAATAAGAGTACTGAGAAAATTTACAAGGATGTTGCTGGGACTGGTGGACCTGAGTTATAAGGAATGATTGAATAGATTAGGAATTTATTCCCTGGAACGTAGAAGATTGAGGGAGATTTGATGGAAGTATACAAGATTATGAGGAGTATAGACAGCATAAATGTAAGCAGGCTTTTTCCACTGAGTTTGGGTGGGACTAAAACCAGGTCATGGCTTAAGGTGAAAAGTAAAAAGTTTGAGGGAAATATGAGGGGAAACTTCTTCACTAAGAGGGTGGTGAGACTGTGGATCGGGCTGTCAGCACAAGTGGTGCAGGTAAACTCTATTTCAACATTTAAGAGAAGTTTAGATAGGTGCATGGATACTAGGGGAAGGAGGGCTGTGGTCCTGGTGCAGACGAATGGGAGGAGGCAGTTTAAATGGTTCAGCATGGACTGGATGGGCTGAAGGGTCTGTTTCTGTGCTGTACGTTCTATGACTCTATACCCTCATAATTTTGTATACCTCTATCAAATCTCCCCTCAATCTTCTACGTTCTAAAGAATACAGTCCTAACCTATTCAATCTTTCCATATAACTCAGGCCCTCCAGACCCGGCAACAGCGTTGTAAATTTTCTCTGCACTCTTCCAACCTTGTTTACATCTTTCCTGTAGGAAGGTGACCAAAACTGTACACAATGCTCCGAGCAGGTTTATTATCAAACATATGTTGTGAAAATTGTTAACTTAGCCTCAGCAGTACAATGCAATACATGATAATATAGAAAGAAAGAAAATAAATAAATCACATTAAGTATGTATGTATATGTATATTGAATAGTTAGATTCAAAATAGTGCAAAGCAAAGATAACATGTATTGAAAAAAGTGAAGTAGTGTTCGTGGGTTCAGAGCAGTCCTGTAGGTGCTCCTGTGCTTCTCTTGTCCAAACCTTCTTGGTCCTCACTGCTGGTGCTGCAGTCCTCAGTCTCTGCCTATACTCAGGGAGTAGAAGAAATTAGCCCTTATAGTTCGGTCTTGTAGAACTTCAACATAACATCACAACTTTTTTGCTCAGTACTTTGATCAATGAAGGCTAAAGTGCCAAAAGCTTTCTTTAGGACCCTATCTACCTGTGATGCCACTTTCAGTGAATTTTGGACCTGTATTCCCAGATCCCTTTGTTCTACCACACTCCACAATGCCCTGCTGCTCACTGTGTAAGACCTGTCCTTGTTGGTCTTCCCAAAGTGCAACACTTCACACTTGTCTGCACTAAATTCTATCTGCCATTTTTTCAGACCCTGCTTTTTCTGAAAGACTGGATCTCAATATCACCTGAGATCCAGCGCCATTCGTTTCAAATAAGCTCCAAATTTAAGCTTTTTATGATCTCTCTAGATGCCTCTGTAAGGATGGATATGAAGGTGACGGAATTTCCTGTCAAGCCGAGGATCTTTGTAAAAAGCCTGACCGTGGAGGATGTACTGAGAATGTGAGCAAGGCCACTGTTTCTGTTGTCTGTCTATGCATTAGCAATTGATCAGCTTGTGCGCGTAGCAGGAATAAGGCGAGAAAAGAATCAGTCAGCACTACTTGGGAGTAAAAGTCTTGTCAGATGCAAAGCTAACGGTCAGAGCAATAAAAGGAGTTATACAGTCATTGACTAATGGAACGTTGAAACGAGCCCTTTATTTATTTTTATTTATAGATATAGTATGTAATAGGCCTGTCTAGCCCTTCAAGCTGCACCAGCCAGCAACCCTTGGTACAACCCTAGCCCAATCGCGGAACAATTTGTAATGACCAATTAGCCTTCTAATCCGTATGTCTTTGGACTGGAGAGCCCAGAGGGAGGATGTACAAGGGTAATTCTTTAATTAGGGTGACTTTTCTGTCCCTGGGGAAGATTTTCAAGAAAAAAGTAGTATTTACAAAAACAAATACTGTAGTTTTAAAAGTTAGATAATAGTAACTCTAAACTTTTTACAGTATACTTCAAAAATAATATTTTCTTAATTGTTAGGTGAGTTTAAAACTTGGTATTTCACTATATTGGGCTTGTCCTCTACCCAGACTCTGTAACTGGGTCTTCAAAGTAAAGTAATAATAAGCATTAACTTCATGAAACTTTTAGTTTTTATTTTCTCAAAAGAACTTTTAACAACACATGTCAAATTTATGAGGGTTATTTTTCATACAATTTGTGCATTTTTAATGACAAAGAACTGCAGTCCCCAACTCTTCTGTCATTACCAACACGCAACACAATTTAGAGACAAGTCAAGTTTTTTCCAAACAAGTGCTTATGTGGTTCACATGGAAGTGAGAAGTGACATGTGGCTGTCATGTCATTTTGATGTCCAGAAATGTGAGTAATTTAAAGATTTATACCCCCTAATTTGTGGGTATGTTTATTATGTGACACTGCCTAATGAGTTTTCACTTTATTTCTGTATATTTAAATTACATTTACAAGCTAGCTATCCAGTCAAGTTAGCAAGTGCTAAGTCTTTTTTCACTTTTTAAAGGAGAAGTTGAAGAAGTTGGCTATGTCATTACCATCACACAACTGGTGGTGAAGTTGTCAAAATGGTCACAAAATCATCAGCAGACCAATCAAAAACAAATGCAGAGACACAATTAAAGAAGAGCCAGTATTATACTATTTTACTGCCATTGCATGGATCTCTTTTGTACCTTGCACAAAGAAAATATAGGTTTTGGGATTGAGGCTTGGTTTAGGGAGTTGGAAAAAGTGGCACTCATGAGGACTGAATAAGGCTGCAAGAAAGGAGGAGGCAGAGTGGACCGTGAATGCATAGCATGAGTGAGGTAAGGTAAATCTCTGTTGGCTGGAGATCAGTGCCTTATCGGAGTACGGTTCTGACATGGGATGAGGTGATTGTGTAAATTGGGGAATTAGGAAAATCAATTAATTGGGAGTTCAGAAGATTAGAGAATTTGGCCAATTGAAGAATTTGAGTGGGGAATCAGGAAGTTGTGGGTTGAAATGAATTGGGAGATCAGACCTAATCGAGAACAGTCGGGATGGAATCCATTGGCAATCTCATGGTGAGAATAGGGGACAGAAGGATTAAAGGTAAGTAAATCTCAGTTCAGGGCAGTATGATCCTGGAAATACATGGTGACAGGTAATTTCCTCAGCAACATTCCTTCTGGAGCTGGAATCTTGCAAAGATGTGATTGGTTGAATTTCTGCAGGGGTACTAAATAACACAGAAATGTCATTACTGTATTTCACTCTAGGGATAGGTCCATCAGTGAATGCATGGTCTTGAAATAAGCTATGGTAAAATGACCATCCCTTAAAAGTTGGTTCTTTTGAAGGTCTAGACTAACTACGGTTTTTGAATGTGAGTGGATCACCTATACTGAGCTTGGCATCCCTCATATTTTTGGGTAGATGCAGCTAATGAGCATATGCTTGCCCAAAGACAGTAGAGACTGTGGACTCCAAACCAATCTGATACTCTTCCTGATGGCTGGGATAATAGGTATTTTTCTTTCCTAGAGTTATAACTTAAGAGTAAAGTTACATTGGGGGGTAAAATTCTAATGGATAATTCCAAATCTTAGAGCTCCTGGGATCCTGCATTCCCTATGGATGATTGTGCAACAGCAACACTCTTACCATATCTCCCCAAATTTTGAATAGAGTTTACACAGAAGTTGGATTCTATAAGCAATCTCCATAGACCTGGACGTTTTTATTTTCTTTCATATTGGATTTTGAACATTCTGAATATTGGCAATGTGTTTTCCTGTTTTCACTCTCAGCATCGATATGGAATATTGCAAAACCAAAGCTGAGATTTCCTCTGTAATCTGTTTTTTTTCTCACAATGTTTAGTTTGGCATGTGATGACTTGTGGTTAAGTTGGCCTGATGCGAGCATGCTTTGAACTTAGTTATTGCTGTTAGGTTCTGGGCTAGTTCATAGCATTCTGTTCTGCCATTCTGCTGCAAACTGAGTAAATGAGCCAAATTTAAAACTAACAGTAACAGCTATTGGCAAAAAGAGTGAGGCGGAGAAACCCCTAAGAGGGATACCAAGTGAGATCAGAAATGAATCATCTAATTGAGCATAATGGGAGGGTTACAGTGTCACTGTAGGTAATGGTCCAGCAGTCTTTACAACGCACACAAAACCCGTCCTGATGAAGGGTCTCAGCCCGAAACATCAGCTGTTTTTCTCGATGCTGCCTGGCCTGCTGAGTTCCTCCAGCATTTTGTGTGTGTTACTTGGATTTCCAGCATCTGCAGATTTTCTCTTGTCAGCAACCTTTACGTATGTTTCTCTATTACAGGCAGAATGTCTGAGTCTGGGCCCTGGAAGGGTAACCTGCCAGTGCAACATGGGATGGACTGGTGATGGGCGAGTCTGCACTGAAATAAATGAATGTTTATTGAGCACACGAGGAGGATGTGATGAAAATGCTGATTGTCAGTATATTGGACCTGGACAGGTAAACTTTATGGAGCTTTCCTCTTGTTTTATGAAAAGTATGAGATAAAATATCTTTCCAAAAAACCGTATCAGACACTGATGAAGGGGGGAATTGTGTACATATGCAGAGGACAATGAATGATGAATTGTCTGGTGAGAGCAAAGCGCCTGGCTGCCTCACACAGGCATTACTTTGATAAGAAAGAACATTCAGGGCTGGGAATTGAGATTCTTGATGCAAAAGACAAGACGACGATTCTTTGCAGCTTCACTAGGAGGGTGGGGTGGGGGGGGTGTTGGGGGCTGTGAGCTGGCATGTATTCAGCACAAGTAGACAATACCTGTGCAGCCAAACAAAATGCAGTTGGGGTAAGCTACAAAAAACTCTGGTTTGGGCTAAGTACTGAGCCACATGATCACGACCTTAACCCAGGCTGCTGTTACATAAAGTGTAAAGTTTTACTCTGAGCCCTCCAAGGGTAGGAGGTGAGGTCAACATTGTCTTTCAAGAGTGATACTCACTATTTTCTTCAATGTGAGCTTTTGGCTTTTAAGTGTGAAAGAAACAGTCAATTTCAAACAAATCTTCCTATGTTAAAGTCAAGGCGGGCATGTATGTAGTTTCAACAAGTTTTCCCGTTATCCTTGAGCTCCTTGGACACGCCTTGGGACCTTAATCTTACTTCCTTATTTACTGTCTATTACTCCAACAATGCCAAATAACGCGGTCAAAGGGTTAGGCTTACAATTTACCTTGAAAAATACCAAGAAAGCTTGGAATACTTCCTTCCAGAATCTTTCAAGGCTCAGACACGGCCAAAACATGTGAATTAATGAAGTTTCTCCTTTGTTACATCTATCACAGAAAGGAGATATATCCCAATAAAAATGAGATAGCTTATCTTTAGACATGTGAGCCTTATGAACCACTTTAAATCGTAAAAGAGAATGACGGGCACGTAACGATGAAGTGTTAACCAATTAAAAAATTTCATTCCACCTTTCTTCAGAAATTGAAGTCGGTAAATCCTGTTCCCAAAGAGTTTTAATTTTGTCTATAGGAATGTTTCTCATTTCTAGCAACATACAATAAATACTGGATATTGAACCATTATAAAAATGTTTGAAATTAAAAAGTACATCTAATAAGTCCTTATCGGAACTTATAGGAAATGTATAAGGTTGAGAATGCAGAAAGTCTCTAATTTGTAAATAAGGGAGAAAATGAGTTTTGGGTAAACTATATTTAGCTGACATTTGCTCAAATGAAAGAAGACTTCCTCCAACAAACAAATCCTGGAAGCATTTAATACCCATTCTTTAAAAACTGAATCGGTCATCGAAGGTTTAAAAAATAGTTAAAACAAATGGGACTATACAAAGAAAATCTCAATAGACCAAAGAATTTCCTAAATTGTACCCAAATCTTCAAAGTATGTTTAACTACCAAATTTTCAGTTAGTTTACTAAAAGATAAAGGAAGTGAGGATCCGAGAAGAGAAATAATAGAAAATTTATTAACAGTCTTAGCTTCTAAAGAAACCCATATTGGGCAGTCCTCACTGTTAATATAATATGTCCAAAACATAAGATTTCATATATTGACTGCCCAATAATAAAATCTAAAATTTGGTAAAGATAAACCTCCATTTTTCTTAGATTTTTGAAGATGAACTTTATTTTGTCAAGAATGTTTTTCCATATATAAGAAGATGTAATAGAATCAAAAGAATCAAAAATAGATTTAGGAATAAAAACAGGTAGTGTCTGAAAAAGGTATATAAGCTCAGGTAACATGTTCATTTTAATAGAGTTGATTCAGCCAAACAAGTGGGAACTTCTGCCCACAGCATTGAAAGGTTGAAAATGTCCTTGAATTCTCTCGCCAGTTGGTTGCCAGGTACTCTGTTGGGACCTTATGCCTTTAAAGACAGTCTAACATTAGCCTTTGAGACAGAGATCACAGGGTCACCGGATGCAGCAGGGATCTTCACAGCTGTAGGTATATTCTCCCTTTCAAAGTGGGCATAGAAGGCATTGAGTTTATCTGGTAGTGAAGCATCGCTGCCATTCATGCTATTGGGTTTCGATTTGTAGGAAGTAATGTCTTGCAAACCCCGCCAGAGTTGTCGTATGTTCGATGTTGCCTCCAACCTCACTCAAAATTGTCTCTCTGCCTTTGAAATAGCCCTCCACAAGTCATACCTGATTTCCTGGTATAGGCCTCGGTCATACAGGCATGAATGCCACAGATCTAGCCTTCAGCAGATGATGTACCTCCTGATTCATTCACAGCGTTTGGTTTGGGAATGTATAGTAAGTATAGTAATGTATAGGCACACACTCATGCCTACAAGTTTTAATGAAGTCAGTAACAACTGCAGCATACTCATCCAGGTTCGAAGATGAATCCCTGAATACAGTCCAGTCCACCGATTCAAAGCAGTCCTGTAGGCGCTCCTGTGCTCCCCTTGTCCAAACCTTCTTGGTCCTCACTGCTGGTGCTGCAGTCTTCAGTCTCTGCCTATATTCAGGGAGTAGAAGTACAGCCAGGTGATCAGACTTCTGGAAGTGAGGGTGTGGAATAGCATGGTAGACATTCTTGATGGTGGTATAGCATTGATGAAACCATTTGAGGTCCCTGAGCAACAGTTTGACCATGTCAATGTGGACCTTGTTGGTCCTCTTCCCTCCCCCCGCAATTTCAAGCACCTCCTTACCTCCTTACCAGCGTGGCCTGCACCACCAGGTGGCCAGAGGTCGTCCCTGTAGCATCGACGACGGTCATACACGTGAATCAGGGTCCATCAGCTGGTGTTTCCTCGTACTGCAGTCCCCAACTCTTACAATGGCCCAGATCCTTGGTGTTGGGCTACTTCACAGCATGACATATCTCCCGCAGTCCAATGGCCTATGCGAACTGTTTCACTGCTCCTTAAATGCTGCCCTGAGACTTCCCTGAGCGATGAGTGTTGGTATAATCATCTCCTGTGGGTCCTGCTGGGGCTCTAAACAGCTCCAAAAGAGGGCCTGCTTTCATCTGTGGCTTAATTGGTATACTGGCAGCCGTTATGAGTGCCAGGTGATTGAATTCTTGACACCATGACCGTTTGGTCGGCCTCTCAACAGTACTCCATCCTCCTTGGTAAATTCAATTTCTTTCCACCAATCCCTACCTCCCATCATAACGTACAATTCTCCTGGGTTCCTGTTGACCTACATTCTACCTTGTTTGTTCTCGTCCGCCATGATGCACACCAACATCCCCTAAAGCCCCCTTATGATGGCCCATTCCACATTTTGGAACAGAGAAAAAAAAGACTTCTATCATAATAGAGATAAACCTAAACATATTTCAGTAGATTTCCTTAAACCAGTCCCCCCCCCCCCAAGATTTGGAGGATCCCACTACCATGGCCCTGCCATCACGACATGACCATGAGTGTATCAACACAACTCCTGGGTGAGCCAGGGGCCTCTGCTGTTCTTCGACCCTTGGAACATAGAATCTGACCCGGGGAGGCTTGTCCGAGCTTCAGCCAGGCTCAGAATGCTGGTTTTAGTGAATTCTCAAAGGGGAGGCTGTGTAGGGTATTGTAGTTGGTGGAAACATACATAATTTACAACCACCAACATTGAGTTGGGGTTCGCTTTAAGAGTCTGGTCTAATGTGATGATGTAATTATGTAAAGCATTGTTACCATGTGTTCAGTGTTCGGAGCACAGCAAATGAGTTATTACAGTTTTTCTTAAACATGAACACCTCTGCCATTTTTATTTGTGAAAATCTACAGCATGATAGTTTTATTTGACCAATTGGGATTGTTAGCCCTGAGTTGAACCCCTGAACCCATAGGTCAACTCTTAGTCTGAACTTTACTCTTTGACCTGTCTGGCATGGGTGACCCTATCAAGAGCAAAACCACAAAGCCCAGACTCCAGCCAGCATAGTTCTCCAGGTTATTGAGGCACGCAAGCCTCCAATCCACTACAAGGTTGAGGTCTTCTAGGAGGACCTTATTCTCCTGTATATCATCGTGTTAGCTCTCTTTCAAGGGCTCCCTCCCTTGAGTTTCCCTTTCTCAACATTATTTTTCTTTCTTTTTTCTCACTCTTACACACAAGCCCTAAGAGTATTTATTTTTATCTTTTAGTTTGCTTCTAAACTCTAATAACCTGTAGGATCTTGAATTTAGGATTGCATTTTTTTTTCAAAAAGATGTTATTTATTCTGCGCTTGCAACACTCTAGAAACAATTTGGCACTCTGGAATCGGGAGCAAGTTACAGCTTGTGATTCAGCTGGGAGCTCAGAGAATTCGACCGTTGTAGGTAGGATTTAAGCCTACCTGGTCAATACCTGTGGAGGAGGGGGAACTGCGCAGGCGCGAGTGACGTCAGCGTCGAGCGCGCACTTTAAAAGGCAGGACTTCTTTTCAGAGCGGGCAGCGGAGTCCGTGGAAGCAGAGTCCTGGGCTTTGGCTAAGTGGGCTTCGGTGTAAGGGGACTTCGGTAAGCCTGTGTGATTGCTCGCTGAGGGGAAGAAGGTAAGGTCGCTAGGTGCTTTTTAGACTTATTCTATCAATCCAGTTCAGGTATGGGGGAGACAGTCAGAGCAGTGGTGTGCTCCGTATGCAGTATGTGGGAAGTCAGGGTCAACACAGTTGTCCCTGATGACCACACCTGCAAAAGGTGCGTCCAGCTGCAGCTCCTATCAGACCGAGTTAGGAGCAGGAGCTGGATGAACTACGGATCATTCGGGAGGTGGAGGCAGAGATAGATAGGAGTTATCAGGAGGTAGTCACACCAAACAACCAAGAAGTAGGCAGATGGGTGACGGTCCAGAGAGGCAGGGGGAGCAGGCAGAGAGAGCAGAGCACCCCTGTGGCCATTCCCATTAACAATAAGTATATTGTACTGGATACTGTTGATAGGGATGACCTACCAGGAATGAGTTGTAGTGGTCCTGCCTCTGGCACAGAGGTTGAACCCTCAACTAGAAAGGGGAGGAGGGAAGAGAAGAGAGCAATAGTTTTAGGGGACTCTATAGTTAGAGGGGCAGATAGGAGATTTTGTGGGGCAGATCGGGTCTCGGATGGTATGTTGCCTCCCTGGTGCCAGGGTCCGGGACATCTCAGATCGGGTGCAGGCTATTCTTGAGAGTGAGGGCATGAACCCAGATGTAGTGGTCCATGTAGGGACCAATGATGTAGGTAAGGTGAGTGAGGGGGTCCTGCTTAGAGAGTTCAGGGAGTTAGGAGTGAAGCTGAAAGGCAGGACCTCCAGGGTGACAATCTCGGGATTGCTACCTGTGCCACGTGCGAGTGAGGTGAAGAATAGAATGATTATGCACATTAATACGAGGCTGAGAGCATGGTGCAGGAAGGAAGGGTTCAGGTTTTTGGATAATTGGTCTTTGTTCCAGGGACATTGGGATCTGTTTCGAAGGGATGGTCTACATCTGAACCGGAGGGGTACTAACATTCTTGCAGGAGTATTTGCCAGTGCTGCTCGGGGGGGTTTAAACTAGATGTGCAGGGGGCAGGGATCCAGATCCAGAGGGTTGGTCAGAAGGTGCATGGGGTTAAATGTGTACAAGGTTTGGGTGATCTTGAGAAGGTCATCAAAATTCAGGGTGCAATTTGCCCGATGGAAGTTCAAGGAGCTGGGTTAGGTACAGTAGACAGTGTTTTAAGCAAAGAGAGGAGGAATGGGCTAAGAATTCTATACTTGAATGTGCGTAGTGTCAGAAATAAGACAGATGAGCTTGAAGCTCAGATGAAAATGGGGAACTACGATATTGTTGGGATAACGGAGACATGGCTGCAAGGGGATCAGGCCTGGGAATTGAGTGTACCAGGGTATACGTGCTATCGTAGAGACAGAAATATGGGAAGAGGGGGTGGGGTGGCCCTGTTGGTGAGGAATGAGATTCAGTCCTTAGCAAGAGGTGACTTGGGAACAGGGGAAGTAGAGTCTGTGTGGATTGAGCTGAGAAACAGTAAGGGTAAAAAGACCCTAATGGGTGTTGTGTACAGGCCCCCAAACAGTAGCGTGGATATTGGGTACAAGTTGATTAGGGAGTTAACATTGGCATGTGCTGAAGGTAATGCAGTCGTTATGGAAGATTTCAACATGCAGGTGGACTGGGAGAATCAGGTAGGTGCTGGACCCCAGGATAGGGAGTTTGCGGAGTGTCTAAGGGATGTATTTTTGGAACAGCTTGTGCTTGAGCCAACCAGGAACGAGGCTATTTTGGACTTGGTGATGTGTAATGAACAGGAATTGATAAGTGATCTTGAAGTAAAGGAGCCATTAGGAAGTAGTGATCATAACATGATAAGTTTTTATGTACAATTTGAGAGGGATAGGGGCAGATCAGAGGTGTCAGTGTTGCAATTAAATAAAGGAGACTACGGAGCCATGAGGGATGAGCTGGCCAAAGTTAAATGGGCGGATGCCCTGGCAGGAAAAACAGTGGATCAGCAGTGGCAGATATTCTTGGGCATAATACAAAAGATGCAAATGCAGTTCATTCCAATGAGAAGGAAGGATTCAAAGAGGGGGAAGGGGCCACAGTGGTTGACAAAGGAAGTCACAGATTGTATAGCATTAAAGAAAAAGAAGTATGACAGGGCTAAGATGAGTGGGAATACAGATGATTGGGAAAGTTTTAAGGAACAGCAGATCTTAACTAAAAAAGCAATACGGAGAGAAAAAATCAGGTATGAGCTCAGTCTAGCCAGGAATATAAAAGGGGATAGCAAAAGCTTTTTTAGCTATGTGAAGAGAAAGAAGATAGTTAAGAACAATGTTGGCCCCTTGAAGAATGAATTGGGAGAAATTGTTATGGGAAACAGGGAAATGGCAACAGAATTTAATGCATACTTTAGATCTGTCTTCACCAGGGAGGACACAAGCAATCTCCCAGATGTATGGATGGGCCAGGGTCATAAGATATCAGAGGAATTGAGACAGATTGACATTAGGAAAGAAACTGTGATGAGTAGACTGGTAGGACTGAAGGCTAATAAATCCCCGGGTCCAGATGGTCTGCATCCAAGGGTTCTAAAAGAGGTGGCTCAGGAAATTGCGGATGCATTGGTAATCATTTTCCAATGTTTCTTAGATTCAGGATCAGTTCCTGAAGATTGGAGAGTGGCTAATGTTGTCCCACTTTTCAAGAAGGGAGGGAAGGAGAAAACGGAGAACTATCGCCCTGTTAGCCTAACGTCAGTTGTGGGGAAGATGCTTGAGTCCATTATTAAGGACGAAATAGTGGCACATCTAGATGGCAGAAATAGGATTAGGCTGAGCCAGCATGGATTTACCAAGGGCAAATCATGCTCGACTAATCTGTTGGAGTTTTTTGAGGGTGTAACAAGGATGTTAGATGAGGGTAAGCCAGTAGATGTTGTGTACCTAGATTTTCAGAAGGCATTCGATAAGGTGCCACATAGGAGATTGGTGAGTAAAATCAGAGCTCATGGCATTGGGGGCAGGGTTTCAACATGGATAGAAAACTGGTTGGCAGATAGAAAGCAAAGGGTAGCAGTGAATGGGTGTTTCTCAGACTGGCTGGAGGTGACTAGTGGGGTACCACAGGGCTCTGTATTGGGACCACAGCTCTTTACGATTTATGTCAATGTTTTAGATGAGGGCATTGAAAACTATATCAGCAAGTTTGCTGACAATACTAAACTGGGTGGCAGTGTGACATGCGAAGAGGACGTTAGGAGAATACAGGGAGACTTGGATAGGCTGAGTGAGTGGGCAGATACTTGGCAGATGTCATTCAATGTGAATAAATGTGAAGTTATCCACTTTGGAAGCTGGAACAAGAGGGCAGAGTATTGTCTGAACAGTGTCGAGTTAGGTAAGGGAGAAATGCAAAGAGACCTAGGAGTCCTAGTTCACCAGTCAATGAAGGTGAATGAGCAAGTGCAACGGCAGTGAAGAGGGCAAATGGAATGTTGGCCTTTGTTACAAGGGGAATTGAATACAAGAGCAAGGATGTTCTTTTGCATTTGTACAGGGCCCTGGTGAGACCACACCTGGAATATTGTGTACAGTTTTGGTCTCCAGGTTTAAGGAAGGACATTCTGGCAATTGAGGAAGTGCAGCGTAGATTCACTAGGTTGATTCCTGGGATGGCAGGGCTGTCTTACGCAGAGAGATTGGAGAGATTGGGCTTGTACACGCTGGAATTGAGGAGATTGAGAGGAGATCTGATTGAAACGTTTAAGATAATTAAAGGATTTGATAGGATTGAGGCAGGAAATATGTTCCAGATGTTGGGAGAGTCCAGTACCAGAGGGCATGGATTGAGAATAAGAGGTCAGTTATTTAAAACAGAGTTGAGGAAGAGCTTCTTCTCCCAGAGAGTTGTGGAGGTGTGGAATGCACTGCCTCGGAAGACGGTGGAGGCCAATTCTCTGGATGCTTTCAAGAAGGAGCTGGATAGATATCTGATGGATAGGGGAATCAAGGGATATGGGGACAAGGCAGGGACTGGGTATTGATAGTGAATGATCAGCCATGATCTCAGAATGGCGGTGCAGACTCGAGGGGCCGAATGGTCTACTTCTGCACCTATTGTCTATTGTCTAATTCCAGTTTCACCCATATTTTTCTGTCTGCCATTGTCTCTTCCCATCTAACTCTCATTTTCTGATCTCATTTTGATATTGTGTTCATTTCATTTCTTTTTTTACAAAACTATAGAAGCTTATTTACACAACAAATACACAAAGTAAAAAACTTTCAGTATTTACAAGACAGTGAGTGCATTCAGATTAAAATATCATTGCTATTCTCTATAAAATAATAGATTGCCTGGGCAGCCCCCTGCTCCCATAAATCCCCCCATGTACCCACTGTGACCGCATGCTCCCTCTCCAAGGACAGCTGGACACAGACATAACCTTGCATAAGATTTTGAATCAATGGGCTCCCTTCCAGTGAACCTGTACAGAAGGGACAGCTTATACATTAGAAAGAGGTGTCATAGACTCAGAAGGTGTTGAGTCATTGTGGACAGAGCTAAGGAACTGCAAGGATAAAATGACCCTGACGGAGTTATATACAGGAGTAAGGATGTGACCTACAAATTACAAAAGGGGATAGAAAATAGAGATAGTGAACATAACCCAGCACGTCACACAAACCAATCTTCCATCCTTGGACTTACTTTACACTGCATGCTGTCGGAGCTGTGTTGCCAGGATAATCAAGGACACGACCCACCCAGCCAACAAACTTTTTGTCCCTCTTCCCTCCAGGAGAAGGTTCAGGAGCTTGAAGATTTGTATGGCCAGATTTGGGAACAGCTCCTTTCCAACTGTGATAAGACTGCTGAACGGTTCCTGACCCGGATCTGGGCCGTACCTTCCAAATATCTGGACCTGACTTGCACTACCTTACTTTCACTTTTCTATTTTCTAATTATGATTTATAATTTAAATTTTTATTATATTTACTTCAATTTGTACTCTAGGGAGCATGAAGCACAGAATCAAATATCGCTTGATTGTACGCTCTAGTACCAATTGTTTAGTGACAATAAAGTAAAGTAAGTGCATGCCAAAAGGGCAATGTTACAGGGGTCATATGAGATTTCAATACGCAAGTAGGTTGGGAAAATCAGGTTGGTGCTGGGTTCCAGGAGGGAGAATTTCTAGAATGCTAATGACTTGGCTTTATAGAGCAGCTCGTGATTGAGCCCACTGGGGGATCAGCTATTTTGGATTGGGTGTTGTGCAATTAGAATTGATTAGTGACCTTGAGGTAAAAGAACCCTTGGGGGCAAGTGATCATAATATGATCAAATTCACCCTGAAATTTGAGAAGGAGAAGCTAAAGTCAGATACATCAGTATTACAGTGGAGCTAAGGGAATTACAGAGGTACGAGAGAGGAATCGGCCAGAATTGATTGGAAAAGAACACTGGCAGGGATGACGGCAGAGCAGCAATGTCTGGAATTTCTGGAAGCAATTTGGAAGGCACAGGATATATACATCCAAAAAAGGAAGAAGTATTTTAAAGGAAAGATGACTTAACTGTGAATAACAAGGGAAGTCAAAGCCAGCAGAAAAGTCAGAGAAGGCATATAATATAGCAAAAATTAATGAGAAGTTAGAGGATTGGGAAGCTTTCAAAAAACCAACAAAAGACAACTAAAAAAAGTCATTAAGGTAAAGATGGAATATGAGAGTAAGCTAACCAATAATATTAAAGAGGATACCAAATGCTTCCTCAGATACATGAAGTGTAATAGAGATGGGAGAGTAGATATCAGACCTCTGGAAAACAATGCTGGAGAGCTAGTAATGGGACAAGGAAATGGCAGCATCAGTCTTCACTGTGAAAGACACTAGCAGTATGGCAAAAGTTCCAGGTGTCAAGGGACATAAAGTGTGTGAAACTACCTTTTCTAGACAGAGGTTCTTGGGAAACTGAAAGGTCTGAAGGGAGGTAAGTCACCTGGACCAGTTGATGTACACCTCAGGGCTCTGAAAGAGGTGGCTGAAGAGGCTGTGGAGGCAATAGTAATGATCTTTTAAGGATCACTAGATTCTGGAATGGTTCCTGAAGACTGGAAAATTGCAAATGTCATTCCACTCTTCAAGAAGGGAGAGAAGCAGAAGAAAGGAAATCATAGGCCAGTTAGTCTGACCTCAGTGGTTGGGAAGATGTTGGAGTCAATTATTAAGGATGAGGTCTCAAGGTATTTGGAGGCACATGATAAAATAGGCCATAGTCAGCATGGTTTCCTCTTGCTGACAAATCTGTTGGAATTCTTTGAAGAAATAACAAGTAGGATAGACAAAGTAGAATTGGTTAATGTTGCGTACTTAGATTTTCAGATAGCCCTTGACAAGGTGCCACACATGAGGCTGCTTAACAAACTACAAGCTCATGCTATTAGAGTGAAGATTCCAGCATGGATAAAGTAGTGGCTGATTTGCAGGAGACAAAGAGTAGGAATAAAGGAGGCCTTGTCTGGTCGGTTGCCGGTGGCTAGTGGTGTTCCACAGGGGTCTGTGTTGGGACCAATTCTTTTTACATTTTATTTCAATGATTTGCATGATGAATGTGGATTTGTTGAAATGTTTGTAGATGATACAATGATGCAGAGAGGCAGGTAGTTTTGAGGAAGAATCAAGGCTACAGAAAGACTTGGACAGATTAAGAGAATGGGTAAAGAAATAGCAGATGAAATACAGTGCCAGGAAGTGTATGATCATACACTTTGGGAGAAGAAATGGAGAGAAAATACAAAAAACTGAGGTGTAAAGAAAACCTGGAGTGCTTGTGCAGGATCCTAAAGGTTAATTTGCAGGTTGAGTCTGTGGTGAGGAAGGCAAATGCAGTGTTATAATTCTCTTCAAGAGGACTAGAATTTAAAAACAAGAGTGTAATGTGAAACTTAATGAAGCACTGGTAAGGCCTCACTTGGAGGATTGTGAGCAGTTTTAGGCCCCTATCTTAGAAAGAATGTGCTGAAACTGGAGAGGGTTCAAAGGAGATTCACGAAAATGATTCCCAGTTTGAATGGCTTGTCGTATGAAAAGCGTTTGATAGCTCTGGGCCTGTATTCAGAATCAAGTTTATTATCACCAGCATGTGACGTGAAATTTGTTAACTTAGCAGCAGCGGTTCAATGCAATACATAATGTAGCAGAAAGAGAGAGAGAAAAATAAAATAAAACATAATAATAAATAAACATGTAAACCAATTATGTATATAGAATAGATTTAAAAGAATGTGCAAAAACTGAAATACTGTATATTAAAAAAGTGAGGTAGTGCCCAAAGCTTCAATGTCCATTTAGTAACCAGATGACAGAGGGGAAGAAACTGTTCCTGAATCGTTGAGTGTGTGCTTTCAGGCTTCTGTATCTCCTGCCAGATGGTAACAGTGAGAAAAGGGCATGTCCTGGGTGCTGGAGGTCCTTAGTAATGGATGCTGCATTTCTGAGACACCGCTCCTTGAAGATGTCCTGGGTACTTTGTAGGCTAGTGCCCAAGATGGAGCTGAGTTAATTTACAACCCTCTGCAGCTTCTTTCGGTCCTGTGCAGTAGTCCCTCCATACCAGACAGTGATGCAGCTCTCCACAGTACAACTATAGAAGTTTTTGAGTGTATTTCTTGACATGCCAAATCTCTTCAAACTCCTAATAAAGTATGGCCACTGTCTTGCCTTCTTTATAACTACATCAATATGTTGGGACCAAGTTAGATCCTCAGAGAGCTTGTCGCCCAGGAACTTGAGGCTGCTCACTCTCTCCACTTCTGATCCCTCCATGAGGATTGGTATGTGTTCCTTTGTCTTACCCTTCCTGAAGTCCACAATCCAGCTCTTTTGTCATACTGATGTTGAGTGCCAGGTTGTTGCTGCAGCACCATTCCACTAGTTGGCATATCTCACTCCTGTATGCCCTCTCATCACCACCTGAGATTCTACCAACAATGGTTGTATCATCAGCAAATTTGTAGATGGTATTTGAGCTATGCCTAGCCACACTGTCATGTGTATATAGAGAGTAGAGCAGTGGGCTAAGCACACACCCCTGAGGTGTGCCCGTGTTGATAGTCAGTGAGGAGGATATGTTATCACCAATCCACACAGACTGTGGTCTTCTGGTTAGGAAGTCGAGGATCCAGTTGCAGAGGGAGGTACAGAGGCCCAGGTTCTGTATCGTCTCAATCAGGATTGTGGGGATGATGATATGAAATCCTGAGCTATAGTCGATGAACAGCATCCTGATGTAGGTGTTTGTGTTGACTAAGTGGTCTAACACCATGTAGAGAGCCATTGAGATTGCATCTGCCATTGACCTATTGTGGCAATAGGCAAACTGTCGATGTGAGTGCTACCGGGCGATAGTCATTAAGGCAGCTCACATTATTCTTCTTAGGCACTGGTATAATTGTTGCCTTTTTGAAGCAAGTGGGAACTTCTGCCTGCAGCAGTGAGAGGTTGAAAATGTCCTTGAATACTCCCGCCAGCTGGTTGGCACAGGTTTTCAGAGCCTTACCAGATATTCCAACGAGACCTTCCACCTTGCAAGGGTTCACTCTCTTTAAAGACAGTCTAACATCGACCTCTGAGACGGAGATCACATGATCATCAGGTGCAGCAGGGATCTTCACAGCTGTAGTTGTGTTCTCCCTTTCAAAGTGTGTATAGAAGGCATTGAGTTCATCTGGTAGTGAAGCATCGCTGCTATCATGCTATTGGGTTTTGCTTTGGAGGAAGTAATGTCTTGCAGACCCTGCCAGAGTTGCTGTGCATCTGATATTGCCTCCAAACTTGTTCAAGATTGTCTCTTCGCCTTTGAAATAGCCCTCTGGGGGAGGTTCCGGAGACGTCATTGTCGAGAATGGCAGCTTAAGTCAATAGCTCCTCCAGAAAAACGCATATTTGCCCCGTTAAGTCATCAAACATAGGATTTTTTGAAAGCTTTTGAACTGAAAAGAGGGGCAAGAATGGGAAAAAAGAATGGAAATTAAAAAAGTGACACTGCGGAGCCTGTGGACGAGAGGAGTGCGGCGAGCGGCTCTCCTACCCAACTGTGTGCAGGCGAGTCTGACGATGGGCTTCGTTCAGGCGAAGTGGCAAATATGATTGAAAATTTGAAAGAGATACAGGAATACAGATACAGGAAAGACATAAAACACTAGCTACATGATATTAAGTCAGAGCTCGCCAACATCAATCAAAAAATAGCAGTGGCAAAGACTCGAATTGAGAAGGTGGAAGATAGAGTGGAAAACGTGGAACAGATACTAAGTGAGACAATAAAAATATTAAATCAACAGGAAGGTAAACTGTTGACCTGGAGGGAAGATCACGGCAGAAAAATATCAGGATATACAACATCCCCGAAGGAACGGAGGGTTTTTCTATGATGGAGTTTGTACAAAAGTTGCTGCAGGATGTGCTGGAGCTTCCCTCAACTATGGAGCTGGAAATTGAGAGGGCGCATTGCACGCTGGTCCCGAGGCCTACCCAAGGCAGAGAAGATAAGCCACGCTCAATAGCAATTAAATTCCTTCGATACAGTACCAAGGCAGATTCCTACGAAGGGCCTGCGGTAAGAAGAGGGTGTTTTTAGACGATAAATTAATATATTTTGATCAAGATTACCCCCCCCCCTGCGGTCCTGCAGAAACGTAAAGAATACTCTGAAGTAAAGCAAATACTAAAGCAAGAAAGGATTGGATTTCAAACTCCGTACCCTGCAAAACTTCGAGTGTTTTATCAAGATGGGATCCAACTGTATCAGACAGTGAAAGAGGTGACTACAGACATGTAGAGGATTGCCCATCAGCGTGATCAAACCGAGGGAAAGCCTAACTGAGGAATTATCCCGCTCTGCTTGGGAAATAGTGCGAGAATCGAGAAAACAGGAGACGGGAGGAGGCTGAGAGAAGTATATCAGGAAGAGACTGAGTTTTCCAAAGACAGTCCTCTCCCCCTTCAGAAGAGCCATAAGGTTTGGCTAACTTAAAAAATGTTGAGAAGATAAACGGAAGCAAAAGTAGATGGTGATATACCTATCTCGAGAAATACTTATTATAATGTGGATTTTATATTACTCAGTTATTCTTTATTCACTCACTTACTCCTTTTACCCCACCAAAATGAGAATATATATGTGTGTGCGTGTGCGTGTATGTGTGTGTGTGTGTGTGTGTGTGTATATATATATATATATATATATATATGTATACACACACATATATAGGAGGAGTACACAGGGTAATCTTTTCTGTGTAATGTATTTGTTCACTGACTTTGATGAATACTGCAATGGGGGCCCTCAACTCAGAAGTAGGAGGGGTTATCCCCCACAGCTAGACATTTCCTCTAGCTCAACGCAGGGTCATCTACCAGAGACCTCAGCCTTGGAATCACATGTTTGTTGTCGTTTTCATTATTATTTGCGTTTCTTGGTTCTAATTTGTTCAGGGAGTAGATCGATTAAGTTTTATTCTAATTTCAATGATACATTGACAGATAAATACAGATGGCTAAGGACAAGGTAAAATTCATTTATTTTAATGTCAATGGGCTATTAAATTCAATCAAACATAATAGAACTTTATCCAAAATGAAAAAAGAACAAGCCCATGTAGTATATTTACAGGAAACTCACTTAAGTGATAATGAGCATAAAAAACTAAAGAGAGTGGGCTTCACTAATTTGTTTTTCTCCTCATATAAATCAGGACATAGGAGAGGAGTTGCTATTCTTATCTCAAGTAAGCTAAATTTTGAAAAAGTATTTTGAAATGGGAGATAAGGAGGGCAGATATATTCTGGTAAGGGGGAATATAGACGGAAACTCAGTTACTCTACTGAATATATACACACCCTTCGGGAAGTGATATTGGTTTCTTTCAGAAAATTTCTGATATTATGGTAGTGGAAACAAAAGGTCTTCTGATATGTGGGGGAGACTTAAATTTACAATTACAACCAAAGTTAGACTCTTCCAATAGAAAAACCTATGAAACAAAATCCTTACATAAGAAAGTTAATACACTTTTTGAGGATGTTGGTTTAATTGATATATGGAGGGATCTTTTCCCTGACAGAAGGGATTACACGCATTATTCTGCTCCCCATTCTGTATATACAAGAATAGACTATTTCATAACATTTGGAAAAGACAAAGACAAAATAAACACCTGTGGAATTGGGACAATAGAAGTAAATGACCATGCACCTATATAGTTATTGGTTGATTTTAACCTACAATGCAAAGAATACTATTTGGAAACTAAATTCAAGTCTACTCAATGATCCGTACTTTAAGGGACAAATTAAAAAAGAAATTGGTGTCTACTTAGAATTCAATGATAATGGAGAGGGTTCACCTCCCATTTTATGGGATACTCTGAAGGCTGTCTTAAGAGGAAAAACTTATAGCAATATCATATGAGAAAAAAAAGGAATAAAACAGAGGAATTACAAAATAGGCTGAAGGAACTACAGAAAAAACACAAATTCATTTGGCACAGGATGCATTAGAGGAAATTAAAAAATTAGGAATGAAATTAATAGTTTGGCTATGCAAGAAATCAAAAAAATTAATGTTTCTGAAACAGAGACATTATGAAAGTGGATCAAAGTCTACGAAAATACTGGCGTGGAAACTGGAAAAAAAAGATAGCAGAAAATACAATTCATAGAATTAGGGATCCAAGAACAAAAATGATAAAAAAAAGCTAAGTGAAATTCAAGAAGCTTTTCAAGTGTTTTACAAAACTCTATATTCCAAAGTTTCAGGAGGAAGCATAACCCAAATTGACACAACCTTGAATTCTCTAGAGTTACCCACTTTAAGCGAAGAACAAAATAGAACAATGACTGCTGACATAACTGAAGTTGAATTAAAAGCTGCAATTAGTAGGCTTAAATTAAGCAAGTCACCAGGATCGGATGGGTATATGGCAGAGTGGTACAAAGAATTTAAAAATGAGTTAATTTCTGTTTTACTCCCCACACTGATCTGGGCTCTAAAAAAGGCACAAATGCCACCCAGTTGGAAGAAAGTGATTATCTGAGCTATACCGAAAGAAGGCAAGGGTAAAATGGAATGTGGGTCATTTAGACCAATATTCATTCTTAATGTAGATTATAGATTATTTACCTCCATCATGGCCAAACGATTAGAGGAGTTTCTACCCAAACTGATATGTAACGATCAGACAGGTTTTATACACCAACGCCACACACAAGACAATATATGAAGGACACTTCACATTATGGATCATATACAAAAAATTAAAATCGAAGCAATAGTGATAAATGTGGATGCTGAAAAGGCATTTGATTTGGTTAATTGGAATTTTCTTTACAGAGTTTTATATAGATTTGGTTTCCAAGACACAATTATTAAAACTATATAGACACTATATGACAACCCTACTGCTAGGATTAAAATCAATGGATATTTATCAAATAGTCGTACCCAAGGAAGGGAAACGAGACAGGGTTGTGCATGGTCACCACTACTCTTTGTGTTATATCTGGAACCATTAGCTCAATACATCAGACAAAGTGAAGATATCAGGGAAATTACTATTGAAGGGACAGAGCATAAGTTGGCTTGTTACGCGGATGACATTTTATAAATTTTTAAAATTGAATTTTCAAATAGTTACAGAAGGAGAAAAAAAATTATCAACCCTTCCCCCCTTAACCCCTCCCCCCAACATATCCCTGTAGAAAGAGAAGAAAAAAGAAAGAAAGAAAGAGTGTCTGGATATCGGAAGATCCCCACATGCTCCACGGGGTTCATAATAGCTTTAGTATATATATTTATTTCCTTCCCCAAATAACCAATAATTTTATCTTCGGAGCACCTATATATTTAATCCTATCTTTTGTAAATAAGGGTGCCAAATTTTCAGAAATATTTCATATTTATCTCCTAAATTATAAGTAATTTTTTCAAGTGGAATGCAGCTGAAAATTTCATTCTTCCAGCGATCTATACTTAAGTATGAATCCAATTTCCAAGTAACTGCAATATCCTTTTTGGCTACTGCCAATGCAATTTTTATGAATTCTTTCTGATATTTATTTAGTTTGGATTTTGGTTTTATCCCTTCAATATCGCCTAGTAAAAATAATGTTGGATTATGTGGAAGTTGTGTTCCGATAATTTGTTCCAATAAAACTCTTAAATTTGTCCAAAAAGGTTGAATTTTAAAACTAGACCAAGTAGAGTGTAAAAAAAGTACCAATTTCTTGATTACATCGGAAACATTGATCAGATAAATTTGGGTTTAATTTATTTATTTTTTGTGGTGTAATATATAATTGATGTAAAAAATTATGTTGCACTAATCATTTGTTGTATTTGTCATCCTGTCAAGACATAGTCTTGACCAACTTGTTTCTTCAATTTTAATATTCAAATCACTTTCCCATTTTTGTCTTGACTTATGGACTCATTGTTTAATTGCCTGTTTTTGAATCAAACTATACATACAAGAAATGAATTTTTTAATCTTTCCTTTTTGAATTAAAGTTTCTATTTCATTAGGTTTCGGCAATAACATTGTTTGACCCAATTTATCTCTTAAATAAGCCCTTAATTAGAAATAACAAAAAAGAGTGTTGTTTGATATTTTGTATTTATTCTTTAGTTGATCAAATGACATTAATATACCTCCTTCAAAACAATCTCCTATATATCCCTTTTTGAAACCAATTATATAAAAGTTAGTTATCCATTGTAAAAAGAATAAGTTTATTTTCAATTAAAGGTCTCTTTGCTAATAAATATTTCTTTATCTCATCATCAACATTTATCTTGTCCCATAAATCATTCAAATGTTTTAATATAGGGGATTCTTTCTTTCCCCGTATCCATTTAGATTCCCACTTATATATAAAATCTTCTGGTATATTTTCTCCTATTTGATCTAATTCTTGAATTTTTTTCAATAATGGTAAATAATTTAATTTATATAAATTCTTTATATCATTATCAACTCTTATACCTAAATATTTTATACCATTTATCAGCCATCTAAATTGAGTTATTAGTCGACATTGACTATAATCTCCTTTAGTAAGGGGTCGAATTTCACTTTTATCCCAGTTTATTTTGTAGCCTGATATTTTCCCATATTCTTACAATCTAGAAGATAACTTATGCAGCAAATACAATGGGTTTGTTAAAGCAAAACATCGTCAGCAAATAAATTAATCTTATCTCCTGGTTAACTTTGAAACCCATAATATCTGGGTCTGTTCTAATTAATTCAGCTAATGGGTCTGTCACCAACACAAATAAAGCAGGTGATAATGGACAACCTGGTCTAGTTGACCTTGTTAACTGAAATCATGTTGAAATTTGACCATTTGTCACTACTTTAGCTTTGGAACTAGTATTTAAGGTTTTAATCCATTTTATAAAAGATACTCCTAATCCATATTTTTCCAATACCTTAAATAAAAAATCCCATTCCAATCTATCAAATGCTTTTTTCTGCATCTAAGGCAACTGCCACACTCATTTCCTCCCTCTTTTGTGCCAAATGAATTATGCTAAATAACCGAGTTACATTATCTGCCGATTGTCTATTTTTGATAAATCCTGTTTGATCCATATGTATTAATTTTGGTAAGTATTTAGATATTATATTAGATAAAATTTTTGCTATTATTTTATAGTCGGTATTCAACAAAGAAATAGGTCTATATGATGTTGGCTTTAAAAGATCTCTATCTTTTTTTGGCAATACTATTAAAATAGCTGTCGAAAAAGATTCTGGAAGTTAATGCGTTCTTTCCGCTTGGTATATTAACTCCATAAAAGGAGGAATTAGTAAATCTTTAAACTTTTTATAAAATCAGGCAGAAAACCATCCTCTCCTGGGGATTTATTACTCTGAAGTGATCCTAAAGCTTCTTCAACCTCTTTTAATGTAAAAGGCATATCTAATCCCTTCTGTTCTTCCGAATTCAATTTTGGAAAAGTTATTTGTGATAAAAAAAACCTTTCTATCTCGACATTATCATTTTGTGATTCTGATTGATACAATTCAGAATAAAAATTCTTAAAAGTTTCATTAATTTCTGAAGGTTTATAAGTAATTTTATTTACACTTGTTCTAAATGCATTTATTGTTTTGGAAATCTGGTCAGTTTTTAACTGCCAAGCAAGAATCTTGTGTGATCTTTCACCTAGTTCATAATATCTCTGTTTAGTTCTCATAATTGCTTTTTCTGTTCGATATGTCTGAAGTGTATTATATTGTAACTTCTTAACAAGTTGTCTTCATTTTTCTTCTGTCATATATCTTTGAGATTCTTTTTCTAATTTTTTAATCTCTTTTTCCAATTGATCTATTTCTACCATATATTCCTTCTTAATTTTAGAAGTATAACTTATTATCTGTCCTCTCAAATATGCCTTCATTGCTTCCCATACTATAAATTTATCATCAACTGAATGTATATAAATTGTATCTAAAAAGAACTGAATCTGCTTTTTCATGAAATCACAAAAATCTTGACGTTTTAATAATATTGAATTAAATCTCCATCTGTAAATCAATTCCTCTTTATCCATTATTATCATTGTCATTGTCAAGGGGGAATGATCTGACAATATTCTTGCTTTATATTCCATATTTTTCACTCTGTCTTGAATATTCGTTAATAATAGGAAAAAATCTATCCTTGAATAAGTTTTATTCTATTTGAATAAAATGAGTAATCTCTTTCGTTTAGATTAATTCTTCTCCATATATCAATCAAATTTAAATCTTTCATCAATGATAAAGTTAATTTTGCTACTTTTGATTTTGTAACACCCTTTGTTGATCTATCTAAAACTGGGTCTAGACAAAAATTAAAGTCTCCACCTATTAATATTTTGTCATGTGCATCAGCCAAATTCAAAAAGGCCTCTTGTATAAATTTTACATCATTTTCATTTGGTGCATAAATATTCATAAGAGTCCATAGTTCTGAAAAAAATTGACAACATATAATTACATATCTCCCCATAGAATCAATTAATACATTTTGTATTTTAATTGGTAAAGTTTTATTAACCAAAATTGCAACTCCCCTTGCCTTTGAATTAAATGAAGCTGCTGTAACATTTACGACCCAATCTCTCTTTAATTTCCGATGTTCTATCTCTGTTAAGTGTGTTTCTTGTAAAAAAGCTATATCTATTTTCATTTTCTTATTGTATGTTAAAATTCTTTTTCTTTTCACTGGTCCATTAAGCCCATTAACATTAAAACTTTAAAAATTCAGTAAATTAGTCATTATTTTTAACAGGGTTGCTCCAGTCTATAGTAATACCTAACTTTTCAACTTTTGTAGTATCTTGGGGAATCTTTTTAAAATTCTCCGTGTTGCTATGTGTCTTCCCCCCCCCCCCCCCCGATTGTCCAGGCAAAGAAAGAAAGATTACAGAAAAATAGATTATAAAAAAAAACAAAATACTCCCCTACTAATGTTGTGAATAAAGAAAAACACAACATTACCCCCCTCCGTTGTACGGGTCATGGCAATCACCATGATTACACACGTGAATCCCGTAGCAATCGATCCAAAGTTCCCACAGCTCCCCCGTAACATAAAAAAGTATATATAAGAGAAGAAAAAATAATATCACTACTCTCGATTAATATTTCTCAAATTTTTACCTTTCTCCCCCGGTATCATATAATTTAAATATTCTTCTGTCCTGAAACATCCATCAATTCCATTCACTGTCCCTGTCTTCATCTTTAATCCATTTCACTTTTAAATCTTTGGCTGTGATTAGTGAATATTTGGGAGTTCTTGTGCAAATTCTTCCGCATCCCGATAATCAGTGAAAAATCTTATTTTTCCGTCATCTAAAAAAATTATCAGGGTTGCTGGGTGGCACAATATAAATTTATAACCCTTTTCCCATAAAACTTTTTTCGCTGTGTTAAATTCCTTCTTTCTCTTCAAAAGGTCATAACTTACATCTGGATAGAAAAGAACTGTTTTCCCTTCTATCATCAATGGCCCGTTTCTCTTTCTGGCACGTTGGGCAGCCGCCTTCAGGATCTTTTCTTTATCTTGATATCTTAAGCATTTTATCAAGATTGATCATGGGTTTTGATCAACTTGAGGTCTTGATCTTAAGGTTCTGTGAGCCCTTTCAATTTCAATTAAATGGGTTCCTTCTTCCATTTCCAAAATTTCTGGAATCCATTTTTGAAAAAAATGTATTGGATCTTCTCCCTCTATACCTTCTTTAAGTCCAACAATCTTAATATTATTTCGTCTGCTAAAATTTTCAAGTACATCCACTTTTTCCAACAACCGTTTTCTTTCTGATGTCCAGGCAGAAATATTATCTTCCATTTTATTCACTCTATCAGTGGTGTCTCTGGTTGTTTCTTCCAGGTTTTTAATTTTCTTGTCCATTTTGTCCTGTCTTTTCATCATTTTATCAAACATAATCTTCAAATTTTTAATATTTTAAAAATTACTTTTAATGCTTTTAATTCATGCATTATTTGCACCAAAGATTTTTTATGTCTCCAATATTACCTCCAACCTCTTCCTGTTGCTCTTCTTTATTTGTCTCTTCATCTTTGTTTGATTTATCCAGAGAATCTGATTCCACCTCATATTCACTTTCACTTTCAGTTCCGCTCATAGCTGGGATTTGTAGTTTGGGTTGCTTGTGTTTGCGCATGCTCCTTCCTTCACACATGCGCAATTCCTGTTTCTCTTTTTTTTTGGAGATGGTTGATGTTGCTGCAGTTTCCTGTTCTGTATCGCCGGAGGTAAAATGCACTTGAACCCGAGGTTCTTTGATGTCGGCCGACCTTAATTCTTTTCCAACTTGTATTGTCTTCAAAGTAGTAGATTCCTTCTGCTTCTGTTTAAGAGACATATCTTAAGACAATCCTGAGTAGTTTATAAGTAATTAAAAAAAAATATTTACTAACTTTTCTTCACTTTATCATTATTTTACTGGTTTTTTATGGGGGAGCTGGATTTCCACGTCTCGATCCTTTGTCATCATTTGACGTCCCCCGCGGATGACATTTTGATCTATCTAGGGCAACCAACATACTCTTTACCTAAATTGATGCAATCCTTTGAACAATATGGTCAATTATCAGGATACAAGATCAACATAGATAAAACTCAATTACTTTCATATTACTATAGCCCACCAAGAGGAATTGAAAGTAAATATCCCTGGGCATGGCAAACGGATTCTTTCAAATATTTGGGCAACGTTATGCCAAAAGATTTGGCAAAATTATCAGAATGTAATTATCAGCCTTTATATAAAAAAATTAAGGAAGATATGGCAAGATGGAACCTGATTCCTTTTTTCAGTCTCAGTTCGAGTCTATTAAAATGAATATACTGCCCAGACTGTTATATCTCTTTCAGACCCTACCAATAGAGATTAATCAAAATAATTCAATGAATGGAACAAGATGCTATCAAGGTATATTTGGCAGGGTAAAAGGCCTAGAGTTCATCTCAAAACTTTGCAATTAGCAAAGGAAAAGGAGGGATGGGGCCTACCTTCTCTTAGAGATTATTATTTTACAGCACAGTTGAGAGCTGTGATATGTTGGTGCAACCCATCATATGACACTCAATGGAAAAACATTGAGGAGTGGGTACTTCCCATCCCCATACAAGCAATTTTGGCATATAACAACCTGCAAAGGTACATAAATACTATTGATAACCCATGGGTGAAATTGACTCTTAAAATATGGAAAACTACTATAAAAGAATATAATCTAGAGGGAGATATTGCAATTCTTAAATGGATTTTACACCGAATAAATTGGATGCTAGATTTAAGGACTGGACAGCTAAAGGAATAACAGTTCTTTGCAACATAATGAAAGAAGGAACACTGTTCAGTTTTGAAATGCTTAAAGAGAAACATTTATTAGAAAAACAAGATTTTTATCGGTATTTACAGATGCGACAATATGTTAATAGGATGCTTAAAACTGTAACCAAGGCAAATACATGCTTGATAGAGCTCTTTAGAAAAGCATATAATTCAAATAATGGTAGTAGAGCCATTTCAAGCATGTATAAGGTGTTGTCAAATCTTAAAACACATTCGACTTCATACATTAAAACAAAATGGGAGAAGGAAGGAGGGATAATTATATCTGAGGAAGAATGGACAACAATATGGAGGTATCAATGGAAGTGTACCAGTTCACAGAAATGGAGGGAGTTTGGATGTAAAAACTTGATAAGATATTTTATTACACCCTCTCAGAAATCCCATTATGATAGTAACATCCCTGTTTGCTGGAGAAATTGTAGAAATCAAAATGCAAATCATCATCATATTTTTTGGGACTGCCCTGTTATCAAAAGCTATTGGAGGGGGATACACAATTCCTTACAAGACATCTTTAAATGTGAAATACCCTTAGAGAGTAAGACCATATAGTTTGGATATATACCTCAAGAATGGTTGAAAAGAGATAAATATTTAATGAATATATTGTTGGTGGCTGGTAAAAAGACTCTTACTGGGAAATGGTTATCACAGGAGAGCCCAACTTTAAATACATGGATGGAAATTACAATGGACATTTACAAAATGGAGAAGATAACAGCATCTGTTAATCATAAGCTGGAACAATTTGATTCATACTGGAGAAAATGGTTTAACTACATAATGCCTCATAGGCCTGATTTTATTCTCACAAGTCAATGAATATGTTGTAAAAAAAATCGCTCCCTACTTGTACATAGTTTTTTCCTTTTGCTTGTTTTTTTCTTTCCACTCTTTTCTATAAGTGTATACCTCAGATAAATACTAGGTGGAGATTTGTAACATGTATGATTATATGATATATATGTACAATGTCTGAAATACATCTTATGGAAATGTTTGTTTGATGATGAACTTCAATAAAAAAATTAAATTACAAAAAAATATAAATAGCCCTCTGCAAATCATACCTGGTTTTCTGGTGCAGTCTTGAGTTGCCAAACTTGAATGCCACAAGTTTAGCCTTCAGCAGATGACATACCTCCTGATTCATCCACAGCTTTTGGTTTGGGAATGTACAGTAAGTCTTGGTAGGGACACACTCATCCACACAGGTTTTAATGAAGTCAGTAACAACTGCAGCATACTCATCCACTTTCAAAGATGAATCCCTGAATACAGTCCAGTCCACCGATTCAAAGCAGTCCTGTAGGCGCTCCTGTGCTTCCCTTGTCCAAACCTTCTTGGTCCTCACTACTGGTGCTGCAGTCTTCAGTCTCTGCCTATACTCAGGGAATAGAAGTACAGCCAGGTGATCAGACTTTCTGAAGTTAGGGAGTGGAATAGCACAGTAGGCATTCTTGATGGCCTTATTAAAATCTCCCAAAATGATGGTGAAGGCATTAGGGTGCACTGTTTCATGCATGTTGATCCCATTGCTCAGGGTGGCCTTTTAGAATGGAGATGAGGAGGAATTTCTTTAGTCAAAGAGGTGAATTTATAGAATTCTTTTCCACAAGCAACTGTGGAGACCAAGTCTTTGTGTATTTTTTAAGTCAGAGGTTGTTAGATTCTTAATTGGGGGGTGGAGTTTCAAGATGGCGACGTAAGCATCTGCCTTTTAGGCGCTCTTTATTTTTTTAACTATAATCACCCTTTAATTAGATCTTTTCGAACTTAATCATATGAGTTGCTACCTTTGATTGACCCTTTTTTCCTAAAATAATAGTTGATCTAATCTTGTCAAACCTAAAATGGCTACAAGTAAGAAATCGGCTAAGGATCCTGTATCCATCGACACAATTTCTGATCTTTTGGACATTAAACTGGATGTTAAATTTGCGGGTATGGAAGGTAAATTGGACAATAAACTGGATGCTAAATTTGCGGGTCTGGAAGGCAGACTAGAAGGTAAATTGGACAGTAGACTGTTAAATTTGGAAAGGAGGATTATTACGAAAATATCCGATCTTGAAGGAGTTGTTAAATCGCTTGAAACTAAGTTTCAGTCGCAGGCGTTAGTGGTTCAGCAGCTTGGAAATAAGATCACGACTCTTGAACAATCAATTTGTGAAAAAGCACGTACAATTGAAGTGTTAGAGAAGAAGATAGAGTCGACTGCTAAAACTTTAGATCAGTATAAGTTTAAAATTACTGATCTTGAAAATCGTTCTCGCAGACAGAATTTGCGCATCATCGGAATTCCCGAAAAAGTTGAGTCCGGTGATTTAACTGAATTTTTCTCTAAATTACTGTGGGAAATTTTCAGTGGTGAAGGTTTGAAAAATGAACCTGTTATCGACCGCGCTCATAGAGTTGCGAGGCTTTTGTCTGTGCCTGATAAACCTCGAGCGGTGATTGTTCGCCTTCATTATCCTCGTGAGAAAGAGCTTCTAATTCGATTAGCTCGTAAAAAAGGTATGATCTCCTACAAAAATTACTCATTTCGAATTGTTGAGGATTATTCTTATGAAGTAATGAAAGCCAGGATCGCTTTTAAACCAGTGATGGCAGAGATTCATTCGATTGGATTTAAACAAGCTTTAATGTATCCAGCGAAGCTTAGAATTGTGCTGCCCGACAACAGTCTACACTTTTTTAACACTCCTGAAGAAGCGAAGAAATTTGTTGAAGAATATCGATCCTCTAGTGCAACTTGAACTATGAGTTACATTGAAGATTTTTTTTTTGGAGAGAGGATGTCATTTCATTTTAAGTTTTAACCCTGGAAGTTGGGTTATAACTTTTTATTTTGAACTATGGATCTGGGTCTTTTTTTTTACTACTATTATTATTGCTTATAGATGCTGTTTTAATTTTTATAATATCCTTTTTTATACACGTTTGTATTTTGTAATAATGAATTATTTTTTCAAAATGTCGTTTCTTCTTCCCATAAGTCTTTACTTTTTATAAGCGTTTATTTGCTTGCCTGTATTTAGAAATGGAACAAAGGTTTTGAATTCTTTTTTTTAGTCTTTTTTTTATATATGTTGTAGTGTCTATTAAATCTTTTTTTTTAAAAAAAATTTCTATTTTGATAACTTTTTTTTTACTAAATTTTCTTATTAGATTGCTGAATTTATATTCATATTTTGTAATATGGCTTTCTCAAAATGTCGTTTCTTCTTCCCATAAGTCTTGGCTTGTGAAACGTCATCTTTGTATCTGAATATGGAATTTCTTTTTTAAAGGTGTATTACATTTTTAAACTTTAATGTTCATTTTTTTTTATTAATGATTTTTCTGGTTTTACTATTTTAGTTTTTTTTTGATTTGTCTGATATGTGTGTGTATGTGTATGTATATATATATATGTAGGTATATATATATATATTTTTTTTTTGCAACTCTATATTTTAATTAGGGTGTTATATAGTTTTTTCTTAAAAAAATTTTCTTATGGAGCTGCCATCTTGAAATGGGGGTAATATTAGTATTAGTTTATGCGCCTGCCGCTTGGCTTTCTTTCAAAGGGTGGGGGGAGGGGGGAGGGGGGAGGGATCTTTTTTCATGCTTTTGCTTTTTATTTTTTTGCTTTTAGTTTATGGGCTGACTTTAAATTATTAATATTGTTGAGGTGTCAGGATCTCCGGTTGCTCCTGAATCAATTTTCCTTCTTCCTAAATTGTGGGTTATGTGTCTTTTTAACCTTTTATGATACACACAATTAATATTGGTATGATGGATAAATCTATTAACTTTATCTCGTGGAATACTAATGGTTTCAATCATCCGATTAAACGTAAAAAAATATTTAAAGTATTCCATAGATTGAACGCTAATATTATTTTTGCACAGGAGACCCATATTAGGAGGGAGGATAATCAACGTTTTTTTTAGGTTCTGGAAAGGGCAACAATTTCACTCAAATTGTACCGCTAAAATTAGGGGTGTGTCTATTTTTATAGACGCCTCAATTTCGTTTACACATTATGAAATTATTTCTGATCCACAGGGTAGATTTTTGTTGATAACTGGTTTACTTTTTAATCGGAAAGTTGTTTTAGTTAATATTTATGCTCCAAACTTTGATTGTCCTGAATTTTTTAAACGTTTATTTACTTCTCTTCCTAATTTGAATGAATATATGTTGATTATGGGTGGAGACTTTAATTGTTGTTTGAATCCTTCGATGGATAGATCTAAACCTATTCGAACTCTTCCGAATAGATCAGCTTTACTTATTAATTCTTTTATGGTTGATTCTGGAATTACTGAAATATGGCGGTTTTTGAACCCTAAAGATAAAGAATTTTCATTTTTTTCACATGTATATCATAGTTATTCTAGAATTGATTATTTCCTTATTGATCATCGTTTATTAACAGATGTTATTGATTGTAAATACGATTCCATTGCTATTTCGGATCATGCGCCTTTGAAGTTATCTATCAAGATTCCGGACTCTTCTATCAATACTAGATCTTGGAGACTTAATGCTACTTTACTTCAAGATCCAGAATTTATTACCTTCATAAAACAACAAATTGACTTATTTTTTTCAACAAACTATAATGAAGAGATTGATAAAGGAATACTTTGGGACTCTTTCAAGGCTTTTATTCGTGGACAAATTATTTCATATTCCGCTGGTAAAAGAAAACAAAGATATTCAGATATAGCTTTATTGGTGGATAAAATTAAAGAAATTGATAAGATTTATTCCGTTACTCCTACCAAAGAACTTTATAAGAAGAGAGTTGAGCTTCAAATGGAACATAGTTTATTATTATCTTCTTCAATTGAGAATCAATTAATTAAGACTAGGGCTCAATTTTATATTCATAGTGATCGAACTGGTAAATTGTTAGCTAATCAATTAAAAGCTATTTCGACTAAGCGACAAATTATTAAAATTCGTAAACAAGACGGTAATTTAACTACTGATTATAAAGAAATCAATAACACTTTTCAAGATTTTTATAAATCTTTATATCAATCAGAATTTGACGGTGACCGGTTTACGATGGATAATTTTTTTAATAACTTGAATATTCCTAAACTGATAGATGAAGATTGTAGCTTGCTTGATGCTCCTATTTCTATGGATGAAATAAGAGAGGCTATCTCATCAATGAATTCAGGGAAAGCTCCTGGTCCTGATGGTTTTATTGTAGAATTTTTTAAAACTTTTTCTTTATTGCTTTCTCCTTGGCTATGTGAAATCTTTAATGATGCGTTTGTTAAGAAGAGACTACCTCAATCGTTTTATGAAGCTACTATCTCTCTAATTCTTAAAAAAGATAAAGATCCTACTTTATGTGCATCTTATCGCCCTATATCATTATTAAATGTAGACTCTAAGATTCTTACAAAAATTTTAGCCATTAGATTAGAAAAGGTATTACCACAGATTATTTCAGAAGATCAAACTGGTTTTATTAGGAATCGGTATTCCTTTTTTAATATTAGAAAATTGATTAACATAATTTATACTTCATTACCTACAACCCCAGAATGTGTTATCTCATTAGATGCTGAAAAAGCCTTTGATAGAGTTGAATGGACATATTTATTTAATGCATTGAGAAACTTTAATTTTAGTCCTAATTTTATATCATGGATTAAATTAATATATTATAAACCTGTTGCTTCTGTTCTTACAAATAATTATAGATCCTCTTTTTTTCAATTATCTCGTGGTACGAGACAAGGTTGTCCTTTAAGTCCTTTATTATTTAATATTGCATTAGAACCTTTAGCTATTGCTATTCGTGAGTCTCCTAATATTTTTGGTATTACCCGTAATGAGAAGTTATACAAATTATCGCTTTATGCTGATGATTTGTTGTTATATATTTCTAATCCTAGTAGGTCTATTCCTGCTATTTTATCCTTGTTGGCTCAATTTGGTAGCTTTTCTGGTTATAAGTTAAACTTAGATAAGAGTGAGTTATTCCCTTTAAATGCGCAAACTTTATTGAGTGATAGGATGCCATTTAAAGTTGTTACTGATAACTTTATCTATTTAGGTATAAAAATCACCAAGAAATATAAAGATTTATTTGGACTGAATTTTTTACCTATGCTTCATCAAATTCAGCAACTTACTACTAGATGGTCTCCCTTATTTTTATCATTAGTTGGTCGGATTAATGCTATTAAAATGATGATTTTACCGAAATTTTTATATTTATTCCAAGCTTTACCAATTTTTATTCCTAAATCTTTTTTTGATAATATTGATTCAAAAATTTCCTCATTTGTGTGGCAAAATAAAAATCCTAGGTTAAGCAAAAGGCAATTACAAAAGTCTAAAAAAGATGGTGGTCTAGCTTTACCTAACTTTAGATTTTATTATTGGGCGAATAATATTCGTAACCTAATGTACTGGAAACTAGATTTGGATTCACCTGTGTGCCCACAGTGGGTAAATTTGGAATGTAGTGAGGTTAAGGGATATTCTATATTTTCCGTTCTTGGTTCTTTTCTTCCTATTGATTTAGCCAAATTCAATAAACAGATATCTAACCCTGTTGTTAAACATACACTACGAATTTGGTTTCAATTTCGCAAATTCTTTAATCTGAAAAACTTTGCTCTGGACAGCCCTATTTTATGTAATTTTTTTTTTAAACCTTCATTGACAGATCAAGCTTTTAGTATATGGAAAAGGAAAGGTATAAAATGTTTTCGTGATCTTTTTTTTGAAGGTACTTTGATGTCTTTTGATCAACTATCCAACAAATTTGAATTACCTAAATCTAATTTTTTTAGATACTTACAAATTAGAAATTTCTTACATAAAATTCTTCCATCTTTTCCTAACTCAACTCCATCGGATTTTTCAGATTTGATTTTTACTTTTAATTCTTGTCAGAAGGGATTAGTAGCTTTTATTTATAACATGATTATGAAGATACAGCCAGAAATATCGGATAGAATTAGACAAGAATGGGAAAAAGAACTTCGATGTAATATATCAACAGATAAATGGGAAAAAATTTTACAAATGGTTAATTCCTCCTCTATTTGTGCTAAACATGCTTTAATACAATTTAAAATTGTACATAGAGCTTATATGTCTAAAGATAAGCTTGCCCGATTTTATTCGCATATTAATCCTCAATGTGACAGATGTCACTTAGAAGTGGCTTCATTGACTCACATGTTTTGGACATGTCCCACTTTACATAACTATTGGAAGGACATTTTTGATGTCATTTCTTCAGTATGGAATATCGATTTACAACCCCATTTTATTACTGCAATTTTCGGTATACCAAATGAAGATGGCAATCAGCTTTCCCCTTCAATCAGACGAATGATTGCCTTTGTAACATTAATTGCCAGAAGGTCTATATTACAAAACTGGAAAGAAGTAAATCCTCCTACTACATTTCAGTGGTTCTCCCAAACTATTTCTTATTTGAGTTTGGAAAAAATCAGAAGCACTATTTTTGATTCTTCAATTAAATTTGAAGAAACCTGGGGACCATTTATTCGACACTTTCATATGAATTAATTTGGCCTATTTCAGATCCTTTTCTCTACTTATCCTTGTTCAGGTATGGAGTTCCGGAGTTCTTTTCTTGACACCTTTATATATTTATAAAGTGCTATTATTGCCCATGTTAGTTTTAGTTTAGTATTTTTTTTCAATATATATTTTTTCTCATATATAATTTCAATTTTTTTTTTCTTTTTTCGATGATTATTTTTGTTTTTTTTTCATATATATTTATATAGACTTGATTGATTTATGTACCTTTTGTTGATGGATGTTTTAATAGGATATTATTATCCTATTACTAACGTAATCTCAAGTTTATTGAATCTGTAATCTATTCATTATTATGTGTTGTTTTTTTTTATATATGAAATTTAATAAAAAGATTGAAAAAGAAAGAAAGATTCTTAATTGGTCTGGGCATGAATGGATACGGGGAGAAGGCAGGAGACTGGGGCTGAGAAGAAAATTGGATTAGCCATGATGAAATGGCGGAGCAGACTTGATGGGCCAAATAGCCTAATTGTGTTCCTATATCTTATAGTCTCACATTCTATACTTATGGGAGCTAATTAATCTAATGTTTCTTTGGTGTGATGAAGAAAACTGGAATAAGGGTAAACACACACAGTCACAGCGATATTGTGTAGTTTGGTTGTAACATTCAACATTGAAGTTTTAACTTGTCCTTTGCTTGTTTGTGTATTTTAACAACCCTTGAAAAGTGCAAAAAGAAACCATTGACCAACAGTTTTTTTTTTAATCTCATTGCTTTAGAGTCGCTGCGTCTGTAAGAGAGGGTTTGCTGGTGATGGTAAGATGTGCAGTCCAATTGATCCATGCCTAGAAGAGAATGGTGGATGCCATGCATTGGTAAAACAACATTATATATTTTCATCATTATTACAATTATCGCCGGTATTAATTCCCATCTGATACTTCATTGTTTCAACCTTCACGTTACTGCATAGTTGCTGGAAGCCATTTAGTTCTGCTGTGAGGATACAAGGCAAATGGAGTCACATTATTCCATTTGCAAAGTAGTTTCTTGAGAGTGAAGTTCCCAGAATCAGTGCTGGAGTCTTCATGCTTTACTTGAGAAAAAAATCTCAGGATATTTGCCCCAATGTGTATAGTGGTGGATCTCCAACCAATAATTCTTGGCTAAATTGTGATTTAATCATGCATAATCTAGGCTATTTATTGATTTTTTTAAAAAGAGAGGTGAGAATGCAGAATTGGTGGAGGCTCAGCAGAAAACTTCTCAATCTTCCCTTGTAGGCTTTTCTTGATTAATTCTACAGTGAAATAACACTTTCCTGCAAAACTATAGTTGCTGCTTAAATTGTATAAGTTAACCTTCCTTTTCTTATATTCTGTGTCTTGAACAATATTTTGTATGCCCTCTTAGCCACCTTCTCTGCCCACCCTGCAAGGATCCATAGGAAAGATTCAAGTTTATTTATTATGTGTGCATCGAAACATACAGTCATTTCTTCTGTACTAAGGAGCAGTTTTATAGGCCATCTACATTATATTCCTAAATGTAAATAGCACATTATTGCAGAGCATCACCCTTTAGCACTCAGCCAAAATCTGAGGAAATGTCCCAACAAGAATTGCTGCATGGAAGTAAAAGTAGTGTTGGGATTTGAAACACAGAATCTTAGAACCTTGATATGCTTAATTTTCATTTGAGCTTAATAAAATTGGTCACTTAAGTAAAGAGTAATTTAACATCATGCCAAGAAAGTTAATTGTTTCCATCTAAAGGCTGAATGTAAACCCACTGAAAATGGAAACCGGAAGTGTACCTGCCCTCAAGGCTATGCTGGAGATGGGATTATGTGCTTTGGGGATATATTAACAGTAAGTAGAATGACAATTATGTGTATGCAACAATAATTCATTTGTTAAAAAATGTTTAATGACCCCTGAAAACTTTTTTTTATCAAATTATTTTGGTCTCTTATTTGTATATATTTTTAGTATCGTCACTAATTTTGCCATTTTGAATTTTTTCTTCATGCAATTTAAAGGAGCTGGCATCAAGTGCATACTTCTCAGGATTTAATAACTGGCTTCAGGTACGTAACCAACTCACTACGAAGAGAAACACAACTTGAATTGAGTTTTTAAAAAAACCTATATTGCTTTACAGTTCCTTTCCTTTTTTGTCCTTATGTATGGATTTTTTGTTACTTATTGTAAGTATTAAAGTGATTTACCATCTTTTGGTGAGATCCTGTCTTCTTGCAAGGTGCTAAGTGATATTGTTGTGGATCTCTATCCTATCGCAACCTATCCTAAATCCTATCGCAGTCCAACTTTGCTCTGCACTTTGCTCCATGCTAACCACTAATGAGGCAAAGGATAATCTCCATTAAAGTTTCTACTAACATACCATTCAAACACGATTTTTTGCTTTAAGCCACAATGAATAGGTTGTTTCATTACATAACAGATCTTAAGAAAGTTTGCATGGTTGTTATGAGTTTTGTTGGGGACTGACTTGTCCTGTTTAAATTTCACTCTCTGGTTTAGCTGATTTCCAACAGCATACAGAATCCCAAAAATATAAAGTCAAGATGGTGATAATTTATTAATGTATTTATAGTCATCTTGTTTATCTATTTGTGTTTCTTTGTTGTTGCCCATCAAGTCCAAGTAAGCAGGGGCAAATCGATTTTATGTTGCCCCCGGTGCATTTCATATAGCTGCATACATAATTATTAGCCCTTCAAGTCAGTCAGATTATAGGGCTGTCATCTTGTATTTTCCTACAAGCGAGGGCAGCCTGATTGCTTCATAGGACCACTGTGACTTTCTTGTCTTAATCAGTGGTTGTAGAATAATTTGTTGGAGATTGATTTCCACTTTGAGCAACTCCATTGAAAAATTAAATTAAAGATGGAGAGCAGTGAAATTATACATTTTAGCAGAAAGAACGAGAGACTCTAATTGCCACAAATCTAATGGATGTATAGAAAAGGAAAGACCTGAATGTTAATATACATAAAAATGGCAGGGTGTGTTAAAAGAATGGTTTGTGATTCAGTGATTCATATACTGAGTGCCAAAATTATGGTGAACCTTTATAAAATCCTGTATGAACACCAGCTGAACATTGTCTCAATTCTGCTTGCCTAGCTTTAGAAAGGATAACAATGGTTTTGTAAAGATATAGAAAAGATTTGATGGAATAGTTGCATGTAGAAGGGAAGAGGTCTGGTCACACGTATACAATACCATGTCCAGTTTAGCTAGGATAAGAGTAAGGAAATTGTTCCCTTTATTCTGTGTTGGGTAGCAGAGGTTAAAAATTTAGGGTGCAAGTTACAAAGGAGAGGTGAGATAGAACAATTTTGTTCATAAAGTGGTTATAATCTGCAACACTGCCCATGAGAATAGTAGAAAGAGAATCAGTCAGATTTTTCAAAAGAGAATTAGGTAGGCATTTGAGGAAGAGACAATTATGATGGTGAAAAATGGAGGAAAAGAACCAAATAGATTTCTCTGTTAGGAACTGGTATAAAGCAGACTGGTTGAACAGCCTCCCCTTCCATAACAATTCTGTGATCCTGTGATAGACGTGTGTCAGCTGACCATCAAACTATAGAAGGTGAGCTGGATGATTTGGTTCCCTTTGTTGAACACATCCAACGACCCGAAATGCTAATTTCAGCGGATGCCTTGGGCAACCCTGCAGCTATCCCCACCTATTTCTGTGCATTTTTGAATATCTGATACTTTATTTTTAGGCACTAAAATAAATTCAGTTATGGTCTCCAGTCTATTCCTGAGAAAATTCTTGAAGACTGATTCTCAGCACGTACTGTAATTTTAAGTTACTTGTTACCCAGTCTGCCATCATGACCACTGCTGTGGCTGATCTCTTAATTGTAATAAATCAGCTTTTAACCAGAATCAAGTCCTGATTGAATTTCTTTTCCTAACGCTTTCTCAAGAAGTTACAAGAGAGCAAGTGGCAAGTCCTACATATGAAATAGTTGAATAGTTCCATTTAATATCAGAGACTGTATACAATATACAACTTGAAATTTGCACTCTCCTCAGACATCCTCGAAACAGATGAAACCCCCCCAAAGAATGAAAGACTGAAAAAGTGTAAGAACCCCAAAGCCCCCCCCCCCGCCCCTCCCATGTGCAGGCCTCCTCCTCCCCTACTTATTCCAGCATTCCCACCACCCACCATGCAAGCAACAGCAAAGCTTCAAAGAGAGACCATGATTTACAGTACACCAGAAACCAACTGTTCATTCTAACAATTCGATATCCCTCAAGCTCTCTGTCTTTAACAAGAGAGAGACAGATATCGCTTCTTCCACAGAGACAGAGGAGACAGCAGTCACTATTTCAATGTTACAGCCAGCCTGAAGGGTTGCTTTTTATTCTGAGTTCCCTGATTTAAGAATCGGCAGCAAGTTCACCCTCACCATCAAAAGAGAGAGGCTGCCCTCCGATGGCCGCTCTCACTGTCTTCGATGTTCCACTTCCCACTTTCGTGAGAGGCTGCAGAAGACACTGGACTTCAGGCCATACCTGGACATACTGAACCACAGCCCCTTGGCGTGCTCTAAGAAGAGGAACACGCCGCTGTGCAGAACCATAGCTATTGGGTGCAGCTGTAGATCAAAGATCCCAATGGGACCCCAGCCACCCTGAAAAGAAAAACAGTGACATTAGAGTAGGAAGAATTTAACAGTTTTGTTGATTAGCTGGGAGAATTTGCCCCCTGGTGCTATCTTTAGCTTTGCCCACTCAATACAACACAATGCTCTCAGTTTGAGTAACACACAAAAAATGCTGGAGGAATTCAGCAGAACTGTCAGCATCTACAGACATTTTGGGCCAAGACCCATATTGGGACTGGAAGGAAAGGGGTGTTACGAATGAGGAGCAAATCTGATGGACAGAAGGGTACAGAATCGCCAATGCCTGCCCCCCCCTTTGAGAATCGCAAGATCGCTATGATTTCGGGTCTGAGACCCAGGAAATGAGAGAGATACACATCATGTCAGTAATGAGAGAGAGAGACGCAGGATAACAGAAAAGGCAGTTGTTATTGACAACACAGGAATACACAAAAAGTGGAATGTCTCCTAACAAAAGTGGAACTGAACCACTGATTACTGCTATTGTCTCTTGGAGAAGGAATTGTGTATTGAGTACTGTACTATTCATTGAAACCCCTCAGGGGGCAACCAGAGTGGTCTGGTTGAGGGATTGCATCATCCCAACCTGATTGACATCTGAGACCCCGTGAGTGAGGATAAAAGTCGAGTTTGGGGAACACTCCTCAGACACACCAGGAGAAACGTACGAGACCGGTGGGGGGGGCTTGTGTGTGTGTCCATCCTTGCCTGGGTGGCAAGTCCTCCATGGAACGATCTAGCTAAAGGACGGATACGGATCAAGATCGTAACAAGGAAAGTCAGCAAGTTTTTCTCTTTCTCTGTCTCTCTCCAACAATTGCAGCACAGCGATCAACAACGGCTGCAACCTGTATGAACTGAAATTAACTTTAGATTTCCATCGGACAATTCATTATCCCCCAGACAACGATAGAGCTTATTTCTTATTGGTTATTATTATACCCGCACTTTTAGGTTTAGTATTGACGATGTATATTATCTGTATATTTGCATTGATATTATTTTTGAGTATTTTTACTAATAAATACTGTTAAAAATAGTATCATCAGATTTCAACGGATACTCCTATCTTTGCTGGTAAGACACCCAGTTACGGGGTTCGTAACAGGGGGAAGAAGCTAGAATAAGAAGGTGGGGGAGGGGAGGGAGTACAAACTAGAAGGTGAGAGGTAAATCCAGGGGGGAGGAAGATGTGGTAGGTGAAAAGGCAAAGGGCTGGAGAAAAAGGAATGGAGGAGGGGAGAGTAGTCCATCAGAGAAAGGGAAGGAGGAGGAGTGCCGGGGAGGCAATAGAGTGTTGAAGAGATGAGTAGAAGTGAGAGGGAGCACAAGTGTGGAATGCAAGAGGGAACAGGGGAGGGAGAAGGGGAAAATTTCATGGAAGTTATAGAAATCAATGTTCATGCCATCAGGTTGGAGGCTACCCAGATGCAATATGAGTTGTTATACCTCCAACCTGAGAGTGGCTATATCATGGCAGGAAAGGAAGCTATTGGCTGACATGTTGGAATGGGAATGGAGTTTGGAATTAAACTGGTTGTCCACTGGCAAATCTTAGTTTTTGTGAATGGAGCAAAGGTGCATTTCAGATTATATTGGGTAAAATTATATTACAGTTCATAAGGGGCTCAAACTTATTAATAGGAAAGGATTTTGAAATTAAACATGAGATGGTGAGCTGAGTAAAGTGTAGGAATTAACCTTTGTTTTGAGAGTAAATCTTGTAGATTGGATAATGAATTCTGAGATACTTGCCATTTTTTCTTCTGATACAGATATTGCAGGACGGAGTGGAAATTCCTGCAGGAGCTAATGTGACTGTTCTCGTGCCTTCAGAAGCAGCCATAGGCAATGTGGATGAGGCTGTAATCGAATCTTGGAAAAATAAAGAGTACCTGCCAATGATAGTAAAGTAAGACTTTACCATTTTACTTCACTTTGAAAATTCTCTTTTTGTTTTCCATAACAGCTTAGCAAGGTTATCCAATGAATGATGGATCTACCCTGATTAGATTGAAGGTACTTTAAGTGTACAAATTAGCATCTTATTAAAGATAAGGTACATTAGCACATATCAGAAAATAAAAGCACTTACTTTATAGTTCAGTTTCATGCAGCACATGTTATTTCACTGAGGGAAATCCATTGGAGGAAATAAATTATTAAGCTGGCAAAGCACACATTTTATCTGAGTTTATCCCGCTGGCAATCATTTCCACATTCAAAATTCAAGATTCCATGTGAAATTACAACAGTTACAAAATTGGCAACACACGCACAAAATGCTGATGGAACGAGCAGGCCAGGCAGCATCTCTAGGAAGAAGTACAGATGATATTTCAAGCCGAGACCCTTTGTGAGACGAAGGGTCTCGTCCCGAAACATCAACTGTACTTCTTCCTAGTGATGTTGCCTGGCCGCTGCATTCCACCAGCATTTTGTGTGTGTTGCTTGAATTTCCAGCATCTGCAGATTTCCTCGTGTCTGAGTTACAAAATTGGAATGGACTCTTCTTTTACTTGACATCAGATGTCCATGAAATAACTATATACGTTGTGAATCTTTCACCCCTTATCAACCAAAATTGGACCTCCCATGTCAAGAGAATGACTGTTGAATGGAATTCACAAAAAAAGGAGCAAAGTGTGCTGAAGTGTGCTCACCAAAGAGCTTTTTTTTGTATTCTAACATTATGCCAGCTTCATCGTGCAGTGACAAAGGTATTCGGATCTTCAGTGATTTCAGTCTTTTAACTGTATGTATCTCAGTGTAACATAGCATGATCTTTGCCTTACTAATCTTCCAGTGCCTTGTGACTGAGACCATTTCACAGTCCTGGGGACCACCCATGTGCATGAAACTTTGCCATATTTGATGGCCCTTAAGGTCTTCCTCCTCTCCATGGCCATATATTATGTAGCTAGTCTTGAGATTGGCATGAGGAGATGTTCTTTAAGGTCTAAGTTCTTCCCATTGAAGAGTGTGAGAGTAGTGCAACATTTGCAAACACTTCATGCACAAAAAAATTTAGTGTGTGACCAACATGCAGCGAGAGAATTACTACTTGGTTGGAAATATAATGGTTTACTTTTAAAGAACTTCCAGTGTAGAGAGGCGACAATCTGGGACTTGCATTGTATGCAGTGATTTTTTTGCACCTGAATCCAATTTCTCAGCAATGGTGTTACGTATTTTGAAGAAAGTATTTGCGATTTCTGTTTCTGCTCATTTTGCAATTGACGATGTTGCGAATGAAGTCACCAGAGAAAAGTACTGGCAGCTATGAAGCAGCTTTTTTATGCGACACAAAAAGATACAGCAGGCATTGTATGGAGGCAACACAGCAAGTCAGGCATCATCTATGGATACAAGTACAGTCACCATTTTGGGCCGAGATCCTTAATCAGGACTGGAGAACAAAAAAGATGGGAAATCAGAGTAAGACGATGAGGGGGGAGGAGAAGAGAGGAAGAAATATAAGGTAGTAAATGATAGATGAATCCAGGAGGGGGGAAAAGGGTGAAGTAAAGAGCTGGGAAGTTGATTGGTGAAAAAGATACAGGGCTAGAGAAGGGGAAATCTGATGGTAGAGGACAGAATGCCATGGAAGAAAGAGAAGGTGATGGACAGGTAAGGAGATAAGGTGAGAGAAGGAAATGGTGAAGGGGAGGGAAATCATTACCGGAACTTAAAGAAATCGATGTTCATACCATCAGGTTGGAGGCTACCCAGATGGAATATAAGGTGTTCCTCATCCAACTTGAGTATGCCCTCAACATGGCAATAGAGGAGGCCATGGACTGATATCTTGAAATGAGAATGGAAAGTGGAATTAAAATGGGTGGCCACTGCAGATCCTGCTTTTTCTAGTAGATGTAGTGTAGGTGCTCCCAATCACAGATACCTGAACTATACACCTTCCCACCTTGTGCTTGTAAAAATGCCATCTCTTCTCTCAATTCCTTTGTGTCCACCACATCTGCTCTCAGCATGAGACTTTTCATTCCAGAACTAAGAAGGTGTTCTTTTTCCAAGAAAGAGGCTTCCCTTCCTCCACCATCAATGTTGCCTTAACCATATCTCTTCTATTTTGCACACATCTGCCCCATCTTTCCACCAGCTCACCAGGGATAGGGTTTCTCTTGTCTTCATCTACCACCCCACCAGTCTCTGCGTTCAGCACGTAATTCTCCGTAACTTCCACCATTTCCAATGGGATTCCACCACTAAGCACATCTTTCCCCTCCCCACCCCACTTTCTGCTTTCTTCAGGGATCACTTCCTGAGCAACTCCTTTGTCCATTTGTCCCTCCTCACTAATCTCCTTCCTGGCACTTATCCTTGCAAACGGAACAAGAGCTACACCTGGCCCTACATCTCCTCCCTCGCTACCATTCAAGTCCCAAACAGTCCTTCCAGATGAGGTGACACTTCACCTATGAGTCTATTGGGGGTCATCTACCATACCTGGTGCTCCCAGTGTGACCTCCTGTATATCAATGAGAACCAATATTGACTGGGAAACTGTTTAGCCAAATTTCTAAGCTCCATCTGCTAGAAAAAGTGGCCACCCATTTTAATCTCATTTTTCATTTCCATTCCAACATGTCAGTCCGTGGCCTCCTCTACCGTTGCAATGAGGCCACACTCAGGTTGCAAGAGCAACACCTTGTACTCTTTCTGGGTAGCCTCCAACCTGATGGCATTAACATTGATTTCTCAAACTTCTGATAATTACCACCCCCAACCCCTTCACAATTCGCTTTTCCCTTTTCCCTCTCTCACCTTATCTTCTTACCTGCCCATCATCTCTTTCAGGTACTCCTTGCCCACTTTTTCCTTCCATGACTTTCTGTCCTCTCCTATCAGATTCCCCCTTCTCCAGCCCTGTATCTCTTACACCAATCAACTACCCAGCTCTTTATTTCACCCCCCCACCCCCCAACCAGGTTTCACCTTATGTTTCTTCCTCTCTTCCCAATCCCATCTCTAACTCCTCATCTTTTAATTCTCTCCAGTCCTGATGAAGGGTCTCGGCCTGAAACATCGACTGTACTGTTTTCCATAGATGCTGCTTGGCCTGCTGAGTTCCTCCAGCGTTTTGTGTGTTGCTTGGATATCCAGCATCTGCAGATTTTCTCATTTGTGATCAGGCATCATATGGAGATGATTTTGGTCGGAAGGTCTGCCTATGCCCAGCACTACACACATTTTATGTGCTAAACATCAAAGACAATTCCATATTGACAATGCTTTCTTTGAAACTGCACACAAACTTCACACCTCCTGATTTGCACCCACAACACAGACATTTAAATTTGATCAGCATTGTCTGGTCTGTGATTCATGGCTTTTAGGAACCTATTGTTCATTTAAATTTAGTCTACAACTTACATTCAGATTTGAAGATTGGTAGTTGAGAAGTCATTTGCTAAATGTAAATATGCTAAACCCAAAAATCGCTCTATCAGATCATATATAGTTTATCATGCTATTATATATAATATACATCATATATAGCATTGATAGTTTTCTGCATTTTGTATATTTTCAAGTATGATAGTGGAAGGGCTTAAGCTTACCATGCTCTGTGAAAAATACCTGTATTCTTTGATATATGAAAGGATTGTGCTCCAGGAAAACATGTAGTTAAGTAATATTTTAAGATACTATGAAAATTTCGAACTAAATATATTAAGAATATAAACTAATTGGGGAACTATGTGGTTCAAATACTTGGACAGGGTGTAGCAATATATATTACCAGTTGAGTAAAACAGTCAATTAAATAGTCAATCTAGAGAAAACTTGTACAATTAACCTGTTTCACTCCCCATATAAAATTCATATAAATTTTGTGGATTCAGAACTTAGTTTCCCAAATAGTACGAGGATTCTGTTGACAGTTTATAAGTTGATGCTGACATCTGCATGAATGAATTAGATTAAACTTTTTAATGTAGAGTATTTTGTAGACAAACTAACTATGCCAGTTCAGTAAAGGCTGTTTCAAACAAAAGATTCACTGTTCTAAAAGGAATACCTGTTCATGCAACCATGTAATTGACATAAATATCAAAATAGTTACAGCCTTGATGCAACTCTAACCTTGATAGAACTATTCACACATTTAAAATCAAATTATCCTTGCAAAACCACTTAGTATTTGTTGCTGAAATTTGTAGATTAGTGAGCAAGGCATTTTGAGTAAAACATTAGAGAGAATGTAACTTAGCCACTGGTTTATAATTATAATGTGCATAATTTTTCTTCAGGCTAAGAATTTGCATTAATTGTTAAGTGAAATATAAAATCACTTACAGTCATGTAAGTGATCTACATCAGAGGGAACCACTTCCTCCCCACCACCATCAGATTTCTGAATGGTCCATGAACCAATAAACACTACCTCATTAATCCTTTTTTCTGATTTATTTGTTTAGTATTTTATAGTAATCCCGTGTCTTTGCATTGTACTGCTGTTGCAAAACAAGTTTTATATCATATAAGACAATGATAGTAAATTTGCTTCCAATGAAACAAACAGCTGTCTGCATGATTTAAAGCAACAATTCGCAGTGGCAGAGTCAGCGTTTCAGTACTCTCACTGAACAGGTCCTGACCTAGAGCTTCAACCTAAAATATCTGCAATTCCTTCCCTTCCCCCTCCCCCCTGTATCTGCTTACACTAACAAAACAGTTATAGTGTTCACTGAAAAAGGCATAAGGCCCCTTCTAGTTCTGTTTTTATTTTAGTGCTAATTGCTTTGAAATGTTTCACTGGTGTTTTGGGCTCTCATAAGTGTAATCTTGGTTATGTCTCAGAGGATTTGCAACTGCTGTAATTCTAGTACTTGGTACCTTTAGGTCACATTTCATTATGGGTGGACTTACCGTTGATGACTTAAAAGAGTTCGAAGGACACAACTTATCAACAATGAACATATTTATCAGGTTGCCAATCAAGAATGAGAATGGGGTGAGCAAATGAATTTTTCCATTTCATGTTTAATATATGATTCGTTTGTAGCTCTGTCCATGAAAGGCAATAAGGTACATATTATCTAGTTACACTGTGCCCTCTCCCCCACAATCTCCCCACACTCCAAGCTCTCTGACATACTTTGGTCATTTTAAATTGAGCAGAGCAACTTTCACAGTTTATGGACTGTGAGTGCAATAGAATCTGGCATTTGATAGAATAATGGTGACTGAGTGGAAAGATTCCATTGGCTGACATGACTATGCCTACTGTGAGTTTGTACTTATTCTTATGTTTGTACAAATCCCTATAGCTGCATAGAGAATGGCACTTCACAGTATTAGTGTGCTTTACAATTTTCAGTATTCATTTTAGTGAGTATGGTTACTTGTTTAATTGCCCACTTGCAATAACTGTATCTGAAATTTACTCTGTGAAAGCCAAGTATAGTGAGGATATCTAGAATATAGAAGAGGATGCTGTCTGTTGCGTGGGTTTAAATTTTGTAAACAACACAAACTGTTTTGTGAAGCCTAAGACAACATGAATTATAATTTTGCGAGTTTAGCAGCACATATATAGTCTTGTTAACTTTTACCTTTCTTTCCGTGGATTCTCCTGAGTACTACTTGTGCCAAGAAACTGTTCTTGGCAGGCATCTGCCCATGATACTTCCTAGTTCCTGACATGGGCTAACCTCTGTCTTTTATTACTAAAAATTTTGCAAGTATTCCTGAATGATTAAATTGTAATAAGAAAGAATTTCGACAGTGTAGAATATGACAAAAGTTAAACTACTCCACATTTTTTATTATGATATATTTTGCTGAAAGAGGATTTGCTGTTTGTATGGGTGACTGACTCATTTGAACTGAGAATATAATTGAACTTGAAATTTAATCAGATTCACATTAATTTATTGGGAAGATTCCACTGGCTGACATGACTGCCTTATCCAGCTGTATACATTTTGATCAACTGCATGCAGTTTATAGTTGCTCAGATATTTACATTAATCCTGGTTGTTGTATTTAATGTTTCTGAAGGGTTTGTGGGACACAATATAAATAATTTTTAATTTTTGCAGGATTTATTTCAACAGTTTCATTTCCTTCATGAAAACATTGAGCCAGCAATGAGCTCTGTGAGAATTTTTTTGTGTGTATCAGAAGCCCTCATTAATTACTGGTGCCTATCCTGTAATGTTATCAATTACAGGTCTTTAACTGCCGTAACTCACTATCACTATTTATTGGAAATCCTTTGGAATGAAATAGTGAAAAATAACTCCACTTCTTGGTGTTCTTAAGCCATGAAACACCTGAAATTTCAGGAATTGCCCTCCCCCAGTGAAAACTGATCATAGCAGAATTCCTGGCTGCCCACTCCTGAGGAGGAAGATCCCACTTTGAACTGTGTGGAGATCTGAGTGAGGTTGCAAGGATAATTTCATGTCACACAGTCTAGAACAGTTCTGCATGAATCTTTGCTGGGATGACAATTAAAGCTGACCCTGACCAGCATAATTCAACCCCTAGATTGATAGAATTTGGAGGATTTCCTTGGAGCCTCTCAGCTGGCATGAATTAAGAGCATAAAGGGCATTTTTCCTTGAGAAATTCTCCAGCTGCCCACTAGGCTAACTTGGCAAAGTGAATACTTAGTTATACTCCTCTCTATCTGAACCCACATCCTTTCAATGTGTTCTGCTGTTTTTACTTCACTCTGGCCTGTGCCATATGAACTTAAAAATAGGGTTCATTTTGTCCTTCATTGTCCAGTCAAGAAACTTCAGAAAATGCTTCACAAGGTTACATCTGAGCTGCAGGAGGACCTTCTGATGCTAAAGGATAAACTCTTGTTCCCCCAGTATACATTGCTGTAGCCCTTGCACTTTATCTGTCTATCTGCATTGTACTTTCTCTGTAATTGTGAAACTATATTCTACATTCTATTTCCCTCCTTATTACCTTGATGAACTTATGCATGGAATGATCCATCCGAACAGCATATAAACAAAAGGTTTTCACTGGTACATGTGGCAGTAATAAATCAATATATGTAACTAACCTTGAGGCACCTTTTGCAATGGACCTGACCTTTCACTGCTTCGGGACTGAAATCTTCATGGCACTAAAACTTATCCACTGCTGCTCCTCTTTTCACCAGATACACTGCCCATGCAGGCAAATTGCTCTCAGTTTCTGGCCCATGGGAGTAGGTTATGCTTAGTATAATGAGCTTGGCCATCAAACCGTGTAAGTCCACTTGTGTTTGAAAAATACAGCTGAGTGCAGAGAGGATCTAAATTAAACCAGCCGTGTGATGGAACTGGATAAGATACCAGATCAACCCTTAAGATTTAGATAAATTGAAAAAAAGACAACTCCACAGTTGGTTCTATGGACTTTGATATTATCATTTCCTTTTGGTGTTGTAAAGGAAATAGTGGAATTGATAACTTTGATCTAATTTATCATTTCAGAATTATAAGGAGTTGAAACATTCATTTGTCTTTCTTAGAGTCTAATCATTGGAGGAGCAAGAATTGTAACGCCTAATATCCCAGCTGTGAATGGCTACATCCATATTATTGATAAGGTATGCTCTTTACCCATTTATTAGCTTTCAATCACAATATAGAATTTGCATATTTATCTCAAATTGCGGTTTCTCAAATTATTTGTGTAGTATAGCTTAGAAGTGCTTTGGCACTAGGTTGCATATGACTTACAGTGGATTGAAAAGCTTGAGCATATAGACATTAAGGAAGAGTATGTGCAGGAGCTTTTGGAAAGCATCAAGTTGGATAAATCACCAGGACTGAACAAGATGTACCCCAGACTACTGAGGAGGCAAGGGAGGAGATTGCTGAGCCTGTGGCAATAATCTTTGCATCATCTATGGAGATGTGAGAGGTTCTGGAGGATTGGAGGGTTGCAGATATTGTTCCCTTATTCAAGAAAGGGAGTGGAGATAGCCCAGGAAATTATAGACCAGTGAATATTACTTCAGTGGCTGGTAAGTTGATGGAAAAGATCCCGAGAGGCAGGATTTATGAATATTTGGAGAGGCATAATATGATTAGGAATAGACATGGCATTGTCAAAGGCAGGTCGTGCCTTACAAGCCTGATTGAATTTTTTTGAGAATGTCAGAATCAGAATCAGGTTTTATCACCAGCATGTGACTTGAAATTTGTTAACTTAGCAGCAGCAGTTCAATGCAATACAGAGAGAGAGAAAAATAATAAAAAATTATTTTTGGAGTTGACTAGATTTACAACCTTCTGCACCTTCTTTCAGTCCTGTGCATTAACACCTCTATACCAGACAGAGATGCAGCCTGTCAGAAGCTCTCCATGGTACAACGATAGAAGTTTTTGAGTGTATTTGTTGACATGCCAAATTGCTTCAAACTCCTAATAAAGTATAGCTGCAGTCTTGCCTTCTTTATGACTACATCAATGTGTTGGGACCAGGTTAGATCCTCAGAGATCTTGACACCCAGGAACTTGAAGCTGCTCACTCTCTCCACTTCTGATCCCTGTATGAGGATTGGTATGTGTCCTTCACCTTGTCCTTCCTGAAGTCCACAATCAGCTCTTTCGTCTTACTGATGTTGAGTTCCGGAAAGGCATTTGATAAGGCACCCCATGCAAGGCTTATTGAGAAAGTAAGGAGGCATGGGATCCAAGGGCACATTGCTTTGTGGATCCAGAATTGGCTTGCCCACAGAGGCAAAGAGTGGGTTGAGAAGTGGCAGATGGAGTTCAACCCAGATAATTGTGAAGTGGTTCATTTAGGTAGATCAAATATGATGGCAGTATTAATGGTAAGACTCTTGGCAGTGTCGAGGATCAGAGGGATCTTGGGGTTTGAGTCCATAGGACACTCAAAGCTGCAGCGCAGGTTGACTCTGTGGTTAAGAAGGCGTATGGTGTATTTGCCTTCATCAACTGTGGGACTGAGTTTAAGAGGTAATGTTACAGCTACAGTATATAGGACCCTGGTCAGATCCCACTTGGAGTACTGTGCTTAGTTCTGGTCACCTCAGTACAGGAAGGATGTGGAAACTGTGGAAAGGGTGCAGAGGAGACTTACAAGGATGCTACCTGGATTGGGGAGCATGCCTTATGAGAATAGGTTGAGTGAACTTGACCTTTTCTGCTTGGAACGGCAGAGGATGAGAGGTGTATAAGATGATGAGAGGCATTAATCATGTGGATAGTCAGAGGCTTTTTCCCAGGGCTGAACTAGCTAACATGAGAGGGCGCAGTTTTAAAGTGCTTGGAAGCAGGTACAGAGGAGATGTCAGGGCTAAGAATTTTACGCAGAGAGTGGTGAGTGCATGGAATGGGCTGCCACCGACAGTGGTAGAGGCAGATATGGTAGGATTTTTAAAGAGACTCCTGCATAGGTACATGGAGCTTAGAAAAATAGAAGGCTATAGGTAACCCTAGGTAATTTCTAAAGTAAGTACATGTTCGGCACAGCATTCTGGGCTGAAGGGCCTGTATTGTGCTGTAGTTTTTCTATGTTTCTAAAAGATTTGAAGTGATGGAAGACTACTTTTAGACAACTGTATTTAAATGAAAGCTTCATAACACTTTTCAAAAGGGAATACATCAAGACTGGAAGGCAGCTGTGAGATTTTGGGTTTCACTGCAAGAAGATGTGGCATACCCCACCCCCATATACTGTTAACATTCTTTAGCAACCAAATATATAGTCATTCCTTTTAGACAGATTCAACTTGTCATAAAAAGTGCATGACTAACTGAAACCAGCTTTATAGAGCTGCATTAGTCAATAGCAGTGGTTTCTCAGAGCTGATGCAATTTTCCCTTCAGGAGTCACCTGTCAATGAGAGGTGGAAGGTTTATATTTTCAGCCTCCTTATGTAGATAAGAAAGTATCTTGATGGCAGCTTTCTCTCATTTTATAAGATTCAATATTAAAATATAACATTTTCAAGGGAGAAAGAAATTGGAAGTAGGGAGAAATATGTTTTTCTACTTTCATCGTTCATTGCTAATTCACACTGTCTATTCTGGTTGATGTAGTGTGAAGCCCTTTCTGCCTGGTTAACAATACCTTTAATGAAGGGGTTCCCAGCCTGGGGTCCTCTGACTCCTCAGTTAATCATAAGGCTTCATGACATTAAAAGAAAGGTTGAGAACCCCTGCTCAAAAGGGAAAGTGAGACGTGGATCATCCAGTGAACTAATCATGTTTTAATAGCAACATTTTGGAATAAATTTGATTGGAAAATTTAAGACTATGGACTTGCCTGTATTCCTTGAATCGAGCATATCACAAAGGGACTATGTGATATTCAGAAGGGGAGATTTACCCTAGTAACTTACGATTTGTAGTGACAAAGGAGTTCTTTTCCAAAGTCTATTACCTTGAAAACTGGCAGCATCAAGACGAGGAATTGTTAACATTTGTTCCATCATTCATACTCAACTCATTAAATGGAGTAGCTCATGCAAGTAGTACTGAAGCATGTCATGGTATATTATAGTGGATGAGGGAGAAAAGAATAGAAAAATCGAATGTTTCTGTGGGAATAAGGAATATAAGGTGAGGGGATGGATGGGTATTTGTTTGAGTTTGGGAACCACAGATTTCCAGAGTTCTCCAAACACTCCTTTCCTGGTTTCTTGCGCACAGTTGCCTTGACTGGTAGGCCAACAGGCTGTGGAGTAAGAACTTTATACGGTGTAAGAGCTGGACCGGGATCTGTCTGGTGGATGAAGAAGCAGTTGTAGATTGACTTGAAGTGGGTTAAAAGGTGATTATGTTGAGGGGTGAGTGAGGGGCTGCAGAGCAAATATAGACTGCAGTGGGAAAAAGTGTTTTCCCGGAGAAAACATTTCTGCTCTCTTTGGCTCAGAGGCAATGATTTCAGTAGATTCAGCCTTTCTCAACTTCTTTAGTTTGTTAGGTTTTTGAGACCTGGGAAAGGAAACAATAAGAGCAAGAGGATAAGATGTAAGAGAATAGGATCAATCCTGTGAGAGTAGAAAAGTGTGTTTAGAACCGGAGGAGATAGCAGAGGTATTTAATGAGTACCTTGCTTCAATATTCACTACAGAAAAGGATCTTGGTGATTGTAGGGATGACTTACAGCAAACTGAAAAGCTTGAGCTTGACATTAAGAAAAAGGATTGCAGGAGTATTTGGAAAGCATCAATTTGGATAAGTCACCGGGACCAGATGAGATTTACCCCAGGCTACTGTGGGAGGTGAGGGAGGAGATTGCTGAGCCTCTGGCGATGATCTTTACATCATCGATGGGGGTGGGTGAGGTTCCGGAGGATTGGAGAGTTGCAGCTGTTCCCTTATTCAAGAAAGGGAGTAGAGATAGCCGAGGAAATTGTAGACCAATGAGTCTTACTTCAGTGATGGAGAAGATCCTGAGAGGCAGGATTTATGAACATTTTAAGAGGCATAATATGATTAGGAATAGTCAGCATGACTTTGTCAGGCAGATCATGCCTTACGAGCCTGATTGATTTTTTTTTAAGGATACAACTAAACACATTAATGAAAGTAGACCAGTAGATGTAGTGTACATGGATTTCAACAAGGCATTTGATAAGGTACCCCCGGCAAGGCTTATTGAGAAAGTAAGGAGGCATGGGATCCAAGGGGACCTTGCTTTGTGGATCCCAGTACTAGCTTACCCACAGAAGGCAAAGAGTGGGCTGAGAAGTGGCAGATGGAGTTCAACTCAGATAAGCGTGAGGTGGTTCATTTTGGTAGGTCAAATATGATGGCAGAATACAGCATTAATGGTAAGACTCTTGACAGTATGGAGGATCAGAAGGATTTTGGGATCCGAGTTCATAGGACACTCAAAGCAGCTGCGCAGGTTGACTGTGTGGTTAAGAAGGGATACGGTGCAATGGCCTTCATCAGCCATGGGTTTGAGTTCAAGAACCGAGAGGTAATGTTACAGCTAAATAGAACCCTGGTCAGACCCCACTTGGAGTACCGTGCTCATTTCACCTCACTACAGGAAGGATGTAGAAGTCATAGAAAGGGTGCAGAGGAGATATACAAGGATGTTACCTGGATTGGGGAGCATGCCTTATGAGAACAGGTTGAGCGAACTTGGCCTTTTCTCCTTGGAGTGATGGAGGATGAGAGGTGAACTGATAGAGGTGTACAAGATGATGAGTGGTATTGATTGTGTGGATAGTCAGAGGCTTTTTCCCAGGGCTGAAATGGCTAGCATGAGAGAGCACAGTTTTAAGGTGCTTGGAAGTAGGTGTAGAGGAGATGTCAGAGTAAGTTTTTTACACAGAGGGTGGTGAGTGGGTGGAATAAACTGCCGGTGATGGTGGTGGAGGCAGATACGATAGGGTCTTTTAAGAGACTCGTGGATAGGTACATGGAGCTTAGAAAAATAGAGGGCTATGGGTAACCCTTGGTAATTTCTAAAGTAAGTACATGTTTGGCACAGCATCGTGGACCGAAGGGCCTGTACTGTGCTGTAGGTTTTCTATGTTCTAGGTTTCTATGTAATAGTTAAAACTGGAGTGATTGTGAAAATGATGGCCTGCTTCTGGTAAATTGATTGGTCACTGCTATTCCTTCTTCCACAGGCATTTAAAACCAGAAATGGATGGTTGGCTCCTATTAGAGACTTCTTGAATTTTAACTACTTAATATTAATATTTTAACTACTTAATACTTAATATTTCAATTTTGGAAGTTAAAATTCAATCATGCTTAGCTCTACTGTTTCTCATGATGTGCAGAATTACATTTTTCTATATAAATATCACACACTTTGCAAATGATAGCTGTTACTCAAAGCTGCTTTATTTAATTCATTACAACTTTTCACATGCAGATTTTGATTCCACCTTTGGAAGATTTGCCTCCACTTCCACCTGGTTTGCTGGAACTTCTAGATCAGTTGCCCCAGTACTCTCATTTCAAGCAGTTATTACAGGTAAATTGAAAACACATAGATAAAATATTGGAGATGTGCTGGCCAGTCATTTAAATGTGGTTATTAAGAAATGATAAGAGATCTTGGAATGTTTAAAGATACCCCAAAATGTAGTGTAGTGGTTACAATGCAGGCTTCATCTCCCACCACTGCCTGTAAGGAGTTTAAACATTCTTCCTGTGGCCATGTGGGTTTCCTCCAGTGGCTCCAGTTTCCTCCCACAGTCCAAGGACGTACCGGTTAGTATGCTAACTGGTCATTGTAAATTGTCCCGTGATCAGGCTGGGGTTAAATTGGGGTATTGCTGGGTGGCATGGCTCGAAGGGCCAGAAGAGCTGATTCCACATTGAATCTCAAATTACATTTTTGGTGTCAGTAGATATTCCCTTCGAGACTCTTGATCATTTAGGAAACATGCACAAAAATGGTGTTCTGAGAGGTATTGATACCAGTTCTAGCTGGGGTCTGAAGGCATGGCCGTTTGGTTGAACTTTGAGCCAATAGTGTGCACTATGAGGGGAGTAGACAGGGTAGATAGAAAAATTATTTTTTCCGTGGTTGGAATGTCTAAAAGAAGAGAACTTAAGTCTAAGGTGAGAGCAAGGAGTTTAAGATGGGATCTGAAGGGAAACTTCCACACAAAGAGGTTGGGATCTGGAATATTCTGGCAGAGGCAGATACTCAAGAAGGATTTGAACAAGCACTTAAATTGTCAGAACATAGAAGGCAATGGGTGTGATGCAGGCAAATGGGATTAGTAGAGGTGGATGCAATAGTTGACTTTGGACATAGGGCTTGATTCTGTGCTGTAGAATTCTGTAGTTCTATGAATATCAACCATGCATAGTATTGGGATTCATTCATGAACTGCAAGCTAATGAATGAAATATCCTGTCATGGCTGAAAGTTTTGAAGTGGTAGAATTGCCACTTGATGCTCAAGTTGTGCATTGACGGATATGGGTCGAGTAACCCCACTTCTCTGTTGCAAGGCACTTTTTAAAATATGCCGTGTAAATGTGAATTAATATGACTGGTACAATTCTCTTGAAATATTATTTAAGTATGTCCTCCATCTGAGCAGGGCTTTACCAGCATTGATGGTAGTCCTATAGAGATTCATTAGGCTAATTCCTAGGATGAGAGGCTTGTCCTATTTTAAATGGTTAAAAAAAAGTTTGGTATGTTTGGATAAGTACATGGATGGGAAAGGTATGGTGGTGTAGGTTAATGACACTAGGCAGAATGACAATATAGCACAGACTAGATAGCCAAAGGATTAGTTTCTGTGCTGTAGTGCTCTATGATTGTTTTCTCCGGCGTTTAAAAGAATCAGGGTGACCTTATTGAAAGATAACAGATCTTCAAAGGATATAACCAGGTTAATGCTGAGATGTAGGAGAATCCCAAGTGAGGAAACACGGTTACAAAGTAAGAGAGTGGTCACTGAAAACTGAGGTGTGTTGGAGAATCTTATCAGTGAGCATGTTGAATCACTGAAACTCTACACCAGAAGCTTGTGGAAGTGAGAACATTGGGGGCATCAGGACAGTAAGGAGATAAAGGTTTAAAAGGTCATGGAAATGAGGGCTTTGTGGAACCTGCACAGGAGTAAGTGAGCCCTAAGACAGATCAGCCATGATCATATTGAATTACAGGACAGGCATGAGGGCCAAGTACTCTACGCCTACTATTTCCTTGTGTTCTCTTTCAACAGAGGTTCTCAACCTTTTTTATGCCATGAACTCCTACCAGTAACTAAGGGGCCCATGGACCCCAGGTTGGGAACCCCTGACTTATGAGGATCTTCGGTGGGGTTCAAATGGAGACGGTGTCCACTCAGATTCTGTGGTTGGAAATCACAGCCTGGATTTACTGCAGCCTGCTCCGGAGGGAGGGGGTGGCTACATGATTCATATCTGCACATAACTCTCCAATGACTTCTAAGAGAGACGATTATCTAGCATTGTAACAAGCTTCATTGCTGATGGAACACCATAATGGTCCACAAACATGAGGTATCTTGAGTGTCTGCATTAGTGTAGACCTCTTGTGATCTGATGTTCAAGAGCTAGTTGATTAATTGACCTTTGAACTTTTCTCTGAAGCCTGACATAAGTTGCAAATCTCCTAGCTTTTGTCTCTTAGTTATTGACAAAATGCCTACTGCAGATTAAGTTTTACAGTGTTTAAAAACTTGTTTCATGCTCAGAATTGATTGATCATATTTAAATTTAATGTTAATGGAACAACAATATTAATCACTGATTTTAATTTGTTCTTCTTTAGCAATACCATCTAGTTAATGAGCTAGAAGCATCCAAACAGTACACCATATTGATACCGGAAGATGCAGTACTTGAAGAGTACTACAGAGCTGAAAATATTGAACAGTTGGTATGTTACCTGACTGACTTTTTTCTGTCTAGGTGAAGTTTGGCTACAGGCTTCTGTGTTTGTGTCTCCATCATTTAACTATGAAGCCCAGTTTATTTTAAAACCAAACCTCTTTTATCTTTGGACATTGAGCAATGAGGTCTGAGATAAATGGCCCAGGACATTTTGCCAATTCCTGACCAATGATATCCTACTCTCTGGTTGACCACTGGATCACAAAAGGATGGTGAGAGGGCATTCCCAGTCTTTGGAAGGGAAAACTGAAGGAAAGCAGGAAAGCAGTGGCCCAGACTGGAAGTGAGACATTCCTGTTCTCATGAGAACGATGGAGAGCTTACTATTGTGATTCAGTTATTACAGCTGATTCTGGCCCAAGTGTGAATGAAATATCCTGTCATGTTCTTCATCATGCCAATTTGATAAGGATTTTTAATGGGACTACATGAAAAGCAGACATAAAATAATAAGCATTTTTTAACTGAGCTGAATCGCTGCTTGGTAAAAGTGGTTATATGGTTTTGTTAGTCAAACTGCTTTTTGAGTGTTGTAAGCATTTTTAGGCCCCTTTTCTAAGAAAATACCTGTAGTGACATTGGAGGTGGTCCAGAGGAGGTTTGATCCCAGGAATGGAAGGGAAAGTGTTTGAGGAAAGTTTAATGGCTCTGGGTCTCTAGTCACTTCTCTCTCATGCCTCTGTAATTCCCTTTACTCCACTGTAATACTGATACATCTGACTTTAGCTTCTCCTTCTCAAATTTCAGGGTGAATTTGGTCATATTATGATCACTTGGCCCTAGGGGATCTGTAACCTGAAGCTCTCTAAAAAAATTCTGGTTCATTGCACAATACCCAAAAAAGAATAGCTGATCCCCTCATGCGCTCAACAATGAGCTGCTCTAAAAAGCAGATTTCTAAGCTTGCATTCAAGCCTATAGCTTGCATAGGCTTTCTAGAAATTTCTGCTCTTGAAATCCTGCACCAACCTGATCTTCCCAATATACCTGCACATTGAAATCCCCAATGATTTTTTTTTAACATTGCCCTTTTGGCATTGTTACTTAAGGACCACACCCTTACTATTCTATATAACTCCTGATAGGATCTTTTTACCCTTGCACTTCCTTGGCTCTATTCACAAAGATTCAACACCTTCTGACCTTATATCACCTCTTTGTAATGATTTGATTTTCTTTTTTACCAACAGAGCCACTCTGCCTTCCTGCCTACCCTTTTGATACAACTTGTAACCTTTGATATTGAACTCCCAGCTATAATCTTCTTCCAGCCATGATTCAGCGATGCCCACAACATCATTCTTGTCAATCTGTAACTGTGCTACAAGTCCATTGACCTTATTCCATGTAATGTACGCGTTCAGATATAGCACCTTTAGTCGTGTATTCACCTTTTTTCAATGTTGTCTGCCTTTTACATTGCAGCTCATCCTGTCATTAGCCTCTCCTTGTTGAGAGTCTCACTACACATAATGTTGCTCCTTCATCTTGTGGTCTTATGGTTGTGCTATTATCCTCCAGTGTACATTAGGAGAGGATAGCTGAGTGTACTGTGGTGTTTTCTTTTACAGGTGAAGTATCATATTATTCCCGGAGAAAAACTCCTGTATGATAAAATCAAAGATGGAATTCAAAGAGGAACTATGCTGGGATCATCACATCAAGTAATATTCTACAGGAGGAAAGGTCAGGTATGGAATGTGCTTTGTGTCTGCATGGCGTACTCCTTTCAGAATCAGGTGAAATTTGTTAACTTAGCAGCAGCAGTACATTGCAATACATGATAATATTGAGAGGAAAAGAGTTAATTAATCACAATAAATATGTGTGTGTGTATATATATTAGTTAGATTAAAAATAGTAAACCAAAAATAATGTATTTGTAGTGCCCTGGTTAAGATTTCTGCTGCTGTGCTGTGGGTATTTCATTTTAACTATTTTCTGTAGAAGCAGTGTGTTCTGCTGGTAGGAAGTTTTGAGTAAAGATAAGAAGACCTGCTGTTCAACTTAGGAATGTGGTGTCAGTCAATCAGGATGGTGGGATCTGGAGAAAGTTCTAGAAGAGTGGGGCGGAAAGGGTTTTGTGACGGTTGGTTATCTGGATTGGGGGTCTTCTGGCAGGAGCTGCGAAGTGGGATAGAAGGGAAGAGGCTGCAGAATGTTGTTGGAAGGAGAGTCCCTATTGCAAGAAGTACTTTGTGCAGATGAATGGCTCCAAGGAGGAAGGGGGAAGGGAGGGAGAGAAGGATGAATGATAGGTTTTTTTCACTCAGAAATTAGTAAATATACGTCCTTTATAATTTTGTGTGGTGTACGATTTGTTATTTTGTGCTGACCAAGAATTGTGTATGTGCTGTATTTACATAGCATTCACCCAGATCAAGATGTCCTTAATTGGAACATCACAATATTCCTGTTTGGTTGAACCCCAAATCATAACGACCCTAGATGTATATCATTTATGCAAGGTGGTTCTCTTACTGCTGAGTCATGTGGCCATTAGCAGAGGTAGCTAATGAACCAAGTTTGTAGACGAGCCCATTTGGGGTGGGGGGGGGGGTTACAGATACTTTATAAAAAGTGAGGTCATGTTCATGGGTTCAATATCCATTTCGGAATCATATGGCAGAGGGGAAGAAGCTGTTCCTTAATTGCTGAGCGTGTGCCTTCAGGCTTCTGTACCTTCTGGTAACATAAGAACAAAAGAAATACAGACAGACATACTTTATTGATCCCGAGGGAAATTGGGTTTCGTTACAGTCGCACCAACCAAGAATAGTGTAGAAATATAGCAATATAAAACCATAAATAATTAAATAGGAGCAGGAGTTGGCCATCTGGCCCGTCGAGCCTGCCCTGCCATTCAATAAGACCATGGCTGATCTGGCCATGGACTCATCTCCACTTACCTGCCTTTTCCCCATAACCTTTAATTCCCCTACTATGCAAAAAATCTATCCAACCTTGTCTTAAATATATTTACTGAGGCAGCCTCCACTGCCTCATTTTTTTAAAAACTTTTTTTTATTGCATTTTTAAGTAGTTACAAAGTAAAGTATGAAAAAACAATGTATATAACCCTTACCCCCTCCCCTTAACCCCTCCCCCCTAACTGCCCTATAGAAAAAAAAAGAGAAAGAAAGAAAAAAAAAGAAAGAAAGAAAGAATGCCTGGTTGTTGGAAGATCTCCACATGCTCCATGGAATTCGTAATAACTTTAATATGTATATTTATTTCTTTCCCCTAATAACCAATTGTTTCATCTTCAGAGCATCTATATATTTAATCCTGTCTTTTGTAAATAAGGGCTCCAAATTTTCAGAAATGTTTCATATTTATCTCTTAAATTATAAGTAATTTTTTCTAATGGAATACAGCCATAGATTTCTTTCTTCCAAGAATCTATACTTAAATGTGTATCCGATTTCCAAGTAACTGCAATAGCTTTTTTGGCTACTGCCAGTGCAATTTTTATAAATTCTTTCTGATACTTATTTAGTTTGAGTTTCGGTTTTATCCCTTCAATATCACCTAGTAAAAATAATATTGGATTATGAGGAAATTGTGTTCCTGTAATTTGTTCCAGTAAAAGTCTTAAATTTGTCCAAAAAGGTTGAATTTTAGAGCAAGACCATGTCGAATGTAAAAAAGTACCCGTTTCCTGGTTACATCGGAAACACTGATCCGATAAATTTGGATTTAATTTTTTTATTTTTTGTGGTGTAATATATAATTGATGTAGAAAATTATACTGCACTAATCTTAACCGAACATTTATTGTATTTGTCATACTATCAAGACATAGTCTTGACCAATTTGTTTCTTCAATTTTAATATTCAAATCACTTTCCCATTTTCGTCTTGACTTATGGACTCCTTGTTTAATTGCCTGTTTTTGAATCATTGGGCAGAGAGTTCCACAGGTTCACCACCCTCTGGGAAAAGCAGTTCCTCCTCATCTCCACCCTAAGTTTACTCCCCGGATCTTGAGGCTATGTCCCCTAGTTCTAGTCTCATCTACCAGTGGAAACAACTTACCCGCCTCTATCTTATCTATCCCTTTCCATAGTTTTATATGTTTCTATATTATTCTTTTTATTCTTCTGAAGTCCAGTGAGTACAGTCCCAGGTGACTGAATCTCTCCTCGTAGTCTAACCCCCTCTTCTCTGGAATCAACCTGGTGAACCTCCTCTTCACCACCCCCAAAGCCAGTATATCTTTCCTCAAGTAAGGAGACCAGAACTGCACGCTGTACTCTAAGTGTGGCCTCACAGTTGGAGCATAACCTCCCTTCTCTTAATTTCAATCCCTCTAGCAATGAAGGCCAACATTCCATTTGCCTTCTTGATAGCCTGCTGCACCTGCAAACCAACCTTTTGTGATTCATGCACAAACACTCCCAAGTCCCTCTGCACAGCAGCATGCTAATATTTTTTACCATTTAAATAATAAACTACTGTCTCATTTTCCTTTCCAAAGTGGATGACCTCGCATTTGTCAATATTGTACTCCATCTGCCAGACCCTTGCACATTCACTTAACCTATCTATATCTCTCTGCAGACTCTCCATATCTTCTGCTCAATTTGTTTTTCCATTCAATTTAGTATTGTCAGCAAACTTAGCTACACCGCATTCAGTCCCTCTTCCAAATCATTAATGTATATCATGAACAGTTGCGGGCCCAGCACAAACCCCTGCGGCACACCGCTCATCACTGATTGCCAACCAGAGTAACACCCATATATCCCAAGTCTGCTTTCTATTCGTCAACCAGTCTTCCATCCATGTTAATACATCACCCCTGACTCTATGCATCCTTATCTTATGGACAAGTCTTTTATGTGGCACCTTATCAAGCGCCTTCTGGAAATCCAAGTAAATAATGTCCATCTGTTCCCCTCTATCCATTGTGCTCATTATATCCTCAAAGTACTCCAGTAAGTTTGTCAAACAGGACCTGCCTTTGCTGAAACCATGCTGCATCTGTCTGATGGATCCATTTCTTTCCGGATGCCTCACTATTTCTTCTTTAATGATATCTTCAAGCATTTTCCCGACTACGGATGTTAAACTAACTGGTCTATAGTTATCTGCCTTTTGCCTACATCCTTTTTTCAACAGTGGCATGATATTCGCCATCTTCTAATCTGTCAGAACTTGTCCAGAGAATTTTGGTAAATCATCGCCAAAGCCTCTACCATAACCTTCTGCCATTTCTTTCAGTACCCTGCGATGCTTTCCATCAGGACCAGGGGACTTGTCTGTCTTAAGGCTTGCAAGTTTGCTCAGCATTACCACTTTAGTGATAGATATTCTATCAACGTTCTCACCTCCTATCATATCCATATCATCTTTCTTTGGCATATTAGCCATGTCCTCCACCATGAATACCAACACAAAATCATCATTCAAAGCTTCTGCCATTCCCTCATTACCCAATATCCATTCTCCCTTCTCATCCTCCTAGGGACTTATGTTCATTTTAGCCACCCTTTTCCACTTTATATAATTTTTTAAAACTTCTGCTATCTGTTGTTTATATTTTGTGCTAGTTTATTTTCATAATCTAGCTTCCCTTTCTTTATTGCTCACTTAGTGTTTCTTTGTTGTTTTTTAACGTTTTCCCAGTATTCCAGTTTCCCACTACTCTTGGTGACTTTGTATGCACAAGCTTTTAGTTTGATGCCTTTGTTCATTTCCTTAGTTACCCAAGGTGGGCTCTCCCCACCCTTACTGTCCTTGCTTTTAACTGGAATATGCTTTTGTTGAGCACCATGAAAAGTCTCTTTGAAAGTCTTCCACTGTTCCTCAACCGTCCCACCATCTCGCCTGTGTTCCCAGTCTACACTAGCCAAATCCTCCCTCATCCCATTATAGTCTCCATTCTTTAGTCATAATACACTAGTCTTAGATGGAACTCCATTTGTATGAGGAACATACTGTGAGCACTCTTTTCAAGAGGATCCCTATCTACAAGATCACTAATTTTACCTGTCTCATTGCACAGGACCAGATCTAAGATAGGTTCCTTTGCAGGTTCAGTAACATCCTGTTCAAGGAAGCCATCACGGATGCATTTTATGAAGTCCTCCTCAAGACTGCCTCGATCAACTTGATTCACCCAGTCTATGTGCAAGTTAAATCTCCCACGATAGCTGGTGTTCCATTCTTACATGCCTCAGATATTTCTGTTTATTGCCTGTGCCACTGTGATGTTTTCAGTGGTGATTCTTTTTCCTTTACTATTCCTAATCCCTACTAAGATGGATTCAACATTCTGCTCCTTAGATCTTATATAATCTCTCACTATCATCCTGATCTCACCTTTAATTAAGAGTGTTACCCCACCTCCCTTACTTTCCTCCCTATCCTTTTGTATCATCTGATATCCTTGGATATTTAATTCTCAATCCTCTCCACCCTACAACCACAGCTCTGTAGTGGCCACAAAGTCATACCCCCTTGTACTGATTTGTATCACATGTTCACTGACCTTGTTTCAAATAAAGTGCCATTACACTCTTTGTGCTTTTAAAATCTTGTAATATTTTACTCTTTTGCACTTGACTTTTCTTCACTTCACTCTTACTTTTCTCTTTTTTATCTTTTGCCTTTACTTTATCCACACTTTTCTCATTTACTTCATCCATACTTCTCCAATCAGTTGAACTCACCCCCTACTATTTAGTTTAAAATGCTATCCACAAGCCTAGTGATATGATTCACTAGGATCCAGGTCCCAGCACAGTTCAGGTTGAGTGCATCCCATTGGTAGAGCTCCCTCCTTCCCCAACACTACTGTCAATTTCACATGAACTCATACCCACTTCTTCCACATCAATCCTTCAGCCATGCATTTAACTCTCTAACCTATTTGACTCTATACCAATTTGCACGTGGCTCAGGTAGTAATCCAGAGATTACCACCTTTTTGGTCCTGGTTTTTAATTTAGTCCCTAGCTGCTCAAATTCCCTCAGCAGAACTCCTTTCCTCATTCTGCCTGTGTTGTTGGACCATGACACTTTCCCTTCCCACTGCAAATTCCTTTGCAGGTCAGATAAGATGTCCTGAAGCCAGGCACCAGGTAGGCAACACAGCCTTCGAGAAGCTCTTTCCTTGCAACAGAAAACTCTGTCTATTTCCCTGACTATGCTATCCCCAATTACCACTACATTTCTCTTCTCTCCCCGCTCTTGAGTGGCTCCCTGAACTACAGTGCCACAGTTAGGTTGCTCATCCATCCTACAGCTCCCATTGCCATCCACATAGGGAGCAAGAATCTCAGACCTGTTGGACAAGCTCAAGGGCTGAGGTTTCTCCAGCACTGTCTCTTGGATCCTACTACCCACCTCACTTGTGGTCACACCCTCTTATATATCACCATGGCTGAATTTCAGGCAGCTAACCTAATGGGTGTGACTACCTCCTGAAACAGAGAATCTGGGTAACTCTCTCCCTCCCTGATGTGCCGCAGTGTTTGAAGCTCAGATTCCAGGTCATCAACTTTGAGCCTGAGTTCCTCGAGCAGCCAACACTTGCTGCAGATGTGGTCACCAGGAACCACAATGGGGTCCACCAGCTCCCACATCATGCAGCTACAGCACATCACCTGATCCTGCAGCATCCCTACTTTAATTAGCTGTAATTTTGTGACATTTTATTCAACCACTACAAAAGTCTTACCTGCTACTTACCTGTGCCTTCATGTCAAAGCCTCAAGTTCTCATTCCTAAACTCACACAATGGCCGCTCTGCTTTGACCCTCCTTTACTTTTATTTGCTCTTGCAAATGAATCACAAATCGATTGGAAATGTCCTGAGCCCCATGAAATGGTCCTTTTTTAAACTATTTTCCCCGACCTGTGTGAAGCTCTCTCTCTCTCCCTCTCTCTTCAAATCAACTGGTCTACCACTAATGCCAATAACAATGACAAGAGGGCAAGTCCTGGGTGATGTAGGTCCTTAATAATAGACACCACCTTTCTGAGGCACAGCTCCTTGAAGATGTCTTGGGTTCCAAGAAGGTTTGCATCCAAGATGGACCTGACTAATTTTGCAACTTTCTGCAGCTTCTTTCAGTTCTGTGCAGCAGTCCCTCATACCATACAGTGATGCAGCCCATCAAAATGCTCTCCACAATAGAAGTTTTTGAGTGTTTTAGGTGACAAACCAAATCTCTTCAAGCTCCTATTGAAATATAGCTGCTGTCTTGCCTTTTTTATAACTGCATCAATATGTTGGGACCAGGTTAGATCCTCAGAGATCTTGACACTCAGGAACTTGAAATTGCTCACTCCCTCTCTTCTGATCCCTTTATGAAGATTGGTTCATTTTTGTTAGTCTTACCCTTCCTGAAGTGCACAATAAGCACCTTCATCTTACTGACATTGTGTACAAGGTCGTTGCTGCGACACCACTCAGTTAGCTGGTATATCTCGTTCCTGTACACCCTCTCATCTCCATCTGAGATTCTGCCAACAATGGTTGTATCATCAGCAAATTTATAGATGGCATTTGAACTATACCTACCCACACAGTCATGGCTTTAGAGAGAGTAGAACCTGAGATGCACCAGTATTGATCATCAGCAAGGAGATGTTATCACCAACCCGCACAGATTGCGGTCTTCCAGTTAGAAAGTCAAGGGAGGAACAGAGAGACAAGTTCTGTAGCTTATCGATCAGGACTGTAGAAATGATGGTGTTAAACACTGAGCTATAGTCAATGAACAGCATCCTGACATAGATACTTGTATTGTCCAAGTGGTCTAAAGCCATGTGGAGAGCCATTGAGATTGTGTCTGCCATTGACCTATTGTGGCGACAAGCAAATTGCAATGGGTCCAGGTCCTTGCTGAGGCAGGAGTTCAGTCTAGTCATGACCAACCTCTCAAAGCATTTCATCACTCTAGATGTGAGTGCTACTGGATGATAGTCATTGAGGAAGCTCACACTACTCTTCTGGTAGAATTGTTGCCTTTTTGAAGCAGATGAGAACTTCTGATCATAGCAGTGAGAGGTTGAAAATGTCCTTGAATACACCCAACATTTGGTTGGCACAAGTTTTCAGAGCGTCACCATGTAATCCATCAGGGCCTGCCTCCTTTCCATTGTGACATAAACTACAGGAACACTAGTGCAAGATATACATCTACAATGTGAAGTTATAGTTCTGCATCTATCCAATGATAACCATTTCTCTAATCCTTTGCAATGCTCTGCACATTATTTTCTTTTGTAGATATATATCTACTTTATAGAACATGGAACACTGCAACAAGTACAGGCTCTTAGGCCCACAATATTGTGTTGACCTTTTAACCTGCTCCAAGATTAATCTGACCCTTCCCTGCTAATTACTTACTTACTGCCCATTACACCTGCTGTCATTTAGGGCAGTAATGAAGGTCTTCCATCTCTGTCAGTCCTTGGCCAGAAACCAACTCTGGTCTTTGTTTTCATATTGTTCAGGCTTCCTTCTTCATGCCAGTAGCTACCTCTCGGTTTTCACTACTCCCAGGCCATGCAAGTCCCAGGTGGAGACTCAGGAGTACCATTGCACACAAAAGTAGAAGGATTCTTCATTGCTGTTTCTTTAACAGTTTTCTTAGATCAGTCAGCGTTGTTAGCCCTGAGAGAAACCCCTGAACCTGGAGGACTGGTGAATCAATCTTAGTCTGGTCTCTACCCTTTGTCTTGTTTGCCATGGGTGACACTACCTAGAACCAAAGTATAAAGCCCTGACTCCAGCCAGCGTAGCTCTCCAGGGCATTGAAGCCTCCGAACCATAACATGTTTGTGGTCCTCTTGGAGCCCTTCTATGTAGCCATCCTTCTTGTTACCATCCATCTGCCTATCTAAGAGTTTCTTAAATATCCCTGATGCATCTGACTCTACCACCTACCATGCTCTAGTAGAGCATTCCACACACTCACCACTCTGTTTGAAAAAAATTACCTCTGACATCTTACCTGTATTTTCCTCCAATTACCTTAAAATCTTATATTTAGTCATTTTAGTATTAGTCATTAGTCATTTAGTCATTTAGTATTAGTCATTTCCACCCTGGGGAAAAGATTTTTGGCTACCCAGTCCTTAAGACTGTAAGACAAAGGAGCAGAATTAGGCCATTCAGCCCATCGAGTCTGCTCTGCCATTCCATCATGGCTGACCCATTTCCCTCTCAGCACCATTCTCCTGCCTTCTCCCTATAACCTTTCATGCCCTGACTAATCAAGAACATATTAACCTTAGTCTTAAATACACCCAATGACCTGGCCTCCACAGCAACCTGTGGTAACAAATTTCACAGATTCACTGCCCTTAGGCTAAAGAAATTTCTCCTCATCTGTTATGAATGGGTGTCCCTCGATTTTAAGACTGTGCCCTCTGGTCCTTAACACCGCCACCAAAGGGAACATCCTCTCTCCATCCACTCTATATAGGCCTTTCAACATTAGATAGGTTTCAATGCGATTCCCTCTTCATCCTTCTAAATTCCAGCATTACAGACCCAAAGCCGTCAACTGTTGCTTACATGATAACTCTTCATTTTCAGAATCATTCTCGGGAACCTCTTCTGAACTCCCTCCAATGTCAGCACATCCTTTCTTAAATAAGGGGCCTAAAGTTGTCACCTTATTCCAAGTGAGGTCTCGCCTGTGCCTTATACAGCCTCAGCATTACATCCTTGTTTTTATATTCTAGCCTCTTGAAATGAATGCTAACATTGCACTTGCCTTCCTCCCCAGTGAGTCAATTTTTAGAGAATCCTGCAGGAGGACACCCAAGTCCCTTTGCACCTCGGACTTTTGAATTTTCTCCCTGTTTAGAAAATAGTCTACGCTTTTATTCCTTCTACCCAAGTGAATGACCTTACACTTCCTGACATTGTGCTCCAGATGCTCCTCTGTGCTCATTCTCCTAATTTGTCTAAGTCCTTTTGCAGTCTCTCTGCTTCCTGAACACTACCTGACCCTCCACCCATCATCCAAATTGTTGACATAATAACGTAAAAAGAAGTGTTCCCAGCACATACTCTTGTGGAACACCACTAGTTACTGGCAGCCAGTCCAAAAAGGATCCCTTTTTTGCACTCTTTGCCTCCTGCCAATCAGCCACTGCTGTGTCCATGCCAGTATTTTTCCTGTAATAACCTATTTTGGTTAGCAGCCACATGTACTGCACCTTATTAAATGCCATTGGAAAATCCAAATACAAAATGCAAATCCACCAATGCTTCTTAGTCTACCCTGCTTGTCATGTCTTCAAAGAATTCCAACAGATTTGTCAGACAAGATTTTCCCTCAAGGAAACCAGGCTGACTTTGGTCTATTTTGTCATGTGCCTCCAAGTACTCTGAAACCTCATCACTAAGAATCGACTCCAACATCTTCCCAACCACCGAGATCAGGCTTACTGGCCTAAAATGTCCTTTTTTCTCTGCCTTACTTCCTTCTTGAAGAGTGGAATGACATCTACAATTTTCCAGTCCTCTGGAATTGATTCTTGAAAGATCATTACTAATGCCTCCACAATCTCTTCAGCCACCTCTTTCAGAACCCTGGGGTTGTTTCCGTCAGGTACAGGTGACTTATCTAACTTCAGATCTATCAGCTTCTCAAGCACCTGCTCCATAGTAATAGCAACTGCACTCACTTCTACCCCTTGACGCTGTTGAACTTCTAGCATACTCCTACTGTTCTCCATAGTGAAGACTAATGGAGAACTAATGGAGTACTTATTCAGTTCTTCCACCATTTCCTTGTCCCACGTTACTGTCTCTCTACCATCATTTTCCAGTGGTCTGATATCTACTCTTAGCTCCCTTTTATTCTTTCTACATCTGAAAAATCTTTTATTTTTCTAATATTTTTATTAAATTTCATATACACAAATACAGAATTCATGAGGATACTTATTAAAAGTCAAAATAAGATAGCACAAAATGCACTATAAATAAATCACACTGATACAATCACAGTATCCCATATTGATGATCAATTAAATAAAATAAATTGAATTATGAAATACAATAATAATATGGTTAATTATATTACTAAAAAAACTCTACCCATTACCGAGACAAAGCTGGTTGGTAAAAAAAAACAAGAGAAAAAAAGAGTACTTTCCCATGTAGTGTTTTATAATAATGGCCCAGATCTCAATTTTAATAACAATAACAATTCAAAGTTTTTTAAAGTAGTTCAGAAAGGGTCCCCATAGCATTTGAAAATCTTGGTTAGAATCAGAAATCAAACAATGAATCTTCTCTAAATTTAAACATGACATAACATCACATAACCATTGAGCATGTGTGGGGGGGGGGCAACCTTCTTCCATTTAAGCAAGATCACCCTCTTAGCCATAAGAGAAATAAAAGCCAGTACCCGCAAATGAGAAGGCTCCAAAATCATAGCTCTTTCCTCAACAATACCAAATCAGGTAGTCAAAGTATTGGGCTTAAAATTAGCTTTATAAAGTACAGTAAAAGATTGGAATACATCTTTCCAATATTTTTCAAGACTCAAACATGACCAAAACATATGAATTAATGAAGCCTCTCCATTATTACATCTGTCACAATAAAGAGATACATCTGCAAAAAAACAAAAGTGCTTGCCTTTAGACATATGAGCCCTATATACCACTTTAATTTGTAGGATGGAATGACGAGCACATGATGAGAATTAACCAGTTTGAAAATAGTCCTCCAGGTCTCATCAGATAATGAAGTCTGTAAATCCTTTTCCCCATCTTTTCTAAATTTTGTCAAAGGAGCCATTCTCAATCCCAACAACAGACCATAAATATAAGACGTTGAGCCATTATCAAAAGCTTTCAAATTAAAAATTACATCTATTATGTTCTTATCTGGGCTGGTAGGAAATATATGTAGTTTAGATCTTAAAGAATCTCTATTCTGTAGATATTGAAAAAAGTGCATATTTGATAGGTTATATTTCACTGAAAGCTGCTCAACAGAAGAAAGATTCGCTCCAACAAACAGATCCTGAAATCGTTAATACCTAATCTCTAAAAATACCCATTCTCTAAAAAACAGATCGGTCGTAGATGGTTTAAAAAAATTAGAAAAAATAGGACTAGAAAGGGAAAATCTCAATAAACCGAAATATTTTCTAAATTGTAGCCAGATCCTCAAAGTGTGTTTAACCACCAAACTGTCAGTTAATTTATTTAAAGATAAAGGAAGGGAGGATCCAAGAAGAGGAATAATAGAAAATTTTGTAACAGAGTTGGCTTCCAAAAAGACCCATCCTCATGATTAATATAATATAACCAGAACTTAAGATTTCATATGTTAATTGCCCAGTAATATAACCTAAGATTGGGTAGAGCAAGGCCTCTATTCTTTTTAATTTTTTGAAGGTGGGCTTTATTTAATCAGGGTTTTCTGTTCTTCCATATATAGGAAGAAAAAATTAAATCTAAAGAATCAAAAAATGATTTAGAAATAAAAGCAGGTACAGCTTGAAAAAGATATCTAAATTTAGATAAAATAATAATTTTAATAGAATTGATTTGACCAATCAGTGATAAAGAGAGAGGCAACCAATTAGAAAGCGTCTTTTTCACATAATTTTTCACATTAAAGTTAGAAGATTTTCTTTGAATAGATCTTTATAATTCTTAGTGATAGTTACACCCAAATATGTAAATTGTTTTCTTACAATTTTAAAAGGAAGGTTAATATTGGTTAGTATCAAATTGTTTAAAGGAAACAATTCATTCTTATGTAAGTTCAATTTATATCCTGAAAACTGACTAAAATTAGTCAGTAAACGAAACATAGAGGTTAAAGAAGTTGTAACATTAGATAAAGCGAGACTTTGTGAGACTTAAGGAATTAAGATACCGGTGATACCTTTAGACTCCCGAAAGGCAATTGCTAAAAGTTCTAATACCAAATCAAAAAGCAAAGGACTCAATGGACATCCTTGACTGGTTCCACATTGGAGTTTAATTGGTTTAGAAATCTGAAAATTAGTAAGGGCCCGAGCAGAGGGGGATAGGTAAAGTAATTTAATCCAATGAATAAAATTGGGCCCAAAATTAAACTTTTCTAATGCTTTAAACAGGTCATTCCATTCAACTTGATGAAAGGCCTTCTCCGCATCCAAAGAAATCACACATTCCAATATTTCCTTAGATGGAAAATGCATAACATTTCAATTTTTAATAAATCCTGTATGATCATCAGATATTATAGAAGGTATAATATTTTTGAGTCTACAGGCCAAAACTTTAGATAGGATCTTAGCATCAACATTGAGTAAGGAGATTGGTCTGTATGAAGAGCATTCAGAGGGATTTTTATTCTTTTTAAGAATAAGAGAAATGGAAGCTTCATAAAAAGACTGTGGCAACATACCCACCTTGAAGGAATCAGTAAGGGTAGAACATAAATAAGGTATAAGCAATGAAGAAAAGGCCTTATAAAATTCTCCGGAGAATCTGTCAGGTCCTGGAGATTTTCCAGAATGCAATGAACATATAGCCTCAGTGATTTCCTCCTGAGAAATAGGTTGATCCAACTGCTTTCGATTAACAACAATATTTAATTGATCTAAAAAGTTGTTCATTGCAGTATTTAACAGAATCAGAACAATAAAAGTTAAAATAAAATTCTCTAAAAGTATAATTTATTTCAAAATAGTCAGTTGTCATATCACCATTAGTTTTGCAAATTTCTTTAATTTGCCATTTAGCTATAGAGGTATTCAATTGATTAGCCAATAGTTTACCAGTTTTTTCTCCATGTATGTAGAATTGGCTTCTATCTTTTAAAAGTTGTCTTTCAATTGGATACGTTGTAAGAAGATCATATTTAGTTTTAATTTCAATACGTCTTTTCTATAGTTCAAGGTCTGATGCCAAAGCACATTTCTGGTCTAATTGTTTTAATTGATTAGCTATATCAGTTCTCTCTTTATTAGCTTTTTTCTTAATATGTACAGTATAGGATATAATTTGTCCTCTAATATATGCCTTGTAAATGTCCCAAATGATAAGACTAGAAGTCTCTTCCAATGCATTTTCTTCAAAAAAAAAGAGTAATTACATTCTCCAGGAATTTTAAAAGGTCCTTATCAGATAACAAAGTTAAATTAAAATCCTGGGGTCTGTTCATATGAGTGAAACCAGGAGGCTTTAAAGATAGAAATACAGGAGAATGGTCGGATAGAGCTATTTCTTTATATTCAGTGGATTAAACTAATGAAATCATTTGACTATCAATAAAAAAAATCAATCCTAGTATAGGAATGATGGACATGAGAGAAGAATGAATACTCCCTTTCTGCTGGGTGCAAAAAACTCTAGATATCAACAATATCACACTTCCTTAGAAAGAATTGAATAAATAAAGCTGATTTATTAGGTTTTGCTGATTTAAGAGAAGAACGATCTAATACTGGGTCTAGACAACAATTAAAATCTCCTCCCTTCACTAAAGAACACAAACTCAAATCTTGCAGGAATGAAAAGCAACGCTCAAAAAATCCTGGGTCATCCACATTGGGAGCATACCCATTAGCAAATACAATTAATTCGTTATCTAGTTTCCCTGACGCTATGACAAGTCACCCATTAGGGTCAGAGACAACTTTGAGGACGCGTGATATTAATATGCAGCAACCTCTCCGGATTCTGGACTGGGGATTGCCAAATGTTATGTGGGTTTTCTGGTGCGGTCTGTTTTGTCATGTGCTTTTGTGATATCATTCTGGAGGAAAGTTGTCTCATTTTTAACTGCATTGCATTTGTGATTTCTAAATGACAATAAAACTGAATTTGAATCTGAATGTTGAATAAAAGAAATTATATTATCTATAAAAATCAAGACCCCTCAAATTTTGCTCTGAATGAAGAATGAAATTGTAGACCCCTCCACCGATTAAAAAGGCGTGCATTATCATAGCTATGTATATGCATTTCTTGTAGAAAAATAACAGAAGAGTTAAGAGATCTGATCATAAATTATTAGAACCAGAGAATGAACCATAAAATAAGGTACTCAAACAGAAAATTTGGATGATAGCCCAACCCAGCTTCCAGAGAAAAAAGAAAAATGAGACCCCACCCCCTCCCCCTCCCAAAGCCCAAAAGCCAGCCAAAGAACAGTTGGCATGCTAAACCCTAAAGACAGCCCTCCCAAAGAAATCCTGCTGACAAAACTCCAATCACCCAAAGTTATCATGCTCCAAGACAAAGCAGAAAGAAAACCTAGATCAAAAATCCAAAACATAACAGGATTCATTTTAACAATTTCAAAAAAAATATATAGAAAACCCTAAAAAAAAATGAAGTAGTAAAACATAACAAAGAAAATATCAAAAAGCAAGATATAAACTCAAAATGTAGGTTTATTAAAACCTTATTCGATCCAACATTAAAAAGATAATTGCTCTTGTAAGAGATATATCACAATTAATCTTCTGCTTTCAAAAACTTCTGTGCGAGTTCAACTGATCCCAGCCATTTCCGCTCACCATTTTTTCAGAACGATTCGAAGACATGCGGGGAAGCAAAGGGAGGGCTTAGACCCTTTCTTATAAAGCAGTGACATGACCTCTTTGTACTTAGCACGTTCAGCCATATTCTCCGGTGTATAATCTTACACGAATCTAATCATCGTCCCATTGTAATCGATTATTCTGACTCGACAGATATGATGGATTAAAAGCTCCTTTGTATGAAATTTGTGAAAATATAAAATAACCAATCTAGGACGCTTTCCCAACTTTGGTTTGGGGGGCCAGTGGCCGGTGGGCGCGGTCCAGCTTAGGGATGGACTGCAATAAATCAGGGAATAGCTGCTTCAGAAAACTTGCAAAGGATTCCGTGGGGTGGGCACCTTCAATTGATTCTTCAAGACCCAGAATACGTAGATTTTTCCGTCTGCTTCTGCTTTCCAGTTGGTAATCTTCTTTGTTAATTTTTCATTAGATAATTTTTTGCAGAGCTTACTCATGTCTTCTAAGTCCACTTCCAGTATCGACAAAGTTTCTTTATTCTCCTTAATTCACTTTTTCATGTTTGATTGGAGTTTGTTGACTAGTGTCCAGCTTAACATTAAGATGTTGAAATTCCTCAGAAAGTTCTGTTTTTTAAGGAAATCTCCAATTGATTCCAAAGTGGTTGGAGAATCATCTTCTGTTTCTTTTGCAGAGGCTTTAGTCTTCCTCAAAGATGTAATAGAGCAATATTAAGATTTATAATGTTTCAAGAAACTGGTAGGAAACAAAAAGATAGATAAGGTAGGAGCAAATTCAAAAAGATGTTACCCCATCGGCTGCCAGCAGGGCTCTCCTGAAAAATCTTTTAGTATAATTTTTGATGTTACTGGCTAGTGCACCTTTATATTTCATCTGTTTCTCCCTTTCTGTTTTTTCAGTTGCCTTCTGTTGGTTTTTTAAAATTTCCAAATCCTCTTACTTCCCACTCATTTTGGCTGTATTATATGCCTTCACTTTTGCTTTTATGTTGGTTTTGACTTCCCTTGTCAGCCATGATTATGTCATTTCACCTTCAGAATACTATCTATCTTGCACCTTCGGAATTGCTCCCAGAAACTCTAGCCATTGCTGCTCTACCATCATCCCTGCTATCGTCCCCTTCCAATCAAATATGGTCAGCTCCTCTCTCATGCCTCTTTAGTTCCCCTAACTCAACTGTAATACTGATATATCTGACTTCAGCTTCTCACTCTCAAATTGCATGGTGAATTCTATCATATTATGATCAGTGTTTCATAAGGGTTCCATTATCTGAATCTCCCTAATCATATCCGGTTCATTACCCAACACCCATCGAGTATAGGTGATCCCCTAGAGGGCCCAACGACAAGCTGCTCCAAAAAGCCGTCTTGGAGGCATTCCACAAGTTCTCCCTCTTGAGATCCAGTGTCTACTTGATTTTCCCAATCCATATGCATATGTAAATTCCCATTTTTTGACATGCTTTTTCTATCTCCTGCTGTAATTTGTAGACCACATCCTGGCTACTGTTTGGAGGCCTGTAAGTAGCTCCCAACAGGGTCTTCTTACACATGCAGTTTCTTAACTATCTACAATGATTCTTCCAATCTTTTGTCACCTCTTTCTAAAGATTTTATTTCATTTTTTTCCCAGCAGAGCTACTCTTCCTCTCTGCTTACCTCCCTGTTCTTTCGATTGTTTGTGTATCCTTGGCTCCCAACTACAATCAACTTGCAGCCATGAATCTGTGATACAACATCATACCTTCCAATCTCTAACTGTGCTACAAGGCCATTTACTTTATTCTGTTTTTAGCGTGCATTTAAACTTAACACTTTCATTCCTATATTTGTCACCCTTTTCAGTTTTGTCTTCCTTTTATACTGCAACCCATCCCACTGACTGCAATGTTGCCCTATCATCTGCCTGTCCTTCCTAACAGTCAAACTATACACTACCTCTGTTTGTAAGCCAGCATCCCTGTCCTCAGCCCTGTCCCTCTGGTTCCATCCCTTGCCATATTAATTTAAACCCTCCCAACAGCTCTAGCAAACCTGCACACATGGATATTGGTCCCACTCAAATTTAGGAGTAGCCTGTCCCTTTTGTACAGGTCATACCTTCCCCAGAAGAGATCCCAGTGATCTATAATCTGAATCACTGCCCCTTGCACCAATTCCTCAGCCATGCATTCATCATGTGATTCTTGCCCTTACTGGCATGTGACACAGGCAGCAATCCAGAGATTGTTACTGTGGACATTCTGCTTTTCAGCTTTCTACCTCTCTCAATTCTCTCTTAGTACCTTTTCTCTTTTCCTTTCTATGTCATTAGTACCAATGCATCTGGCAGCTCCCCCTCCCCCTTTAGAATGCTGTGGATCTGATCCGAGATGTCCCTGACCCTGGCACCTGGGAGATAACATACCATCTGGTTCTCTCTATCACATTCATAAACTCTCCTAACTATGGAATCTCTCATCACCGCTGCATTCCTCCTCTGTCCCCTTCCCTTCTAAGCCACAGCGCCAGCCTCAGTGCCAGAGACCCAGTCACTGTGACCTCTCCAGTAGGTCATTTCCCCCCCCCCCCAACAGTATCCAAAATGGTATACTTGTTTTTGAAGGGAATGGCCGCAGGGGTACTCTGTACTGGCTGCCTATTTCCTTTCCTTCTCCTGAGTTACCCATTCACCTGCCTCCTGCAAACTAGGGGTGACTACCTCCCTATAGCTCCTATCTATCATCTCCTCAGATTCCCGTATGAGCCAGAAGTCATCGAGTTGCAGCTTTAGTACGTGCTATCAGGAGCTGCCCCTTGGTGCACCTGATGCAGATGTGGTGATCCGGGAGACTGGAGGTTTCTCAGAATTCCCACATCTCACACAAAGAACAACACACAGCCCCTGGAGCCGTTCTTACTGCCCCAACTATACACTTACAGATGAAGAATGAGCAAGGAAAAGCTTACCAGATACTTACATAGCCCTCGCTTGTTATCACCCAATCCAAAGCCAGAAGACTTCCCTCTCTAAAACTGTCCTGCTCCAACAATGGCCGCTCCGCTTGCCCCTGCCTTATTTTTATTTTATCCTGCTACTGAATGCCAAACTCTGATCAAGCTCCTGATCTGTGTGTCTTAACCTCTCTCGTTATCTCTCTTCCTCCTTCATTTTTCATTTTAAAAGTCACTGTTGAATATTTTCCAGCATCATTTTAATTTATGTATCCCTGACTAAATTTGTTGCATCCAAAAATCCTGCTCATCCCACAACACTCTCTGGATCTCCTGCCAGTTATCTTAATGTTGTAACCTTTGCTTCCAACTGTTGCTTTGAAACTCCTCGAGGCTGTGGGAGGTCCAGGGGCAAGCTTGGTCCCTTGAACAGTAACCGGTGTTGGTGGTTCTCATTCTCTGACCTTGCTCTCTTCAGTGCACTTAACTTAATTATCCTTTTCCAAAGGTGGGATCCCCTCATGCTACTGTGTAGACTAAAGCCGTCTGCAGCATGTCACTTTCTGCTTGTGGCTGCAACTCTGTCAACATGTTTCACTCTCTACAACTTATCACGAAGTCAAAACAGAGGACGACCAGGAATACTTAAAAAATCATCTGAGTTTGACTTATTCAGCTGTCAACAGCCAAGCATACCTCAGTGCTGCGCCTGTGTAACAGGCTTTAGAAATTGGAGGCATTTTGGAAGTTGGTAAAGATGTGTTAACACTCAACTAATTATAAAATGAGCCCATATAGATACAAACTCAGTCTATGTATTTTCCTTAAAACAAAGTCATTAAGATTTAATGCCTTTGTAACCTATTTATACTTTGGCTGTGAATACCTTCTAACAGAGTTCAGTTCTTAATGCCAATAATGCATATCTTGATGATGTGATACGCACTGGAAATTTTTTCTCTTGTAACTGTTCTCATTGGGTCTGAGATTAGGTTAATTGATGTTTCCTGTTGAGGCCATACATGCATTTTTGAGCCCCTTGCATTCGTATTTTTTTTATTTGATTCACAGCTATTAAAGTCCCAAAAGAGAAGGCAGCTGTTCTTTAACGTAGAGGAGGTTGATCTTATCCTTGCAGCTGCTTTCTCAGGAGACTTTCTGTGGTTGAGTAGATGTGTTCAATCACCTCCCTTATGTACAGATGAGGATTTAGGAATAACATTTGAAATAGTCAGTTGTGTTATGGTTGTTCTGGAGATTATTAGCTGCTGAACTGCTTTAAAGCATTTGACGCTGATGATGTTTGAAGTTTTCTTTTCCCCATTCCTGAAGTGTACACTGACAACAAAGCTACCACTTAATACCCATCCAGAGGCAATCATTTAGAGGCTTCTTGTTGAATAATTAGATTTCTGTGGCAATTTGCTTTACCAGTGTAGGCTGCTAATCTGCATAATAAAATTAATCGAGCGCAGTTGTCAAGAGTTATTAAAAGAGAAATTCAGAGTTAGAAGGCATCTTTGTCATAACTATTCTTGAGTAGATAGTGGTGAGCTGTCTCCTTGGTCTACAGCATTCCATCTGGTGGCGTTGCAAGCTTTCAGGTTTGTGAGTCAGCCACTATGAAGGTACAATGTAGTTCTATGCCCAGATGAATTCTGATGTGAAGGGAAACTTGTGCTCTGTGATGCTGCTGTTTTAGATGGCATAAGTTAATTCAGTGGGAAATGTCGTTGCCTTGGCAAGATGCTCCAGTGCCATTGTTAGGTGATGCACATTGTAGAACGGTGTGTCACCAATGGTCCCTCTAATTTGTAATGACCATTGTGTTCAAAAATCTTGTGCTGTGCAATTTTTTGCATAATGATAACAACCTGTGCATACTGAACTTTATAAGCAACACACACAAAATGCTGGAAGAACTCAGCAGGCCAGGCAGTATCTATTGAGAAAAGTACAGTTAACATTTCGGGCCGAGACCCTTTGACAGCACTGGAGAAAAAAATTGGGGGAGGGGAGAGAGAAACACAAGGTGATAGGTGAAACTGTGAGGGGGAGGGGTGAAGTAAGGAGCTGGGAAGTTGACTGGTGAAAGAGATACAGGGCTGGAGAAGTGGGTGTCCGATAGGAGAGGACAGAAGGCCATGGAAGAAAGAAAGGGAGGTAGGAAGGAACACCAGGGGAAGGCAATGAGTGAGCAGGCAAGCTGAGAGAGGGAAAGAGGGATGGGAAATGGTGAAGGGCGCGGGGGGGGGGGGGGTGGCATTAGCATAAGATTACCCTGACAGAATATAAGGTGTTGTTCCTCCAACCTGAGTGTGGCCTCATTACAACTGTAGAGGAGGCCATGGATTGACATATCAGAATGGGAATGGGAAGTGGAATTAAAATGGGTGGCCACTCGGAAATCCCACTTTTTCTGACAGACAGAGTGTAGGTGCTCAGTGAAGCAGTCTCCCGATCTACATCGGGTCTTACCGATAAACCGGACACAGTATATGACTCCAATAGACTCACAGGTGACGTGTCACATCACCTGAAAGGACTGTTTAGGGCCCTGAATGATGGTGAGGGAGGAGGAGCAAGGATAAGTGTAGCGCTTGTTCTGCTCTCAAGGATAAGTGCCGGGGGGGGGGGGGATTAGTACAGAGGGACGACTGGACAAGGGGGTCATGTAGGGAGCCATTCCTGCAGAAAGCAGAAGGTGGGGGAGAGGGAAAGTTGCTTGGTGGTGGGATCCCGTTGGAGATGGCAGAAGTTCTGAAGAATTATGTGCTGGATGCGGGGGCTGGTAGGGTGGTAGGTGAGGACAAGAGAAACCCTATCCTTGGTAATGTGGCGGGAGGATGGGGTAAAAGCAGATGTGTGTGAAATGGAAGAGATGCGGGTGAGCAGAGCATTGATGGTGGGTGAAGGGAAGCTCATTTCTTTGAAAAATGAGGACATCTCCTTCATTCAGGAATGAAAAGCCTCATCCTGAGAACAGATGCGGTGGAGTTGAAGGAATTGGGAGAGAAGAGGTATAGCCCAGAGAGCTGTGAGAGTCCATAGTCTTGTAATAAACATCAATAGATATGCTGTCTACAGAGATAGAGACAGTGAGATCAAGGAAGAGAAGGGAGGTGTTGGAAATGAAGGCAGGTTGGAAGTTTGAGGGAAAATGGATGAAGTCAACGACCTTCGCATGGGTGCAGGAAGCAGCACCAATGCAGTCATCGAAGTAGCGTAGGAAAAGTGCAGGACGAACTCCAGTGTAGGCTTCCCTGAACTTTATAGAAGTATTCATTTTACCAGCTAGCAAAACACTGTCAATAAGAACTTTGATCTCCTCTGGATTTAATCATCTTCACTCTTGTTTATCTGCATACTCACAGAACATATGTAGCAGGCCTGTAGTGTATGATGAAAGGTTTTCTTGCTGGAGCTTTTGCATACCATCTGCATTGATTTGCTTGCTAAATAGCACTTTGAAAAGTCAAGTTTGCAAATACCACTCCACTTCTTTCTACTTACAAGTTCTCCAGCAACTTTTGCCATGTGGCAATACACAAAGGTAATGTCAGGTTCTTTATTGTACATAAAGAACAATCGATGGCTGAACATTGACAGCTCCTTGGTAAAGATCGTAAAGAGCACCAAATTTCTTGGTGTTCACTTGGTGGAGAATCTCACCTGGTCCCTCAACACCAGCTCCATAGCAAAGAAAGCCCAGCAGCGTCTCTACTTTCTGCGAAGGCTGAGGAAAGTCCATCTCCCACCCCCCATCCTCATCACATTCTACAGGGGTTGTATTGAGAGCATCCTGAGCAGCTGCATCACTGCCTGGTTCGGAAATTGCACCATCTCAGATTGCAAGACCCTGCAGCGGATAGTGAGGTCAGCTGAGAAGATCATCGGGGTCCTTTTTCCCACCATTACGGACATTTAAACTACACTCTGCATCCACAAAGCAAACAGCATTATGAATAACCTCATGCACCTCTCTTGCAATCTCTTCTCCCTCCTGCCATCTGGGAAAAGGCTCCGAAGCATTTGGGCTCTCACGACCAGACTATGTAACAGTTTCTTCCTCCAAGCTATCAGACTCCTCAATACCTGAAGCCTGGACTGACACCTTGCCCTACTGTCCTGTTTATTATTTATTGTAATGCCTGCACTGTTTTTATGCACTTTATGCAGTCCTGTGTAGGTTTGTAGTGTAGTGCAGCTTTCTCTGTGTTGTTTTTTTTACGTAGTTCAGTCTAGTTTTTGTACTGTGTCATGTAACACCATGGTCCTGAAAAACATTGTCTCATTTTTACTTTGTACTGTACCAGCAGTTATGGTCGAAATGACAATAAAAGTGACTTGACTTGATAAAGATTTGTCGTGGCTGCACGCTCCTGACCTCATGAGCTTTCAGTGTAACAGTTTCCTGTTTCATTAACCCATTCCACTTTAAATGATCGAGCAGTTCTTTTGTGCTTCACACCCCTTGCTTCTTCAGAATTCAACATAGTAAATCAATAATTTCTTCAATAAAAACAGTATAAAATAAGTAAGTTTTAAAATCTGCAGACAAATCATTGCAAGATCCACGTTGTCAACACCGTCCACATCAAAAACCAGAAAAGGAAGTGTTGTATATGACTGTGAAATATATTTAACATGCCAGTGAGGTAGAGGGTGCCAACTTTTGTGTGCAGTTTAAATTCCTTTGTGTGCTAGTAGCAAAAGATGTGTGTGCACACATGTACTTAGACAATAGACAATAGGTGCAGAAGTAGACCATTCGGCCCTTTGAGCCTGCACCGCCATTTTGAGATCATGGCTGATCATCTACTATCAATACCCAGTTCCTGCCTTGTCCCCATATCCCTTGATTCCCCTATCCATAAGATACCTATCTAGCTCCTTCTTGAAAGCATCCTAGAGGGAGCATTGTGTATTCCCAGAATATTTAAGTAATCAAATGGATTGTTTTGCCTTGGATGTTGTTAAGCTTCTTTAATGTATTTGGAGTTGCACTGTCATATTCTCATTTTAACTTTTTCTAGATTGGGGAGACGTTTAAGAGAATTAGGGTGTGAGTCATTCACCAGTGGATATAAACTCCCTGCCTTGAACTACAGTAATTGTAGTGCTGGTTAGTTTCTGGTTAATAGTGAATTTCTCTTCCATCCCTTGTCCCAAAAATTCCTCCCTGCAATTCCCTACCGGGATTTTGGTAGTGAAGGGTTTGGCAATCGTAATGAAATGATGGTCATGGGATGTAGCTGGATCTCCCTGGTTAATGCTAGTTATTGTCTGCACTCTAAATAAGCAGGAAATGAACTATACTGGATTGTATGTGTTTAGGCCTGTCTGGGATTTTCATAAATATTGTTGAAAATATGACAGCTTTATAACCGAAGTGGAGTGAACTGACATGGTACAAGTTCTGGAGCCATGGTGATCAGCCCGTGTCTGAGAAATGTCCAAATCTTGATGCTTGACCTTTAGCCTTGAATTGAGGAGCTGAAAAAGAACTGAATCCTATACAACTATTAGCCAGCACCCTCACTGCTGACATTGTGATGGATGGAAATCCTTGGATGATGCAGCTAAAGATGATTGATCCTAAGATGTTACTTTTGGAAATTTCAGTAGCATTATTAGGGTTAGGGTGATTAGCCTCGAACACTCGCAGACACCTACCTTTGTATCGGATGTGACTTTCACCACTGAGAAATTTTTCTCCTGACTTCCAGTTTTATTATGGCTCCTTGACATAAGTTGGTCAAATGCTGCGTTGATGTCAAGTTTAGCCACTTTTACTTATCTGTGAAACTTAACTGTGGTTCTTACCTGACCAAGGTTGCAAGACGACTGAGCTGAATGATTTTGGCAGATGCTGAACTGAGCATTGGTGAGTGGGCTATTTGGAACGTAACATCATTATGTAATGCAACATCATTACAATACTTTACTGATGATTGAGGGTAAGCCAGTCCCATTTTCTTTGGTCAGGAGGATAGCATCATTCGATCTGTGCCAGAATTACTGATTGGAGTTCTGGAGCATGCCTTCAATGCTACAGGTCTCAAACTATCCACTTTGACCTGTGCCCTCAACTTTTTTTTGTACCTTGTGAAACAAGTTGTTCTAAGATTGACTTTCGAAATATTGTCGACCTCAGGAGGAGAGTGAGATGGATACCTGGTTGAGCATACTTGCAAGTGATGCAGCCTTGCTTCCTGTATTGATCTACTGAGCTGAGGGTATTCTCCATTCCCTCCATTTTTTTTTTGTATACACCCATTCACAATTTGATATGGCAAGTTTAGAATTCTGATTTGATCCATTAGTCTTGGAATCATTCAGCTTTATTCCTGCTTCCTTTGTTTAGCATGCATGTATTACTGTGCTGTGGCTTCACTAGCGTGGCACCTTATGTTGTTCTGTCGTGACCGAGTACACACCTTGTCGGTTTGATGTGGTATTGGTATTGTTAGACTGAGAGCGACGCCATATTGAGGATGCTAATTGTGGTCGATAACATTCTGCTTCTATTGATAATCTGAGGCCTTATTACTTGCTCTAATTTTAGCTGTAAAATTTGTTCTGAATCTGCCCAATTTGGAAGTGACCAACGTTTATAACGACCCAGTGTGAGAACATCTGAGGATCATAACTGGGCCGTAGGCCTCTCAAGCCTGATCTGGCAACTCATATTGTGATTTTCAGACTGAGACCTTAACTTCACATTGCTGACCACCCACAGTAATTGTTCACTACTTTGACTGTTATTAAGGCAGGGTTGCATGCATATCTGAGGAAGAGATTTCCAAAGCCTCACTTGTCTTAGATGGGTGACTCTCTTATCATTAACTGTGACCTCTACTTCAAGATTCTCCTCAAGAGGAATATTCGTTGTCAAGACCTTTTCACTATCTTGTATGTTTCAATCAAGTTCTCTCTCACTCCTCTGAACAGCTTTGCTCGTTCTCTTAACCACATCCTTTCACGGTTGCCTTATGTCTTCTCAGAATTTACTTTCCTAGCCATCTCCGTGCCACCAGTAAGTTTACCAATCGTGCCTTTGGTGCTTTCATCCAAGTAATTGCATAAGCTCAGGCCTTCATTGTGTCTTCCCAACTAAAAATCACATTTATATATACTGTTGATATCCTATTAGCCAGCTCCCCACTATCCACACCAAAATATTATTTGCTACACTGTGAGCTTCCATTTTCCGTTATACCTTTGTGTGGCGTATTATAAAATACCTTCAGGGAAAATCAAAGTAGTGTAAATACATTGATCACCTTTCAGCACATGATACGTTTCAAAAATCTGTAATATCTTGGATAGACATTATTTCACTTTCAGAAAACCACACTGACTTTGCCTAATTCGAGTTTCTCTGGTTACTGTTACAATTATAATTACTATGGTGTAGCAAAGTCAGTAGTTTACATTGAAAACTGTTCTTTCATTATTACTGACAGAAAATGTAATATGTTTTCCAGATTTTTGTTAATAATGTACAGTTAAATGACTTTCACAACGAGACAAGAAATGGAATATTGTTGGGAACAACTCAGGTCCTCCAATTACAGAAGAATAGATGTGATATTAATGAGACTATAATTGTAGAGGTATGTCTGTATGTATGTATGAAGTACTAAAGTGAATGTATGCATACATTAGTGGTGTGCATCTCTTCCAGTTTGATGACCTTTCATCGAAACTGATACAAGGCCATCACTTTGAAAAATTCGTTCTTCTCTTCCACTGATGCTGCCTGATTTGTTCAGTATTTCCAATATGTCCTGATTTTTTTTGTCAGATTTCAAACAGTTGGAATATTTTGAATTTTAGGATAACTCAATGCTTGCCTAAGGAGTTTATACCTAAGTTTGTAATGGATTAGGTACACAATACAAGAGAGCCAAACAGAATCACTGAAATTTCTTATTGGGATGACGGAGACCATTTTGTCCTTGGAGTCTGTGTTAGCTTTTCGAAGCAGTCATTTATCCCATTGCCTGAGTTATTTCCTTGTGACTAATTGTCTTTCATATGCTTATCAACTCCAGTTTAACTGCTCTGTCACCCGCCAACAAATAACCTCACAACCAACATGCCTTTGGAATATGCCTGTAGGATCTACAACACACTTGTCTGGATGTGATATGTTAACTAAGGCAGCTTCAATTGTTCTTCTTTTTAACCTTTTTTCATGTTTTCGTACATAGGGGTGACCTGGGATTGTAGTGGTTAGCATAATGCTTTCTAGTATCAGTGACCCAGGTTCAATTCCCCCCACTGCCTGTAAGTAGTTTCTACATTCACCCCATACCCATGGGGTTCCTCTGGGTACTCCATTTCCTCCCATAGTTCAAGGTGTACCAACTTGTAGGTAATTGGTCATTGTTAATTGTCCCATGATTAGGCTTGGATTAACTCACGGGTTGCTGGGCTGCGCAGCTCGAAGGGCTTATTCCATGCCATTTCTCAATTTAAAAAAATAAAAAGAAATATCACCAAGAAACTTCTGTTTCTCCTACAACAACTAAAAGGAATTAGCTCAATTAATCCTTCATTACTCTGTGTCTTGTTTGTAAGTACTCCTAATGGTATGATTGAAATCAGACACTTACAATGTGTGGGAAGTTGCAGGTGCAAGCTCCTATCTGATTCTTCCAGGCTGCAAACATTTGGAGATTGAGCTTTGAGGAATTTGTGGTGTTAGTGTGACTGGAACAGATTTTCTACTCCAGAAACAGGTGTGCAGATCCAGGCATCAAATTCAATGAGTGTATTCATTGCTATTGTAAAATAATTCTCTAATCCATCATAAATGTAAGTACAAAATCATGACTGAGTGATTCTGCAAAATCAAAACACTGGTTGCTGGAGGTTTGTACAAAAATCAGGACATGCTGTGAATATTCAACTACTCAGGCATCATGGAGGGATAGAGAAATGGTTGTTAACTTTGTATCAGAACCAAGTAAATGTATCCAACCTGAGACATATGTACTGTCTCTGAGTCTCTCTCTCCACAGATTCTGCCTGAGCTATTGTGTTTTAAATACACTTTTTGTTTTAATTTTCACACTAATCACATTAAGTAATATGCATACTGTACTTCTGAATAGCATCAAGTAAAATATTTTTATTAAATAATGCACATCGTTTTCCCATACTCAAACTGCTAAGTAGATGCTTGAAATCTTTTTATATTTAAAAAAAGTTTTCATTTGGGTTATTTTTGTGCCAAATCAAGAGAAGCATTTCTTGGAAATTAATTCAGTTGAATGATGTGTATAATCACATGCCAGTATAAATAAGCTCAAATCATAATTATTTTGTTTCTTTTTAAGGGAATTTGTGGCAGCTGCGATGATAACCCCATATGTCCTGAAGGGACTACCCCTATGGTAGGTAAAGTTCTGAAGCTGGCTTTGGCTTTGCTCTTCTTTCCTAATATATTCCCATGAGTCATTACGTTTCCCTTTTGCAAAACAATTCTGAAGGAAATTAATTCCAACTTTCAAAAAATGATTTATTGCAAAAGATGTAAAATATTGTCAGTGAATGACTTTGTTACCGGGGAATTTAAATGTAATTTGACCCAGTTTTTCCACTCTTTGAAGAAATATCTAATTTCTGAACAGTGATTCATCTAGTAGCCCAGCCAAGCTCTGAAAACTTGTGCAGTTGAGAGCTTGTCTCAATTTTGTGGCTTTTTTTTTGAGGTTGCATACTGTACAGATGAGGTGAACTGGTCATCTGCTGATCTCAGTGTAACCATGGAAAATGCAAAGTGAGAAGAAAATGTAAAAATTCTGGTGTATAAAATATGTCTAAAGTGGGAGTGCTTTATTCAGTTATAGACTATGGTTAATGTGTTAGCTGTTTGCATAATGAATACATAATACTGTATGTACTCGTCACTATCCACTCTATTGTATCCACAGTTCAGACTTCTTTCCTCTCCGACTTGAAATAGTCCCTAACTTCTTCATAGTGATTTCCCTAAGAATTTTATACATTTCAATAAGGTCATCTCTTATTCTTATAATCACTAATGAAAAGAGATCTAACACACGCAGTCCTTCTATGTATGACAGATCTACCAAACCAGGAATATTTCTTTTGCTACACACCCTCCACTAAGGTATAATGTATATTTGGTAAGGAGACCACCTCAATACTTGACTTATGAGACTGAGGAGTGCAGTTAGCAGAAGTGTGTCATAAACTGGAATTGCCATGTCTCATCAACACATCTGATGTGCTGAGAACTTAAGAACGTGATCATTTAAACCTACTTTTCCAATGCACAAAAGTGTGGCTTACTGTCTAGCACAGCTCAGGCTTATTTTCATGCCCTGTCCCCACATTCTCTGACTGCTTAAATGTTCAAGAATTCATCAGTGTCAATTTTGAATGAAACTGACGATTGAGCCTCCATGGCTGTCAAGGATTTACAATCTAGATGAAAAAAGTTTGTTCATTTCAGTCCCTTCTTGATCCTAGAATAAGGGATAAAATATCCCTTATTTTGAGGAATAGGGGAAACATCCTCACAAATCCACTCTGTCAAATACTCTAAGGATTTTACACATCTCAGTGAGGACACCTGTCATTCTTCTAAACTCGAGAGAGTAGCAACCTACTCAATCCAATGCATATCTGCCAGCCCAGGACCCTATCTTCTATGCATTGCCTTCACAGCCTTTCTGAGGGTCAATGCCAGCAAGAGAAACTTGCAAGCAACACACACACACAAAATGCTGATGGAACACAGCAGGCCAGGCAGCATCTGTAGGGAGAAGCACTGTCGAAGGGCACTGTCAGGACTGACGAAGGGTCTTGGCCCGAAACGTCGACAGTGCTTCTCCCTGTAGGTGCTGCCTGGCCTGCTGTGTTCCACCAGCATTTTGTGTGTGTTGCTTGAATTTCCAGCATCTGCAGATTTCCTCATGTTTGCAAGAGAAACTTTCTGTTGATTATCACTTACTTGCATATGATGGCCTAGCCTTCCTCTGAGGAAAGTCAGAACGCATAAGTTACTCTGTGTGAGCTATATGCTTCTGGCTGAATCCAAACTGAGTTTCAGAAACATCAATGCTATTCAGAATCAGATTTATTATCACTGACTTGTATGTCACGGAATTTGTTGTCTTGCAGCAGCAGTACTGTGCAAAGGCATAAAATTACTATAAAATGAATTACTTTACTGACATAGTAATTGATTAGATGTGTTCTGCTTACTGTTGTCAGGACGTAACCTAGTTGAACACATTGTTGGGTAGTTGTAGCTCAACTGGAATGGCTTGGATAGAGACACAATCTGTTCTAAAGTTTAGGCATTCAGCAAAGTATTTGCCAATTTGCTCGAGCCTGAAGTATTTTCGATCCCTCACTGTTTTTGCGGATAGGATACTTGGGGTCGGTACTGTAATTGAATGTCAAAGAAAATGGCTAAGTTCACTATTTGAGACTTTGTCATTGCCTTTTTATTTGGGACGTGCATGTTGCTTATCATTTACTAGCTGCTGTGTGAACAGAGTAAAAGACTTCCTGCCCATAGAGGTAACTCCATCATTGTCTGCAGAGCTGCAAAAGGCAAACACACTGAAATCCCAAACAGGTCCATTTTTGACTTTACGCTGGACAAAAAATTACTAATTAAGTAGATGCAAATAATTCTGCTGAGATACAGAACAGACCAATGCTCTGGTCTGAAATGAAAGGTTCCATTTACCACTCCAGACCTCATCTGATCCCACTGATATCCCTTCCATTGTCACTGAATTCAGATGAATACCAAGGTATTAATTTCACCGCACCCTCAGAAATCAGACCCACATTTTTCCAAGGTTTTAGAGATTATTGATCCCAGAGGAAATAAACTGAAAAGTGGTGAGGAGGCTATCGGTGAATATTGTCAACCTTGTCCATCACCGGCAATTGGAGTTGGTTTATCATTGTCACATACTGAGGTACAGAGAAAAGCTTGAGGTACACTGTTCATATGGATCAAATCATTACACAGTGCATTGAGGTAGTACGAGGGAAAACAGCAGCAAACATAATGAAGTGTAACAGCTACAGTGAAAGTGTAGCACAAGTAGACAAGACCATAACAAGGTAGATTGTGAGGTTAAAGAAACCATCTTATCATGCCTCACCATCTACTTTGTTATTTGAATGGGAGTAGTTAGGCTCGATTTGCCTTACCATAGTGAACAAGATTTAACAGTACAGTTTTCCACATTATCTGATAAGTAGTCGTGTTATAACAGAGTTGGATCGTCTTAGTGAGCAGCATGGCCAGTCCTGGACTAAAGGGCTAAGGGTCTGTCAGGAACCACCTAGTGCATGGAGTTCAGTAAAATGCATTTGTTCCTCTATGTGTTGTATTAATCTGACATTTGTAACAGCAGAAAGTTTCTACAGAGGCCAAGCCTGATACATATGTGCATGATGTTTATTTTGTACGTAATTTCCTTAACTTGATAAATTTGTATTTTTAACATTGTAAATCACGGAGTATGTAACATGATTGTTTCAATGTCATACTGTTGGATATTAATGCTCAGAGTCAATGATGTATGGATGTCTTATTGAAGTTGTGCATGATTTTTTATGTTTAGGAATTTCCTGGCCAAGTCAGAACACCAAACTGCACTTATAAACAGTTTAGAAATGGCAGAAATTTGAAACGTACTGGCTGCAGACCCAGCTGTGTTCAAGTAACTATTGTAAGTTTACTTTGTACATGTCTCTGACATTATTTCTTAATTTCCTCTGTCTTCTTGAGGCATAGACTAATCCAAGTGTTAATTTTGTTTCTTTTTCTGGATAGTGGGAGTCAGTTTGCTATTTGTAGTGGTCATCATGGGTGATCTGTATTGTTCTTGTTGAATGTTCATAGGCAACAGATATGAAATAATGTTTGAGTGAAGGAATTGCTGGTTAGAATGCCTCTGCAAAATGTTGTTATTGGATTTATAAAGAATGTTCAAACAGAAATATAGAACAATACTAAAATGTTAAGGAAAATACACGCCTATCAACAGGCTGAGGTCCCAATCCCTCTTAAAAGTGTACACTCCAATTGATGAATTGAGTCTCCATCCTAGCTGTGAAAAGGGGAATAAATTGTATCCACTACAGGGGGTGGAAATTACAGGGACAACCAATAGGTACATGCCTTTCTCTGCATTAAAATGTAAAGAAACACTTTGTCATAGTTTCTTAACACAACAGCTCTTGAGTATTTCCCTTGTTTGCATGGACTTGTCTCAGAGAATGGTACATTTTATCCACACTTCAGGATTTTTAATAAGTACTTGAGAAAATAAACTTCAAAAATCACAAGAGTATTCAAAGGGATTTCTAAGTACATTTTTTATCGAAGAATTAATAATTGTACAACCTTGAGATTTGCTTGGCTACATGCAATCACAAAGCAAGAACCCAATTACAGAATAAAATAAAGACCAACACCCAAAGCGCATAGAAAGGGAAAAAAAGTCACAAATCATGCAAACAATAGAAGCATGTGACAACATTCCAAAACAAAGTGAGTCCTTAATTCCAAACCCTGGAACAGTCTGCAGTAGGCCCAAGCCTTGGTATCAGTCCATCATATTAGCAGGCATGGAGCACAGTAGCCTGGGGCAGCTTCATAGCCTCAGCAACAGGGAGAGAGGAGTCACCATCATGGGAGAGCGAGCAAAATCGATTCTCCCCTCTGATCCCAACACCCTGCTTTTCCAATATATCATTTAAATTGTCCAAACAGCATATCGTACCTCACACTAGGACACAGTCACTGTTGCAGCAAAAGGCTCCGGGCCTAGAACACACTGCCCAGCGACTCGCTCTGGGCACAGAATTGATCACCGAGCCTGAAGCTGCTCTTGATTTCTCCAAATTGGCTCGGTGCCCAGAGCGATCCAACCTCGCACCCAGGCCAGTTGTATGGGCATTGGAACTCCTCTGCCTCAGCTTCTCCTCACCAAATGGTTCACTCAATCTGCAATGTACCAGCACAGTTCATCCCTTGAATTTGCTTCGCCTTTGCTTGCCTATTCATTGTTTGTGGTGATAATTTACCACAATTTATTTCAGAAAAGATTTTACTGGTAATGTTTTGAATCAAATGTCTTTCCTTTTGAACTACCAGTGACCTGTTGTCTGTGTTTGGTGGCGCCATCTTAGACCAGAAGTTCTAAGCGCCATAAATGGAATTTTTGTTGTCTCTTACTAAATTATACTTCAGGTTCAATTGCCATGCATGCCGGTAAAGATAATATTTTTAGGCCAGCATCATTGTTATCCATAAATCCATGATTCAAAATGAGATCCACTTACAGTATCAACATAAAGCAGCCTCTTTCTTTTGCCCCATTTCCTTTTTTGAGGCAGTCCCTCGGGACTCAGGATGACTGGTTTCCACTCCAGTTCTGCTGGGTTCTGAGGTGGCTAAAGTATCCCGTGTGAGATGTGCGAACACTGCAGCAGGTGATGCTTCATGGGCAAATGGATTGTTTGGGATCTTGTATACTCCTCCCATCATTTGTGCATGGCCTTCTTGTGCTTCCTGTGTAGAAAGTTGAGGTGCTCAGTACCTTACTGCGTACTCTTTCTCCATGAGTTGGTTATGATGATTCATTTTGTTGTGGTGACTTTTAGAACCTCCTTGAAGCATTTTCTATATCCTTTTAGAAATTAGTGGCAGTAATGAAGCTCTGAGTATGTGCCTTGTTTCAGGAGCCTGTTGTCAGAGATGTGGGTAATGTTGTTTGTCCAGAGAGGTAGCGCATGACCAGAACTATAACTGGTGAAGATGCTGTGCCAGGAGAGGTACTGGTCTTGGTTTATCCATCCTGCCAACGGATTAGGATAATTTTGTAGAAATACCTTTATTGATGCCTCTACGATGCTCTGAGGGTGTCTGCCACAGGTTGCTCTCGTCTCTGACACACAGCAGGGTAGGCACTTGGTAGAACACAATGCTTGGCCCTGGATTTAAGGTACACATTTCTGAAGGCTATGATGGTGCATGGGAAGCAGTGGTGAATTTCATCATTAATATCTGCCTTGGCTGAGAGGTGCTCTCCAGATTTGAAAGCTGATCTTCATTTTCCTGCTGTAGGGTGTATTAGTAGAGGGTCTTCATCCTGTAAACATCTACTGTAGGTTCATCAGAAGACATAGGAGCAGAATTAGGCCATTCAGCCCATCAAGTCTGTTCTGCCATTTCATCAGGCTGATCCCGGATCCCACTCAACCCTATACTCCTGTCTTCTCATCATATCCCTTGATACCTTAACCAATCAGGAATCTATTGACTTCCGCTTTAAATATACCCACGGACTTGGCTTCCACCACAGCCTATGGCAGAGCATTCCACAGACTCACCACTCTTTGGCTAAACAAATTCTGCTTTACTTCTGTTCTTAAAGGTCACCCTTCAATTTTGAGGCGGTGTCCTCTGGTTCTGGATACCTTCACCAAAGGAAACGTCCTCTCTACATCCACCCTATCTAGTTCTTTTAGCATTTAGTAGCTTTCAATGAGATCCCCCGCATTCTTCTAAATTCCATTGAAAATAGGCCCAAAGCTGCCAATCACTCCTCATAAGTTAACCCCTTCATTCCTGGAATCATCCCCGTGAACCTCCTCTGGACTCTCTCCAATGACAACACATCCTTTCTGAGATAAGGGGCCCAAAACTGTTGACGACACTCCAAGTGTGGCCTAACTAATGTCTTATAAAGGCTCAGATTTATTTCCTTGCTTTTATATTCTATTCCTCTAGAAATAAATGCTAATATTGCATTTGCTTTCTTTACCACAGACTCAACCTGCGAATTAATCTTCTGGGAGTCTTGCATGAGGACTCCCAAGTCTTCTTGCATTCTAATGTTTGAATTTTCTCCCCATTTAGATAATAGTCTGCACTTTTGTTCCTTTTACCAAAATGCATTATTATAGATTTTGCAACACTGTATTCCATCTGCTACTTTTTTACCCATTCTTCCAAGTTGTCTAAGTCCTACTTCAATCACATTGCTTCCTCAGCACTGCCAACCCCTCCACTTATCTTCATACCGTCCACAAAGCCACTATCTAAATCTCTGCAAACAATGTGTAAAGCAGCGGTCCCAATACTGACCCCGAGGAACACCACCAGTCACTGGCAGCCAACCAGAAAAGGCCTCCTTTATCCCCTCTCACTGCCTCCTGCCTGTCAACCATTCCTCTGTCCATGCCAGTAAATTTCCTGTAATTCCATTGGATTTTATTTTTTTAAGCAGCCTCATGTGTGGCACCTTATTAAATGCCTTTTGAAAATCTAAGTAAATGTCATCCACTGCCTCTCCTTTGTCAACCCTGCTAGTTACTTCTTTGAAGGATTCCAACAGATTTGTCAGGCATGATTTCCCTTTGCAGAAAACATGCTGACTTTAACTTATTGTATCATTAGTCTCCAAGAACCCCAAAACCTCGACCATAATAGTAGACTCCTACACTTCCCCAATCACTGAGGTTAGGCTAACTAGCCTACAATTTCCTTTCTTTTGCCTTTCTCCCTTCTTAAGGAGTGGAGTGACATTTACCTCTTCCATGCCAGAATCAAGTGTTCTTGAGAGATCATGACCAATGCATCCATTCAGCAACATCTTTCAGGACTCTGGGATGCAGTTTGTCTGGTCCAGGTGACTTGCCCACCTTAACGTCTTTCAGTTTGCTTAGTACTTTTTCCGTTGTAATAGCAATGGCACTCACTCCTGCTCCCTGACACTCACGGACCTCTGGCACACAGCTAGTGTCTTCCAGAGTAAAGATTGAAGCAAAGTACTTATTCATCTTCTATTTCTTTTGTCTCTCATTACTACCTCACCAGCATCATTTTCCAGTGGTCCAATATCAACTCTCACCTCCCTTTTTATTCTTTACATAACTGAAAAAAACTTCTTGTATCCTGCTTTATATTATCATCTAGTTTATCCTCATATTTCATCTTTTCCCTTATAGCTTTTTTATTTGCCTGTTGCTGGATTTAAAAATCCTCCTGCTCATTTTTGCTACATTATATGCCCTTTCCTTGGCTTTTATGCAGTCTTTAACTTCCTTGTCAGCCACAGTTATCTTTTGCTACCATTTGAGAATGACTTCTTCTGTGGGACATATCTATCCTGCGCCTTGTGAACTATTCCCAGAAACTTCAGCCACCTCTGTTCTGCCGTCATCCCCACCAGTATCCTCCAATCCACCTGGGCAAGCTCCTTTCTCATGCTTCTGACATTCCCTTTATTCCATTGCGATATTGATACATCTGACTTGTGTTTCTCCCTCTCAAATTACAATATGAATTCAGTCATATTATGATCACTGCCTCCTGAGGGTTCCTTTACATTGAGCTCCCTAATAAGATCTGAGTTATTACACCCAATCTAAGATAGCTTGTCCCCAAGTAGACTTGAGCATAAGCTGCCCTAAAACGGCATCTCCTAGGCATTTAACAAATTCTTTTTCTTGTGATCTGACACCAACCTGATTTTTCAAATCCCCTTGCATATTGAAGTCCCCCATTACAATTGTAACATTTCCCTTATTACATGCCCTTTCCAGCTCTCTTTGCAATCTCAACCCCGCATCTTAGCTACTATTTAGAGGCCTATATATGATTCTCATAATAATTCCTTTTAACCCTTGCAGTTTCTTAACTCCGCCCACAAAGATTCAACATTCTCTGACCCTTTATCACCTCTTTCTAACGATGTAATTCCATCTCTTACCAGCAGGGCCACACCACTGCCTATGACTTCCTGCCTGCCCTCCCAATACAAAGTATATCTTTTGATGTTAAACTCCCAGCTATGACCTTCTTTCAGCTATGACTCAGTGACGCCCACAACGTCATATGGACCAATCTTTAATTACACCAAGAGTATGTCCACCTCAGTCCTGCATTCTTTACCCTTATGAATTTTGCCTCTGTGGTACAATTTAGCTCTGCTTTGTCTGAAGTTGTGATAAGTCTGTGGTTTAAACGAAGTCTAATTAAGGTCTTTCTTAAATGCAGTTCTTGTACCTGTTTCCTTATTCACACTTCATTGCTATCTTTGCTTTGCTTTAGACTTTAGATTGCTGTTTCGGATATTTTGGACCAAGGTGCCAGATGTGCCCTGGCAAGCCAAATGCCTGGTGCTCCAATTACGGCATCTGTCAGGATGGTATTAATGGAACTGGACAGTGCCTGTGTCGTGAAGGATTTCAAGGCACTGCCTGTGAATCTTGTGAAGCTGGTAGATATGGACCAAATTGCACTCTTGGTATGGACCTCCATAAGTTATGAATGAATTAGAGCAGAAATTAAAATTTATTAAAATTCATTTTTTGATTCAAGGATTAATAAAAATATTTGTGAGTGGTATATCCATTGCTATTGCTGATGTAGGTGAGCTTAAATTACTCAGCAATAGACAATGGAGACTATGTTCTTGTATTACTTATTTTTGTTGTACTTCTATAACTGACGGCTATGAATTTGAGTATTATTCACAGATGCCCCATAATTTTATCAAATTGTTTCCTTTCAATTTTCTCCCTCTCACCTTCTGGTATTTTACATTTCTAACCTATGATAAAGGTTTTGACTGTCTATACCTCTGTGAATTATACATTCACAGACATATTTGCATAATTTTGTTAATACCTTCACCTCCACTTGGTTCTTATGCTAAATTGTTTCAATTCCAGGAGCAGCAGTTGAGTTAGAAATGCTGGTTTATTAATACCACTCTATAAATGGTTGCTTGGAAGCAGTTGCCTGATGGGTTAATCTGAGTCATTTTTCAGCTCTTACCACTGTATAACTAAAATTCACAAGATTCGTCATCTTTAACACCCCCTCCCCTTTCTCGATCTCTCTATCTCCATCTCCAGAAACAAACTGTTGACCAACATCTTTTTATAAACCTACTGATTCTCACAAACATCTGGACTATGCCTTTTCCCTCTGTCTCCTATAAAAATGATACTCCCTTTTCTCAGTTCTTTTGTCATTGCCACATGGATATGCCTTTCCTTTCCAGGTAATTCTCCTTCTTTAAAGAATGGGGTTTCCCTTCCTCCACCATTGATATTGCCCTCACCCACATCTCCTGCATTTCATGAACATCCACGCTCACCCACTTTCCTGCCACCTTAACAGTGACAGAGTTCCTCTTGTCCTTACCAACCACATCATGAGCCTTTGCATCCTCCACAACTTCCGCCATCTCCAAAGGGAACCTATCACCAAAAATATCTTTACTTCCATGTTTCCACAGAGGTTGCTCTCTTTCTGATTCTCTTGTCCATTTGTCTCTCCCCACTGGTCTCCCTCCCTGCACTAATCCCTGCCAGTGGCCAAGGTGCTACACCTGCCCATTCACCTCCTCCCTCACCTCCATTCAGGACCCCAACTAGTCCTTCCAGGTAACACTTCATCTGAAAATCTATTGTGTCCAGTGCCCTTGATGCAGCCTCATCTGCATTGGTGAGACCAGTTGTGATTGGTTCGTCCACTCCATCCACCACTTCCCCATCGTCCACTTCCCCATCGGCTGAGCATTTTGATTCCAATTCCTGTTCCGACATGTTGGTCCATGGCCTTCTCTTGTCCCACAATGAGGCCTCCCTCAGGGCAGAGCAACATCTTGTATTATCTGGGTAGCCTCTAAACTGATGGCATGAATATCAATTACCCCCCTTCTATTCCCCACTCTGGCCTCTCACCTCTTCTTTCCTCCCCCGGCTCCCCTCCGCCTATGGTTCACTCTCCTCTCCTTCCAGATTCCTTTGTCTTCCCCATTCATTTCCAGTCCTGATGAAGTGACTCAGCCCAAAATGTTGACTATTTATTCCTGTCCATAGATGCTGCCTGACCCCTGCTGAGCTCCTCCAGCATTTTGTGTGTTGCTTTGGATTTCCAGCATCTGCAGAATTTATCGTGTTTATCATTAAAAGCATTTATCTTAGCATATCAGTTTACACCTAAATGTTTTTCCCAATTACTGCTTTGCACTCAATTAACCAGGTACTTATTTACGTGTGTTTAGAATGTTTGTGTGTAAGTGGAAACTGCAATGATGGACTGGATGGTGATGGAAGCTGCAGCTGTTTCAAAGGCTGGGAAAGTGCACATTGTGATAAAGGTAAGTGGAATGTTATATTAAACCCAAAAAAGCAGAAAGCAAATACAGTGCCTATAAAAAGTGTTCACCCTCCCCGGAAGTTTTCATTTTTTATTGTTTTCCAAACATTGAACCAGTGGACTTCTCTTGGCTTTTTTGACACTGATCAACAGAAAAGACTCTTTCGTATCAAAGTGAAAACAAATTTCTACAAGTTGGACTAAATTTATTATGATTATCAAAAATAAAATAATTGATTGCATAATTACTCACCCCCTTCAAGTCAGTATTTCGTCGATGCACCTTCGGCATTTACAGCTTTGAGTCTGTGTGGAACGGTCTCTATCCGCTTTGAGTCTGTGTGGATCGGTCTCTATCTGCTTTGAGTCTCTGTGGATCGGTCGCTATCAGCTTTGAGTCTGTGGATCGGTCTCTATCCGCTTTGAGTCTGTGTGGATCGGTCGCTATCAGCTTTGAGTCTGTGTGGATCGGTCTCTATCAGCTTAGAGTCTGTGTGGATCGGTCTCTATCAGCTTTGAGTCTGTGTGGATCGGTCTCTATCTGCTTTGAGTCTCTGTGGATCGGTCGCTATCAGCTTTGAGTCTGTGTGGATCGGTCTCTATCAGCTTTGAGTCTCTGTGGATCGGTCTCTATCAGCTTTGAGTCTGTGTGGATCGGCCTCTATCAGCTTTGAGTCTGTGTGGATCGGTCTCTATCAGCTTTGAGTCTCTGTGGATCGGTCTCTATCAGCTTTGAGTCTGTGTGGATCGGTCTCTATCAGCTTTGAGTCTGTGTGGATCGGTCTCTATCAGCTTTGAGTCTGTGTGGATCGGTCTCTATCCACTTTGAGTCTGTGTGGATCGGTCTCTATCAGCTTTGAGTCTGTGTGGATCGGTCTCTATCCGCTTTGAGTCTCTGTGGATCGGTCTCTATCAGCTTTGAGTCTCTGTGGATCGGTCTCTATCAGCTTTGAGTCTGTGTGGATCGGTCTCTATCTGCTTTGAGTCTCTGTGGATCGGTCGCTATCAGCTTTGAGTCTGTGTGGATCGGTCTCTATCAGCTTTGAGTCTCTGTGGATCGGTCTCTATCTGCTTTGAGTCTCTGTGGATCGGTCTCTATCTGCTTTGAGTCTCTGTGGATCGGTCTCTATCAGCTTTGAGTCTGTGTGGATCGGCCTCTATCCGCTTTGAGTCTCTGTGGATCGGTCTCTATCAGCTTTGAGTCTGTGTGGATTGGTCTCTATCAGCTTTGAGTCTGTGTGGATCGGTCTCTATCAGCTTTGTGTCTGTGTGGATCGGTCTCTATCAGCTTTGAGTCTCTGTGGATCGGTCTCTATCCGCTTTGAGTCTGTGTGGATTGGTCTCTATCAGCTTAGAGTCTGTGTGGATTGGTCTCTATCAGCTTTGAGTCTGTGTGGATCGGTCTCTATCCGCTTTGAGTCTGTGTGGATCAGTCTCTATCAGCTTTGAGTCTGTGTGGATCGGTCTCTATCAGCTTTGAGTCTGAGTGGATCGGTCATATCAGCTTTGAGTCTGTGTGGATCGGTCTCTATCCGCTTTGAGTCTGTGTGGATCGGTCTCTATCAGCTTTGAGTCTGTGTGGATCGGTCTCTATCAGCTTTGAGTCTGTGTGGATTGGTCTCTATCAGCTTTGAGTCTGTGTGGATCGGTCTCTATCCGCTTTGAGTCTGTGTGGATCGGTCTCTATCAGCTTAGAGTCTGTGTGGATCGGTCTCTATCAGCTTTGAGTCTGTGTGGATCGGTCTCTATCAGCTTAGAGTCTGTGTGGATCGGTCTCTATCAGCTTTGAGTCTGTGTGGATCGGTCTCTATCAGCTTTGAGTCTGAGTGGATCGGTCATATCAGCTATGAGTCTGTGTGGATCGGTCTCTATCAGCTTTGAGTCTGTGTGGATCGGTCTCTATCCGCTTTGAGTCTGTGTGGATCGGTCTCTATCAGCTTTGAGTCTGTGTGGATCGGTCTCTATCAGCTTAGAGTCTGTGTGGATCGGTCTCTATCAGCTTTGAGTCTGTGTGGATCGGTCTCTATCAGCTTTGAGTCTGTGTGGATCGGTCTCTATCAGCTTTGAGTCTGTGTGGATCGGTCTCTATCAGCTTTGAGTCTGTGTGGATCGGTCTCTATCAGCTTTGAGTCTGTGTGGATCGGTCTCTATCAGCTTTGAGTCTGGGTGGATCGGTCTCTATCAGCTTAGTGTCTGTGTGGATCGGTCTCTATCAGCTTTGAGTCTGAGTGGATCAGTCGCTATCAGCTTTGAGTCTGTGTGGATCGGTCTCTATCCGCTTTGAGCCTGTGTGGATCGGTCTCTATCAGCTTAGAGTCTGTGTGGATCGGTCTCTATCAGCTTTGAGTCTGTGTGGATCGGTCTCTATCAGCTTCTCTCCCTTTAAATTCCAACATTCCCCAAATATACAGGAAATGGGAAACAAAAGCTGTGGTGTCATTAGCTTGCGTACCCCTGAAACTTACACTAGTGTCTCAGTAAGTTTTCCAATACCGGGAAAGTTGAGGAGCTGAAATCGGGGTTGAAGGCCCAGCAAACATGCTGTTCAGAGGACGAGAATCAACAAGTGTTAAAGGACTTGTCACTCTGTGAATATTGTTCACGGCAGTTTGGTGAATCCCTGGATGTAATGAAAACAGCTCACTTTGTTGTATTTGTCAGAGTGGCTTTCCAGGACTTTACAACAAAGGAGGACTTCCTCACTCTTTTGCACTTAAAGGAGAGAATGAGAGGTGAGGATATTTACAATGAGTAAAAAAAAATGTCCATGAAAATGACATCCCCATTCATAAACTGGTGGCAATTACTACTGATAGGGCCCCAGCAATGCGTGGTGTGCACATTGGTTTTTATAGCACTGTGCCATAATGACCCTGATTTTCCCAGCTTCCTGGGTTATCACTGTGGGATTCATCAGCAGCCCTTGACTGGGAAGTTTGTGGACTTTTCTCATGTAATGACACTGGTGGTCAAACTGATAAATTTGATTCGAACAAAAGCGCTTCAGCACGGCTTATTCAAGGCGTTATTGGATGAGCTCGATGCCGCTATGACTTATTTGATATGCTAGTTACAGTGTTTTCTTGGTTGAATTAATTTGAAAGTTTGACAAAAGCATTTTATATATTTAAAATACAGTTAGCCCAAACAAAGGGCCTCAAGTTGTAAGTACAATCTGAGCTGTCTTTTCAGTAAACGATTTAGTACTGTGGTCCCCAACCACCAGGTCGCAAAGCCTGTGCTACCAGGCCGCGAGGAAATGATGTGATTTGAAACGATGTGAGTCAGCTGCACCTTTCCTCGTTCCCTGTCACGCTCACTGTTGAACTTGAACCCACGCGAGGTCATCAGTCGCCAGTGATACCCTTGCGCCAGGGATCACTGGTTGCCTCGCGCGGCTGGCAGGAAGCGCCAATCCTACTGGCCTGGTCTAAACCTGTTTACCACACTGAATGTTCATGGGGAACCCGGTGCTAAAATATTCGCAGACGACCTAATTCGGGCTCAGGGTTTCGTAAGTAGCAGAGCAGCTGCCTCGCTGTGATCTTCTGAAAGTCATCCCTCGAGACAAACTTTTGTCGGTCGATGGATCCTACTGACCTACAAGGGGGCGCGGGCGCATGCCCTGTCGCACTCCTGCTCACTCGGTCGCTCTCTCCAGACGGCAACCGCCATGGCCCCAGCACGGGGACCTCCAGCCGTTGTTCTCTCACCCGACCCACAACCAGCCGCACCTGGCCAGAGCGTCTGGTGGCGGGTGGGCGGGAGGCTGGAGTTCGGGCTGCGATGCTGTCTAATGAGACAATGAAGCCCTCAAAACTGCTTCAGCACCTTGAGTCCAAGCACCCCGCACTTAAAGACAAACCCGTTGAGTTTTTTGAGTGGAAAAAACATGAGCAAGCGGGACAGATGCAAGTGTTCATAGCCACGAAAGCTAAATTGTGGAATAGACTGGACATAAAGAACCCCCTTCAAATATCGCTGTATTCCGGACTCCCCATTGCCCCCCCCCCACCCCCCACCCCCCGTTAGCAAGAATATTGTCAATATTAAACAGGTCCGCAGTGTAAAATAGGTTGGTGACCCCTGATTTAGTAGGTCGATCTTGCCTTTCACTGAGGCTGAGGTAGGGGATCTTGGGCTTAAAAAGGTTGGTGACCACTAGTGTAGAGAGTAGAGAATTAAAACCCCTACTAGTTCTTTATCAACTGAAGACTAAATTACTCCAAAAAACCCTATAGATTTTAATTAACGAAAGACAATATTGTGAATTAAATTAAAGTCATTTCCATTACTTAGTAGTGTTTTTAAATGAAAACTGTCATGCCCCAAGCTAGTAATGAAGCCTGCATTTGCTTTATTTCAACCTTGTATGCTTCACATTGTAAAAGAATGTGTCCAACTGCTTCATAATGATGTCAACACCTATGCACCCCAGAGTGATGTTTTCCAAAAAGATACAAGGAATAATTCAGCATAGGATGCCCAATTCTAAGTCGGGTCAATATAATTCCTTCCCTTCTTATCTTACCCCCTTCTCCCATCAATCCAACAGTTTTATGTATTCTGTAATAGTCTCCCCTTATGCCATTATCCCACAGGCCTTGCCATAATCCTTTAATTCTTAGCCCCACCAACCCCTTAGCTTCTGATTTGCTAAGAGGAAGGTCTATATCTACAGATAAAATTTTAACAGCTTTTTTGGCCAAACAATCAACCTGCTCTTTCCCCTCAATGCCTCTATATGCAGTAATTCATATTAAGAGGACATGTAGACCAATATTTTGAATATGAAATGAAGTTTGAAGAGCTTCCAGCAGTAAATCAAACCAGATTGACCTGTTTTAAGGCTAGTCAAAACTGAAAAATAATCTGAACAAATTATAAATTTACAAGGACAGATTTCCTCCACCCATTGTAAACCCAAAGTGATGGCAGCCAGTTCTGCAGTATACCCTGATACATAGTTAGTAAGACATTTCTTTACTGTTACCTATAATTCAGGCACAAAATCAGCATATCGACATTTCCCGTTAAATTATCTTTTGATCCATTAGTAAAAATGGTTAACGTATCAGAATAATTCTCCTTAACATACTGATAAACCAACGTAATCTTGGGTATATCAGGATCCTTTGATTTCATTAAATCATGCAACCTAAAGCCATTGGAAAATTCCATGATGGGGTTACTGAAAAAGCTACAGTGGGACAAATTACATAATCCAATGAACCCATATTTCTAGCGTGATGAGAACCCAACCACCCAAAAGTAAAAACTCTTCTTTTGACGTTCCCAACAGTCTTCCAACATACTTTTAGCAATGTGTCTGCCCCCTCAATTTAAACCAGTATGTTAATAATCAGTAAAGCTGAAACAGGAGATGACCTTACAGGAGCTGAACCATTTCAATTGGTAAAGCTGAAACAGGCAATGACCACAGCACAATCTTAAAGCCTGATCTTTTTTCACATCCAAGCATTTTAAATTTGAAGTTGAAGCTGCTCCATAACCCATATAATTATAATCAAGTACTTTTCTAATTAAATATATAAAGTCAATAGAGATTTTCGTGTAGCAAGCTAAGAAAGCATTTGGATCTTCCAAATGTTTTTACCACAGGTGTGTTTTTACTACAGTCAATTGAAACACCTTGACTGCACACAGGTGATCTCCATTGAAGTAAATATGAGACTTCTAAAATTGGTTGGCTACATCAGTGACGTTTTGGAGTGTCATATTGGGTGAATACCAATCAATTATTTTGTGTTTTATATTTGTAATTAATTTAGATCACTTTGTAGAGATCTGTTTTCACTTTAACACAGAAGAGTCTTTTTCTGTTGATCAGTGTCAAAAAAAGCCAAATTAAATCCACTGTGATTCAATCTTGTAAAACAATAAAACATGAAAACTTCCAAGTGGAGGGGTGAATACTTTTTATAGATATTGTATATTTAAACAGAATGTAATTTTAAAATATGTTTTCAAAACAATTATATTTTCTCAAAGTACCAATCTTAAGTTTTTTGAGATGAATAGGAAAGTCCCCTTGCTGTGTTTATATATGGTTAACACATCCTTCTTCTGATGGCTGACAATAGGGAGTTAACATTTTAATGCTTTATCACTGCCAGAAAGAGATTTTATCGGCAGTCCCTTTGGTTCTGGATGCATTCTCCGTACACATTGACTTCTTGTTTAACTCAACTGAGAAACTTAGAGCTTTATTTTGAAATGTACTTGGCATCTTCTGTTGAAAACTTGCCTATATGTGTTGTGTTATAGTAGATGTTAACTTGTTGCAGTATTTGTTGGCAATAGTTCATTATCATCATATGGTTCTCTGTTATTTTTATTGTAATTTTACTGCTATTTCCATCACGATTATGAAACTGCTGGATGGCTTTCATTTTTAAAAAAACCTCTTATTCTAGATGAATGTAAGAAATAAAGTCAGGAGGAGGTTTATAACCTCTTGTTTCTGTTCTACCTAACAAATGATACCCAATCTGATGTCTCACTTCTCACTTATTCTCTAATTTACTGTGTTTCCTTGACCTTGAACAATCCGGTGATTGGGCATGCACAACCGTCTGAGTTGCAGAACTCCAAAAATTTACAACATAATTTAGTTTCAATCCTAAATAGCCCAGCACCAGTTCCTGCCTCCATGACTGTAAGAAATTTTATTATGAATTGTAAAGAGAAGCAGTGTTACATTTTTCAATCAGTTAATTTTTTTCCCACCATTTGGATTTGTATGCATTATCTGTACTGCCACTTTTTATTATAAACTGAGCCAAGTTATAAACCTATTGGTAAGCACATGGGATAGATGTAAGCAAGCATTGGGATAATGTGCAGCTTTCTACATTTCCCATTTTTCATGAACATTGTGAATAATCATAATTATGCTCTTTTTCTCTGTCAGAAATTGTAACTGATCACTGCAATGGAACATGCCATCCCAATGCTAAGTGAGTGAAGCAAACTTACTTTCATCTTATCTTGTAATTCATATTTTTAATGATAAATTCAAATACCAGCCATTAGAATGCTACTCTCTATTTATAAAGTTAAAATTAATTGCAGATGTTAATTGATTGCAGAGTAACAATGATGTGCATTCTTAAATGCTTGTATCATGTTGATGAAAGAAACAGCTGGGCATATTATGGATTACATACACTAAGTATCTACAATGCACTCTGTGTCCTGATGCAGATCCATAGAAGCATCACACTATAATACACCTGCAATCTCTGTTGTCCAGTGGTGAAATGCAATAAAAAGTAGTATGTGAACATTGTTGATCTTTTGTTTTAAAGACTGAGTGCTTGCATGTTTTAGTTGTATTCTAGGATCATCTGGCTCTCTGCCTTCTTGCTTGTGCACTGCTGGTTACACTGGGAATGGAACTTACTGCTCAGGTACGACTGATCAATGGGTCCCCTCTCATATGTTGGAAGTAAAGATCAGAGATCATTTGCGTATAGATCCAATGTTAAAATGCCACAGTGTGAGGTTATATAGGGCTTCAAGGTAGCACTAGTCTATCAAAAGCAATGTGCAATACATTAATGCCAAGAAGTGGGCTGAACAAACTTTGGTGCCTGATGTCTATCTATCCACCTCTCTATCCATCTCTTTATCTATCTCTACAACTTCAAATAATTGTGCCACTTTATGGCAGATCTTCAGTGGCAGACTTACCAGCATTCATTCCTGGAGATATCCAGATGTCAGAGGTGTATTCAACACCACTCTCTCTAGTGGACTTGCCTACAAGATGCGTGATCTCAGGAGTATCAGGCACGAGTGAAGCTGACTCAAATATACCTTAGTGAAGGAACTCGGAATGGGGAAGGATACAATCTGTGAGCACTGCCTGTTCTGCGCATCCGACTCAATGAACTTGCTCCTCCTTCACCAAAGCTGTGACTTCCCAACAGTCATCTCCCACATTCGCATCATGATCGACTGTGCGAACTAGGCTGGCAGGTGGCGTAGACAGTGCCCGCTAGTTGCAGTCTTCTGGCCTCGATTTTAGAAGAGAGCATCGGTAGGTCGTCATAGAGCTCAAACGTTCGTCATGTGCTGTTGCTAACTCACGTCAAGAGCCATCCGGAGCATTTGTGTATAGCAACCATCTAGTGACTTTCTCATGGTCTTGGTGAGTGTGCACGTCTCGCATCCGTACGTGAGAGTGGACTCTGTGACTGCTATGAAGATCCTCCTTTAGAGACCTCTGGTCAGGTTCGACCTCCAGATTTCCTTCATGTCGTTCATAGCCCTCCACGCCAGCACCTTCTGTATCTTTATGTCCTTCTCCAAACTCATCATTCTTGACCCGAGGTACTTGAAGTCTAAGACTTTCTTAATGGTATCATTCTTTACAGTCTTGAGAGTACCTTCGTCACAGTTGAACGCCATGTACTCTGTCTTTTTGGCATTTAGGTGAAGTCCAACTTCATTGCTCTCAATTTCCACTTTTGTCAGTATCTGCTGTGCTTCCTCCATCTGGCCAGAGAGCAGGACTATGTCATCTGCAAAATCACAATCTGTGAGCGTAACTGGTCTGACCCTTTTGGTTCATCCTGGTTTTATGGTAAAACCAAGCTTGTCATGATCTTTGGTAGCTTGACGTAGAGCATAATCAAGGATGATTATAAAGATGTAGGTTGCAGAGTGTCTCCTTGCAGCACACCAGCTAGGAGCTCGAACACTGCTGTTTCTCCATCTGGTGATACAACTTTCGCCATGGTCTCGGTATAGCTGGACTCTGTTGCTCTCAGTAGATGGTCTGGCACTCCGTAAGCTTTCAGGATCTTCAGCATTTTACCTCGGTGAATGGAGTCAAAGGCTTTGTGAAAATCAATGAAAGTAAGCACGACTGGTAGGTTGCTCTTCTTGACTTCCTCGATGATTCTACGGAGAGCAAGTATTGCATTACTGTTGTGCGCTTCTGCTGAAAACCATTCAGATTGAATCTTAGCTCAGGGTCAATGGCGGTGCGAATCCTGTTCAAGATCATCCGATTGTATAGCTTTGCTAAGATGCAGGTCAAGCTGATACCGCAGTAGTTATCGTCTTCGTGAGGGATCCAGACTTGGGGACAGGGATAATGTTTGAGAGTGACCACTGTTCTGATTTCACACACAAAATGCTGGTGGAATGCAGCAGGCCAGGCAGCATCTATAGGAAGAAGTACAGTTGACATTTCGGGCCGAGACCAGCACAAGGTGGAGTAGGGCTGGTGTTGAACCGCAAAGCGAAGAAGGCACTAAAGGGCGTAGTCTCAGTCAGTGACGGAATCCTTACTGCGGAATTTGATGGAAACCCGGCGACCTCTGTCATCATCTGTTACTCCCTGCACAACTGCAGCGAGGAGGAGAAGTTTTCTGCAGTAAACTTCACAAAGCTGTCACTTCAATACCCTATCATGATAATGGCCAGATATCTCCCTCTTAAATGTGGTTGGTTGGAGTGATAAGTCACCTTTGAGGGAACATCACTAACTCTTCATCAACATAGTGCCAGGGAACTACTATTAACCCACCTGAGAGGGCAACCAGGCCTGTTCTGAATTTCTACTCTCAATGGACACTTTTTCAGATGCCTCCTGTACCTAATGAAGTGGTTACTGAGTGTATGTTTGTGGTCTTCTGCTACCGTAGCCCATCCATTCCAGGGTCTGACATGTTGTACATTCAGAGATGCTCATCAGCACACAACTGTTGCAATGCGTGGTTGAGTTACTGTCGCCTTCCTGCCAGTTTGAACCAGCCTGGCCATTCTCCTCTGTCCTCTCTCATTAACAAGGAGATTTTACTCTCAGAACTGCTGCTTACTAGATTTATTTTGATTTTTGCAACATTCTTTGAATAGCTCTGGAGGCTGTTGTGCATGAAAATCCCAAGAGATCAGCAATTCCTGAGAATCTCAAACCACCCAGTCTGACACCAGCCATGATTCTGTCAAAGTCATAGATTACATTTCTACCCCATTCTGACATTTTGTCTGAACAACAAGTGAACTTCTTGACCACGTCTGCATGCTCTTTTGCATTTGAGTTGCCACCGTATGATTAGTTGATTAGATATTTGCATTAATGAGCAGGTGTACAGGTGTACCTAATGAAGTGGCCGCAGAGTGTATGCTTGCCTTCTTCTCTGGATCTCCCTCATTGTTTCTTCAGACTTCACTGGACAAGCTGCCTTCCTAGCAGGTGCAGTCAGTAAAACACAGAAAATTTCAATACTGAATTTAGATCATGGAAGGACTGAGCTAGTCTTGTAGCCAGCCATTAAGTTAGGAAAGCTTAAGTAGTTTTGACATGCACTTTGTCTACCATTGCTTTCCCTGACCAAATAAAAGAAAATGATGTAATAAAGAAAATGGCAATTTCCTACGTTTTCTTATGTTAAAAGCAGCAGACATGTGGCATGTTACTAAGTGGAACATAACCTTTCAGGTAAAGCTAAATTAGTCTGGTGTTCTCCACTAGAACCCTACTTTAATATGAAAGCTGTGTAAATTAACTTCCAATATTTCAACATCAGATGGTTTAGAGGAAGGAATTGTAACACAAAGTTGAAACACCATTTTTCTATTTACAGAAATTAACCGCTGTGAGATTAATAATGGTGGTTGTTCAGAATATGCCAACTGCACCAAGGTTTCTGCAGGAGAGAGGACGTGTACCTGTTGGGATGGTTATGCTGGGGATGGACTCATCTGTTTAGGTGAGGACCAAAATAAAGGACCATACCAAGCCATCTGTTGTGCTTGCCCATTACTTAAAGTGCTCCACGGTATTTACTAGCATGCATGTCTGATGGAAGGGTGGAAGAGTTGGCATAGTATGTATATTCAGGGATTAAAAACTGCTGGCTGCCTATATGGTAAGTAGTCCAAACTTGTATTTGAGCACTTACTGAGTATGATGTTATATTACCAGCTTGGTGAGAGGCTCTGAATGCTAAGCACTGTCTCAAAGTACAGTTTTATAAATCTGATCTCTGATCTGAGCTATGCATGTGTCCAATAGAGCTCTTCCTAATCTATATAGTTGTTCCAAGATCATTCTTGGGGCTAATGTGCAATTCCCAATGCAGTACAAATTTCTAGCTTTGCATGACACCGGTCTTGGGTTCATTGTGGACCCTTTGGTTAAGATCACATCTTACATTGCCATCAGAAGGAGGTGAATGTTTGCAGGCAGCCATTCTGGAGAAGGACTTTCCATTCAAAGTCTCTTGTGAAGTGCAGTGATTAACGCTGCTTGCTGGATTTCTGTTGGTGTTGATGCAAGGTGCAAATCATGTCTATTGCTCCTGAAAATAGATGGAGCATACTGCAATTTGGGGAGTTAATTTCCAGCCATTGGATGAGGCATGGTAATATTTTTCCTCATGGAGGCTCCTCTAAGCCAGATCTGTTTCCTTCCAGACCTATTTCTGCACATTTCTGCAAGATGAGTTTGTGATTCTGTGTCCATTCCACTGCATGTTGGGACTTCACCAGAGATACTATCAGCTTCAAAGGCCTTTTTGCTTTTCACTTAGCCATTTCAACAACTTGCCTGTCAAAGACAAGTTAAGTCTGAACAAAGTTGATTTCTTTGAAGTGGAACTCAAATAAATTTCATTTTCAAGGGCAGAGCCAGCCTGAGGAGTGTTTGAAATATTTCTTTCTGCATGAACTGACTGTCTTTCTGCTCTTGAAAAATCTGCTTCCATTCTTGGTTCTCTTTGGGGTGGGACCGTGGGTATCAGGGCTGCAGATGCACTTGAAGGCGATAGATAATACACTGAAGCATTGTAAAGAGTTGTGACAACACTCAATTCAGTCCTCCTTGCACAATGCTGCATATCAACTCCAATCAAGTTCCTGGTGGAGAGCAGCTGAGGAACACAGGTCAGTCTGTGTCGCCTCTGCTCTGAGGGCATCCCAGGCAGAAAACAACGCTAGACAATGCAAAAAGGTAAAGGTGAACAATTTATTCTTCATCCAGCATAACTAACTCAGTGGGGAAGTTGCAAGATAATGTTGATGATTCATATTATGTGTATAACTCACTGTTGTTTTCTTCTCAGAAATTGATGGGTGTGCAGAACAAAATGGAGGTTGTCATAAAAATGCGGAATGCACTAAAACAGGACCAAATCTGGTAAAGCACGCATTCTATTTCAAATTTTATTCGGAATACTGCTTTATGTAAACCATTTCTTGTGTTATTATATCTTTCAGCATTTTGGACATGTTAAGGAGAAGGGGCTTTGGCCTGCCTGTAGCACAAAGATCAGAAACAAAATAAGTGATGTTTAGTAACATGTAGAGTTAATGAAGATTTCACAGTTGGACCTTTTAAGGATTAAAGTTGGTGCACACATAGGAAGTATCTGACATCTGTATTGAATGAATTCTTCATGCTAGTCTACACAAACAAAAGCAGTTCATACATTTCTAGATGCTATCAGCAATGATCATTAACCTTAAAACTGCAGCTTGTGACTTTCTGCTTGAGGTGAAAACGCTTGTGTACAATTCATGCTATCTTTGATGTGTTTTCCATTTTAGGTTGCATGCAACTGTCTCTCAGGTTACGTTGGAGATGGTAGGAAATCTTGTCAACCTGACAACCCTTGCTGGAAGGTTAGGAACAAACTTACAAGTTGAGGAATTCAAGAACAAATCTTCCTGCAGCAGATCACAGTAGGGTCTTTATTTGCAGAGCAAAAAACTCATTGTCAATGGTAGATGTATGTGCATCGAGGATATCTCTTTGTCCTTGTGTGATGTGGTTGTCTGTACAACTGTATCTGGAAGTTTTGACTGCTTCCAGCCTATTTCATTGGGACCTTAGGAACCTAATACAGAACCACATTCATACATGACCCAATTATAACGTCAGATATGCTACCTTGTGATGCCAGTGGTGTAGCTTAAGAAGTTATCTGGTATAAGAACACAATGACTGCATATCTCTGCATGTGATTGGTTATCTGTACCTTTTGATAACATGCAAATCATCTGACTTACTGACTATAAAATGTAACTAATTTCTTTACAGTTTTCCCATAGACTTCTATAGGTGTCTACTTTCTTTAAAGTGATCGCAACCCCTAACAGGCTGAAATGATTTTGTTCTATGGGTCCATAGGCTGACTTAAGGTTTTAAGAGGGAATGAGGAGGACAAGGGATAAAATGTACTTAATTTCTTTCAGATTTATTGCAATTTTGTGGGATTGGATTTAGATCTAAATTAAATGATAAAATCACCTGAGCAGGAAAGGAATGAAGCAAATTTTTGTGAACATGTACATTAATTGTTTCCTCAACGGGTCTGAGCCGTATTCGTCTAAAGTAGAGGTTATTATAGATTGGCTACTTTTGAAGCTTTCCTCTTCAAATACAACTTACTACATTGAATATTTTTCACTTTTAATATTCTTATGTTTTCTTTCGAATTTTCAATTGCCTTTCCTTGTATTTCAACTAAATTTTTAAAAGTCAATGTTAACATGATTAAGCAAACACAAGGAAATCTGCAGATGCTGGAAATTCAAGCAACACACACAAAATGCTGGTGGAGCACAGCAGGCCAGGCAGCATCTATAGGGAGAAGAGCTGTCGACACTTCTGTACAACTCAGGACTGGCGAAGGGTCTCGGCCTGAAACGTTGACAGTGCTTCTCCCTATAGATGCTGCCTGGCCTCCTGTGTTCCACCAGCATTTTGTGTGTGTTGTTGTTAACATGATTAGTTTTGTACATTTTTGATGAAACAGTGATAATAAATTAAATGGGTTAGCACACAGAAATTAATTTCAAGTAAAAGAAATGCATTTGAATATTAATACAACTGGGTGTAAAGCAAATTTGGTTATTTTGTGTATTTGTGTTTGCTGAAATTTAGGAGAAAGTTCTGATAGAAATAGAACCTAATTTATTTCTAATACTAAAACCAAAAATAATTGTGATACTTGTTTGCCTTCTGTCTTTTCCTTCCACTGAAGAACAATGGAGGCTGTGGTTTATTTGCCCATTGCCGAGTATCAGGACCAGGTACTCGAACATGCACCTGTTATCATGGCTACAAAAAGGTTGGACTTTCATGCAGAGGTGATGTCTTTCAGGTAAGTATTCAACGAGCGTGGAGTGGAGAGGAAGGGAGAGAGAGAGATGATGTTTATGATTTTATGTATGATTCTCTGCAGAAATACAGCATATACTATTTAATAATTTCTTATCCAGAGTTACGATAACCTCCTCTCCTCCCTCAATTACCCCTGCCTGCCTTAACCTGCAGTTTATCAAGACAATGATGAGGTATGAATTTCAAGAGTATTTTGAGAAGGTTGAAGAGGGAGACCACTTTTGGCATTTGACACTGTGAGGCAAATTAAAATTTTCATTGTACTAAGGAATGTTTGGGTTTTAGTGCTTGAGATGCTTCAGAGAATGAATAAGGGTGCCTGTGTTAACTCCACTGAAATACTGAAGCCTGTTTCTCATGATCATTGCCACAGATTCCATTTCTGTCCTTTCCTCCCCTAAGCCAGTACTATTGCCAGGCCTCTCTACACTCAGTGTCACTAATTCATCTCAAGGATTAATAGTTTTGGGATTCTCCCACTGTCCAAGCCAACTTTTCTAGTTCAGTTGCAGCCTTCATAAAGCCATGTTGGGACGGATAGTAGGTGGGCTCCCCTGCTACCTGGCCCATTGCTGCTATGGCGAGGCCTGAACAAATGGGGCTTGTGGCCCAAGATTTGTCTAATGTACCTCACTGGCATTTCTGCCTTACTCGAGGTGTGGCAAGTGATCTGATACATATTTATTCTGAGGTTACTCTGCTTGTGCCCAATAAACCAAGTTAACATCTTTATCAGCCTTCATTTCATTTTTGTTGTAATTTAGCTTGTAAATATCCCTTTCAAATGTGGCTAAGCTAGCTCACTCCAAAATATGTTTATATTTCAGGATGTTGACCCACTTAGAGTGGGTTCTGCAAAACTATAAGCTTACTTGTTATTATTTAATTAACATATCATCAGTAAATACTATATATATATTTGATCATGTTTCTGTGCCCTTAAGTAATTGAGTTTTTAACAAAAAAACATTATTTTGTTTAATCAGGAACTTGCCAGAGACCCAACGTTTGTTGCCTTCCACAGATACCTTCAGGTAGCAATGGAGCATTTTAATATTTTCCAGTTAAGATTCCTGAAATTTATCTCTTGAAATATTGCTCAATCTTCCTTTGATTTTTTTTTTTTGTTTCTGAACTGTTATAGAGGAACTCCATCAATGAACTCAAAGGAACTGGGCCATTCACTGTGTTTGTGCCGAAACAGGATGCACTTTCTCAAAACATGGTAGCTGTATAAACTGCATTCATTTTAGTTCCTCATAAGTTAATTTTTTTTTAAAGTGTTCATCTTGCAACAAGAAACATACAATCTGCTTTGTTCAGAGTTGACCAGTTTTATTTAGAGACTTACAGCAGGGTAACAGGCCCCTTTGGCCCAATGAGCCTGTGTCCCTGTTACACCCATATGACCAAATAATCTGCTAACCTGATAGCAAACAGTCCTACTGAAGGGTTTTGGCCCAAACCACCAATTGTGCTGTTTTCCTAGATGATGCCTGGCCTGCTGAGTTCCTCCAGCATTTTGTGTGTGTTGCTCGAATCTTCTAACCTGTACATCCTAAAATGCGGGAGGAAACAAGAGCACTCAGAGGAACCCCACGTGGTGATGGGGAGGACTTGCAAACTCCTTATAGAAAGCAATGGGAATTGAACCTGGAAGCTGTTGTTATAAATGCCACACTGCAAAACAGAAGGAGGTATATTAACATTTGCTAATGTATTGTACCTCCTTCTCCAGGCTCTATATCTAATTCCCCCAATATTTTTGATAAAAAAAACTTTGATCTGGTGTGTCTTCCTAGCACTGAATAGTCTGTTCAAATTCACTGGCTTCAACTACTTTAGAGGATGACTCCATCATTTATTTGGATTATACAATATTCCAAGTCAGCATCTCTTTCAGGGGAGGACTTCATGTGTAAAAATGAGAAAGCGTGGATCCCCCAAAATCTGGAAATAGTTTTGATTTACTATGTATTTATTTCTTATTGGCTGCAAGCTAGCTATAGAAATTCAACTTAGTTTTATGTGTTAAGCAAAATAGATCATGAATGAAATTCTGTTCTGAAATTTGCCTCTTTTAAAAGGAACTGAAATTCAGAAGCTGAATTCAATGCACGTAAGGTACTAATTCACATGTTTAGTACAGTATGTGCAAAAAACAACAAATTCTATCCTCTGAGGTTTAGCAATTCAAATGTAATGAGTGAACTGAAATTCACAGAAAATGAGTTTGCAGAAATATTGCATGCTGTAACTGCAGAGTGCTGTGTGGAATGTGCCCAGCTGAACTTGCTATACTTGAATATAAAGTTTACATATTATTTCAGTTGAATGTTAATTATTTCTTGTTGGCAATGTTCACTATTCTCAGTAAACTTCATAGCTTTGCAAAGCTGTGCAAACAATGAACTCTTGGGATAGTCAGGAGCCTCCAAGGTGATCAGAATACAAAGTACAGTGAGGAGATGTGAATCCTTGAGATCAGGGTTCCAATGCAGAGGAGGGGGCTTCCGAGCTGGGCTGGTTCTTGTTACTAGCTATTGCTGGCTATGTCAGTCTGGCATCACTTCTGGCTTAATATACTTCATCAGGAGCCCTAATCAGATTAAGCCCCAAAACCAAACCTTTGCTCGAGGGCCACAGAAGCAGAGCATTGATGCTGCTTCACCCTGACAGTAGGACCTGGCACGTGGCCAGTGTCCATTGGGAAATCACAGCTGCATTGCTCCACTACCAGTGTAAAATTGAGTTACTTATCCTCAGGTTATAGACCGATAAACAATTTCCTGCTGGAAATACAAAGCCTTGACAAAGTTCTTCACTTCCTTGTTCTGAATACTTTATGCAAAACTCCTTTATCTTCCATTAAAATTCTCTCCTTTATCCAATTAACTTCCCAACAGATAGAAAAATGGGAATCAAGTGGATTGATAAAAGATTTACTTCGATATCACATAGTCGGCTGTGAAGATCTGTTAGATTTTGAACTAAGGGAGCAGACTACCCTTGTCGCTTTATCTGGGAAAAACATTCAGATCTCCACAAAAAAGGTAAGTATGTCAGTACTTGAGATCTCACTGGATGTGAAACACAGAAAACCTACAACACAATACAGGCCCTTTGGCCCACAATGCTGTGCCAAACATGTACTTACTTTAGAAATTACTTTAGGGTTACCCATAGCCTTTTATTTTTCTAAGCTCCATGTACCTATCCAAAAGTCTCTTAAAAGACCCTATTGTATCCACCTCCACCACTGTTGCAAAATGCCAGCCGGTATTATAAGTATCCCAGGGTATATCCTTCTTTTAGTGTGTCCCCGTAGTTTATATGGACATCAGTACATCTTTCAGGATATATGTCTTTAGGATATCCCCAGTGATGAAGGATTTGCCCAGAAGTGTGGCTGTACTAGAGAATATGCCCAGGGTGTGCATCTGTACATCCTTCAGGAAGTGTGGCTGTACTAGAGAATATGCCCAGGGTGTGCATCTGTACATCCTTCAGGAAGTGTGGCTGTACTAGAGAATATGCCCAGGGTGTGCATCTGTACATCCTTCAGGAAGTGTGGCTGTACTACAAGATTTCCCACAGAGTGTGTCTGTACTTCAGGATATCCCATAACTTCTGTCTCTATAGTACAAGACATATCCAGGGTGTATATTTGTACCTTATTGTACCATTTATTAAGTGTGTCTGTACTACAGAATTCCCCACAGGAACAGTATCTTTATTTCAGGATAGCGCACAGGATAGGTCTCTTTACTTCAAGATATCCCACGTGAAGTGCAGTTATACTTCAGAAATTGTGACAGTTATCACAGGAGATCCCCAGGATCTGTAGGATATCTCACAGGAAAGGTCTATTAGTTTTAGGCTAACCCACAGGATGTGTCAATAATACAACAATGTCCCTGTGTACAGGGTACCTGCAAGGTTTACAAAGTGGTGTCTTTCAGGGTGGGTGGGTGTGTTTGTTTAGTTCAGGATATTGCACTAATTATTCATCTGTGATGCAGGATATCCCGGGAAGTACTGACAGTGCTACTAATATCTGATGTTGATCTCATAGTGTAATTTCAAAACCTTTAGATTTCAATATCCTTTATTTCTGTTACTGCCCTCACTCTGAGCCTCTGTTTTCTCAATGCCACCAAATAATCTGACAGGTGTGAGAAAATCGGAGATAGGTTAGTGTCAATATACGTAGCCTCATGGTGTCATTGTCTGCTAGTTACTTCCAGTTTATTGAGAACTGCCCAGTCCTCTCCATGTTCATTCACCTGCAATAATGCCTTGTCACATTGTATATAAGTCTAACAGTGCAATACAGTGTCAAGAGAAATTTTAAGATTATCTTTGAATTTTTCATGTGATTTTCAAAAAGGTCAAATGAATCCCACTGTATTGGGGAATGTCACTTTCCAATGAATTACTGATGTGAAGTAAGCAGTAAGAACTGCTTAGTAAAAAGCAAGATTAGTTATTGACGGTGGAGATCTGTCCATTCTGATTTAGATCACAGAGAAAAATAAATTTGCCAGAGTGCCCTCTGTTATTGCTTTTCCACTTTACCTTTGTGACTGTTGTTTTCTTCTTAATCAGTGGTGGAATCAGAATCAGGTTTATTATCACTGTCATGTGATGTGAAATTTGTTAACTTAGCAGCAGCAGTTCAATGCGATGCATAATATAGAAGAGAAAAAAATAACAATAAATAAATTGATTACAGTACAGTATGGGTATATTGAATAGATTTAAAATATGTGCAAAAAACAGAAATACTGTATATTTTAAAAACTGAGGTCATGTCCAAAGATTCAATGTCCACTTAGGAACCAGATGGCAGAGGGGAAGAAGCTGTTCCTGAATCGCTGAGTGTGTGCCTTCAGGCTTCTGTATCTCCTACCTGATGGTAACAGTGAGAAAAGGGCATGCCCTGGGTGCTGGAGGTCCTTAATAGTGGATGCTGCCTTTCTGAGACACTGCTCCTTGAAGATGGAGCTGACTAGATTTACAACTCTCTGCAGCTTCTTTCAGTCCTGTGCAGTAGCCCCTCCATACCAGAGAGTGATGCAGCCTGTCAGAATGCTCTCCACGGTACAACTATAGAAGTTTTTGATTGTATTTGTTGACATGCCAAATCTCTTCAGACTCCTAATGAAGTATAGCCGCTATCTTGCCTGCTTTATAACTACATTGACATGTTGGGACCAGGTTAGATCCTCAGAGATCTTGACACCCAGGAACTTGAAACTGCTCACTTGAAAGTCAATAGTGCAAACTAAAGTGCATCGTGTGGTTTAAACGCAACAGCTTCCTAATCCATTGTTTAAATGATGTAACTCAGGATTTTAAAAATTTATAAACAAGTTGTGCTTATCAGCATAAAAGATTCATTCTATTTCCTCCTAAAAAGATATGATGTCTCTTGAACTATTACTCTCCTTGGAGTGTATGTACTCCCAGAGTGCTGTTAAGCAGTTGGGTTCTGGTAATACTTTTGCCCACCCTTGTAGGAAATATAAGTTTATTGATACTTCAAAATGATATTTATGTTTAGTGCCAGATCCATTTGCTTTTGACCCAGATGACTTTTGGCTCACTTCTAGATATGTTAACTGTACGGAAATCACCGATTTTCTCTACAGATGTAGAATATCATCCACTTAATTTCAGTCCAAAGAATAAACTGCCTTCTTCTCTACTTCAGGTTAGTCTAAAAACAGATGTATGTATTCTGAGGAGATTCTTTGCACTAAGTCAGAAAGGCTGATTAGGAGACAAGGTGGACCCAAGGAGATGTTTGTATGCTCGACCATGGAACTTGATAAACCAAAAATACTGAATCTATCTGACGGTGGAATAATGGATGAAAGGATTGCAATTTTTTTTAAATGCTGATTTACTCTTATTATATTGTTCTAAATCTATGTTATCTTCTTAAATAGAATGCTATTTATTTGAATGAAGATGTGCAAATCATTAGATCAAACTACATTGCGGCAAATGGGATTATTCATTATATCAGCAAAGTTTTGGTTCCATTCAAATTGGAGTCTAACATGCGAACATCCACTTCATCTCCGGTAGGTTTCAAGGAAGTCTGGAAATATGTCATGCTAAATATCCTTGTTTATAATAGACAAGCACACAACATAGTAGCAAAAAGGAAACATACAGAAACTGGAAATTACAATTAAATCTTGTTTTTTGACCATTATGCATAGGAGCAGAATTTGGCCATTTGGCCCATTGAGTCTGCTTAGTTATTCCACGATGACTGATATATTATCCCTCTCAAGCCCCCATTCTCCTGCCTGCTCCCTATAACCTTTCATGCCCTTACTAATCACAAACCCATCAACCTCCACTTTTAATATACCCAATAACTTGACTTCCACAACCATCTGTGGCAATGAATTCCACAGATTTACCTCCTCTGGCTAAAGGAAATTCCTCCTCATCTCTGTTCTAAAGGGATGTCCTTGTATTCTGAGACTGTGCCCTCTGGCCCTAGACTCACCCATCCTTTCCACATCCACTCTATTTAGGCTTTTAGATATTCAATAGGTTTCAGTGAGAACACCCCTCATTCTTCTAAACTCCAGCAAGTACAGGCCCAGAGCCATTGAACACTCCTCATATATTAACCTTTTCATTGCTGGAAACATTCTTGTGAAGCTCCTCTGGAATCTTTACAAGTTCCAAAGCATCCTTTCTAAGTTAAGGGATCCAAAGCAGCTCACAATACTCCAAGTGTATCTCAGCAAGTCGGGCAGTATCAGAGGTAAAATTTCAGGTGCTGATGAAGGGATACTGACTGGAAATTTCAACTTTGTTTCTCCGTCCGATGTGATCGCTGAACCTGTTGCGCAATACAGGAGGCAAACTGGTGTTATTTTTAATGGACATATTTGCATTGCAAGGTCTCACCTTGTTAAAAAGCAAAACAATACAGATGATAACTAGATATAAAAACAAAAATTGTTGAATCTACTCAGTAGGTCTGGTGGTGCTTGGAGAGTAAGGAACACTGCCAAGGTTGATGCTCAATCAACATAATTGGAGAATGTTTTACAGCAAATTTAACAACACAGCACAGGGCAGGCTGCTCCGGCCATTCGAACCACACCAGCCCAGCATCCCCACAACTTCGATTAAACCTAACCTAGTAATGGGAGAATTTACAATGACCCAGAACATCTTTAGACCGTGGGAGGAAATCAGAGTACCCAAGGATGTTCAGAGACTCCTTGCAAAATGGCACCGGAACTGAACTCTGAACTCGGGAATGTTCTGGAGCTGTAACTGTCTTGCACTACCATGGCGCCCAATTTTGTGTGAAAACAGTCTGAACAACATGTTATAGTTTTATGAAAATGGATTCTGGTAGCCTAATCACTGTCGGGGGTTAAGTACACATTTGAGAGACTCTGCAGGTGGAATAGCTGTTCTACACTGAGTTAGCTGAGTGCACCCCATGATGGCAATATGAGGGAATTTAGGTGAAAAAGTTAGCAAATAGAAGATTTCTTTATGTTTACTTCTAAATGCAGAAATAATTCAATACCCCATTCATTCAAGAAATAACATGCAATTGTTTGGTAACCCAATGCACTTCAATATCTCTGGGAACATCAGATGTAGCTGGATAATGAGGCAAGACTAATAATAACCTGCTGGGAGTGAGGCAAAAATATCCCCATTCAGTTCCATTTTAAGAGAAGAGTCAAGTTTCTTGGGAGTGAGTAGAGCATGAGAAGCTAACACATCTCAGTAAGTTCCATGATGAAAAAATCCCTTTGATAAAATCATTAAAAGCAGCAAACATTCCATTATCAGAAGATCAATGCTAGAAGTCCAGAGCAGCACACACAAATTGCTGGTGCAACTCAGCACAATTTTGTATAATTTTCATAAAACAACTCATAATTGTGCAGTCTATGCTCAATTAAGTAGACTGAGCCAGGTTGTCAGTGTTTGATATTTAGATACCAGAGCCATGCAATAAAGTTAGGTTCCTCTGCTGATCACTATGAGATAACATGGCAGGGCACTGACTAACGAGCCAAACAAACAAATCTGCAAGTACAGTTTCATAAATCCTTTAAAATGGCATCGCAGGTAGATAGGGTTGTTAAAGAGGGCTTTGGGCACATTGGCCTTCAATAATCAATGTATTGAGTACAGGAGCTGGGATGTTATGTAGGATCTGTATAATACATTGATGTCTGTATAAGATTGAAAGAGTACAGAGGAAGTTTAAAAGGACTTGAGAACCTGAGCTATAAGGAAAGGCTGAAGAGGTTAGGACTTCATTTCCTGGAGCATAGGAGAATGAGGAGAGATTTGATAGATGTATACAAATTAATGAGGGTATGGATACGATAAATGCAAGTAGGCTTTTTCCTCTGAGGTTGGGTGAGATTAGAACTAGAGGTCATAGGTTAAGGGTGAAAGGTGAAATATTTACAGGGAACCTGGGTGGAAACCATTTCCCTCAGGATGGTGTGAGCGTGGAAAGAGCTGTCGGTGGAAGTTGTGGATTCAGGTTCAATTGCAACATATAAGAAATGTCTGGATGGTCCAAGTGAGGGTCAATGGGACTAGGCAGAATAGTTTGACATGGATTAGATGGGCCAAAGGGCCTGTTTCTGTGCTGTAGTGCTCTATGATTCTCTGGGCCAAGCTATCAGTTTGGCCCATTGAGCATGTGGCAGACAAAGTTGTGCTTTAGGTTAATCCCACTTCCCAGCTCTAATTCTGCCGATTATGGCTCTTTATTTGTTTATCGTATTTTTTTAATGTAATGGGGGTTTACATTTCCATCATCTTTCTAGGCATCAGTTCCAGACTTTCATCACTCTGAGCGAAAGGGGCTACCAAATTTACCATCAATGATCACACTTGAGAAGCAGTCACATTGGCAGGGACTGGAGAACTATTGTCATATCTGAAAATACATCGCAGCTAAATCTATTGCCATCGAGGGGAAAATCCAGTGGGGGCTGTGGAGCTGGGGAGTCAGCTTGTGCATCCGAGCATTCCTTTACAATATCTGCAGTGTGTTATGGACCTGTGTAACAGAGAAGAAAATAGTTTTAAGATTGGAGTCTATATCCTGCCTTAGAATTTTGAAATAAACTTTCACTTGTTTTTTTTTCTTCATTTGCAGTCCAGTTTCAGCACAGTTGCAAGTGAAAATGGATACAAAATATTTAGTAATTTGATTAAGGTGAGACATCTTCCTTCTTGTTAAGCATGGTGCTCTGCTATTGGGCTGTTGTAACGCTTCAGTGCAAATGTGCTGTGGAGTGGAAGTGTTCCTAAGATGCACTGCAAACAGTTGGGCAGAAAGAAATTATTTGCTTTTATATATCATCTTTTCAAACCTCAAGATGTCCCAAAAGGGATAACAGTCAATAAGTTACATTAAGGTATGGTCCACATTGTTGGGAGTGCAAGGTGGGCAAGCTCTTATAGAATCACTCCCTCCCATGAATACGGTTTTCTGGTAGGAGAAATGAGCAATCTGAGATCTGGTGAATTGCTGTAAGAGCTGTGCTTGGAGAAATTGTGACATTAGTCTCAACTGTCTTGGAAGCAAACCAAGCCTGCATTCCAATACAAGATGTTCTATAACTTCTGTACATGTACAATGGAACTGAAATTATGGTTGGGGCAGTAGGTAGACAAATGGAGGTGCATGCTGGGCAGAGATAGCTTCCCACAACATCTTGTACAAGCTGCATGCTTCTTGGTTTGAAACACATACATTAGAGCTGGCCTGTCACGTCATGAGACTCCTTTGCAATATTCATGTCGAAGGAAGTGGCAGCTAGAACATTCTCTGGCTAACTGTGCCTAGTGAATCACCACATGGAGATGATAGCTGCAAATTAATCTCTACAATGGGGGCAGAGTGTCTGAGTCTAAGCTGGAGGCTGGATGGTTGAAATTGTGCAATGGTCTGTCTGCACTTGGCTCGCTTCCCATTCTGCTGCTGCTCTCCGGCCGGGTTCCTGAGTACCAGAGAGGAGAAAGACATGAGGGATGGACTGCAAAGAGTAAGATGGGAGGTAAACACAAAGTACACTGCAGATGCTGTGGTCAAAGCAACATGTACAACAAGCTGGGGGAGCTCAGCAGGTCGGACAGCATCCGTGGAAACGAACAATCAACGTTCTGGGCTGAGACCATCCTGAAGATGGGAGGTGTATACTCAAATCATCTGCTGGCTTGTGCATCAGAAGAAATTGTGGGATGAGAGGAGTATGAGAACTGAGATGAGATATGCAAAAACAGCCATTTTTCATGGATTCAACTTCAGTGCGGGCACAATCTCTTTCATGGTTGAATAAACCACCGCGATATCTGATCACCTACTTATAGAATTAACAGCAAGATTTACAATAAAAATACCATATTTAAATTAAAACCAGTTATTAAGGGATTGTAAGTATTATATCAAAGCCTGAAAGTAGTGGAAGATCAGAATGTACTTTAAAGGTAGAACAGTTTCTGGAGTTCTCCCAACAACAAATTACCAAAATAAATAAAGGGTTTTGTGATTGACCACATCCTCACTTTTATGTAGGTTTTCAACCTGCTACTGTGTCACCAGCCTTAGTGATCTATTGCTTATATTGGGAGTTGTACCCTCTGTGGCTAGCGGTGGAAATAAACAAAACAGGGCATTTCTTATTTGTAGCTAGCCCATAGTGAGAGCTTCAGGTTAAGAAGGGAAAATAAAATGTGTGACATCCATGTTGAAGGCATTTTCTGGGATTCACTTCCAAGGGGATCAGTGGCAAACATGTTTGGTGCTCTTTAAGGCTCTGGATAACTGAGTGAGAATTGTGAAACAAACTCCGCATTTGCTAAGAGTCAGAAGTTGGAAAGTTCATCAAAAACAGATGCTGGAAATGAGAAATATAAACAGAAAATGTTGGCAATGTTCACTAGGACAGTTTCGAGAAGTACAGTTAACATTTCATATTGAAGGCTGATCATTGCAAGTCTTCTTTGACCTGAATGTTAACTCTTTCTCTCTCCATCAGTTGCTGCCTCATCATTTTCTATTTTTACTTAGATTGGAAAGTCATTTGCTGAGGCCTTTTGAGAAAACACGATAAGGTTACAGCACAGAGGTTGTTCGGTCTACTGCATCTGTGTCAGTTTTTAGACATGTTTGCTGGCCAAGGAGTCGATCCCTTGCTAGGATCCAGATGAAAGTGTTGTCCAAGTAAAGCGTGGTCTTTTCTGTTTGTGCTGAGGCATACTTTTATTGTTGTTAGTTGAACTAAGATTAAACCTGTTTTTCAATCTTTGTTAACTCTGTAATATAAACCGTTATCACAATTGATATCTGGTTTTGTCCCAACACCCTGTTGCCAGTCAATATAAAGACATTGTCAATAGGCCATGAAAGGCACAGGTTTCAGATCATGAGTGGTTTCCAGTTGGAAACCATCAGCATGCATTGTTATACAATTCGATAGTTCAATTACATATAATACATAAGGGCCACTTGGTGGCATCAATTGAGACAATGTTTGTATTAGTTTTTTTAATGTGTTAACGATATTTTCCTCAAGTATATATTGGAAATGCAATACTCTATTTTAAGAACAGTAAGTGTAAAATTTTCAATTTTTTTAGGAAACAAATCTGATACCTCTGTTAGAAGATCCAATTCACAAACCATTCACAATGATGTGGCCAACAGATGGAGCATTCAATTCTCTTCCTAAAGAGAGGAAAGATTGGCTTTTTAGTAAAAAGAACAGACACAATCTAGCAGCATACTTAAAATTCCACATGATCAGGGATTCAAAGGTATGTAAAAACCGTATTTTGTTTATCCCTGATAAAGTTTGTGTTCTATTTGGAAATACTGACAGTTGTAAAACTATCACTTGTTTTCTAATTCTGCTATTTTAAAGTTATTGTTGGTCAAAATACAAAGAAAGCAAAATACTTGGGCTGCTGGTAACCTGAAATAAAACCAAATTTACTGGAAATGCTGAATGGAGGGAGGGAGAAACCACAGTCACATTTGAGATCAAAACCTCTTGGCATTGATAGCATGCTGAAACATCAGCTCTGTCTCTCCAATAAACTACATTGAAAATACAAATATTATTATTATGTACTTAAATTTATAATAAAATTAAATACTAATGTCATTGAATGATACAAGGGCAACTGGTTTTGAAGCAGTTGCCAACAAAATCTGGTTGATGTCTGATTGAACTGACCTTTGGGGAAACAGCATTTCAAACTTCTTTCCAATCTGAGAAACACTTCCACTGGTATTACTAACGGAAATTTCTTATCACTGAAGCAATTTGGCAATCAGCAGTATATGAAAAGCCAGGAGCTGTGCAAAAAAAAATAGGAAATCAGAAAAAAAGACATAAAAAGCAGGAAGATTTTGAATTGCTCAACTGGGAAAGGCAGAATGATAAGGATCTTAATAGTTACAGAGGTGAGGCTGTGCCAATAACAGGAGAGAACTAACTTGCAAAATTGATAACAAGGAAGTAAAGGTTCAAATAATTTTGGAAGGAAGAGTAGAAGGGAATTTAAAAAAAAGCAAGTGCAGAAATAGTTGAGGATGTCCACCTAGTGGGAGCTTTGTGGCATTCACTCAAAGATGAGTCTGTATTGATTCTGCCAGGTGTTTCCCTTCTTCAAAGGTGTGTTACAGAAACTCTCTGCACAACTTTGTATACGTTTCCACCTTGTAAATGTTTTTGCTGACTGCTAGGTTTGTTGTGTGGCTTTCTATAAGTCTATGAAATGGGAAATGGAATTAAGTCTTTTTGGGATGATCCAACCTGGGATTAGACCCTCTAACGGATCTTAAGTGCCTCTGTAATGCCTTCCCTTATGTCCAACAAGACCATCTTGTTTTAGGAACAGAGAAATCTTAAAAAAGTGGGTGCATAGAAACTGGTAAAAACCACGTGACCTAGTCCTTTAGACTTGTTGTAATTCTCAGGCCCTCTGTCATCTAGTGTATAGGAGTGCAGGAAAAGATCTGCTGAATTTTACTTTCAAAACCAGATAAACTACGAGTTCAGCAACTTTAGACATAAGAACAACTTACTTCTAATTTGGAATATCCAAGGTGTGTAATTTATTTTGGATTCTTTTACTTATGAAAAATCCTTCAGCTTGCCAATCTTTTCCTATTGAGTTCTATAATTATGAAGGTCTGGGATAATTGTAAATTTCTACCCATACTAAATCTTACAGCCTGTAAGTCTATACTTAAAGGAGTAATCTTCTGTTCATCAAACCTACACTACCCTGAGGGTTAGAAATTGCATAAACTGGCCTGAGATGACAAACTGAAGAACAATAGTGGCCTCTCAGTCTGTGTTAGTGTTTACTCAAAATGTAGGTTTCCACAGCCTCCTTTCTTTCAACCAGCTAACCAAAAGTATCTGTATCCCTATTCTATGCTTCACAATCTTAGAATGATTTAAGACACCTTCTCATGCATATTTAAAGCATTTCTCATTTGAATAAGTTTGTTGTGTTTTACCCATATGCAATTAATTGTATTTACTTTTTTCTTTTTTCTCAAGTCAAGTGAAGTTTATTGTCATTTAACCATGTGTGTTTATATAATTTATCTGGAAATGAGACAATGTTTTTTGACCCAGTGTGTAAAGCACAGTAGTACACATAAAACACATAGCAGGTGATAACTTATGAGGTACGGATAAAATCTATAGATGAGTCACACATAAATAACAAACTAAAATGCATGAATATTAAATATTGTGAGGTGTGGAACAATGCAGCTGGGAGTTCAGAAGCCTAATGGCCTATGGGGAGAAACCGTTTCTGATCCCGGCTGTTCTCCTGCCTGATGGGAGGAAGTCACGGTGGCTGGGTGGGTTCCTTAAACAACCAGGTCATGTGCTTTCTACTAGTTTCTGCTAAGGGCCCTGCATATGATTCTGTAAATGTCCCTGACTGAGACCCCTGTGGTCCTCTCAGCTGTTCTCACAGTCCTTTGCAGGGACTTCAGGCCTGATGGTCGACAGCTCGTAGGCCAGATGGAGATGCAACGTGCCAGCACCCTCTCAATGGTGCTCCATAGATGGGAGGGGGAGCCTTGCTTGCCTCAATCCTCTGAGGAAGTGGAGGTGCTGCTGTGTATTCTTGTTCAGGGAGGTGATATTAAGGGACAAGGCGAGGTCACCTGTAACATGAGCTCCCAGGAACCTGGTGAACTCAACTCTCTCTGCGCAGGAGCCATGTATACGCAGAGGGGGATGGTTTGTCTGAACCTTCCTGAAGTCCACAATGATTTCCTTTGTCTTCTCCACAATCAGGCTTAGGTTGTTCTTCTCACAGCAATCCACCAGCCACTCCACTTCCTCTCTGTACTCGGTCTCGTCAGTGTCCTGATGAGGCCAACCACTGATGTTTCATCTGCAAACTTGATGACACAGTTTGAACTGGATCCTGTGACACAGTTATGAATCGACGTGTGAACAGCAGTGGGCTGAACACACAGCTTTGGGGAGCACCAGTGCTCAGCATAATGGGACAAGAGATGATGCTGCCCACACGGACTGACTGTGGCCTCACTGTTAAGAAGTCCAATATCCAGTTGCGGGGGGGGGGGGGGCGGTTGAGACCCGGCGAGGTCAGTTTCCCCACCAGTTTCTGGGGTATGAAGGTATTGGAAGCCAAAAGGATATTGCATCATTAGTGGATCGATTTGAGCAATAAGCGAACTGGAAAGGGTCTAGTGTAGCTGGGAGAAAGGCTTCAGGGCTCTCCATCACCAGCCGGTGAAAGCATTTCATAATGGTTGATGTCAATGCCACTGGACAATAGTGGTTTAGGTTAGATACTGTCGCTACCTCTGACACTGAATGATGGTTGCTGCCTTGAAAGCCGACGGGACAATGGATTGTTCCAGAGAGATGTTAAATATGTTCATCAGATGGGTTGCACAGTCTTTCAGGACCTGACCTGGTATATTATCAAGCAGCTTTGCGAGGGTCTTCCTCACCTCAATTCAGCCAGACAGAGTGTCTGGGGGAGGGGTGCCTTCCTCGCCAGCACTTTTTTCTGCGCATCAAACCGGGCGTAGAAGATATTTAGCCTCTCAGGGAGTGAAGCATCCTGGTCACTGACGTGCAGTCTATAATCCTCTTAATTTCTTGGCACATCTGCCTCGTGTCTCTGGTATTGCAGAAGAGACAGTAAATTCTCTGAGAATGCTCCCATTTCGCCTTCCTGATGGAGTGGGAAAGCACATTTCTTGCTTCCCTGTGAGCTGTCGCATCTCCCAATCTGAAAGCAGATCATATTCCCCTCAGCCTGCGCGGACTTTTGCAGTAAGCCATGGCTCCTGATTTGCCCTCACCCAGATGTGTTGTGTGATTTCAATATCTGTTTTCCATTTTTACCATGTTATTTGTGTTTTACTTCCTCGTTACCCAATTTGCAACCAGGTTAGCTCTCCCCTGTTGCTGGCACAGCATCAGCTCTGAACTATTGAGATCCTTACCATTCTTCCTTCCCCTGTTGAATCACGTGTTGAGGGAGTAATTCAAAATTTCTTAACCTTTTTATGTCTTTTTTCTAATTTCTTATTTTTTCTTTTTTGCAGAAGACCTTTTGGGTCTCTGGGTGCATAAATGCAAATTTTTGAAGCTGGTAGAACGAGTTCATATGATGCTGAAGTACATCCTAGGACACTGGGACACATCATCAGTGATGTAACCTGGGGTCATTGGGTAGTTCTGGTCTTTCAACACCAGAAACCTTCAGCCAGGTGGCCCAGCAGGTTTGATCAGGCCCCAGCTTGTGGTCCATGGATCACACCGGGAAGCTTGGTCCTGATGGCTCTTCTCATTGCAGCCCCTGTAATGCCAAGGCAGAGCAAGTTCTGCAGAGTGAGCAGAACCTTTACACCTCACAATGTAAAGGGATTTTAATTTTAAGTATATTAATTGCATAATTATAAATAGAAGTAGAAGATTTCTGGCAGTAGAATTTGGCAAAAAAAGGAAATGTGCTTTTGGATGCATGAATGCATGAATATTGGCCGGTTCTGCAGTTTTTTACACATTTGGTTTCAAAATCACCTGGAAAGGCAGGGGTTGCAATTCCCAACAGCTGCTAAGAGGCCTAGCGATGAGTACAGTTAGCTCAACTGCACAGCAATCATTTTTTTATTGGAACCAATTTCTAAATTATCATCTTCAGTATAGCTTGTTATACAGAGATGAGTGCAACTAATGGGTGATACTGTGGCCAATTCCAAGAGAGGGCCAGATAGGGTACAGTTAAAGGCAAGAAGAAAGGGGAAGGACTTTGTGAGGAGAATGGAAAAGTTAAAAATGACATGGCTTTTGTAATGAGAAGTAATGGAAATGGAAATATCATATCCTCTCGTTGTCAGTTATCAGAGATCTTCTGTCACCATTATTCTCATTTTCAGTCACTTTATTCTTATCTTGGTGATGACACATGGAAGCTGCTTCTCCAAACAGCTATCACATTCCCTCTGTTATCAGATTGGCTATAGCTCCAAATTCTGAAATCCCATGTTTCAGTCATTGTAGTTAGAGATAGTTCTTGCAGATGTGCTTGTTCAAGCCAACATCTGTTGCTCAAATTTCCCACATCCTGAAGGAACTATAGTCTCTTCCTGTATTGCCAATCTGACTACAAAGGCTGGTTATCTTATAGTTAGGTTTATGTTCTTTATCTGGTTAAGTATCAATTAAACAATATCATTCCTTGCTTCTCTATTCCCAGTACATACTCCTTTCAAATTACCATTTAAAGTACTGCTGTATCTCTGTTTGCACCACACTCTTAGTGAAGTCCATCAGAGCAGTGAATTTGAGCAATAGTTTTATTAGCAACAAGTTTAATTTTGTTTCTCTATTTTATATATTAACTCTAACCCCCTAAAGAAAAGATGTTGCCTAATATGGCAACTCTCTGTAATGAGAGACTATATTGTAACGATTAGCACAGTGCTATTACAGCTTGGTGTGTCAGAGTTCAATTCTGGCATTCTGTGTAAGAAAAGCTACATCCTTTCTGTGAGCACGTTTTCTCCGGGTGCTCCATTTTCTTTGCACAATCCAAAGACATACCAGTTAGTAGGTTCATGGGTCATTGTCCTGTGATTAGGCTGGAATGCTGGACAGTGCAGCTCATTGGGCCTGAAGGGTCTATTCCATGCTGTATCTCTAAATAAATCAAAATAGACAAAATGATAAGATAAGACAAAATGGACAAGATAGATGCAGGAAATATGTTCCAGATGCTGGGAGAGTCCAGTACCAGAGGGCATGGTTTGAGAATAAGGGGTAGGTCATTTAGGACAGAGTTAAGGAAAAACTTCTTCTCCCAGAGAGTTGTGGGGGTGTGGAATGCACTGCCTCAGAAGTGGAGGCCAATTCTCTGGATGCTTTCAGGAAGGAGCTAGATAGGTATCTTATGGATAGGGGAATCAAGGGATATGTGGTCAAGGCAGGAACTGGGTATTGATAGTAGATGATCAGCCATGATCTCAGAATGGCGGTGCAGGCTCGAAGGGCCAAATGGTCTACTTCTGCACCTATTGTCTATTGTAAAATATTATTTTTGCCTTTGACTGTCTGTAGGAATAATCCATGGTTCTTAAAAATTGCGTGCAGTCTTTGCTGCATAACAGATATTCTCAGTCCTTCTTCTGGTGATCAAATAAGAACGTAGTAGACATTCTGAATACGATGTCTTTGAAGTGATTGTGCAGTGTTCTTCATTTACAGACTTTAGCAGCAGATCTTCCGCTTAATAATGCCAAGAGAACAATGCAAGGATCGACGATTTCAGTCAGTTGCAGTCGGACTTTAATTGTAAGTTTTAACCAACGGATAATGTGGAACTGAGCTTCAGGAGTGAATATTAAATAGTTCTGCCAAATTCTAACCCATACCAAACCCTGACAAAATCCAAATAACATGACATTCAGAAGGTCCCGGCATTGTCCTTCCTTACAGTCGGTCATCAGCAAGGATGTTCTGTCTGCTGGTATAACTGTTCAATGATTGGAGGGCAGCCTGTTTCACAAGAGGACAATTAAGGAGAAAACTTGTTAACCTGGGGTTTGAATTTGGCTTTTTTAAACCAACTTGTACACGGGCACATTTGGGGTTGAATTGTTCACATTCACAATAGATACTGCTGGATTTTCTTCATGATATTATTACTAATTCTTAATCAATTTTGTGGATTATTTATCTATTCTTCATGAACATATTTGATGAACTTTTTTTTACCACACCTGTTGACATTCCAAGAGGTGCCTTGAATCACAGGTCATTGATTAATATATTTTGATTAGACATAGGAGCAGAATTAGGCTTTTTGACCCAGCATTTCATCATGGTAAATCCATTTCTCTCTCTCAACTCCATTATGCTGCCGCTTTCCCATATGCTTTCACGCCCTGACTAATCAAGACTTATCGACCTCCACCTTAAATGCACCCAATGATCTGGCTTCCACAGCCACCTGTGGCAACAAATCCCACAGACTCCTACCTTCTAGCTAAAAGAATTCCTCCGAACCTCTATTCTAACTAGATGTCCCTCTATTTTGAGGCTGTGCTCTCTGGTCCTAACTATCCCACCAAATGAAACAGTCTCTTCACATCCAGTCTATGTAGGCCTTTCAACATTAGATCACCCCTCATTCTTCTAAATTTCAGCAAGTACAGGCCCAGACCATTTAATTGCTGCTTATTTGTTAACTCTTTCATCCCCAGAATCATCCTTTTGAACATCCTCTGAGCCCTCTCCAATGTCTGCACATCCTTTCTTAAATAAGGGGCCTAATGCTCTCAATATTCCAAGTGAGGCTTCACCATTGCCTAATCCAGCTTCAGCATTAGATCCTCACATTTATATTCTGGTCCTCTTGAAATGAATGCAAACATTGCATTTGCTTTCCTCACCAATGATTCAACCTGCAATTTAACTTATAGAGAATCCTGCATAAGGACTCCCAAGTCCCTTTGCACCTCAGATTTTTGGGTTTTCCCCCATTTAGAAAGTCTATGCTTTAATTCCTTCTATCAAAGTGCATGGCTATGCACTTTCTGACATTATATTTCATCTGCCACTTCTTTGCCCATCCTCCTAATTTGTGTCCTTTTGCAGCCTCTATGCTTCCTCAACACTACCTGCCCCTCCACCTTTCTTCACAGACATCCCACCCTGCAAAAACTCATTTCAGAGAGGTAGCACCGCTGCCCCCTGCAACCCCATATCGCCCCCCCCCCCTTCCCGGTCGACCTCCAAGGGTGTCTGTAATACTTTGTTTAGTGATTTTGACTAATCTGTAAACCAAGTTGGGTTCTGCAGAAAATGTGACATTAAAATATGTACTTATATTATCATGGAGTCTATTTTAATTCTATTACAACTTTAAGCAAGTCTACAGGGAGTTCGTCCTCATCACGTGGGACATCAATAGAGTAGCTCCTTAGCAGCTGGCCAGCTAGTTTAAATACCGTTAGATATGCTAATGAATGAATGACACCTGTTAAACTCACCTCTTTTACAGTCATTTAACCCACCATGGGCAATAGAAAAGTCACTGTTGCAAACAGTGCAGTGAGCAGCACTGTCCTTATTTTTGACCACTATACAGAAACAGCAGTGGCTACTGTGTTTCTGCATAGGCAAAAGCTTTACTTTTTTTTGAAGGAAAATATGTTGGATGATGACAGAATCTGGATTGACCATGACTCTACGAATTGCCCATGAACATCAATACTACTTTATCTCACAAAGGTGACCTATGTAATAAAATACTGGGGGTTCGGAGTGCATATGGAACAAAACCCCCAATATCTTCAGGGCAGAAACTTGCGAAAATAAACCAAATTAAATCCAAAAGAATAACAATTGAATTGATTAACTATGGTCCAGCCTTTCTGATTGTATTGTCAGCAAAATGATCAGTTTTCAGTGTTGTTACATAATGGTGATGACAGTTATTCTTGCCCATTCTATGGGAAACCCTGAAACTGCAATCTGTATGTGGCATTCCACTGGAAACCATCCTGCTTAGTAGCTTCTCTGAATTGGCAAAAGTCAGGGATTTATATTCAAATTCTACTTTATTAATAACCCTGAAATTCTGTCTTGTTGTGTGCGGTCCAGAGGAGTTTTAAACAACATATCAAATCATAATTATTGCTCAGCCATTTTGTCAGCATAGAGAATCAGTTCTGTGTAATTACATTGTCCAAAAGACCCAACCACTAACCACAGCCAACACTGACTCTTGCCCACACTGCACCAGAATATGTGGATCCCACAGCGGACTCTTCAGCCATTGAGAACCCACCAATAGTCAACCTCTTAGGAGAATATCTGACTCAAGTGATCACACTGCTAATTAGATTGAAATTCCTTTACATAAATATTTATAAAAAATCCTAATATCTCTCTTTTATTATATTTCACCTTGCATATATTTTCCAGCCAATATGTTGTACTCTGAGTAATACTTAGAGTATTAGCTAGAAGAATTATACATTTTCCCCTTTAGTTATCGTCTGTGAGAACTGTTCAATATGACTGGCTTCTTGGCTAAAGCTGAAGTGTTCCCATAGTTGAAAGATTCTTCTGATCTCTGCCTTAACATTCATGCTAAATGTTTAAACTTATTTTAGCTGGTGGTTTGTTCAATTGTGGGTGCTGCAATTCCAAGAGAAGTTTTAATGTGGAGTCGGGGATGGTTGGAGGTCAGAAAATATTAGTGTAGTGGTAGACTGGAAGACAAGGAGAGTAAAAGCACAGCCTCCTAATGACGCCATTACCGCCCACTGCGTCAGATGTGGCTCATACAATATTATCTTTGGTTCAGGGGGATTTGATTGTGAATGATGGAAGTGCTCATATTGTTCAACGACACCTGGAATTTGATGGTGGGATCGCGTACGGCATCAATAGACTCTTGGAGCCACCACATGTAGGAGCTCGGTGTGACGCCCTTACAATGCACCCTGCTATTGTAAGTATCACTTCTCATTGCTCTACTGGTGAGGGGAAAATGAATTGATGAGGCAGGGGATATTGATATACTATTAATTAATGAAAGATATTTTTGTACGATCGTTCTAAGTTCACGCTGCTGGAACGTATTTGTGTGATTTTTACTTCATACTCAAATAAACTCTGAAATACTTAAGATGGGAAAGAACAACAGGGCAATACATCTAACATCAATTCCCAGACCATACTTCACATAATTCACACTGCGACATTGCTAAGTTGATACTTGAAGGTTTGCTCTGTCCCATGGTACTACTTATAAATGGCAATTGAGTGAATGAGCTGTTGTTGCACATTCATTACTTGTGCTCATGTGGTAAACTATGTATACCTGTCTGGACACGCCCCTCTGCTGACTGCTCCTGTGTGCCTCCCACAGACCCCTGGATAAAGGCGATTGGAGGCACTGCTCCCCCCCTCAGTCTCTGAGATTTTTGCTGCTAATAAAATCCTATCGTTCGCCTCCCGTCTCCGAGAGTTATTGATGGTGCATCAATTTTATTAGCAGCAATTTTAAAACATGGAGAGCATTTTACGACCCAACAGATTGGATATTGACCCTCAATCTCCAGAAGCCGGCATTGCTTTTGAACTCTGGCTTGCATGCTTCCAATCGTACCTGGAGATTTGTGTGACCGAGCCTTGCAGGATGCACAAAATTCTCCTTTCCAGGGTCAGTCTGTGGGTCTACTGCCTGATCAGGGGCCTGCCGACCTACCAAGGGTCACTGGACGCCCTCAAAAGACAGTACCTGTGGCCGGTGAACACTGTCTATGCAAGACATCACTTAGCGACACAGCGGCAGCAGGCCAGAGAGTCGAGCGCTGCGTTTGTCCGGGCCCTACAGACACTCGTGCGGGCCTGCGACTGCAGGGGACTGATGGCGGAACAGCATGTGGAGCTGCTGGTAAGAGGCTCCTTCGTTACAGGGATCAGGTCCGTGTACGTGTGCGCCAGCGGCTGCTGGAACATGCCGATCTTACCTTGCATTCGGCGACCGAGCTGGCCAACACGCTGGACGCTACTCTGCACGATGCTGACGCTGTCCAAGCGCGGGATCTCCCACCGGCCCCATGGATGCTGCAGACCCCGCAACATGCCGGTGAATCAACCTCGGCTGCTGCCAGTCGCGAGTCTGTGAAGTCTCCGCAACCCGCTGGCGAATTGACCACAGCTGCTGCCAGTCACAAGTCCGTGAAGTGTTACTTCTGCAGACTCGAGAAACACCCCCGAAAATGCTGCCCGGCCCGAGAAGCGACCTGCTCCAGTTGCGGGAAGAAGGGCCACTTCGCCAAGGCCTGTAAGTCCAAACCACGAGCGGGGTCAAGCAGTGCCGCGTGCGAGGCATGGGGCGGCCATCTCGGTCACCGCCATCTTACCTGCCCGCCATGAGCGAGACATGGGGGCGGCCATCTTTGTCGGCGCCCCCTCGCTCCGCCTCCGACCCACGGGTGCTTACCGGTCACCAAGACAGTGATGCAACTCTGGCCTCCGTGACCCTCGACCAAAGCGCTCCACACCAGCTTACCAGGTCAATGATGGACATCCTGGTGGAGGGGCACAGGACCAGCTGCCTGTTTGACACGGGCAGCACTGAGAGTTTTATTCACCCGGACACAGTGCAACGCTGTGGACTCGTGACACGGCCAGTAAGCCAGAGGGTCACCATGGCTTCTGGGTCGCAATCCATAGACATCCGGGGGGTTGTGTAGCAGCACTGGTGGTGCAGGGCACAGAATATCGGGACTTTGCGTTACTGGTCATGCCCCAACTGTGTGCCTGTGCTATTGGGGTTCGACTTCCAGAGCCACCTGTAAAGTGTGACAATGGAGTATGACGGGCCCCTCCCACCAATCACTGTCACAAATCCCCAGTTTTGTGGGACCTCGTCATATACCCCGCTACTGACCACACACACACACACTGACCCGCACATCCCACCCAACACCATGCCAACGGCCGTGCTACTGACACCACTTGCAGCCTCTCTACCCTCAAGATCCCTCCCCCACCGCTGTTTGCCAACCTGACCCCCGACTGTAAACCTGTGACAACTAAAAGCGGGAGGTACAGCGCGGGGGACAGGGCCTTCATTAAGTCGGAGGTGCAGCGGCTGCTCAGGGAGGGGATCATTGAGCCAAGCACAAGTCCTTGGAGGGCCCAGGTGGTCGTTGTTCGGACCAGGCAGTAAAATAGGATGGTCGTGGACTATAGTCAGACCATCAATAGGTTCACGCAGCTTGACGTGTACCCCCTACCCCACATCACAGATATGGTCAACCAGATAGCTCAGTACAAGGTGTACTCGACCATAGACCTGAAATCCGCTTACCATCAGCTCCCCATCCGCCCGGAGGACCGTCCCTACACCACCTTCGAGGCAGGCAGCAGGCTGTATCACTTCCTGCGCATCCCCTCTGGTGTCATGAATGGTGTCTCTGTCTTCCAGAGGGAAATGGACCGGATGGTGGACCAGTACCAACTGAAGGCCACGTTCCCATATCTGGATAACATCACCGTCTGCGGTCACGACTGGCCGGATCACGACACCAACCTCCAATGATTTTTCCAAGTGGCCAAAGCTCTTATCCTCACCTATAACAGGAACAAGTGTGTGTTCGGAACCACCCGACTTGCTATCCTTGGGTATGTCGTGGAGAACAGGGTCATTGGCCCTGACCCCGACCGTTTGCACCCCCTGTTGGAACTCCCTCTTCCCACCACCCTCAGAGCCCTCAAACGGTGCCTGGGCTTCTTTTCCTATTACGCCCAATGGGTCCCTCACTACGCAGACAAGGCCCGCCCCCTGGTCAAGTCCACTGCATTTCTCCTCTCAGTCGAGGCCCGCGCGGCCTTCAGCCGCATTAAAGGGGACATTGCCAAAGCAGCGATGCATGCAGTGAATGAGACCATTCCCTTCCAAGTAGAGAGTGATGCCTCCGACTTTGCGCTGGCTGCTACCCTCAATCAGGCAGGCAGGCCAGTAGCATTCTTCTCTCGTACCCTTCAAGGCCCTGAAATTCGGCACTCCGCGGTGGAGAAAGAAGCCCAGGCCATAGTGGAAGCTATTAGGCACTGGAGGCACTATCTCGCTGACAAAAGGTTCACCTTGCTGACTGACCAGCGCTCAGTTGTGTTCATATTCAGCAACCAACAGCGGGGCAAAATCAAAAATGATAAAATTTTGAGGTGGAGAATCGAACTCTCCACCTACAACTATGATATCCTGTACCGGCCTGGAAGGCTCAATGAGCCCCCTGATGCCCTATCCCGGGGAACATGAGCCAGTGCACAGATCGACCGGCTATACACCCTCCATGCAGATCTTTGCCACCCGGGGGTCATCTGACTTTACCATTTCGTGAAAGCCCGGAACCTGCCTTACTCCCTTGAGGAAATCAGGACGATGACCAGAGACTGTCAAGTCTGCACTGAGTGCAAACCGCACTTCTACCGTCCTGAACAGGTACAACTTATCAAGGCCGCCCGCCCCTTTGAGCGACTGAGTGTCGACCTTAAGGGCCCCCTTCCCTCCACCAACCGCAATGTCTACTTTCTCAACATAATCGATGAGTACTCGCGGTTCCTCTTTGCCATCCCCTGCCCCGATACCACTGCCACGTCCGTCATAAAAGCCCTGTGCCAACTCTTCACTCTGTTCGGGTATCCCTGCTATATTCACAGTGATAGAGGGTCCTCCTTTATGAGTGATGAGTTGCGCCAGTCCCTGCTGGCTAGGGGTATTGCTACTAGTAGGACCACGAGCTATAATCCCCGGGGGAATGGACAGGTGGAGAGGGAGAATGCCACTGTGTGGAAGGCCACACCCTTAGCCCTTAGGTCAAAGGGACTGCCGGTCTCTCGCTGGCAGGAGGTCCTCCCCGAGGCACTCCACTCCATCTGCTCCATTATGTACGTCCACCAATGCCACCCCTCATGAGCGATTCTTTTCTTTTCCCAGGAAGTCTGCCACCGGGAGGGACAACCCTACCAGCTTGGCTGACGTCCCCAGGGCCAGTGCTGCTCTGGAAACATGCGAGGAGCAATAAATACTCCCCATTTGTTGGGAGGGTTCACATACTTTATGTGAACCCCCAGTATGCCTACGTGGTCTTACCTGATGGGTGGGAGGACACGGTCTCCGTCCGCGACCTGGCACCCGCAGGAGCACCAGACCCCTACCCCGAACACTCCACGGTGACTATGAACCCCGTACCCACCGATGTATATACCCACGAGACACCGCGCACACCAAGCCCTACACAGACTCCTCACGACACTCCCATACTGGGCGCCACACACATGAGGGATTACTGACGCCTAACGGGCTGGCACCTCAAGTCAGGCCGGAGCCAGCACAACCACCGTCACTGGTGCATTCACCACCGGTGCTACGTAGATCGCAGCGACAGACTCGACCGCCTGATAGACTTGACCTGTAAATATATTTGTAAGAAACTTCGCCCCGTGGGGACTCTCTTTTAAAACAAGGGGGGGTGAATGTGGTAAACTATGTTTACTTGTCTGGACACGCCCCTCTGCTGACTGCTCCTGTGGCTCCTCCCATAGACCCCTGTATAAAGGTGATTGGAGGCACTGCTCCTCCCTCAGACTCCGAGTTGCTGTGCTCAGTTTTGCTGCTAATAAAAGTCTATCATTCGCCTCCCATCTCCGAGAGTTATTGATGGTGCATCAGCTTACTGATCTGCTTCTTTTCAAAATGTTTTTAATATATATGCTGTATTTCTTTTACTCTGTTTTCTTTTGGTATGGGATCCTTTGTGATGATGCATCACAATATTATTTATAATTTTTGTTTGAGTTCTTTATCCAATGACCTTTATAATTGTGACATAGTTCATGATCATAAGCTTCATAGTCCACAAAGTTTTGAAACAAGTAAAATATCTTACTATTCTTCTTTGGAAAGTTGATTTAAGTTTGAATGGGTTTTGTTGTTCTTTGTACAACAAAGGATTTTTGAAAGATTTGGAACAAATTTTCTCTTTTGCTTCCTGATTACTATGGATCAATGAGAAAAGGGTAGATATGTAAAAGAAAGACCATCAGATTTCCCATGTATTGCTTTAAGTGGGCAGAAAATCAGATAACTCACTTTCTATTCTATTCAAGTTTGCTGTGCAAATGGATCTATGTCTTTCAATTGACCTAAACACAGAAAAAAGAAATTCTGATTCCAAATATTTTTAAGAAAAAGAAGTTGCTTATGGCTTACTGTGAACTGTTCCTGTTTAGGGGAAATGTGGTAGTTGTTTGGAGCCTCCCTATTGTCCTCCTGGATCGAAACCTCAGGTAAGACTTACTTTATGTGGAAAGTTTGCATTAAACTTCAGAACCAATGCCGTTTTATAAAATATTTACCTGAAGGAAGTAATTGGAAGTTCCTCCAGTGCAGTTACTACAGAAGCTACTTGTCAAATAGATTATATTTGCTGATGCCCATAATGGTCATAATTTTTCCTCAGTCATTTCCTTTAACATATTGTTAAGGTAGATACATGCCAGTTTTTCCAATACAAATAAGGTACCTTGGAATATCCTGAGGGAGTCGTTGAATATTAAGAATAGTTTGGAAAATGAAGTCACCAGAAAGGTGCCTGCAACAGAGGTGTGTCGTATTAAAAGACATTGAATAAGCCAAGTACTTATTCCTTGGAGTTTAAAAAAAAGGTGATTTTATTGAAATGTACAAAATTCTCAGAGCTTCACAGCGTAAATGAGGGGAAAAACCGTTTCTGGCTGAGGAATTTAGAACCAGCGGAAGTAGTCTCAAATTAAAGGGTTGACCATTTAGAAATGAAATTTAGAAATCTTTAAAATTCTATATTCAGAGATCTGTGAAAGTGCTGTCATTGATTGCAATCAATATAGAAATCAACATATTTCCTGATATTAAAGGAATCAAGGGATATAGGGGTAGAAGTTAAGTGAAGATCTTTATGTAAGGAGGCTGAATGATTTCTCCTTACCTTTGTTATGTTCTTACAGAGAAATATCTTGGCTCTGCAAGGTAGAACCATAATAGAATTTTAAGCCTCGTTGTAAATTTTTAAAAAATAAAAATAATTAATGTTCTGTGATCAATGCTAAACTTAATATCATATAAGGTTTGTCTCTTAATATTGAGAATTAAGCCTCTGAGATCATTATGTCTATTCTGTTTGAAGGACGGCGCAGATTACCAATTGTGTCAGTACAGAAAACTCAGCCTGGCTCAAATTTGGCCACACATTTTTCACTTCTACAACAAATGGCATGAAAACCCTGAATATTCCTATGGCATGGTGCAGGATCCTTGGCGACGTTCAGGTCAAACTCGCCTCATACGTGGCTGCAGCAGACAATGTATTAATCCTTTATGGATTCCCCAGTGTTGTAAAAATCATTATGGCCCTCATTGCCAAGGTAATCCCAGACACAATATTCATCTTGATGTAGAACCTGGTCCTTTTTATTGTGTTATGGTGGGAAGGGTTGTGAGGTGTGGGTGCAGGTGTTATTACAATCGATTGTTTCTCTGTAACCTTTAATAAGCTGTTCTCTCAGTCAGCAACAGGCCAAAGAATTGACCCTTGATATGAAACATAGAAACATAGAAAGCCTACAGCACAGTGCAGGCCCTTCAGCCCACAATGCTGTGCCGAATATGTACTTACTTTAGAAATTACCTAGGGTTGCCCGTTGCCCTCTATTTTTCTAAGCTCCATGAATCTATCCAGGAGTCTCCTAAAAGACCCTATTGTATCCGTCTCCACCACCACCGCCGGTTGCCCATTCCACGCACTCGCCACTCTCTGTGTGGGGAAAAAAAAACTTACCCCTGACATCTCTTCTGTAACTCAAGCACCTTAAAACTGTGCCCTCTCATGTTAGCCATTTCGGCCCTGGAAAAAGCCTCTGACTGTCCACATGATCAATGCTTCTCGTCATCTTATACACCTCTATCAGGTCACCTCTCATCCTGAAATATAGGACAACCTTTCTTTTTTATGTAGTGCCTTGAGAAGCTGAGTTGTTTATCTTAGATGAAAGGAATATATAACCAAAGTGCTCAAAATTCTCCAGCATAATTGGAGAAAAAATCCAGAGGTATATGGACACTGATTTATAATTAGCAAAAGCATTATATTAGGCTGTGAGGAGATATGATCTAGGATGCAATAGATGAGAGGAATAAAAAAGCAGATTCATAAGGAATTTTCAAAAGTAGTATAATATATAATTTATTTAGAGATACTGCATGGTAACAGGCCCGTATTACACCCATGTGACCAATTAGCTTATTACCTCATACATATTTGGAATATGGGAGAAAACCAGAGCTCCTGGAGGTAACCCATGCGGTCAAGGTAGAATGTACAAACTCCTTCCAGATATCGTTATACTAACCAGTATACTGCAGTGGCACAGTGCTTAGCTCAGTTGGTTTATGACGTCAGTGACCCAAGTTCAATTTCCGCCACTGCCTGTAAGGAGTTTGAATGTTCTTCCCATGACCGCGCAAGTTTCCTCTATGTGCTCCATTTTTCCTCCAACGTTCCAAAGAGATACGAATTAGTAGGCTAATTATTGCAATTAGACAGCATGGACTTGTCAGGTTAGAAGTGCCTATTACTGTGTTGTATCTTTAAATAATAACTAAACAAAGAGAACACTTGGGAGGTATTTGGCAAAGTAAAGAGCAGAGTGTGTAATTAAGTCATTCTTTCAATAAGTTGGGACTGACAAGATGGACCAAATGACTTCTTCCTTTGCTGTATCATGGTATAGCTCTGATTCAAGACCATTTCCTATTCAGGGAAGTAATGGCTTTGGATTGGAACATGGAAGATAGGTACCCATAGATTGACTTTATTTTTCAGGTTGTGTTCTTGTTTTGATGGGTAAAGTTATTTCTAGTTTTGAAAAAGGAAGATTTTGCAAGTTGATACCTGACAAATACCATTTACTTTTTTGTTCAGTTGATAGAAAAGGTAACTGTGAACTGTTGACTGGTTAGTTCCATCAGTATTTGGAAAATGATTTGGGGATTTCTTTTGAAATTTAATTTTAGACTGTAGTTCTAGATTACATGGCACTGCCTGTATGGAAAGACAACAGCGCTGACTTCTATGGTTATACAGATGAATTTAGACCAAAAAAAAGTGAGAATTGGGTTGGAAGAATAGTGAAGCATAAATTACTTAGATGGTATGACATGTGCATAAGAAATCCAGAAAATTAATTTGCAGGTGCCATAAATAGGAAAGTCTAGGGAATAACAAATGGAATGGAGTATCACTATCTTGCTACAACTACAGGGTTTTGGTGAAGCACAGTTGGAATAATGTCTATAGTTTTGGGCTTCTTATTTGAGGAAGGATATGCTTGGCTTAGAGTGGTGCAAAGAAGATTCACTACATTATTCCTGGCATGAGGGTATTGTTTTGTGAAGCACAATGGAGATTATAAGCATAAAATAATTGCACTGAAATTCATTTGATTCTGATGCTATGAAAAGTATTTCTTTGGTGAGGGAGTCTAGAACTCTGGGGCAATTCCTGAGAGTAAGGCTTAGAATAAAGGGTTGGCTTTTGTAGACTGAGATGAAAAGGAATTTTACTGCTCAGATTGTTGTGATTCTTTGTACATCTCTATCTTGGTGGACTGTGTATGTTTATAATTGACTCCAGTGAAGGGGAAAGCAGATAAAAGTTTCGCTTGCAGAGGAATCTAGTTATTTGCAGAATTAGAAAAGAAAGTGGAGTTGAGCCCAGTTGCCAGATCAACCATAATCATATTGATTGATGGATCACATTGGACAGTTGTATCTGTGACTCCTGCCTGATGTAGCTTTGACTAAGTTGTCCTCAACACATTTGTTAATTCTCAAACTGTCCACCAGAAGTGTGCGCGAACATGAGTCGATACACAAACACAAGTTTCAAGGAGCTGCCAGTACACTCTTCAGAAATTGCAACATGCCATTTGAGAAGGCATCCAAGTCTTCCATTAATTCTTTTATGGTTATTATTCTATTATGGGTTTATTGTGTATGCCCACAAGAAAATGAATCTCTGGGTTGCATATGGTGACATAAGACCAAAGGTACAGGAGCAGAATTAGACCATTTGGCCGAGTCTGCTCTGCCATTTCATCATGATTGATCCATTTTTTTCTCTCAGCCCCAATCTCCTGCCTTCTCCCCATATCCCTTCATGCCCTGACCAGTCAAGAATCTCTCAACCCCACCTGTAATTTCCTCTGTGATCAATAAAGTATCTGTCTAAATGTACAGAAAGATGTCTTCCACAGCTGCCTGTGGCAAAGAATTCCACAGGTTCACCGCTCTTTGGCTAAAGAAATTCCTCCTCATCTCCCCTCTATTCTGAAGCTGTGTCCTCTGGTCTTAGACTCTCCCACAATAGGAAACATCCTCTCCACATCCACTCTATCATCGTCCCTGCTTGTGTCCCCTTCCAATAAACTTTGGCCAGCTCCTCTGTCATGTCTCTGTAATTTCTTTTACTCCACTGTAATACTGATTCATAGAAACAAAGAAAACTTACAGCACAATACAGGCCCTTCGGCCCACAAAGTTGTGCCAAACATGTCTCTACCTCAGAAATTACTAGTCTTACCCATAGCCCTCTATTTTTCTAAGCTCCATGTACCTATCCAAAAGTCTCTTAAAAGACCCTATCGTATCCACCACCACCACCATTGCCAGCAGCCCATTCCACACACTCACCATTCTCTTGAGTAAAAAACTTACCTCTGACGTCTCCTCTGTACCTACTTCCCAGCTCCTTCAACCTGTGTCCTCTTGTGGCAACCACTTCAGCCCTGGGAAACAGCCTCTGACTATCCACACAATCAATACATGTCATCATCTTATACACCTCTATCAGGTCACCTCTCATCCTCTGTCACTCCAAGGAGAAAAGGCCGAGTTCACTCAACCTATTCTCATAAGGCGTGCTCCCCAATCCAGGCAACATCCTTGTAAATCTCCTCTGCACCCTTTCTATGGTTTCCACATCCTTCCTGTAGTGAGGAGACTAGAACTGAGCACAGTATTCCAAGTGGAGTCTGACCAGAGTCCCATATAGCTGCAACATTACCTCTCAACTCCTAAATTCAATTCCACGATTGATGAAGGGCAATACGCCATACAATTTCTTAACCACAGAGTCAACCTGCACAGCTGCTTTGAGCATCCTATGGACTCGGACCCCAAGATCTTTCTGATCCTCCACACTGCCAAGAGTCTTACCATTAATACTATATTCTGCCATCATATTTGACCTACCAAAATGAACCTCTTCACACTTATCTGGGTTGAACTCCATCTGCCACTTCTCAGCCCAGTTTTGCATCCTATCAATGTCCCGCTGTAACCTCTGACAGCCCTCCACACTATCCACAACACCCCCGACCTTTGTGTCATCAGCAAATTTACTCACCCATCCCTCCACTTCCTCATCCAGGTCATTTATAAAAATCACAAAGAGAAGGGGTCCCAGAGCAGATCCCTGAGGCACTCCACTGGTCACCGACCTCCATGCAGAATATGACCCATTTACAACCACTCTTTGCTTTCTGTGGGCAAGCTAGTTCTGGATCCACAAAGCAATGTCCCCTTGGATCCCATGCCTCCTTACTTTCTCAATAAGCCTTGCATGGGGTACCTTATCAAATGCCTTGCTGAAATCCATATACATTATATCTACTGCTCTTCCTTCATTTGACTTTTTTCATTTGATTCATTTGACTTTAGCTTCTCCCTCTCAAATTGCAGGGTGAATTCTATCATATTATGATCAATATTTCTTTAACACCCAATCCAGAATAGCTGATGCCCTAGTCGGCTCAACCACAAGCTGCTCTAAAAAGCCATCTTGTAGTCATTCTACAAATCCTCTCTTGAGATCCCAAATCAGCATCAGCTTGATTTTCCCAATCTACCTGCATGTTAAAATCCCCATGATTATCGTAACATGGCCCTTTTGCATTTTCTATCTCCCATTGTAATTTGTAGCCCACATCCTGGCTACTGTTCAGAGGCCTGAATATAACTCCCATCAGGATATTTGTACCCTTGCAGTTCCTTAACTCTGCTCACAAGGTTTCTACATCTTCTGATCCTATGTCACTTTCTAAGGATTTGATTGCATTTTTTATCAACAGGGCCATGTCATTCCCCCCCCCCCACCCTCCTACCTGCCCTTTCAACACAATGTGTATCCATTGACGTTAAGCTCCCAACCTTAATCTTTTTTCAGCTATGACTCAGTGACACCCATACCTGCCACTTTCCAACTTCGCTGCAGGATCATCAACCTTATTTTGTGCATTCAAATATAACACCTTCAGTCATGTATTCATCACCCTTTTCAATTTTGTCCCCATTGCACTGAAACTCAAACCACTGGCTGCAATTTTGCCCTATCATCTGCCTGTCCTTCCTGACAGTATCGCTACACACTGCATCTGCTTGTTTACCAACTGCCCTATCCTCAGTTTCCAGTCCTCCAGCCAAATTAGATTAAAGGCTGCCCAGCTTCTCGAGCAAATGTGCCCGCAAGGATATTGGTCCCCCTCCGGTTAGAGGATATAAACACATGGATAGAGCCACCCGGATGGTATGTTGCTTCGCAGGTGCCAGGGTCAGGGATATCTCGGACCGGGTCCAAGGCATCTGGATCACTGGGCGCTCTGCTGGGGAAGGGATGACCTGTATAAAAGGGTGCAAGTCATCACTTCCCCAGCAGTGATCCATCAATCTGAACCCCTGCCCCCTGCGCCAGTTCCTCAGCCATGCATTCATCTGCCAAATCATCCGAGTATGTGGTACAGGCAGCAATCCAGAGGTCCTGCTTTTCAGCTTTCTACCTAGCTCCCTACCTCTACCTCTCTTCAGGACCTCCTCCCTTTTCCTGCCCGTGTTATTGATGACAATATGCACCAAGACTTCTGGCTGTTCACCCTCTCTCTTGGAAATGCCATGGACCCGATCCACGATATCCCTGACCCTGTCACCTGTGAGGCCGCATACCATCCAGGTGGCATGATCTACGTCTTTAATTACATTTTTACTCAGATCCCTTCCTATACACACATTCCAATTGCTTCTCCCTTTGTTGCTATTAATATTAACTGTTGGCAAGCTGGTTGCAGGTTTAAGTCAAACTTTCCCATATGTGCTCCTTCAAGTGCACTTTGTGTGTCACCTAATCATTTGAGTGAGTTAATAACCATAGAATCATAATTTCTTCAAAAAGAGGCTTTTGCCAGTTATCATTACCACACCACTTTATGGCCCAGCCCCGTAAATGCTGTTTTACTCCAGAAGAATAACTCTTGGATTTCATGATTTTAGAATGTCCTGGAGGACAAGATAACCCTTGTAGTTTTCATGGAAGATGCAATGATGGAAGAAGTGGAAATGGAACATGCCAGTGCTCCATAGGATTCAGAGGAACAGCCTGTGAACTGTGTGAGCCAGGAAGATATGGATCAGATTGCAAAAGTATGTTTTGCAACCAGTTTAATGCCCTGTAAAATGCTATAAGATAGTGATAGCTTTTGTTATATACTTAACAACTGTTGTAAACTGCATTTGAAGTTTCAGAATTATTTGTACAAACAAGGTAATTTTCTTTGTCACCACTATTTCAATCATATGGAATTAAGGTTTGTTGTTCTCCTGAATAGACTACTAATACATTGATTAATGTAGCTCTTTTGTGATGTAGTTCTTTTGCCTCCCAGTGGCATCTTAGCTTCTATGCAAGTTGCCTTGTGATAATACTGTCAACCCTTTGGGCAGCAAATAGTATTAGCTTACTATCTTGAATGTTTATGTGGCTGATTATTGATGTTACAGTGTAGAAATTTGGTTATTCTTCATTTCAGCCCAATTATCATAACTTAAAGATGATTTTTTTTTAATCATGCAGAATGTAACTGCACAGAAAATGGAAAATGTGATGAAGGGATTTCTGGTGAGGGAGCCTGTTTCTGTAAAGAAGGCTGGACTGGAAAATATTGTGAATCTCAATCTGGCAAGTAATTTTGGAAATAGTTCTTGCTTCACGGCATATTGTCAGTTTGACTAAAACTTTTATTTGATTGTCATATATATTGCAAAAATACAATTAAGTTAATAACTAGCAAAATATCATAGTTAAAGCATTTGAGAAATAAAATAAAAATACAATTGCTTAAGAGAAATCTACTGATAAAGAAAATAAGATTGCAGAATTATGGAACTGTTTGGAGTGAATTATACTGAATTAATTGAAAGCTTATTTTACTTGGTAGGTTTACCAAATAAGGAGTGTGATTTTCACTGTTCACTAATGGAAGCAGAAAAGCCAACATTATTTCCAAAGCATAATAGTTAATTGGTAGATAGAATGTTGGCATCTAAATATTAATGGACAAAAATGTTTAAAGTTTGAAATTAAACCTGAAAATGCCATCAAGACACAGCAAAAAGAGAAAAATAAGTGCCTTGGTGTGACTCTTGTATGCAAAACATTGCATTCTATTTCTGCTAGATGATGATCAAGATTCCATGTACCAGGGCATGAGCTTAGAGAAAAACATGCAATACCAAAACATGCTGATAGAAAAATAGAGGGATATGTAGGAAGGAAGAGTTATATTGACTTTAGAGTGAATTAAATGGGTAGCATAACACCTTGGGTCGGAGGGTCTTTTCTGTCTTGGTATGTTCCACGTTCTATTTAACATCTGATAAATTTGTATTCCATAGATTCTTAGAACTGACAGATTACTGTGTTGAATCTGTGACTGGGGCTTTGATATTCAGGCCTGTGGAGGGGCTTTGGAGAGTCAAAGATTGAGTTGAGTACTCAATATCTGACCTTTTCTCGAGAAGAGAGCATGGCCTGGATGATGGAGGCTGCTTCCTTGTGGCAGCGTTCCTTGTCGATGGTCAGGAGGACTTCTCCTCTGATGAACTGGGTGGTATCTATCACTTTTTGTAGGCTTTTCCTTTCTTGGGCACCAGTGTTTCCATACCAGTAAGTACCATTCCAGTGGAAATGGAGTGCATTGTTATTTGACACACAAATGGAACTGAATACTCAATCAATGCCCTTCAGCTGGAAGGGAAAGTTCACTGAAATTGGTGAAAATAGCTCTGGTTATATTACTGCCACTAGGAATTTCTGTGGTGATGTCCTGGCACTGAAATGATTGGCCTCTTGCATCCATAAGTATCTTTGTGCTAGATAAGACTCCAATGTGGAAACCAATATAGAATTTCCCTCTGATTCTAGTTAACTCTGTCAAAGCTGCTTTATATCAGTCTTGATCAAATGCTGCCTTAGTTCCATTTCATCTCTGGGATTCAGATCTTTTATCTATGTATGAACCAAGGCATAAGATACATAAAAAGAATTTGCAAGATCTACTGTAGGTATATTTTTTAAGTTTCACTGATGTATGTGTGCGTGGACAAGACTGATGGCATCCGTTAGTCTCGTGAGACCATGGATCTGTGCCTGGAAAGTCTTGCTTCAGCCTCTCCAGGGTGCAGGCCTGGCCAGGGTTCTATGGGAGACCAGCAGTTGCCCATGCAGCGAATCTCCCCTCTCCACACTGCCGATATTGTCCAAAGGAAAGGCAAGGGCCGAGACAGCTTGGCATCAGTGACATCGCAGGAGTTGCCAGAACGAGGTTGAAGGCAACGTCAGACTGCATTAGGGACTCCAGCTCCGGATTTGTCCTCAGGGTTTACTCCCGAAGCCTCTCCCATGAGGTTTGAAATCAGAGTTCTCCCTCTCGGACAAGACTGGAGAACCTGGTATTAACAGAATGCTACTTCACATGAAAGAGGATACATCATATGCATATGGGACTCTGACAACAACAAGGTCATTGCCCACATTCACGGAAAAGCAACTGATCACCCATCAAACAGAGGATTGCTGTCACATCTTGAATTGGAAGACAGGTAATTATGATGCACCACAGCAACGTTACCGCAGAGCCGAGCCGATCAGGAAATAAGAGTTCAAGCACCACCTCTGCCACTCTCAGATGGTGTCACCTTGTACATGGGAAATTCAAATTTGATCCTCACCACAGGGTATATCAATGCTGGATGCTGTAGTCAGAGAGAAGGTCATAGCTAAACCGATGACTGTCAATCTATGAACTTGGGTCCCCAGACTTGTGATAAAATTCCATCAGACAGCATGCTAGAAGCAGCCAATGAAGCACTACTCACAACTGCAACCTTCCACATGACTGCAGACGATGACCGGAAGCCAAGATGGAAACCACAAGGGCGGAGGTCAGCAGACTAACTGAGCTGCATGAAGATGGAAACACCAAAGACTCGTCTTTGCTACAAAGGAAGCACAGAGGTACATCCAGAGCCGAAGCAATGGCTTACAGCTCTGGCTACCAGAGTACAGAGATGCACTAAGGACACAGAGGCCGAGCGAATAAATTCACTCTCCTCCAAAGTAAACCAGGAAGAGTATTTGCACAGTTCCAGAGCAACGACCTGAACCAACCAAGACAGCAACTGAGGGGCATATGGGAGAAAGAAGCATCACATAACACCAGTGCCCAATGGCTGAAAGACCCACAAGCAAGCCTCTGCGACCTCCCAGAGGAAGAACCCATCACCATTTCAGCAGCGGGTGTCCAGCAACGGGTAGCAAGTATGAAGAACGGTGCCTGGCATGAGCCATGCCTATTGGCTGAAGAAACTAACAGCATTACATACATGGCTGGCAGCTGAAATGAACCCACTGCTTGAAGCAGGCTCCCACCCTGACTTGCTAGCTCAAGGAAAGATACAGTGTTTTTGATGAAGGAACCTCACAAAGGAGCAAAACCATCAAGCTACTGGCCTATAACCTGCCTGTTACAACATGGAAGCTCCCATCAGGTATTATAGCCACCAAGCTGAAGGAACGTGTGAAAATTCCTGAGCCCTGCTCAGAGGGGGATTGGTAACAGAACCAGAGGCTCCAAGCACCAACTACAGGCAGACAAAGCAGACGTGTGAGAGTTCAAGACCAGACTAAGCACAGCCTGGATCGACTGCCAGAAACCCCAGACATGGATCCTGGAAAGCCTGCCTTTATACAAGGACAACAAGACGCTAAGGGCCTTGATCAAGAACAATGGACCATGCTAGAGCTGAACTCAAAGCTAATCGCACAAGTGAGCATCAGATGTGGAATATACCAGGGTGATGCCCTATCCCCAATGCTTTTCTGCATCGGCTTGAACCCCCTCAGCCAGATCATCTCAGAGAGTGGGGATGGTTACAGGATCAAGAGTGGAGAGACCACCAGCCACCTCCTGTACATGGATGACATCAACACATTTACCCTACCAGTCATCAGATACACAGCAGCTGTACACAGTGTGCTGGCCAAGGAACAAACTGGAAGCTGCTGACATCAAGATCTGGAAACTACTAGCAATGCATGGAGGATTCTACCCAAAGTTCAATGTTGAGTGACTGTACTCCCTCCAGAATAAAGGAGGACAGGGACTTGCAAGTGTGAAGGCCACAGTCCTGGAAGAAAATGAAACATCCATGAGTATGTCAGGAAGATGGCCCTTAAGGATGACCTGCAAGGAGAATACCTCAGACAGCAGGCAAGGGACATGGAAATGGAAGTGGGTGAAGCAGAGCCAAAGGACCAGAGGCCACGGCAGAACAAGCCACTGCACGGGATGATTCATTGTCGGGTATCATTAGAAAGTCCTACCGATGGCTGGAAATGGCAGGACTGAGGGACAGCAAAAGGCATTGCTCATGACTGCACAAAAAACTGCTTAGCACAAGAGCCTTAGAAGCAGGGGTCTTCTTCGGTTGTCCATCGGAATCCAATGATGACATCCACTCCTTTAACAGTGAGATCTTTGGTGACTATGCAGTCCTATCCTGGACCCACAAGCTCTATTCTAGGTGGGACATGTATATGTGATAGTGGTGGTAGTGATGGCAACCATGGCTGCATTTCTCCTGGCTCTCTTCTGCTGTCTTCTGGTTGTTCTTTCCATCTCCAGAATACGAACCCCGTCCCTACACAGCTGTCACCAGATGTTACGGTCAGCAGCAACATCCTCCAGGTCCTTGGGTCTGATCTTGCACTTCCTTAAAGCATTAGTCATCTGATCCTTATTGCGCTTCTACAGCCCTCCAGCTGAGTGTTGACCGTGATGTAGCTGGCCATCTAACACTCTGGGGGGTAGCTGACATGGGGGTATCCTTATCACGTGCTCCAGCCACTGCAACTGACACTGGGTGATCATGGCCTCAGTACTTCTGCAGTTGGTCTCTACAAGTATTTCAGTGTGAGGCACCCGCTCACACCAGGTAATTCCCAGGATGCGCTGGAGGCAGCTTATGTGGAAGCACTCCAAGGACTTGATGTGACGGCTGTAGGTTACCCAAGCTTCACAACCATAAAGGAGGGTGGTATACAGCGACCTTTGTGGAGGGACGAAGGCTCCTGTTCTGAAAGACTCTACGCTGAAGTCTCCCAAAAGCAGCTGATGCCAGTTTAATGCAGCTCTGGGTGTCGTCAGTGCAGCTATCCTCACAGAGAATGCTCCCTAGATATCTGAAAGATGGCACTACTGACAGCTTTTCATCACCAACAGTGAAGGCAGGTAGGGTGGGTGGGACAATGGTACTCCACTGGCAAATCACTTCTGTCTTGGTGGTATTGACGGTCAGCCCCACCCTGCTGTACGGTCTCACCACCACAGCAAGGACAGTCTGAAGATCCTCCGGAGTGTGGGCCACAAGAGCCCAGTCGTCTGCAAACTGCAGCTCCGGGACCCGCTCTCTGCGGAGTTTGGTGGTTGCGTGGAGCCTCCTGATGTCAAAGAGGTTGCCATCTAACCTGACGTCCACTGCCACACCGCTGCTGTCCTCAGTCTCGTTGTGGAGAAGCTTGGTAACACACAGGAGGAAGATGTTAAAGAGCACTGTCAGACAATACCCAAGGTGCAGGCTCCAAGGAATCCCCTGAACCATCCAGCACACAGTAGCAGGGTGCAAGATGCAGGCAGGGACAGCATACACTGAACGGCACAACCAAATTTCAGGAATTGTGTACAGGAACATCTGCCCTGAGCATGGATTGGGCACTCCCCAGACCAGGTGGGAAACACCCGAGAAGGTAGTGGAATATGACAGACAGAAAGTGCTGCGGGACTTCCAAATACAGATTGATAAGAAGATATTAGCCAACCAACCAGACATAGTAACACCGGATAAGGAACAAAAGAAAGCAATAGTAATAGATGTGGCAATTCTAAATGACAGTAGCATCAGGAAGAAAGAATACGAGAAGCTGGAGAAATACCAGTGCTTGAAAGAGCAGATAGAAAGGTCAGAGTAAGGAGCACTTGGGGCTGTGACATTTGGACTGGGAGAGTGGCTCCAACAAACCCCAGGAACAACATCTGAGATCTCAGTCCAGAACAGCAGTGCACTACTAGAAACAGCAAGGATACTGTGCCAGATCCTCAAGCTCCAGGCTTCTGGTAGAGGACCCGAGATTGAGGGAAACATACACAGCACCCATAAGGGGTGAAAGGAAAAAACAAGTGTAAGTGTGTGTGTGTGTGTGTGTGTGTGTGTGTGTGTGTGTGTGTGTGTGTGTGTGTGTAAAAATATGTAGAGATGTGTATCTCTCTGTGTGTATGTGAAGCGTACATGTACTGTACATGAGCACAGAAAGCATCAGCTTCAGTAGAGATTATTTCCATTGATTGGGAGATTATAAACTGCTATTTACTGATGGATTGAAGAATATTCCATATTCTAGATATCATAAATGCTGCAAACCTAGAACATTAATGTGATTCTTTCCTGATTATTTAACTCTAGATGCAGTCCCATCATGTCTCCCAACGTGTGATAGGAATGCTGTTTGCAGAAGAGACAACAATTGTGAGTGTAATCCGTACTATGAAGGCGATGGAAGAAAATGCACAGGTAGATTCAAATTCAAATCATTAACTAACCATTCATGACATAACCATTAAGCATTACAAAAATAACGTCAAATTTATAGTTTGCTAGAATTTTTTAGTTGTGTTTTGTTGAGATTCCTGGGCCCTGTGATGCAGTGAATAAATGCTAGAATTCTACTGCACTTCATTAGATTAAAATGTATATATCTTAATTAAAATGGATTCAGTTGATGTTTGAATGTATGAAGGTTTCACAGAGAGCCCAGATTTGATTCAGGATGTTACCTGTTAGTACATATATTTAAAAGAAAAATTTTAATGGATCTGTGAAAGTTATAAGTCATGCCATAAGATTAATCTTTATAATTAAATTTATGCTCTTTGTAAAGCTTAGGCACTGAGTTGATTTTGTGATGTTGTAATGTTGTAGTGGTTGACCGTTGCAAGGACAATAATGGAGGCTGCCATCACCATGCTGTCTGTACTCAAGAAGAAACTAACATCACTTGTACTTGTCAGCCAGACTACGAGGGAGATGGCACCGTCTGCACCCCCAAGGACAAGTGTCTCGATGGCAGAAATGGGGGGTGCCATGAACATGCAATATGTTTCTTCGTTGGTCCAGTAGGTGCAAACAAGTGTGATAGATTGTCTCCTTAACCATGGAAGAAAATAACAAATTTCTTAGAAGTTCAGTGGTGTAACTTTTTTAAACTGATACAGTCAAATTGCAAACAAATTATCAGCCATGTTTTTATTAGTACACCATCTGATTAGTACTGCTTACTTCTACATCTGTCCCAAACTGAAACTCTTGGGTTAAATTTAATTTACTAACATAGAAAAAGTATTAGTGTTGCTTACAGTGTCCTCATGCTTTACTGAGTGACCACGATGCATTCTTAGGAAGAAGAGCACTGAAATCAATGCTCAAAGGGTTATTATAGCATTATGTAGAGAGACTTGTGTTATTGACAGCAAAGTTCTGCTAGAACGTGGTGCAAATTCCTATTTCCAACTGCTGTGCCCAGAACAAATCCATGCCCTTAGCTGGGGAGTTGTACAGGAATGGACCATCTACAATTTAGTGGGGAGAGGCTGTATCTCACCTGGGATGTTGGGTGGTGGTTACTGAGGTTCTCTCATTTACTATAATGCATATATTTTGTGATTTTGTTTTAATTTTCTGAAGTTATTCATTTATTGCTGTATTTAATGTCTACCAAATTAGCAGCTTTTTAAATTTAGAACATAAGAATTTGATCTACATATACAGTACTGTGCAAAAGTATATAGTCCCCAAGACGTTCTCATAGAACAGTAAGCTGATTTTTATATGGTTTCCTGCAGTGGTTAATTTTAATTTGATTCGAAGCACATGATGGAAGGATAAAGGTCTCCATCCCCTCTTTATGTCCCTTTGAAACAGCAGCATCTGTCAGTCTTAAGGTTTTGTTAACATTTGGTAGATACAGTCCTGTGCGAAAGTCTGAGTCACCCTAGTTATCTACGGTCAGTATTTTCCACCCCCTCCCTGGATGTTTTCATGTCTTATTATTTTACAACATTGAATCATAGTGGATTTAATTTGGTTTTTTTTGGACAATGATCCATTGTGATTGTATGGTGTAAAGTAATAAAACATGAAAACATCTGGGGGGGGGGTGATGCTTTTTATGTGTAAAAGACTTTTGCACAGTACTGTAGTTTGAGCTCTTAAGGTAATGCTTTTTTTTTCTTAATTTGAGCACCTACACACAATGTTGACAATTTTTTAAAAATTTCTGAATGCTTCCATATTTAATGTTTATGAAATCAGTTGGTTCATGACTTTTTTTCCAAAAACTACTTCTGTTACAGAACAAACGAAGATGTGAATGTAAAGAAGGATTCCAAGGAGATGGCATTCAGTGTCTGTTAGATGTGAAGCATCCCGTAGATCATTGCATCGAGATGGATAGTCTTTGCCATCATAATGCATTCTGTAAAAATCTTCACTTCCAAGGTGAGAATTTTGGTGCTTCATAACACATCATTTATTTTTCAGTTTTCTTTGATGAAGAAGTTACTTGTAATTAGAATTGGTTTATTATGGTTGTTGCAATTGGTTGTTGCAACTCTACAAATCTCTGGTGAGACTGCACTTAGAGTATTGTGTTCAATTCTGGTCACCTCATTATAGGAAGGATGTGGAAGCTATGGAGAGGGTGCAGAGGAGATTTACCAGGATGTTGCCTGGTTTGGAGAACAAGTCATATGAAGCAAGGTTAGCAGAGCTGGGACTTTTCTCTTTGGATCGTAGAAGAATGAGAGGGGACTTGATAGAGGTCTACAAGATTATGAGAGGCATAGATAGGGTGGATAGTCAGTACCTGTTTCCCAGGGCACCAATAGCAAACACCAGAGGGCATATGTACAAAATTAAGGGAGGGAAGTTTAGGGGAGACATCAGGGGTAAGTTTTTTACACAGAAGGTTGTGAGTGCCTGGAATGACTTGCCAGTGATGGTGGTGGAGGCTAAAACATTAGGGGTATTTAAGAGCCTCTTGGACAGGCACATGGATGAAAGAAAAATGGAGGGTTATGGGGTAGTGTGGGTTTAGTACTTTTTTTTAAGGATTATATGGGTCGACACAACATGGAGGGCCTGTACGATTCTATTACTGTTAAGTTGAAAAGGTATTGAGGTAAAATTGTTCATTCAGATCAGTGCATCGAAGTAGTGCAGGGTAAAATAATATAAAGTACAGAAAATTGTGCAATAGTTACAGAGAAATTGTAGGTAGCCAATAAGGTGCAAGGTCATAACAAGGTAGGTTATGAGGTCAAGAGTCCATTTTATTGCATGAAGGAACCATTCAATAGCCTTATAACAACTGGGTAAACCTGAGGGGTGCATGTCTGGTGGCTTTGGATCTTCTGTTTGATGGGAAGAGTGTGGGTGGAGTTTTTGATTATGCTGGTTGCTTTACTGAAGCAGCAAGAAGTATAGAGGGAGTCGATGGAAGGGAAGCTGTTTCTATATGTGCTGAGTTGTGTTGAAAACTCTCTGTGGTTTCCTGAGTTCACAGGCAGAACAAGCTGTGCTACATCCAAACAGGCTGCCTTTTATAGAGCATTGATAAGATTGGCAAGGATCAAGGGAGTCGTGCCAAATTCTTTTAACCTCCTGAAGAAGTAGAGGCATTGAGGAGCTTTTTTGTCATGGCATTTCTTTATAGACTTCAGTAAGGCCTTTGTCAAGGTTCCACACAGAAGGTTAGTTTGGAAGGTTCAATCGTTAGGTATTAATATTGAAGTAGTAAAATGAATTCAACAGTGGCTGGATGGGAGATGCCAGAGAGTAGTGGTGGATAACTGTTTGTCAGGTTGGAGGCCGGTGACTAGTGGTGTGCCTCAGGGATCTGTACTGGGTCCAATGTTGTTTGTCATTGATGATCCAGATGATGGGGTGGTAAATTGGATTAGTTAGTAGGCAGATGATACTAAGATAGGTAGCGTTGTGGATGATGAAGTAGGTTTTCAAAGCTTGCGGAGAGATTTAGGAGAAGAGTGGGCTGAATGATGGCAGATGGAGTTTAATGCTGATAAGTGTAAGGTGCTACATTTTGGTAGGAATAATCCAAATAGGACATACATGGTAAATGGTAGGGCATTGAAGAATGCAGTAGAACAGAGTGATCTAGGAATAATCGTGCATAGTTCCCTGAAGGTGGAATCTCATGTGGATAGGGTGGTGAAGAAAGCTTTTGGTATTTTGGCCTTTATAAATCAAAACATTGAGTATAGGAGTTGGGATGTAATGTTAAAATTGTACAAGGCATTGGTAAGGCTGAATTTGGAGTATTGTGTACAGTTCTGGTCACTGAATTATAGGAAAGATGTCAACAAAATAGAGAGAGTACAGAGAAGATTTACTAGAATGTTACCTGGGTTTCAGCACCTAAGTTACAGGGAAAGATTGAACAAGTTAGCTCTTTATTCTTTGGAGTGTAGAAGGTTGAGGGGGGGACTTGATAGAGGTATTTAAAATTATGAGGGGGATAGATAGAGTGGACGTGGATAGGCTTTTTCCATTGAGAGTAGGGGAGGTTCAAACAAGAGGACATGAGTTGAGAGTTGGGGGCAAAAGTTTAAGGGTAACACGAGGGGAAATTTCTTTACTCAGAGAGTGGTAGCTGTGGAACGAGCTTCCAGTAGAAGTGGTAGAGGCAGGTTTGGTATTGTCATTTAAAGTAAGATTGGATAGGTATATGGACAGGAATAGAATGGAGGGTTATGGGCTGAGTACGGGTCAGTGGGACTAGGTGAGAGTAAGCATTTGGTATGGACTAGAAGGGCCGAGATGGCTTGTTTCCGTGCCATTATTGTTATATGGTTATATGGCATCTATATGAACAGACTATGGCAGAGTTTTGGTGACACTCCAAACCTTGGATCTTGAAGCTATCTACATTCCCAAGCTCAGCACCATTGATGTAGAATGGAGCATGTGCACTGTCCCCCACTCCTGAAGTCAATGATTGGCTCTTTAGTTTTGCTGATCTTGAGGAAAAGGTAGTGTTGACACCAAACTCTCTATCTCCTTCCTGTACTCATTTGATATACGGCCATTTACGTGATATCATCTGTATACTCAGATATGGAGTTGGACCACCAGCTCATGAGAGTCCAAAGCGTAGAGCAGGGGGCTGAGGATGCAGCCTTGTGAAACATTAGTTCTGAGAATAATCACAGTGGAAGTGATAGTGCTTATCCTTATCAAATATGGTCTATTAGTCCGGAAGTTGAGGATCCAGTTACAGAGTGAGGTGATGACTACCACGTCTCTGAGTTCTCTGGATTTTCCACCAACCACCAGAAAATCATTTTACTGGTGAGATTTTGCTTTAATGATCCTAATTGTGGTTCAACAGCAGCTTGCAAAATGAATAATTTATTTATTCATTCAGTGGTTGTGACATCAATTTCTAAAACTTTCACCTCTTATCATCTGGAAGTAAAAGGGCATCAGGAACGTAGACATGTTACTGTCTCCAGTCACATTCAATCCTGTCCTGGACATGTAGAGCCATTCCTTTGTCAGTGATGGGTCAGAATCCACTCTTCTAGTACTGAAAGTAACTTCACTCCAGAGATGGAAGGGGTGGAAGAAGATTGATCCACATTACATTCTGATGAACAATTAGTGTTGATCAATAAACATTGGTCAAACCAGCAACTGTGAATGCATAAAAAATATACTGTGCATCACTAAATGACCTTGAAAAAGTGGGAAGTTGCCTTTTGAAATACTTCAGTCCATGAAGACACTCCCATTGTCCTGTAATAGATTTGGGTGGAAGTGATGATAAAGATAGGAAATCTCCACAACAGGGTGGCATAGTGGTTAGCTCATCGCTTTACAGCACAAGCTGTAAAATTGGTACAGGTTCAATTCCCACCACTGTCTGTGTGGAGTTTATACGTTTTCCATGTGACTGTGTGGGTACCTCCAGTATCCTCCCCCACCCACATTCCAAAGATGTTTGGATTTGTGTTAGTAAGTTGCGGACATGCTACATCAGTGCTGGAAGCATGGCAAGAAACTCCCGGCACATCCACAGGCTGTTGGCTGTGAATTCATACAGCCCATTTCACCATATGTTTTGATGTACAAATAAAGCTAATCTTTAACTTCGAAGAGAACATTCTGTTAATCATGTCCATTGTATCTAGTCCCCTCATGCTCATGAGGGCACATACCGCAAATGTATTTGTTGAGGAAGCATTCCTCAAGTTGCTAGAACGTATCTTGTGGTAGATACATTCAATATCGGCTGTGCTTCAGTAGCAGACACACAAAGTTGTTGGATGGATGTCAGTGAAGAAATGTTCGAACCTTGTGAGAGCTGCACTTATCCAAATTAGGGGTACCCAACTTGGTACAGATTGGCAATAATACGCTGGTCCTGCAGTCTGAAGCATGCAGGTACAGACCCCTATACTTTAAAACATAGACTAGTGTGTCAAGCAGTATTAAATCAAGGCAATAGTATTGTCCGGAAGACATTTTGCCACTCATCTGAGACGCTCCTTCAGTTCTGATCTATGGTGGGTAGTTTTCCAGTTTATAACTCTGTGAGTTGTTTAAATGCATGGCAATCACATGAGGGGCATTAGGAGTCATAGAGGTAATGAGAGGGTCATGAGTCTTAACTTTGCATGAATGGCGGTGTGAACTGTTGTGCTGAAGAAGCCTGTGGGATGAGTGTTGAAATGTCTTCTAGGCAACACAGCAAGTCCAATTGCCTTGATTCACTACTGTTTGAGATACAATGATCTGGGTGACTGAGAACTTTCACAGACTTACACTAGTGTGGGCTGCAAACTGCTCAACGAGTCACCATATCAGTGTGGAGTGACCACTGCCTGTGAGAGAGAGAGTGTAGACAGACTGCGGTTGCTTTGCACAGTTGTATGGGTTCAAGCTGCTCCAGATCAGTGTGGTGTGGGAAGCCTGGGCCAGTAGCAGCGATGAGCAATGGTTGCTGGATCCTGCAGACTCTTTCACTGGCTGGATGGGAAGGAAGCTGCTTGCTGCACAGCTCTCCCACCTAGAGGTGGCGCTGTGGTAAAAGGCTCAATGACTAGCATACATCCATATGAATGAAACAACTCTCCCATGAGAGGGAGGATGAACATCGACCCACAATCACTGAACTTCATAGGTGAGAGGGATGGGTGCTCAGGACACATGTCTCGCCATTCAAGAGGAATGAGGAGAAATTTTAAGTTTGTGTTTGTTTATTGTCATAAACATACATGCAGAGTTCATAAATGGCTTTTCAGCTGTAGTGCAATACATAACAAACATCCTGTAAGTTAACATAATATTAAATTAATGTAATGAGTGCTTAATGTACATGGCAAAATAAGCTTAACAATTTTAATGTAAGTTGAAGAGACAGCAAACAAAATACAGTAACATGTAGTGTTCTTTACATAGAATGCAATTTTCTCCCTGAGGCATGGAAGATATGTGGAGAAGTAATGGTCTTATTTAATGATGGAGTAAACTGGAGGAGCCATCATTGTTACTCTTAACTCTATTTTAATGTCTATGCTTTTAGTTATTATTAATTGTACTGATATAATTATTAAGCTACCATAGTTTAACTGGGATAATTGGTGTGGAGTACAGACAGCCTAATTTTCCCATCCACTGCAGAGGAATAAGTTTAGCAAAGATATTACACACTACCTTCCACTACAGCTGACCAACTGGTTCAGTGATCCATTCATAAATTGTATGCTGAGGGCAGAATTTGGGGTGGCCCAGCCATGCCTGCCATCAAAGCTGTGTCACTACTGAAGGAAAACCACTTTAGTGGTATAGCAGTAAGCTTTCGGATCTCACAGAACCAACCAAAGATAACACATGTTGAATCCAACAGTTTTCTGTGTTTGTATGAATTGACTTACATTTGTACCACACTTCTCTTCAGATGTTTTAAGGAATTAGACCATAAGACATAGGAGCAGAATTAGGCCATTTGGCCCATCGAGTCTGCTCCACCATTCAATCATGGCTGATCCTTTTTTTTTCTCTCCTCCTCAACCCCAGTTCCCAGCCTTTTCCCCATAACCTTCGATGCCATGTCCAATCAAGAACCTATCAATCTCAGTCTTAAATACACCCAACGACCTGGTCTCCACAGCTGCATTGGCAACAAATTCCACAAATTCACCACCCTTTGGCTAAAGAAACTTCTTCGCATCTCTGTTTTAAATGGATGCCCCTCTATCCTGAAGCTGTGCCCTCTGGTCCTAGACTCTCCCACCATGGGAAACATCCTTTCCACATCTACTCTGTCTCGGCCTTTCAACATTCAGAAGGTTTCAATGAGATTCCGCCTATCCTCCTGAATTCCAGCACATACAGCGCAAAGCTATCAAACATTCCTAGTATGACAACACTTTCATTCCTGGACTCATCCTTGTGAACCTCCACAGACAGACAGACATACTTTATTGATCCCGAGGGAAATTGGGTTTCGTTACAGCCGCACCAACCAAGAATAGTGTAGAAATATAGCAATATAAAACCATAAATAATTAAATGATAATAAGTAAGTTATGCCAAGTGGAAATAAGTCCAGGACCAGCCTATTGGCTCAGGGTGTCTGACACTCCGAGGGAGGAATTGTAAAGTTTGATGGCCACAGGCAGGAATGACTTCCTATGATGCTCAGTGTTTCATCTCAGTGGAATGAATCTCTGGCTGAATGTACTCCTGTGCCTAACCAGTACATTATGGAATGGATCAGAGTCATTGTTCAAGATGGCATGCAACTTGGACAGCATCCTCTTTTCAGACACCACTTATCAGAGAGTCCAGTTCCACCCCCACAACATCACTGGCCTTACGAATGAGTTTGTTGATTCTGTTGGTGTCTGCTACCCTCAGCCTGCTGCCCCAGCACACAACAGCAAACAGCAAACAGCACTGGCCCCCACAGACTCGTAGAACATCCTCTGCATCGTCCGGCAGATGTTAAAGGACCTCACTCTCCTCAGGAAATAGAGACAGCTCTGACCCTTCTTGTAGACAGCCTCAGTGTTCTTTGACCAGTCCAGTTTATTGTGAATTCGTATCCCCAGGTATTTGTAATCCTCCACCATGTCTACATTGACCCCTTGGATGGAAACAGGGTCACCGGTGCCTTAGCCCTCCTCAGGTCCACCACCAGCTCCTTAGTCTTTTTCACATTAAGCTGCAGATGATTCTGCTCGCACCATGTGACAAAGTTTCCCACCGTAGCCCTGTACTCAGCCTCATCTCCCTTGCTGATGCATCCAACTATGGCAGAGTCATCAGAAAACTTCTGAAGATGGCAAGACTCTGTGTTGTAGTTGAAGTCCGAGGTGTAGATGGTGAAGAGAAAGGGAGACAGGACAGTCCCCTGTGGAGCCCCAGTGCTGCTGACCACTCTGTCTGACACACAGTGTTGCAAGCGCACGTACTGTGGTCTGCCAGTCAGGTAATCAATAATCCACCTGCATCACTGTCAGCTTCTCACCCAGCAGAGCAGGGTGGATGGTGTTGAACGCACCGGAGAAGTCAAAAAACATAACCCTCACAGTGCTCGCTGGCTTGTCCAGGTGGGCGTAGACATGGTTCAGCAGGTAGACGATGACATCCTCAACTCCTAGTCGGGGCTGATAGGCAAACTGGAGGGGGTTTAAGTGTGGCCTAACCATAGGCTGGAGCTGCTCTAGAATGAGTCTCTCCAGGGTCTTCATGATGTGGGAGGTCAATGCCACTGGTCTGTAGTCATTGGAGCCACTGGGGTGCGGAGTCTTCTGTACAGGAACGAGGCAGGATGTCTTCCACAGCACAGGAACCCTCTGGAGACTCAGGCTCAGGTTGAAGACATGGTGAAGTACTCCACATAGCTGGAGGGCACAGGCTTTGAGCACCCTGGGGCTGACACCATCCGGGCCTGCAGCCTTTCTTGGGTGGAGACGTTTCAGCTGTCTTCTCACCTGTTCAGCTGTGAAGCCCACCGTGGTGGTTTCAGGTGAGGGAGGGGTGTAGTCACAAGAGCAGGGTGGGGGCTGTGAGGAGGGGTAGGAGGGGAGAGTGGAGTATGTGTTGGTTGGGGGCCGACAACAGATGAATCATGTGGGGGACGGGCAGGGGCCACAGTGTCAAATCTGTTGAAGAACAGGTTAAGTTCATTGCCCCTGTCCACACTGCCTTCAGCTCTTCTGTTGCTGGCTTGCCGGCACCCAGTGATGGTCCTCATTCCACTCCAGACCTCTCTCATGTTGTTCTGCTGGAGTTTCCACTGAAGCTTCCTCCTATACCTGTCTTTAGCCTCCCTGATCTTGGCTTTCAGGTCCCTCTGGTTTCTGTTGTTAACCAGAACAGCAAGCCCCCCTCCTTTACGCTTACCGCTCTCCGATTGGCCCGAACGGTCTGGAAGCCCTCTGTGGAAACGTTTTGGTCGGGTATGTCCTCGTGCAGCCACGTTTCAGTAAAACACATAACACTGCTCTCCCGAAAAGTCCTCTGACTCCTGGCTAGTGCTGCCAACTCGTCCATTTTATTACCCAGCGATCTCACATTGCCCATAATGAGAGAGGGGAGACATGGCTTGTAACTCCTCTTATCCATAAGTCTCTGTTGTCTTGACCTGGTCCTCCTCCCTCGCCTTTTTGATGCCCCTCTGCATCCTCTGTGTGTTTCCCTCTGGATTTCAGCAGGGGTATCCTCCACTCTGTTCGCTAAACCGGCAATCAGCTGGTCCCTGGAATAAACAATGTGACCATGCCCCAATGAGAAATGTCCGAATGTAAAAATTTCCAGTGCTAAAAACCAGAATAAAACTCTCTCTACCAGCATGTTAGAGAGGGTGCAGCTTCGCCGTGTTACCATGAAATAAAAAAATAAACAAACAACTTAAGTTAGGAAAGTAAGAAAACTAGTCGAAGCGGCTGTAACAGGCAGCATCCACAGGCGGTGCATGCGCACAGAGGCTCCTCTGGACACTCTCCAATGCCAGCACATCTTTTCTAAGATGAGGGGCCCAAAACTGTTCACAACACTCAAGGTGAGGCCTCACCAGTGCCTTATAAAGACTCAGCAACACATCCTTTCCCTTGTATTCTAGACCTCTTGAAATGAATGCTAACGTGGCATTTGTCTTCCTCACCACCAACTCATCCTGCAAGTTAACTCTTACAGTGTTCTGCAACTCGGAGTCCTGGAGTTTCTCCCTGTTTAGAAAATAGTCTGCACATTTATTGCTACTACCAAAGTGCATGACCATGCATTTTCCAACATTATATTTCACATGCTACTTTCTTGCTCATTCTCCTAATCTGTGGAAGTCCTTCTGCATCCTACCTGTTTCCTCAACACTACCTGCCCCTCCCCCAATCTTCTTATCTGCAAACCTGGCAACAAAGCCACCTGTTCCATCATCTAAATCATAAAAAGAAGTGGTTCCTACACTGACCCCTGTGGAACACCACTAGTCACTGAAAAGGATCCTTTTATTCCCACTCGCTGCCTCCTACCAATCAGCCAATGCTCTAACCATGTTAGTAACTTCCCTGTAATACCATGGGTTCTTAACTTGATAAGCAGCCTCATCTGTGGCATAATTAAGTATTAGATAGAAAAACATAGAAAACCTACAGCACAATACAGACCCTTCGGCCCACAAAGTTGTGTTGAACATGTCCCTTACCTTAGAAATTACTAGGCTTTCCTATAGCCCTCCATTTTTCTAAGCTCCATGTACCTATCCAAAAGTCTCTTAAAAGACCCTATCGTATCCGCCTCCACCTCTGTTGCCGGCAGCCCATTCCACATACTCACCACTCTCTGAGGCACCATAAACCTGCGTCCTCTTGTGTTAGCCATTTCAGCCCTGGGAAAAAGCCTCTGACTATCCACACAATCAATGCCTCTCATCATCTTATTGAAAATGATAGCAATACTTGTTCATAATTAAGTATTGGAAGTGATAGCAATGTCATTTTACAAAATAATCAGTAGTCTCCCCCTCCCCCCACTACTTTCAAATCTCTTACTATCATTCCTTTCGGTTAGTCCTGATGAAGGGTCTCGGCCCGAAATGTCGACAGCGCTTCTCCCTGTAGATGCTGCCTGGCCTGCTGTGTTCTACCAGCATTTTGTGTGTGTTGTTGTTTGAATTTCCAGCATCTGCAGATTTCCTCGTGAGTAGTCTCTTCTGTTCATTTTTTTAGATAAAACGGCTGGGGTGTTCCATTTGCAATCACCCTTCGGGAAGTACAAGTTTACCTTTGATGATGCAGCTGCTGCCTGCAATGCAGAAGGTGCCACTTTGGCAAGTTTTGACCAGCTTGCTACTGCTCAGCAGGTAAATGTCTACAAAGTATTCCACAGAGATCAGTGTGAGTGTGTGCACTTTAAATCACTTTTCATGCTGCGGGTTTGTTTGCCTCAGTAACTGCACTTGCTCATGTGTGTGTTTAGATCTCCATTGGAATCTCAACTGGGTGCCCATTAGAAAATGAGTGATGGTTTTCCAGAAGCCTCATGAGTCACTTTATCCTTCATTGTTTGTCCTTAAAGAAGGTGGTCACCAGTTGATTCTATTGCAGCGGTTAGGGCTGGGAAGGCAGTGTTCATACAAGTCCTTCACAAGACCCCTCTCAGTCTTCTAAACTCTAGTCTACTTACTAGCTTCATTTGTTGCTACGCTGTTTCCTGTCTTCCAGCAATTTTCAATCTGTAGCTGTGTGTTTTTCTTTAATTTACAGTATGACATCACATGGGACTTTGTAAACTTCTGATATTCACTAATGTTCAAAAATTATTACAGGTTATAGTTTTGATGAACCAGTTAAAGCAATTACTTAAAACAATTAGAGGTAAATTAATTCAGGTATGTAAATTGCTTGAAAGATGATCACCTTCCCTTTCAGCTGTGCAATTCTATTAAAAAAAGGCAATATTTCTATGTAAAATCTGTCTTTTCCTTTATCTATCCCTATTGTCATCGTCATTCACTTTGAACTGATAACTTCTTTTAGTCATTTTAGGCTCCTATTTTATCACAAACCTCCTTTCTACTCTCTTGTGTTCCTATTTTTGCCTTTTAAAATCTACTTATCTTCAACTTTGCCAAATTATGATTAACAGCCTGAAAATTCAGCAGGCAGAGCAGCACCTATAGTTGAGAGAAAGGGTGTTAACATTTTGAGGATTTCTTTTTGGGTAATCTAAGCCAGTCCAGAAAATCATCTGCTAAATCTTAACTTCCTTATAGATCTTATCTTTTGCCAGTGATGTGCTATGTCCAGTTGTTTCTTCTGGAATTCATTCAGTATGTTTCCATTGCATTTTAGTGACTCACATTTTACTTTCTAACCAAGCTACAATATGCTGGATATAAATCTGCCTCTGAGTCACAAACACAAATGCATTCAAGTCAAGTCACTTTTTTATTGTCATTTTGACCATAACTGCTGGTACAGTACATAGTAAAAATGAGACAACGTTTTTTCAGGACCATGGTGTTACATTACACAGTACAAAAACTAGATTGAACTACGTAAAAAAACAACATAGAAAAAATACTGCACTAGACTACAGACCTACTCAGGACTGCATAAGGTCACATGTCCTTATCATGTACAGAATTATCACAGGAATTTCACATAATAGACAAATGTGCAATATGTTAAAAATGTATTTTTAAAAGCATTGACACAAAAATATTTCAAAAGGCTTTATGCAAATTTCAACGGAAGTGACAACTTACTTCAGTTCCTTTATGGCCATTGATGGTTTTATACAACTTATAATTAACTGAATTATTACTAATGAAATGCTAAAACTTAACACCTTCAAGAGACTGCGTTGACTGTAAAATGTGAAAGAACTGTTGCAGTTAATTGGTACCAACACTAAGGTCTATTGATCTTTAATAGTAAACAGGTGGAAAAATACTAGTGCCTTGCAACCAGACAGAATTACTTACCAATTTTTTTTTCTTCCCTTGATTTATTTTGACAGTTTGGTTATCACCGCTGTGTAATTGGATGGATGGCTAACATGAAAGCAGGGTATCCCATAACCCACTTAAACCCAAACTGTGGTTTTGGCACCATTGGGGTCTTTGATTATGGTGTGAGGGCAAATCTCAGTGAATTATGGGATGCTTACTGCTTTAGAAAGCAAGGTAAGCACCAAGTTCAATGTATCGTCTGAATGAATTTACCATTTTTTCCCCAAAGGTAGAGCATCCAAGTATATTTGAGAATATTTATGGCCAACTTTTAGCTGTTTTTTTCTCTGTCACATTGCTCCCTAGATATTCAGTGTGTATGTAAAGAAGGCTTTGTAGGTGATGGCTATTCCTGCAATGGGAACCTAATGAATGTGATCTCCAGTCACACCAATTTTTCAATCTTTTATTCTGTAAGTATTGTTCTTCTGTAACCTTATTTGCAAAGTTTTTGTTATGGTCAACTGTGCACATTATTATTTGTTGTCTCTCATTAGAAATTGCTGGACTATGCCGAAGCGAATGAAAATGGAAGCAAATTCCTAGCATTTCTGTCAGATGAGACAACTAATGAAACATTGTTTATTCCGGTAGACTCTGGCCTTGAAGAAAGTGAGGTATAATGTATGGTTTCTCCTAAAGTTTTTTTCCTGCTTAAAACAAATCAAATATCATGAATAATGACATGAAATTGGGTTCCTTAGCTAGTAAGTTGGTTAAAGAACCTTAAATCAATAGGCTACAATGTGTGTTACCAAGAACATTGGCGATAGTTTCTTGTAATAGTTGAATCTCATCTGCATCCCATCACATCTTTGTTCTATAGAGAAAAAGCAATTTTACAGAAATTAGGAATCAGAAACAATTTCAAAGTTAAATTTATTGTCATGTATGTACAGGTATAATGTATAGAAACCTAGCATTAGAAATAAAGCATTCACAAGAAAAACAAATTATGAACAAATTATACTGCATTGAAAGGACAGACTGTCACAATGATCTGTGGCTCGGAGTTGAGAGATGTTCAGAGGAAGCATGAAATTCAAGCAGCCACGATCATTTACAAGATCTTTCACACTCAAACATGACCTTTATTGTTTTAAATGTGCTATTTAGATCCAAGCACTCCTTTGGCCTACAACCTGCTGGTTCAACTCTATTAAAAACTGAGCCATCTTGACAATTGCAGTTCATTGTAATGCAGAATGTTTCATGCAAGGTTAACATTTACTGATTTCTTATTGTGTCTAGACCTTGTCATGGAGTGATCTTGAAAACCACATCACCAGGAACAATAGTTACATTTTGTATGATGAGCTAACTGCGCATACACTTGTTTCATCCAGACTAGGATATGATCTTCATATTGATGAAGTTGCACCTGTAAACGACTCTCTCCCTGAGGTAAGTGAGACCACAGAGCAACTTTATTAAAACACAAGCTTGACTTTAAAAAAAAATACGTGTATGTTTCTAAATCTAGTTCTAGGAGAAATACGTTCATCAGTAGTAATTAAAAATGTTCTGAAAATCGCCGAAGCCATGTGGAGCAATAGATCCATTAATAATGTCCTCCGAGATCTTGACACCCAGGAACTTGAAGCTGCTCACTCTCTCCATTTCTGATCCCTCTATGAGGATTGGTATGTGACCCTTTGTCTTACCCTTCCTAAAGTCCACAATCAGCTCTTTCGTCTTACTGACATTGAGTGTCAGGTTGTTGCTGCGGCACCATTCCATTAGTTGGCATATCTCACTCCTGTATGCCCTCTCGTCACCACCTGAGATTCTACCAACAATGGTTGCATTGTCAGGAAATATATAGATGGTGTTTGAGCTATCCTAGCCACACAGTCATGAGTATAGAGAGAGTAGAGCAATGGGTTAAGCACACACCCCTGAGGTGCACCAGTGTTGATCGTCAGCAAGGAGGAGATAGTATCACCAATCCACACAGATTGTGGTCTCCTGGTTAGGAAGTCGAGGATCCAATTGCAGGAGGAGGTACAGAGGCCCAGGTTCTGCAACTTCTCAATCAGGATTGTGGGAATCATGGTGTTAAAAGCTGAGCTATAGTCGATGAACAGCATCCTGATGTAGGTGTTTGTGTTGTCCAGGTGGTCTAAAGCCGTGTGGAGAGCCATTGAGATTGCATCTGCCGTTGACCTATTGTGGCAATTGGCAAATTAGAATGGGTCCAGGTCCTTGCTGAGGCAGGAGTTCAATCTAGTCATGACCAACATCTCAAAGCATTTCATCACTGTCGATGTGTGCTATTGGTCATTAAGGCAGGTCACATTATTCTTCTTAGGCACTGGTATAATTGTTGCCTTTTTGGGGCAAGTGGGGACTTCTGTCCATAGCAATGAGAGGTTGAAAACGTCCATGAATACTCCTGCCAGCTGGTTGGTACAGGAATTGTCCTAACTTCTACAATTAAAATGAAATATTCATGAGAAATTTGGTTATGAATGGTTATCACTTATAGTTAAAGGAAAAGCTACATCCCTTAGAAATCTGAAATGAAAGAAAGGGTCATATTGTGGGTCTAAGGCACCTGTGCAGAACTAAAAGTTCATGATTCATTGCCTCTTTGCAACATGGAAGAAGGAGGGAGACAGAAAGAGAAAGATGGGGAGATGACTAGTTACCCCAGGAAATATACATCTCAGCTACATGTGAGGTGGCCAAAATAGACCACTCAATCCCTCGTGCTTTCTTTGCTCCTCAATAATTCCATGGCTGACCATATTAACCAATGTTCCATGCCACACCAGCCCCATGTCCTTTGATGTAAAAAAATCTATTTAATTTTCTTGAATATATTCAGTGATTAAGCCTCAACAGACTTTTTGGGTAGTAAATTCAGATTAGCTGTCTGAGAGAAGCAATTTCTTCTTGTCCTGCATGGCTAACCTTTTATTTTAAGTTTCTAACTAACCCTTAGTGCAAATAGCTTAATCTAGGGGTGATAGCCCCCAGACCAGCCAAACTAATTGTAGCGGTGTGCTACACGCAGCGCTAAAATTACGACACGGAGTCGGTAACTGCAGTCGAAGGAAAAAACTTTATTCGAAATCCTCAGCCTCACTTTTAAGCCTCCCTCAACCTGCCCCCCGTGGCGCAGAGGCTCCAAAGCTCTGTGCTCGCAAACCCCCGTAGGCTATCTAATTGTCAGCCGGTTTGGATGTGCCAGGAAATGGGTCGCCACATAACCCACCCCCCAGAACCGGCGATACACCCCCCAATGTCCACAGTCTGGGCCAAAACCTGCTTGGGAGGTCGGCCTCTGCGCCGAGGTGCCGGAAACTCGGCCGGTTGCGCCAGGTCCACATGGGCCGGTTTGAGGCGGTCCACCGTGAAAACCTCCTCTTCCCCCCAACATCCAGCACGAACGTGGACCCGTTGTTCCGGAGCACCATAAACGGCCCCTCGTAGGGCCGCTGCAGCGGTGGCCGATGCCCGCCCCTTCGTACAAACACAAACTTACAGTTCTGCAGGTCTTTGGGTACGCAGGTCAGGTTCCGCCCGTGCTGTGAAGTGGGTATGGGGGCCGGGTTACCGAGCTTCTCGCGTAGTCTGCCCAGGACTGCTGCGGGATCTTCCTCTTGCCCCTGTGGGGCTGGTAGGAGCTCCCCAGGGACGACCAGGGGCGCGCCGTATACCAACTCGGCCGGCGAGGCGTGCAGGTCGTCCTTGGGCGCTGTGCGGATGCCGAGTAAGACCCAGGGAAGCTCGTCCGCCCAGTTGGCTCCTTGCAGGCGGGCCATGAGGGCCGACTTCAGGTGACGGTGGAAACGCTCCACTAGCCCGTTCGACTGTGGGTGGTAGGCAGTTGTGTGGTGCAGCTGAGTCCCCAAAAGGCTGGCCATAGCTGACCACAGGCCGGAGGTGAACTGGGCGCCTCTGTCAGAGGTAATGTGGGCCGGTACACCAAAGCGAGATATCCAGGTGGTGATCAGGGCTCGGGCGCAAGATTCGGAGGTGGTGTCGGTGAGCGGGACCGCCTCTGGCCATCTTGTGAACCGGTCCACGATAGTCAGGAGGTAACGCGCTCTGTGCGACACTGGCAGGGGGCCCACGATATCCACATGAATGTGGTTGAAACGCCGGTGGGCGGGATGGAACTGCTGCAGTGGGGCTTTGGTGTGCCGCTGCACCTTGGCCGTCTGGCAGTGCTGCACATTTTGGCCCATTCACTGACCTGTTTGCGGAGTCCGTGCCAAACGAACCTGCTGGAAACCATCCGGACAGTTGTCCGGATGGAGGGATGCGTCAAGTTATGAATGGAGTCGAAAACGCGGCGCCGTCAGGCTGTCGGGACGACGGGACGGGGCTGGCCGGTGGCGACGTCACAGAGTAGGGTCCTCTCACCCGGGCCCACGGGGAGGTCCTGGAGCTGCAAACCGGAGACTGCGGTTCTGTAACTCGGAATCTCCTCATCCGCCTGCTGCGCCTCTGCCAGTGCCTCAAAGTCTACCCCTTGGGAAAGGGCATGAACGGTAGGGCGAGAGAGCGCATCCGCCACGACATTGTCCTTACCCGAGACGTGCCGGACATCCGTCGTGTATTCAGAGATGTAGGACAGGTGGCATTGCTGGCGGGACGACCAGGGGTCGGACGCTTTCGTAAACGCAAAGGTAAGCGGTTTGTGGTCTGTGAACGCGGTGAAGGGCCGACCTTCTAGGAAGTACCTGAAATGCCGGATTGCCAGGTAGAGCGTCAACAGTTCCCGGTCGAAAGCACTGTACTTGAGCTCGGGTGGCTGCAGGTGTTTGCTGAAAAACGCCAGGGGTTGCCAGCGACCTGCGATGAGTTGCTCCAGCACCCCACTGACTGCCGTGTTAGATGCATCCACTGTGAGGGCGGTAGGGGCGTCCATTCTGGGATGTACTAGCATTGCGGCGTTCGCCAAAGCTTCCTTCGTTTGAACGAAAGCGGCAGCGGACTCCTCGTCCCAGGTAATGTCCTTGCTCGGACCCGACATCAGGGCGAACAGGGGGCGCATGATCCGGGCAGCTGAAGGGAGGAAGCGGTGGTAGAAATTGACCATACCTACGAATTCCTGAAGGCCTTTGATCGTGGTGGGTCGGGGAAAGTGGTGGAGCGCATCTACCTTAGTGGGCAGAGGGGTTGCCCCGTCTTTAGTAATCCTGTGGCCCAGGAAGTCAATGGTATCGAGTCCGAACCGGCATTTGGCGGGGTTGATTGTAAGACCGTACTCACTCAGTCGGGCGCAGAGTTGACGGAGGTGGGACAGATGCTCCTGACGACTGCTGCTGGCTATGAGGATGTCATCCAAATAGATGAACGCCAAGTCCAGGTCCCGTCCCACCACGTCCATTAACCGCTGGAACGTCTGTGCGGCATTCTTCAGGCAAAACGGCATGCGGAGGAACTCGAAAAGGCCAAACGGGGTGATGATAGCCGTTTTGGGGAGGTCGTCAGGATGCATCGGGATTTGATGGTACCCTCGGATGAGGTCTACCTTGGAGAAGATCCGTGCGCCATGCAGGTTTGCTGCAAAGTCCTGAATGTGCGGCACAGGGTAGCGGTCTGGTGTGGTAGCCTCGTTCAGCCCGCGGTAGTCGCTGCACGGTCTCCAGCCTCCCGTCGCTTTGGGCACCATGTGCAGGGGGGAGGCCCATGGGCTGTCGGACCGCTGGATGATCCCCAATTCCTCCATCCTCTGGAACTCCTCCTTCGCCAGTCGGAGCTTGTCCAGGGGAAGCCGCCGAGCGCGGGCGTGGAGGGGTGGTCTCTGGGTCGGGATGTGGTGCTGTACACCGTGTCTGGGCATGGCCGCTGTGAACTGCGGTGCCAGAACCGATGGGAACTCCGCCAGGATCCTGGTGAAGTCGTTGTCGGACAGCGTGATGGAGCCGAGGTGAGGGGCTGGCAACTGGGCTGCACCCAGGGAGAACGTCTGAAAGGTCTCGGCGTGTACCAGTCTCTTCCTGGGCAGGTCAACCAGCAGGCTGTGAGCCCGCAAAAAATCCGCACCCAGAAGCGGTTGGGCTACGGCTGCCAGTGTGAAGTCCCACGTGAACTGGCTGGAGCTGAACTGTAGCTGCACCGTACTGGTGCCATAGGTCCTTATTGTGCTGCCATTCACAGCCCTCAGGGGGGGACCCGGTGCCCTGCTGCGGGTGTCGTAACCCGTCGGAGGTAAAACGCTGATCCCAGTATCGACCAAAAAACCGGCGTCCCGACCTTCTGTCCCACACATACAGGAGGCTATCCCGATGGCCAGCCGCCGTAGCCATCAGCGGCGGCTGGCCCTGGCGTTTCCCGGGAACTTGCAGGGCGGGCGACAACGGCGGGCTTCTGCACCCCACCGCTGGTGGTAGAAGCACCAGTGTTCATTGGGCCGGGGGTTAGCGGGCTCTGCGGCCGGGCCTGGACTGGTTTGCTGCCGGGAGCGTGGCTGGGAGATCTGTGCGATGGACGCCCCGCTCACCTTTTTGGCGTTCCACAGCAAGTCCGCCCGGGCTGCCACCTTCCGGGGGTCACTGAAATCTGCGTCGGACAGCAGCAGGCGTATGTCCTCGGGCAGCTGCTCCAGGAATGCTTGCTCAAACATGAGGCAGGGTGTGTGTCCGTCGGCGAGAGACAACATCTCATTCATTAAAGCCGATGGAGGTCTGTCGCCCAAGCCATCCAGATGCAGTAAACGGGCAGCCCGCTCGCGCCGTGAGAGTCCGAAAGTCCTGAGGAGCAGGGCTTTGAATTCCGTGTACTTGTCGTCTGCCGGGGGCGACTGTACGAACTCTGCGACCTGGGCCGCTGTGTCCTGGTCGAGGGAGCTCACCACGTAGTAGTAGCGGGTGTCTTCTGAGGTGATCTGGCGAACGTGGAATTGGGCTTCGGCTTGCTGGAACCATAGGTTCGGGCGCTGTGTCCAGAAACCTGGCAGTTTCAACGAAACCGCATGGACAGAGGCGGCGTCGGTCATTTCTGGTCCAAAAATCGTTTGGACCGTTGGAGTCACCAACTGTAGCGGTGTGCTACACGCAGCGCTAAAATTACGACATGGAGTCGGTAACTGCAGTCGAAGGAAAAAACTTTATTCGAAATCCTCAGCCTCACTTTTAAGCCTCCCTCAACCTGCCCCCCGTGGCGCAGAGGCTCCAAAGCTCTGTGCTCGCAAACCCCCGTAGGCTATCTAATTGTCAGCCAGTTTGGATGTGCCAGGAAATGGGTCGCCACATAATCTTGTTTGGGTGGATGCTGCACAATGTGGGCCCTGTTACTAATCAGTACCATGAAATAACAATCAGTACACAATATGCGATTAAACATTGAGCTTTATAATTCTTAATTTGACTATTAGTAAAGAAACAAAACTTAATTAGTAAAGAAACAAAAATAGAAAAGTGCCCATTCTCATGAAACAGTCTAATGCGCAAATGTTGGAGCTTACGGTTTGTCCATTTGTTCCCATTGTGCTCCTCTTAGTGTAGCTGACCCTTGGACTCTCAGTCCACTCCGTCTGGCAGTCTAGCAACTCTCTCCATTCGCATCCTCTCTCTTCATCACCCCTCGAAAAAGACCGCTAATTCCCTGCTCCCCAGACACACAAGAAAGAACAGCATCCCACTCATTGGCTAGCATGCCCCGTTATCTCTAGACATAACCCAAACATTGCTGCTACAGAGAAACCATTACCTTAGCAGTGGAACATTACAGAGGCCATTACATTAGCAGTGAAACTTTACAGCGTGTTACACATCATTTTCCTTGTGAAGCCCCATAGAAACATTTCAATAGAGATCACATCTCACTCTTCTAATGTTGAAACTGTACAGGCCTTTTACACAACAACCTGTCATCCCAAAAATGAATAGTGGAAGAAGAGGCCAGTCAAGAATTAAAAATACAGGACATCTGAAATGTAATGAGGAAATTCTAGAACTTCAGTGTAAACAGGAACCTCACGATATTTAGTATCCACTGCTCGAAAGAAATCTTGAGGCAATGCTGGTACACAATTGCATCTCGGTTGTGAACTGTCCAGCAAATATTACCATCTGAAGAAGAGGGATGCTTATTGTGAGAATGCTGTTCTTGGACCACAGTTCAGCATTCAACACCATAATTACCCCCAGGATCGACAAGAAGCTCAGAGACCTCGGCCTTCACCCTGCCTTGTGTAGCTGGATCCTGGACTTCCTGTCAGATTGCCAGCAGGTGGTAAGAGTGGGCTCCCTCACCTCTGCCCCTCTGACATTCCACAAAGGAGCCCCTCAGAGTTGTGTCCTAAGCCATAACACCATAAGACATAGAAGCAGAATTAGGCCATTTGGCCCCTCGAGTCTGCTCTGCCATTCAATCATGGCTGATCCTTTTTTCCTGTCTCCTCCTCAACACCAGTTCCTGGCCTTCTCCTTGTAACCTTTGATGCCATGTCCAATCAAGAATCTATCAACCTCTGCCTTAAATACACCCAAAGACCTGGCCTCCACAGCTGCCTGTGGCAACAAATTCCACAAATTCACCTCCTTCACCCTCTGTATACCCACGTCTGTGTTGCCACCCACAGCTCCGATCTGCTAATTAAATTTGCTGATGACACTACACTGATTGGCCTAATCTCAAATAATAACAAGGCAGCCTACAGAGAAGAAGTCATCACCCTGTAACAGTGGTGTCAGGAAAACAACCTCTCCCTCAATGTCACAAAAACAAAAGAGCTGGTTGTGGATTACAGGAGGAATGGAGACAGGGTAACCCCTTTTGACATCAATGGATCTGGGATTGAGAGCGTGAACAGTTTAAAGTTCCTCAGCATACACATCATTGAGGAACTCACGTGGTCTGTTCATACCAGCTGAGTGGTAAAAAAGGAACAACAGTGCCTCTTTCACCTCAGATGGTTGAGTAAGTTTGATATGGGCCCCTAAATCCTAGAAGTTTCTATAGGGACCCAATTCAGAGCATCCTGACTGGCTGCATCACTGCCTGGTATGGGAACTAAATTCCCTCAATCGCAGGACTCTACAGAGAGAGGTGTGGACAGCCCGGCATATCTAGATGTGAACTTCCACTATTCAGGACATTTACAAAGACAGGTGTATAAAAAGGGCCCGAAGGATCATTGGGGACCCGAGTTACCCCAACCACAAACTATTCCAGCTGCTACCATCCGGGAAGCAGTACCGCAGCTCCAGGACCAACAGGCTCCAGAACAGCTTCTTCCACCAGGCCATCAGACTGCTTAATTCATGCTGATACAACTGCATTTCTGTGTTCTATTGACTGTTCTGTTGTGCATATTATTTATTATAACTTACTATAAATTGCCCATTTAGATGGAGTTTTAAAAATAACAAAGATTTTTACTTATCATGTATTTGAGGGATGTAAGTAATAAAGTAATTTCAATCAATTCAATTCAAAAGAGAAAATGTTGGAAAATCTCAGTAGGTCTAGTCACATCTGTGTAAATAGATACAGTTAAGGTCATAAGACAAAGGACCAGAATTAGGACTTGTGGCCAACAGCATCTGCTCCACCATTCTATCATGTCTGATTTATTTTCCCTCTCAAACCCATAACCTTTGATGTCCTTACTAATTAGGTAGCCATCAACCTCCGCTTTAAATATCTGAAATGACCTAGCCTCAACAGTCACCTGTGGCAATGGATTCAGATTTACCACCCTCTGGCTAAAATAACTCCTCTTCATCTGTTCTAAAGGGAGTCCTCTATACTGACGTTGTGCCCTGTTGTCCAAAAATCTCCCACTATTGGAACCATCCTCTCCATGCCTACTCTACTTAGGCCTTTCAATATTTGTTTTTTTGATGAGATTCCCACTTCATTTGTCCGAACTCCAGTAGAGTACAGGCTCAGAACCATAAAGCACTCTTACTTCCATTTCTAGGATCATTCTCATAAACCTCCTCTGGACCCTCTCCTTTCTTAGATATGGGAGCTAAGACTGTTTACAATACTCCAAAAGTGGCATTGTTTTTATATTCTAGTCCTCCTGAAATGAATGTTAGCATTTCATTTACTTTCCTTACTGCCAACTCAACCTGCAAGTTAACCTTAAGGAAATCCTGTGCCAGGATTCCCAAGTTCCATTGCACCTCTGAATTTTCTCCCTGTTTAGAAAATAGTCTATGCCTTTATTCCTTCTACCAAAGTGCGTGACCATAGACTTCCCTACATTATATTACATCTGCCACTTCTTTGCCTATTCTCCCAATCTATCTATGTACTTCCGCAGACTCCCTGTAACCTCGACACTACCTGGCCATCCACATTTCTTCATATTGTCTGCAAACTTGGCCACAAAGACATCAATTCTGTCATCCAGATTATTAACATATATATATATATGTGTAATGTGAAAACTAGCAGACTAAACCTGCAGCCAAACAAAAAATGCCTCTTCTCTTTACCTTCTGCCAGCCAGTCTTTTTGTCCATGCTCATATTTTTCAGGTGATCCAATGGGTTCTTATCTTGTTTATGAGCCTCATGTGTGGCACCTTGTCAAAGGTCTTCTAGCCATCTAAGTGAACAACATCTACTGACTCTCCTTTGTCTGCCCTTCCTTATTTTTTTTTCCACAAAGAATCCCAACAGATTTGTCAGGCAAGTTTTCCCTTTCAGGAGTCCTTGTTGTCTTTGACCTATTTTATGGTGTGCTTGCAAGTGCTTCAAAACCTCATCCTTAATAATGCACTTCCCAACATCTTCCCAATCACTGAAGTCAGGCTAACTAGCCAATAGTTTCCTGTCTTTCGCCACCCTCCCTTCTTAAAGACTGGAATGACATTTACAATTTTCCAGCCCCACAGAACCATTTCAGAATCTTGTAATTCTTGAAGGATCATGAGTAATGCCTCCACAGCCTCTTCAACTACTTCTTTCAGAATCCTGGACTGTAGTTTATGTGACTCATCTGCTTTTAGACCTTTCAGCTTCCCTTCTCTGTAGTAAAAGTGACTACTGTCATTTCTGCTCCTTGCCATATTCTAATTTCTGGCTTGCTGCCAGAAATTTCCAGTGAAGACTGGTGAAAATCTTACTCCGTTCATCTGTCATTTCTTTCTCCCCCATTACTAACTCTCCCGTGTCATTTTCCAGCAGTCCAATATCAGCTCTTGCCTCTATTTTACTCTTAAGGTATCTGGAAAAATATTTTGATGTCCTCTTTTACTGTAAATTATTGACTAGCTTACCTTATTTCATTTTTCTCTCCTTATTGTTTTTTTTAGTTGCCTTCTGATGGTTTTTAAAAGCTTCTTAATCCTCCAGCTTCCCACTGATTTTTGTCATGTTGCCTTTGACTTCCTTTGTTGCCACCCTTCGTCTGCCCTTTATAATACTGCTTCTTCCTTGGGACGAAGCAATCCTGCTTCTTCCAGTACTCCAGCTATTGCTGCTCTACGCTCATCTCTGGTGGTGTCCCCTTCCAGTCATTTTCCAGCAGCTCCTGGCAAACACAAGAAAATCTACAGATGCTGAAACTCTGAGCAACTCACAAAAAATGCTGGAGGAACTCAGCAGGCCAGGCATCACTTCTGGAAAAGAGTATAGTCGACATTTTGGGCCAAGACCCTTCAGCAGGACTGGAGAAAAAAAATGATGAGTCAGAGTTAGAAGGTGGGTGGGGGAGGAAGAAACTCAAGGTGATAGGTGGAACTGGGAAGGTGGGGAGGGGTGAAGTAAAGAGCTGGGAAGTTGACTGGTGAAAGAGATACAGGGCTGGAGAAGGGGGAGTCTGACAGGAGAGGACAGAAGGCCATGGAAGAAAGAAAAGTTGGAGGAGGGCCAGAAGGAGCTGATGGGCAGGTAAGGAGATAAGGTTGAGGGAATGGGAGGTGGTGAAAGGGGGATGAGTGGGGAACATTACCGGAAGTTCAAGAAATCAATTTTCATGCCATCAGGTTGGAGGCTATCCAGATGGAATATAAGGATATCCTCTAACCCGAGTGTGGCCTCGTTGCGACAGTAGAGGAGGCCATAGACCGACAAGACAGAATAGGAATGGGACATCTGTTGGGGTCATCTACAGTATCTGTTGCAGCCTCCTGTATATTGGTGAGACCCAACGTAGATTAGGAGATGGCTTCACCTCTATCCACCAGAGAAAGCAGGATCTCCCAGTGGCCACTCAATTTAATTCCACTTCCCATTCCCATTCTGGTGCAGTAACAACAGGGCTGTCCTGATGGGGGATTTTAATTTTCCCAATGTTGATTGGCATCTCCCTAGAGCGAGGGGTTTAGATGAAGTGGAGTTTGTTAGGTGTGTTCAGAAAGGTTTTCTGTCACAGTATGTAGATAAGCCTACACGAGGAAGGACTGTACTAGATCTAGTATTGAAAAATGAACCTGATCAGCTGCCAGGTCTCTCAGTGGACAGATAGTGATCATAATTCAATCTCCTTTACCATAGCATTGGAGAGGGATAGGAACAGACAAGTTAGGAAAGAATTTAGTTTGAGTAAAGGGAAATCTGAAGCTGTCAGGGAGGAACTTGGAAGCATAAATTGGGAACAGATGTTCTCAGGGAAATGTACGGCAGAAATGTGGCAAATGTTTAGGGAATATTTGAATGGAGGTCTGCATAGGTACATTCCAATGAGACGGGGAGGGATGGTAGGGTACAGGAACCGTGGTGTACAAAGGCTGTTGAAAATCTAGTCAAGAAGAAAAGAAAAGCTTACAAAAGGTTCAAAACACTAGGTAATGATAGAGATCTAGAAAACTATAAGGCTAACAGGAAGGAGCTTAAAAATGAAATTAGGAGAGCCAGAAGGGGCCATGTGAAGGCCTTGGTGGACAGGATTATGAAAAACCCCAAGGCATTCTACAAGTATGTGAAGAGCAAGAGGATAAGACGTGAGAGAATAGGAGCAATCAAGTGTGACAGTGGAAAAGTGTGTATGGAACTGGAGGAGATAGCAGAATACTTTGCTTCAGTATTCACTACAGAAAAGGACCTTGGCAATTGTAGGGATGACTTACAATTAAGTCTATAAGCTTGAGCTTATAGACATTAAGGAGGATGTGCTGGAGCTTTTGGAAAGCATCAAGTTGGATAAGTCACTAGGACCGGATGAAATATACTCCAGGTTACTATGGGAAGTGAGTGAGAAGATTGCTGAGCCTCTGGCAATAATCTTTGCATCATCAATGAGGACGGGAGATGTTCCGGATGATTGGATGGTTGCAGATGTTATTCCTTTATTAAGAAAGGGAGTAGAGAAATTATAGACCAGTGAGTCTTACTTCAATGGCTGCTAAGTTGATGGAGAAGATCCTGAGAGGCAGGATTTATGAACATTTGGAGAGGCATTATATGATTAAGAATGGTCAGCATAGCTTTGTCAAGTGCAAGTTGTGCCTTACGAGCCTGATTGAATTCCTTGAGGATGTGACTAAACACATTGATGAAAGAAGAGCAGTAGATATAATGTATATGGATTTCAGCAAGGCATTTGATAAGGTACCCCAAGCAAGGCTTATTGAGAAAGTAAGGAGGCATGGGATCCAAGGGGACCTTGCTTTGTAGATCCAGAACTGGCTTGTACACAGAAGGCAAAGAGTGGTTGTAGACGGGTCATATTCTGCATGGAGGTTGGCGACCAGTGGTGTGCCTGAGGGATCTGTTCTGGGACCCTTACTCTTCGTGATTTTTATAAATGACTTGGGTGAGGAAGTGGAGGGATGGGTTAGTAAATCTGCTGATGACACAAAGGTTGGAGGTGCTGTGGATAGTGTGGAGGGCTGTCAGAGGTTGCAGTGGGACATTGATAGGATGCAAAACTGGGCTGAGAAGTGGCAGATAGAGTTCAACCCAGATAGGTGTGGGGTGGTTCATTTTGGTAGGTCAAATATAATGGCAGAATATAGTATTAATGGTAAGACTCTTGGCAGGTTGGATCAGAGAGATCTTGGTGTCTGAGTCCATCGGACACTCAAGGCTGCTATGCAGGTTGACTCTGTGGTTAAAAAGGCATATGGTGCATTGACTTTCTTCAATTGTTGGACTGAGTTTAAGAGCTGAGAGGTAATGTTGCAGCTACATAGGACCCTGGTCAGACTCCACTTGGAGTACTGTGCTCAGTTCTGGTCACCTCTCTACAGGAAGGACGTGGAAACTATAGAAAGGGTGCAGAGGAGATTTACAAGGATGTTGCCCGGTTTGGGGAGCATGTCTTATGAGAATAGGTTGAGCGAACTCAGCCTTTTCTCCTTGGAGCGACGGAGGATGGAAGGTAACCTGATAGAGGTGTATAAGATGATGAGAGGCATTGATCGTGTAGATAGTCAGAGGCTTTTTCCCAGGGCTGAAAGGACTAACAGGAGAGGGCACAGTTTTAAGGTGCTTGGAAGTAGGTTCAGAGGAGATGTCAGAGGGGGTGGTGAGTGTGTGGAATGGGCTGCCAGCGATGGTGGTGGAGGCGGATACGATAGGGTCTTTTAAGAACTCCTGGATAGGTACATGGAGCTTAGAAAAATAGAGGGCTATGGGTAACCCTAGGTAATTGCGAAGGTAAGGACATGTTTGGCACAGCATTGTGGGCTGAAGGGCCTGTGTTGTGCTGTAGGTTTTCAATGTTTCTATTCCAACATGTCAGTTCATGGCCTCCTTCAGGTTGGAGGAACAACTCCTTGTATTCCACCTGGGTAACCTCCAACCTGATGGCATGAATATTGATTTCTCTAACTTCTGGTAATGCTCCCCCCTTCACCATTCCCCATTTCCTTTACTCTCGCTCACTTTATCTCCTTTCCTGCCCATCACCTTCCATGGCCATCTGTCCTTCGGCTGGTCAGGTGCCCCCTTCTCCGGCCCTGCATCCCTTTCACCAATCAACTTCCCAGCTCTTCACTTCACCACTCTCCCCTCCCCACCAGTTTCACCTATCATCTTGTGTTTCTCCCTCCCCTCCGCCAACTTTGACTCCTCATCTTTTTTCTCCAGTGCTGATGAAGGGTCTCAGGCCAAAATGTCAACTATGGTCCATCCATTGATGCCTGGCCTACAGAGTTCCTCCCGCATTCGGTGTGTGCTTCTCACGCAACTCCTCTCTCATTTTCCTGTAGCTGCCTTATTCAACTGAAATACTGATACATCCGATTTTAGTTTCTCCTTCTCAAACTGCAGGGAGAATTCTATCATATTATGATTACTGCCTCCTTTACCTTATCAAATCTGGTTCATTATTCAGCACCCAATCCAGAACTGCCTTTTCCCTGCTGGGCTTAACCACAAGTTCCAAAAAGCCATCTTGTTGCCATTGTATCCATTCTTTCCCAGTCTACTGCGACCTGAAATCCCCCATCACCATTGTAACACTGGCCCTTTCACATGCCTTTTCTATCTTCCATTGCAGTTTGTACTCCACATCCTGGCCATTGTTTTGAAGCCTGTATATAATTCCTATCAGGTTCTTTTTACCCTTGTATTTTCTTAACTCTAGCCATATCCTCTGATCTTATATCCCTTATTTCTGAGGATTTAATTTCATTTTTTAAACAGCAGAGCCACCCTCCTGCCTGTCTTGTCAATTTCTAACCGTACTTCAAGAACATCTACCTTAGCTTGCATACTGTATGCATTCAAATATAACACCTTCAGCCCTGTTTACACAACCCTTCTTTTCAGTTTTGTTTCCATGTTAAATTCTTATCTCTATGTTTCTGTTTGAAGATTGTTCCTTGGAACTGGTCAAGAATCTGATAAGCAAAGTACTTATAAAGAGCAGATTGTGCTCAATGATTTTGCTTTGTGAGAAATCATCACTTCTCTATAGAGAATTTTAATTAAAAGATGACGTGCAGCTATTGACCCCTCCCCCCAGTTGAATAAAGTATCTGTCATAAACGGCTACCAATCTTGATTAAGGTTCTCTGCACACAACTTCAGCTCTTTTTTTCCTCTCCACAGGTGTTGCCTGACCTGCTGAGATCCTCCAGCATTTTGTGTGTTGCTCTGCGTCCCCAGCATCTGCTGGTTTTCACATGTCTCTCATAAAGTTAACATTTTAAAATTGATCATCTGATGGAGTGGTTGCCTATCTGGATTTAAGTGCATTATAACCATTATTTCTATCCAGATATTACATCTACAGCTTTTTAATAATAAACATAGGATTTTAGAAATATAGAAATTATATTGTATTATTTTTAAGTCAAAAGTTAATTTTGTATTTTTTCTCCATAGATCAAGTGGGAGACAGCAGATAGCATAGTCTAGAAATTTTGTTGTTTAAATAGAAGTTAAAAGCTTTTTTTTATCTGAACTAACTCATCTTTTATAATGATAGGTTTCAAAGTTGGTGAATGGCATTCCTATTTTGAAATGGGATATAATTGCCACCAATGGAATTATCCATGTTATAAAAGGACCTTTAACAACTCCACGTCCAGTAAGTGTTTCACTATAATTAGGCACATTCAAAGGAATGTGATTGAGATACTTCTGTATGTCCAGCCTAAAGTAACTGAACCTTTGCAGGTGTGAGGCAGTAGGTCATAAGATTCTCACTGACGTTTGGCATCAAATGCAAATGTTTTGGTTTCAATCTTATGGCTTTTTTATATTCAGTTTCTTGCCCTGTCTTTCTTGTTTTTTGTGTGGGGTTGATATGGCTGTTTCATTTTTGTTCATGGGGGGGATTTGGGGGTTGATGATTCTGCTTCCATGTTTTTCTTTCTTGGTTTCATGGCTATCTGGAGAAGAATTTCAGAGTTGTATACTTTGATGATATATGAGCCTTTGGTGAAGGTAATCCTGTCTTAACTTGTGATTCAATGCTCCTTCAAACAAACTTCCTATTGAAGTGGAGCTGTTCTTCAGAATGAATGGTAATTTGTTAACTACACTCCAGAAGCAAAGTTACGTAAACCTCTGTATTTGAGCTCAAGTGAGAAAATGATCACCTGAGCTCTATGACATTGTTGATGCTTCCACAGAGCATTCAATTAGCTTTAGATTCAACATCACAACACTGACGTCCTCTCCCACATTGTCCTCAACAATGAAGGTTCACTGCAAGACTGGAAAACGTGGACAACTGCTCATGAATCTTGAACAAAGGCAAATAACAATGATTAAATGCACCACTGACTGCAATACCCTGACAGAGCATTTAGCCAATTGAGAAACAAGGCATTTGAAAGCCAAAACCTACATTAAAGAAGACAATTCCTCATCCACCAGGTAGCTGTGTCCCTTGCCTGTTGAAATATTCTGGAAAAATATCACAATGTCGTCAATGCAAAATCCTGCAAATTTATTGTGAGAACAAACCAGTGTCCTCTCCCAGTCCAACATCTAATACTGAGGTGGTAAACTGTTTCACTCACTTGTTCGACTTGGAATAAAAGCTGTCATTCCATTCCATTCCAAGCTTTAGGAAGAGATTACCAGATAGAGGGAGGGAAAGATTCAAGGATATGAAAAGATACAAAACCATCTTGAAGACATACTATTGAAATTCTGGTTCATGAGTTTGACAGTGGTATCAAAGACCAATGCCATGTAGTAGGAACACGGAGATCCTGCATATTTAATGGAAGGAGAGCATCAACTTCCACTCTGACCTCTTTAGCCATAAAACTGGAGAGAAAATAAGTTAATTTTGATTCAGAATGACTTCCTCAGAGAAAGACATGAGGCAACATGAGGTTTAAGTAAAGCTTTAATGGTATGCTAAGCCACAACTTATCAAACTATTTGTCCTTCATATATATGCATTTTAGTTTCTTCAGTTATTTTATAAAGCTTGACATGCCAGCTTTGGCTTCATGCATTTGATATAATCTTTATGCTTATAATTCAAGGTTACAATACACTGCCTGTAACAATTCTTTAATGTCACCTGGCTGCCAATGATATATTTGAATAGGGACAAGTTGTCGCAGTGTTTACTGGATGGTCCTCTATCTCAAACAGATCAGCTATGAGATCAGTATCACTTGATTTCCATTTATTATTTGGATTTATAGTTAGCTTTCTACTTAGTTTTATTAATTTGGGATTAAGTCTTTGTCAAAGTCTCAGTGAAGACTACTCGATTGATATTTCAGGATGTATAACTGTACTTTTGAATTCTAATGATTTTTTTTACAAGAATTATACTGTATAAATATTATTCAGTAATAGTGCATTATGGTAGCATAGTGGTTAGCGAGATACTATTACATCTCAGGGCATTAGTTGGAAGTTCAATCCTGGCATCCTCTGTAAGAGGTTTGTATGTCCACCCCCTGGAATATGTGGGTTTCCTCTGGTTTTCTCCCACAGACCAAAGATGTACCAGTTAGTAGGTTAATTGGCCATTGTAAATTGACCCATGATTAAGCTAAGGGTTAAATCAGTGGGCAGTGTAGCTCAAAGGACCAATTCTGCGCTGTATTTCTAAAATAAAATAATTTCATGAATATTGTTAATTCCAAATCCACTTGTTTCATTAGGTTATAGAGTCTTCAACGTCATCGCATATTGCCCTTGGCACAGCGCTGGGCCTGATATGTTTGATAGGCGTTGCTGCTGGGGTCATAGTTTGGTTTCGTCGCAGGAATGAGGGTTTCCGTTTTCAGTACTTCAAGGTACATTACTTTCTTTCATGCTATGTTTTCCAGTGGCCTGAACTACTAAATAAAATTACAATTGTTCTAGTTTGGAACAGCCCCTATAGCTACTCTACTGTGTAATTCTGGAATTGGTACCATTCCTTATTAATTTCTTGCTTCAGCAAATCCTGATATTCCTAATTATATAATAAAACTTAATGTTTTTCCCACAAAAGTTGAATCCTGTTTTAAGGTTTATTAACTGTGAAATCAAAAGACAAAAGACAGCTTTTGAACTGGTGAGTTGCAATACTGTAAATTGTTTTACTCAGAAATATTCCAGCTTATATTTCCAGATTCCCTAACCTTACCCTTGCTGATTTGGAGTTAAGCTGCTACCACCCAGGTCTCGTCACATATGAAACACCAATGGTGTTATACTTTTTATCTTGTGTTGTAAATGTAACTGATGCTAAATATCAGTCTCTGGAATATTTTATTATTTATTGAATTATTTGTGGTTTAAAAACTTTGTGTTGTGTGAGTTATACAATGCCTTGAAAAAGTATTCAACCCCTGCAACTATTTTCACATTTCACTGTCTCATTTTCTAAATTTAAAATATATTAAAGTAGGATTTTTGAGCAAATCTACATAACATAATGCATCATGTCAAATCAAATGAAAAATTAAAAACCTGTCAACAAATTACTAGAAAGAAATTGAGAGGCTGAAAAAGTACTCATCCCTGTTGTAACTACTACACTAACTTCCCAACCTTACTGTCTCACCCAAGTTGTTGATGTAGAAGTTTGGAGGGTTGCCTGTTTTCACTGAATTCATAAGAATAAATATCCCCATCTCTGTAAGGTCCAACAGTATGTTAGATGTTCAACAGACCAAACCAAAATAAAGACAGGGCATTCAGGACAAGTCAGGGAAATGATAATAGCAAGGCACAAACCTGGGGAAGGGTAAAAGACCGTCTCAAAGGCACTGAACGTCCCTCAGAGCTCAGTGCAGTTTATCATGAAAAAGTGCAAGAAAGATGAAAGCATAGCCACACTGCCTAGGTCAGGCTGCCCCTCTAAACTGAGTCACTGGAGAAGAATGGCATTTGTACAAGAGGCTACCATGACACCAACAGTCACTCTGAATGAGCAGCAGAAGTCAGTGGCTGCAACTGGAGAGGAAGTTCATGACTCTACAATTTCTAAGGCCTTGCACATAAAGATATTCTTTTTATGCTGTATATCAATAATTTAGATAATGGCTTTGTTACCAAATTCACAGATGATATGAAGTTTGGTGGAGAGGCAGGTAGTGTTGAGGAAACAGGTAGGCTGCAGGAGGACCTAGATTAGGAGAATGGGCAAGAAAATGACAAATGAAATACAACGTTGGAAAATGCATTGTCATGCAATTTGTTAGTAGAAATAAATGTGCAAAATATTTTCTAAATGGGAGGAAGTCCAAAAATCTGAGATGCATAGGGACTTGGGAATCCTTGTGCAAAAAATCCTGAAGTTAACTTGCAGGTAGAATCAATGGTAAGGAAGGTAAATGCAATGTTAGCATTCATTTCAAGAGGTCTAGAATACAAGAGCAAGGATGTGATGCTGAGGCTTTATGAGGCGTTGGTGAGGCCTCACCTTGAGTATTGTGAACAGTTTTGGGCTCCTCATCTAAGAAAAGATGTGCTGGCATTGGAGAGGGTCCAGAGGAGGTTCACAAGGATGATGTGGGGAATGAAAGGTTTATCATACAAGGAACGTTTGATGGTGCTGGTTGTGTACTCACTGGAATTAGAAGGATGAGGTGGGATCTCACTGAAATCTTTCAAATGTTGGTATGGAAAAAAGTAGGTATGGAAAGGTTGATTCCCATGGGGAGTCTAGGACAAGAGGGCACAGCCTCAGGATAGAGAGGCATCGTTTAAAAGAGATGTGGAGAAATTTCTTTAGCCAGAGGGTAGTGAATTTGTGGAATTTATTATCATTGGCAGCTGTAAAGGCCAGGTCATAGGGTATATTTAAGGCAGGGCTTGACAGATCCTTGATTGGACATGGCTCAAAGATTATGGGGGAAGGCCGGGGAGTGGGGCTAAGGAGGGGGAAAAGGATTAGCTGTGATTGAATAGCGGAGCAGACTCGATGAGGCAAATGGCCTAATTCTGCTTTTATGTCTTATGGAAGAGTAGCAAGGAAGAAGACCAGGCTTAAAAAAAATCATATCCTTGTCCATCAAAACTTTGTGAAGTGTTACTTAGAAGACACTGCAAAGATATGGAATAAGGTCTTTTGATCAGATGAGACTAAAGTGCAACTTTTTGGTCTCAATACTAAGTGGTACATATGATGTAAATCTAAAATTGCACATCAGTCAGGTAACTCAATTCATACTGTAAAGTATGGTGGAGGTAGCATCATGCTATGGGATACTTTTCATCTGGTAATCTGGCCAAGATTGATGGGAGTATGAATGCTTTTAAATACAGAGAGATCCTGCATTAAAAATCCTGCTAGCCTTTGTCAGAAAGCTTAATCTGGGGAGGAAGTTTGTCTTTCGTCAGACCAACAACCCAAAGCACACTGCCAGAGCAACCATGGAGTGGCTTCAAATGAAGAAAATTGATGTACTTGAGTGGCCCGGTCAGAGCCCTGACCATAACATCTCAGAGAAGACCTTTAGGTTGCTCTCCTCTGCCAGTCCCTAATTAACTTGGCACAGCTTGAGCAATTTTGAAAGGAGGATTGGACAAATCTTGCTCAATCACTTTGTGCAAAACTAATAGAGACTTATCCAAATAGACTACTGGTTGTAATGGTTGCAAGAGGTGATTCAACTAAGTACTGAGCAAAAGGGGATGAAGATTTTTGAACTGCTGAGATTTCTGTTTTTGGATTTTTAGTTTTTCATGCTTTACAATTTTAACTGTTTTTGGCCTCTACTGTGGGGAGAAGAGGCATGTGATTCCCAAATAAAAATTTTTGGTTAAATTGATCAAAATCCCTGATTGTAATACTCATTTATGTGTACAAAGGGTTGGGGGCTAACTACTTTTTCAAGGCACTGTAAGGTATGTTAACCCAAAGCAATACTCTCAGAGGTAAGACTGAAAACCTTACTGATATAAGAAGTAGGAGCAGTTGTTGTTCATCTGACCCATTGAGCCTGCTCCACCATTCTCTTTGATCAGCTCCACCTACCTGTCTTTTCCTGGTCCTGCTGGAATATAGACCATTTGGTTTGTACTTACCCCACTTCCCCCAGAACCTGCCCCAGGAATCTGAAAGCCTTGTTCCGACACCACTGCTAAAGCCACATTTTCATCATATTTCATTCTTCCACCTCTCGTATGTTTCTAAGGGTCCTCTCCAAGTCACAAGCAATCTTGATTTGGAAGTGTATTGCTGATCCACATTATTGCTGGAACTCTCTTTTCAACAGTCCTGTGAGAACACCTTCATTTAGATGAACTGCTACAGTTCAAGGCAGCATCGCAACAATTAGGGATGGAAAACGCATACTGTGTGGTGCGCCTTGGTCCGGATGAACATTCTTTTGGTTGGTCGTATATGTGTACATAGTTGAATGACAATAATCTTAAACTTGAACCCATTCAATAGGTGAATGCCCACACTCCTTGATGGATATGATACAAATTCTTAAATAACTTACACTAACAATCAAAACAGTGATAGGTGTTTGATTTTTCAGAAACTCAAAAATTAACGGTTGGGCATTTGGAGCCTCATATATGCCTAAATGCATTAAAGACAAAGGAAAAGACTGAGTTGTAATTTGTGCCCATTACTAGGCTGATGATGATGACGACAATGTGGGCCTTAAACCAGAGGATAATCCTGCTCTGGTCTCAGTACCAAATCCACTGTACGGCGCCTATGGTACAGTTTCAGATAATGCGACTGAACCCTTTGAGGTAAGGAGCAACTAAACCATATCAGAATCAGATTTATTATCACTGGCATATGTCATGAAATTTGTTAACTTCCACAACCTATAGCCAAAACTTTTCAATTGCTATTTAGTTGCTGGCAGTTAAAAGCATTTACAATATGTTAACCTCAAGCAACCTAAGGTTTTCTCTGCCACATGGGTTAGTAAATTTGCTGACGACACAAAGGTCGGGGGTGTTGTGGATAGTGTGGAGGGCTGTCAGAGGTTACAGCAGGACATTGATAGGATGCAAAACTAGGTTGAGAAGTGGCATATGGAGTTCAACCCAGATAAGTGTGAGGTGGTTCATTTTGGTAGGTCAAATATAATGACAGAATATAGCATTAATGGCAAGACTCCTGGCAGTATGGAGGATAAGAGGGATCTTGGGGTCCAAGTCCATAGGACACTCAAAGCTGCTACGCAGGTTGACTCTGTGGTTAAGAAGGCATACGGTGCATTGACCTTAATCAATCGTGGGATTGAGTTTAAGAGCCGAGAGGTAATGTTGCAGCTATATAGGACCCTGATCAGACCCCACTTGGAGTACTATGTTCAATTCTGGTCACGTCACTACAGGAAGGATGTGGAAGCCATAGAAAGGGTGCAGAGGAGACCTACAAGGATGTTGCCTGGATTGGGGAGCATGCCTTATGTTGAGGGAATGCAGCCTTTTCTCCTTGGAGCAATGGAGGATGAGAAGTGACCAGATAGAGGTGTACAAGGTAATGAGTGGCATTGATTGTGTAGATAGTCAGAGGCTTTTTCCCAGGGCTGAAATGGCTAGTATGAAAGGGCACAGTTTTAAGGTACTTGGATGTAGGTACAGAGGAGATGTCAGGGGTAAGTTTTTTATGCAGAGAGTGGTGAGTGCGTGGAATGGGCTGTCGGTGATGGTGGTGGAGGTGGAAACGATAGGGTATGTTAAGAGACTCCTGGATGGATACATGGAGCTTAGAGGAATAGAGGGCTATGGGTAAGCCTAAGTTCTAAGGTAAGGACATGTTCGGCACAGTTTTGTGAGCCACAGGGCCTGTATTGTGCTGTAGGTTTTTATGTTTTCCTCAGTTAATTAGATCACAAGAGTCTGATTGCAAGAATATACAACCAGTGTTGGTTCATCCGTACATCCATGTTTCAAGATGAAAGGCATTAGCTTTACCTGGAGCCTCACTATAAATAACGAGATCAGTTCCTGAACAAAACAAAGTGTTTATATATAAACAAAATATGCAATTTGTTTATTCATTTAACTCTACATAATAAAGGAACAGCTGACAAGAGTGCATTGAATGAACAAAATTGAGCATGGGTTAGCAACATTCCATATTCCGTCTAGGTAATCTCCAACCTGATGGCATGAACATACATTTCCTTTCAGTTAACTCTCCTCTCCCCTCTTCTGTATAAAGATGTACATAAAAAATTAATGAAGACATCTATATATGGAATACAGAAAAAAATAGCAATGACATTAACCGTAGGGCATATGAAAATATGAGCTATTGTCAAGAGGGAAATTCAAATTGCCAAAAGACAGTTTGAGTAGAATATTCACAAACAAGAGAAAATCTGCAGATGCTTGAAATCCGAGCAACACCCACAAAATGCTGGAGGTACTCAGCAGGCCAGGCAGCATCTATGGAAAAAAAAAGTACATTCGATGCTATGGGCCGAAACCCTTCAGCAAGACTGTAGAGAAAAGGCTGAGGGGTTGATTTGAAAGGTGCGGGGAGGGGAGAGAGAAACACCAGATGATAGAAACCTGGAGGGAGAGTGATGAAGTAAAGAGCTGGGAAGTTGGTTGGTGAAAGGGACAGAACGCCAAGGAAGAAAGAAAAAGGGGTGAGGAGCACCAGAAGGGGGCAATGGGTGGGCAAGGAGATAAGGTGAGAGAGGGAAAAGGGGATGGGAAATGGAGAAGGAGGAGGGGAGGTTGGGAGACATTATCAGAAGTTTGAGAAATCAATGTTCATGCCATCAGGTTGGAGGCTACCCAGATGGAATATAAGGTTTCTTCCTCCAATCTAAGCATAGCCTCATCACGACAGTGGAGAAAGCCATGGATGGACATATCGGAAAGGGAATGGGAAGTGGAATTAAAATGGGTGGCCACTGGGAGATCCAGCTTGTTCTTGTGGTTGGAGCATAGATGCTCGGTGAAGCGGTCTCCCAATCTACATTGGGTCTTGTTCACATACAGGAGGCCATGCTGGGAGCACCAAACACAGTAAATGACCCCAACAGACTCACAGGTGAAATGTCACTTCACCTGGAAGGACTGTTTGTGGCCCTGAATGGTAGTGAGGGAGGAGGTGTAGGAGCAGGTGTAGCACTTGTTCCACTTGCAAGTATAAGTGTCAGGAGGGAGATCAGTGGCGAAGGACGATTGGACAAGGGAGTGATCCATGTGGAAAGCAGAAATTGGGGAGGGAGGGAGGAGAGGGAAAGATGTGCTTTGTGGTGAGATTCCATTGGGGGTGAAAGAAGTTTCGGAGAATTAAGTGCTGTATGCAGAGGTCGGTGGGGTGGTAGGTGAGGACGAGAGAAACCCTATCCCTGACAGGGGGCAGGAGATGTAATAAGAGCAGATGTGTGTAAAATGGCAGAGATACAGTTGAGGGCAGCATTGATGGCGGAGGCAGGGAAGCCCCTTTCTTTGAAAGCTGAGGATATCTCCTTTGTTCAAAAGCCTCATCCTGACAGCAGATGCGGCAGAGACTGAGGAATTGAGAAAAGAGGATGGTGTTTTTTTTAAACAAGTAACAGGGTGGGACATGGTGTAGTCCAGGTAGCTGTGAGAGTCTGTAGGTTTATAATGGACATAGGTGGATAAGCTGTCTCCGGAGATAGAGACAGAGAGATTGAGAATGGGGAGGGAGTTGTCAGAAATAGATCAGGTGAATTTGAGGGCAGAGTGGAAGTTGGAGCCAAAGTGGATGAAGTCAACAAGTTCAGCATAGGTGCAGGAAACGGCACCAATGCAGTCATCAATGTAGCATCGGGAAAGTACGGGACAGTCACCAGTGTGGGCTTGGAACATAGACTGCTCCACGTAGCCGACAAACAGGCGGGCATAGCTGGGACCCATGTGAGTGCCCACTTCCCATTCTGATATGTCCATCCATGACCTCCTCCAATGTTGTGATGAGGCCCCACTTAGGTTGTTTGGGTAGCCTCCAATCTGATGGGATGAACATTGATTTCACAAACTTCTGGTAATGCCTCCTACACACCCCAATCCATTTCCGATCCCCTTTTCCCTCTCTCACCTTATCTCCTTGCCCACTCAACGCCCCCTTCTGGTGCTCCTCACCCCTTTTTCTTTCTTCCTTGGCCTTCTGTTCCTTTCACCAATCAACTTCCCAGCTCTTACATTCATCCCTCCCCCTCCCAGTTTCACCTATCACCTGGTGTTTCTCCCTCCCCTACCCCCACCTTTCAAATCCACTCCTCAGCTCTTCTCCGGTCCTGAAAGGTTTTGGCCTGAAATGTCGACATACTTTTTTTTCCATAGATGCTGGGTGGCCTGCTGAGTTCCTCCAGCATTTTGTGTGTGTTGTTGAGTAGGATAATGCTAAGATTGACAGCAAGAGATTTTTTCAATATTAGTAAAAGAAAGTTGGAGGAGGAAGTTAAATGTTACAATAGTGGGGTGATAAGTTATGCAGAGAAGGATATTGCAGATACTCTTAACTCTCAGTTCGCTTAAGCATTCATCAGAAAAGATGTCAGCAATAAGACAGTAAGTGTAGAGAAAAATAAGGTTAAAAAAGGATGTAGTGGTTTCCCAGCGTATACGACAAATAAACTCTTCTCAGTCTTCCAGCGGGTACAGGTATCAATTATAACCTACATTTCAATGGCAACCTCTTCAGGGATGATCAAAACATTGGTTATAATCGATACCTGTATCTGGCTGGAAGCCTGCAAAGAGTTTAAAAATAAGTGGCTTAGGGATCTTAGAACATGAGGTCCTGCTTCAGCTGAAAAGGCTGAAATCTATACAATCTCCAGTGCCAGACAGCCTATATCCAAAGATCCTTAAAGAGGTCTATGATTATATATACAAACCCCTAACACACATTTTTCAAAAGTCACTGGAAGGCTGGTGCAATCACTAAGAAATATTAGCTATCAACATAGAATGGTGGGATCTGGAGTTAGAAAGTGCACTGTATAAGACGGATTTGGACGTCCTGGTAGATAGACTCATCGCTATCGACATCTAGACATTGTGCAGAAGTGATTAGGACGACTAATAAAATGTTGTGCTATATAATGTGCTCAGAGCTGTTCAAGTCTACAGACGTTCTTAAGCTATATAATGCATTTGTGAGGCCACACCGTGATTACTGTGGATAATTTTGGTCTCCATACTGTGAGGGATGTGAAGGCACTGGAGAGAGTTTAGAGAAAGGTGATGAGACTCATTCTGGGTTGGTAGGTTTGGACTACCTGGTTGTGTATTTGAGAGTAGTACCTTTCGAGACTTTCAAATCTAAACTCGATAGTCATTTCAACACACTGTGAATTGGAATTTAGCAAGCTTTGTAAAGCTGAGTGGCCCGTTCTTGTCAAAAGCTTTCTAATGTTCTTTTATTCCCCACTCTGCCCTCTTGCTCCTCTTCACCTGCCTGGAACTTCCTTCTGATGCTCTTCTTCCCTTTCTCTCATGCTCCTCTCCGATCAGATTCCTTCTTCTCCAGCCTTTTACCTTTCCCACTCACCTGGCTTCATCCATCAGTTAGATAGACTTCTTCTCCGAGCCCACTGCCACACCTTTTCATTTTAGCATCTTCCCCCTTCCTTTCCAGTCCTGCAGAGCAGTCTCAATCTGTTTATTCATTTCCATAGATGCATGGGACAGATCTGCCTATTTATGTTTCTAAATAAATGTTTTATTTAAATACAGGACGACGATGATGAATATGAATCTTACTCATACACACAGAACATTCTACAAGACTGAAGCTGGACCTCATTTTACTATCAGTTTTATTGCAGCTTGTGGTGATGCTATTGGTCGGGGAGGGTGGGTGGGGGGGGGGGGTGACAGGAAACAATAGACTCCAAATAAATGAAAATCTCCAGAGGGTGGGAGCTGTACATTGGTAGTGAGAGAAAAAAAATAATTGGACTAGGTATCTAACCCTTCTTGGTAAACCTTAAAGACTGTATGTCACAAACACACCAACTTCCATTTACAGGGATTTTTTTTTTTTGCAATGGTCAGGTGACTCTAGAAAGCTTATAAATTTATTTTTTCATTTTGTACTAATAGTTAAAGATAAATAACACTGTTTATGAAGTGCCAAAAGGATAGTGAAATCTTTACTTTTGTTTATGTTGCACTTTGTAGTCAAATATGATTGAATTTTCATTTCCTTTCTACATTTTATTAGAGCATTAAAGAGGACAATAAATTTCCAACAAAGGCAAAACATGGTGGAATTGTTCAGCTGGCCAGGCAGAAATGAAAAGTCCAAAAACTGCAACTAAATCAAATGTAGATCATTTTGACAAACATTCAGATCAAGCTACAGGCTGATGATTTCTGTTTGTCAGTGTTAACGTGGACACCTTCATTTTTTGTCTTTTCCAACTATTCAATGCCTTTATAAATTCCTTTTGCTCCACGTAGTTTTGAATTCTGTACTCCAAAATCTGAGTTTGCTTAAATAGTGAGACAGCCTAGAGAAGGAACCGCTGGAAACATTTGTATGAAGGAACTCGAGCAAGGACTGTGCAATAGATAGCAAATGGCTGTTAACATCAAGATATACTGGACTATATCACCAATGCTTCACCTCTCCAAGAAAAAAAAGCATTTTTTTGTATATACCAGGTCAAGTGAAAAATTAAATAAATGTTTTTATTGATATTTAACTGCCTGAGCAGATGTTTATTTTCCAGGCCTGAACAGTGATGATTAATAACTGCTTGGTGCTGCATGACTGAGGCCCAAGGGTTAAGCTTCAATCTTACTGCAATGAGCAGAGTTACTTTCACTGCACCAATCCCACAAGGTTTATTAGTCAACTCCTGTATAAATTAGTGAGTACCACTGGATGGCAGTATTTCAAATTGTCAGCACATTGGTCAAATGTTAAAATGATCGTACAAATGGTACTTACCATGCGGGAAAGTGTTTTAAGCACTATTTCCTCTATGCTGCATGAGTGTGTAGCCACACAGTAACTGAAATGCACGTTGGCATGCAGCTAGAATTTTCTTTTATATAATGCTTAATATAATCTTGAAATACCTTGTTATTAAGTGTTTATGAATAAAAAACATAAATATATTAAATGTACCACAACCTTTACCTTCAAACATTTTAGAGCTTCAAAGTATTTACATTGTCAGTGTTTCAAGTTACAAGTTGTAACAATAAACAGAATGGAAGACGGTAGCTCACTGTTAATAAACCACTGGCCTGCTGAATGCCAACACTATCTAGTCAAAACATTTTACTTTTGCTATTGTGTCTGCCAGTTTTTTGACTGCTTGACATTGTTTACTTGTGTTGTAGATTGTGGTTGACGTGCCTATCACAAAAAAAATTAGTGCCATGCAGTTTTCAGACAGTGTAAAAATGTCCTGCTCAGATCAATGGCTGATCTGACCTGCTGAAAAAATTAATTAGAGGGAGCATTGATTTTAAGTCACTAATATGTTAATTTCTGCATATAGTGCTTGAGAGGCACAAATGACAATAAAATAATGCATCTTTGCAGTACAAATAATCAATGGTAAACTAACCTCTGAAATTCTACAACTGAACACTTACAATATAATGGTCTGAATTTTTTTTTAATCAGCAAAAGGCTTACCACCAATCTTGATAACTAAAACTATATCCTTTAAAGGTCTGAGTCAAAAAAAGCAACTGAAGGACTTCTGCAGGTTGAGCAGCATCTGTGGAGGCAAACGTATGGTTAACGTTTCACATGAAAAGGTCTGTGTCCTTAGGTGGGGCGTGGGAACCTTATGTAGCAGCCAAGCAGCCAATGGAACTGAAAAATTCTCATAACCCAGGAATTAAAGGAAAAACCCACAATTTCAGTTAACCTTTTAAACAACTTACAGCAACATTTATGACAATTGTGCAACCACATGGGGTTAACATCAGAAGCCAAAATATTAAACTAAATTTAAACCACAGGACCTTTAAAAAGATATTCAGACTGACTAGCACTCCCTAGAGCTTGTTAAATGTAATTTATCAAGCAAATGTTTAATCTTTTATGTCCACAGCAAGAATAATGAATGAAAGGTATCGAAGTTGATAGCAAATTATTGAGTGGCGATGATTGCATCCATGATGACTGCGATATTGCAGTATTTGGGGGCTCTATGGTATCAGCGATTATAGTGTAGTTCCTTACTTAACCAAGCAAATATAGGCAACAGTAAAAGTTGGTGGACTTAAAAAATAATGATATGAAAGCTGATCATTTTACAAATCAACCCACTGTTGATGTGAAAGATGAATAATTTTTTCAATTAACTAGGTAATCATGGGTATATCAGGATTTAAAGTGTATTGAAAAAGAGATCAAACTTTGGGACATGGTTCAGATCTTTAACCTGCTTATAAAATAAGTTTTTAAACAAAATTAATAGAAAATATATTTCAGGTGAATATGGCCAGCAGATTAACCATTCAATAGGCAAAAGGTGCAGAAGTAGACCATTTAGCCCTTCGAGCCTGCACTGCCATTTTGAGATCATGGCTGATCATCTATCAATACCCGGTTCCTGCCTTGTCCCCATATCCCTTGATTCCCTTATCCATAAGATACCTATCTAGCTCCTTCTTGAAAGCATCCAGAGAATTGGCCTCCACTGCCTTCCGAGGTAGTGCATTCCAGACCCCCACAACTCTCTGGGAGAAGAAGTTTTTCCTTAACTCTGTCCTAAATGACCTACCCCTTATTCTCAAACCATGCCCTCTGGTACTGGACTCTCCCAGCATCTGGAACATATTTCCTGCCTCTATCTTGTCCAATCCCTTAATAATCTTATATGTTGCAATCAGATCCTCTCTAATCTCCTTAATTCCAGCGTGTACAAGTCTCTCTAACCTCTCTGCGTAAGACAGTCCAGATATCCCAGGAATTAACCTTGTGAATCTACGCTGCACTTCCTCTACAGCCAGGATGTCCTTCTTTAACCCTAGAGACCAAAACTATACACAATACTCCAGGTGTAGTCTTACCAGGGCCCTGTACAAATGCAAGAGGATTTCCTTGCTCTTGTACTCAATTCCCTTTGTAATAAAGGCCAACATTCCATTAGCCGCCTTCACTGCCTGCTGCACTTGCTCATTCACCTTCAGTGACTGATGAACAAGGACTCCTAGATCTCTTTGTATTTCTCCCTTACCTAACTTTACACCATTCAGATAATAATCTGCCTTCCCGTTCTTACTCCCAAAGTGGATAATCTCACACTTATTCACATTAAACGTCATCTGCCAAGTATCTGCCCACTCACCCAGCCTATCCAAGTCACCCTGAATTCTCCTAACATCCTCATCACATGTCACACTGCCACCCAGCTTAGTATCATCAGCAAACTTGCTGATGTTATTCTCAATGCCTTCATCTAAATTGTTGATGTAAATTGTAAACAGCTGTGGTCCCAATACCGAGCCCTGTGGCACCCCACTAGTCACCACCTGCCATTCCGAGAAACACCCATTCACCACTAACCTTTGCTTTCTATCTGCCAACCAGTTTTCTATCCAAGTCAATGTCTTCCCCCCAATGCCCTGAGCTTTGATTTTACCCACCAATCTCCTATGTGGGACCTTATCAAATGCCTTCTGAAAATTGAGGTACACTACATCCACTGGATCTCCCTTGTCTAACTTCCTGGTTACATCCTCGAAAAACTCCAATAGATTAGTCAAGCATGATTTACCCTTGGTAAATCCATGCTGGCTTGGCCCAATCCTATCACTGCTATCTAGATATGCCACTATTTCATCCTTAATAATGGACTCTAGCATCTTCCCCACTACTGATGTTAGGCTGACAGGTTGATAGTTCTCTGTTTTCTCCCTCCCTCCTTTCTTAAAGAGTGGGATAACATTAGCTATTCTCCAATCCTCAGGAACTGATCCTGAATCTAAGGAACATTGGAAAATGATTACCAATGCATCCGCAATTTCCAGGGCCACCTCCTTTAGTACCCTAGGATGCAGACCATCTGGACCTGGGGATTTGCCAGCCTTCAGTCCCATCAGTCTACTCATCACCGTTTCCTTCCTAATGTCAATCTGTTTCATTTCCTCTGTTACCCTATGTCCTTGGCCCACCCATACATCTGGGAGATTGCTTGTGTCTTCCTTAGTGAAGACAGATCTAAAGTACTTATTAAATTCTTCTGCCATTTCTCTGTTTCCCATAACAATTTCACCCAATTCATACTTCAAGGGCCCAACTATTTTCTTTCTCTTCACATACCTAAAAAAAACTTTTGCTATCCTCCTTTATATTCCTGGCTAGCTTGCATTCGTACCTCATTTTTTCTCCCCGTATTGCCTTCTTAGTTAAGTTCTGTTGTTCCTTAAAATTTTCCCATTCATCTGTCCTCCCACTCACCTTAGCTCTGCCATACTTCCTCTTTTTTAATGCTGTGCAATCTCTGACTTCCTTTGTCAACCACTGTGGCCCCTTTCCCCCTTTTGAATCCTTCCTTCTCTGGGGGATGAACTGATTTTGCACCTTGTGCATTATTTCCAAGAATACCTGCCATTGCTGTTCCACTGTCTTTTCTGCTAGGATATCCATCCAGTCAACTTTGGCCAGCTCCTCCCTCATGGCTCCATAGTTTCCCCTGTTCAACTGCAATGCTGACACCTCCGAGTTGCCCTTATCCTTCTCAAATTGCAGATAAAAACTTATTGTATTGTGATCACTACCTCCTAATGGCTCCTTTACTGCAAGATCGCTTATCAAATCCTGTTCATTACATAATACTAAATACAGAATAACCTTGTCCCTGGTCAGCTCTCGTACAAGCTGTTCCAAGAATGCATCCCGTAGGCACTCTACAAACTCCCTATCCTGTGGTCCAGCACCAACCTGATTCTCCCAGTTTATCTGCATGTTGAAATCTCCCATAACTACTGCGACATTACCTTTGCCACATGCCAATGTTAACTCCTTATTCAACTTGCACACAATATCTATGCTACTGTTTGGTGGCCTATAGACAACACCCATTAGGGCCCATTCATATTAGAATGAAAAATTAATTACTTTATAATTGTAGAGAGGTTCTGTGCATGAACATTAAGATATTCAGTTTATTTTACTCAATAAGTAGTCAATAAATAAAATAAGTTATAAAACATGTAGCTTCATGGTAGAGAATTTTAATATTAAACAGTTTGTGTCACTGATGTACAACACAGGATAGCAAACCTTTACGAACTAATGGCAGAGGGACAGTTCACAAGTACGTATGCAAAACTCTAAGTCTTCCCACATCATCAACATCAGTTTAGCTTAAATTATTGAGGCTTTTGAAAACCAAGCAACTTTTTGGCTAGGAATGTCACTGCAGATTAAATGTTTTTGCTATTTCACAACACCAGACAGCTCGATAAATGCTAGGAGCAACTTTTAAAAAAATTACCTACATCATTAATAACTTTGATATCACTCCACAATTCTCAGTGAGGAAATTGTCATGGCAACAAAATCCTTCACTCAAGAAGAATCTGACTGATCTCTATCTGTTGTCATAGAAACTAGCGGAGTCATGGAGAATCTTTTGGGTGCAATCAAGGACTCCATGAAGAATATTAACAGGAATTCAACAGAATCCATCTCGTGTGATAGGTCAGGGTTGTAAGATGCACATTAAACAAGATGCATGAGAAAGGTGATGTAGAACAGAGAAATAAAAGGCTCTATTTTTAGACTAGTATCATCACAGCAATCTTAGTATATCACTACAATTTGCCACAGGCCCAGCTACCTGAGGAAGACTACAGTCACTAACTTTTTAATTGTTTTTGTCACATTTCACATTTTGTCTCTATTTTTAAACCTCTGTCCACATTCCTTATTAGGTTTGCTCCCTTTCTTTTCTAATCTGAGGTCAAGAGATTTATCGACTTTCTTCAATTTCAGTATGCAAGGAGAATGTTTTGGCTGTGCATGATTAATGCTCAACCAGAACTGAACAAAACATGAACTCAACCAAAACATGTCATGCATGTTTTTCCATCTATACTGAATCTAGCAATCTTTCTGTAATTTAGTTTAGAACCTAAATCTGCATATTAAAGTAAACTTGCAGATTGGTGCCAGCAGGGAGTGACAAGTGTCTGAAAGTTAACTCATAAAGGTCAATTGGCACAGATTAGGTTCTAACTTGCCATTTAATTCGTCTGCAGGCTGGGTACACTTGACAGACAAATGAAAGTCTTCCTTGCCATTTTGGCCTCAGATCATTCAGCAAAATTCACAAACACACAAGTCTAGAATTCCAGTTTCGAACTTGATGTCCTCTAGCTCCTTGACAAAAAGAAGCAAAGGAACGTAGGTTTTTGCCATCTCACCAGTACTACACCACACAAAGTCAGCATGCATCTCTTAAATGATCATTGTAGGTTTTCAAAGATATACCTGAGATTTCCTACCCCACAGCAGTCAGGAGTTACTATACCACAGCAATAATACTACAACCTCTACTCAAATGGCTTGGTCTCTATACATCGTAACTATGCTGTTCCCTGAATTATAAAATTTAAAACTGCGGCTGGTAGGAAAAGTATAAATAAAACCACTTCCTATCGAGTCTGTCGAGACCCTGAGGACTTGTGGAAACTGTGAAGTGGTTTCTTTCAAACTTATAGTCTTTTAACATCTTTGGACTATTTTTACTGTGCCCATGGTCTGTTTTTTTTATCAATTATGGTATTGTTTGCACTGTTGTAACTATGTGGTTTTGTGTAGGTCTTGTAGCTTTAGTTTTTGGTTTGTTGGGTGGTAGAGTTGGTCTCCTGACTTGGTGTGTCTGGGTGGTCTTGTTTTGTCTGGTGGGTTTGGAGCTCCTTTCCGGGGAATGCGTTAAGTTGGTAGCACGATATTAATATGCAGCAGCCTCTCCGGACTCTGGATTGGGGATTGCCAAATGTTAGGTGGATTTCCTGGTGTAGTCTGTTTTGTCATATGCTTTTGTGATATCATTTGGAGGAACGTTGTTTCATTTTTTAACTGCATTGCATTTGTGGTTTCTAAATGGCAATAAACTGAAATTCAATTCAATTCAATTCCTTTTCATAATCATTCTTTTGGTTATATCAAGGGAGCCAAACAAGAATTTTAATCATTTTCAAATTTAGGAAAGAAGAGTAAGTGCTAGTTGTAATCTCTAACCAACTGCATCAATCAGATGACTAAATGCATCCTTGATAATGTTGCCTGATTTGTAAATAAAACTGGGTCTATATTGATAATGTTACTAAAGTCCAAGACCCATACAAATGAAGATCAGACCCATCTAGGAAGAGACAAAACCTGTTCAGAGGCACAAATGAGGAGAAACAGTTCCCATTAAGAGGAGTGTGGTTGCAGGCAAGGGGATAAAGATAGTGGACACAGAATGAAGGTGACTGACGCAAAGAAGGATGTTTTTTAAAATGCAGTAAGGTCTTCAATGCCTGGACAGGGTAGTAGTAGATGTTTTTTTGGACTCATGTTTGAAAAGGAATGGCACAATTTGTTGCAAGGGAAGCATTTACAGGGCTGGGGCAGTGAGCAGGGGCACAAGTCCAGAAGGACAAGGCTTTACATAGAGACAATATGGACCAGTAAAAACCTAAAAGGTTTTTCTTCCATGCCGCAGTTCAGTAATTTTAATCATTGAGCTTCTTAAGCAGTGGTCAGTGTGAAAGCTTGGGTGGTTTAGTGTACTTCATGACAGTACTCTTCTCCCACCTGCACATTAATGGTCACTTACATTGGTTCTATTATTGCATCAGCTTCTAAATCTGTGGGGAATTTACTGTATCCTTACCTCATTAGTTTACACTCAGAAACAAGTTATATAGAAGGCTGTGTGTATGTATGAAAATTTAAAGAGTTGAAAGTTTTGGAATTAACACATCTGAGAAAAAGAAAAACAGTTAATGTTTCAGGTCAAAATACTTTGAAATGTTAGCGGTTTCTCTTTATACAGATGCATGTGTGTATCTGTGTATTTCCAGCATTTACTGTTTTTAATTTAAAGGATTAGTCAGTCTTTCAAGGTAAATAGACATTATAAGCAAACACGAGGAAATCGGGCACTTCCGACCAGAAGCAAGAGCCTCTCAGGGCTCGCCTCACCGGTAAATGAAAAAATGATCAGAGTAGTGGTATTTCACCGGCAGCCCCGGAGGGCCTCCCACTTACTCTACACCTCTCATGTCTCTTCACAGTGCCAGACTAGAGTCAAGCTCAACAGGGTCTTCTTTCCCCGCTGATTCTGCCAAGCCCGTTCCCTTGGCTGTGGTTTCGCTAGATAGTAGGTAGGGACAGTGGGAATCTCGTTCATCCATTCATGCGCGTCACTAATTAGATGACGAGGCATTTGGCTATTTGGAAACACTCACCAGTCAAAATCCAGCTGCGTGCACTTTTTGTGGTTTTACGTGTCATGTCCACAAAATGAATGGATTGTCTCTAACTCCCTAGTGGGGAATGGGTATTGTCGATGAAATGGGCTTATGCTCAATTCAGGTCAGAGTACCATCCAATTGGTGACATAAGGACATGTGACTCGGTTGTTCAATTCCGTTCAAGGTATGGTGACAACGAGGGATGTGAAGTGATGGATCTGTTGGTAATAGAGAACGTGAGCTTTGATCAGACCATTGACATTCACCATGACTAAAAACACGGGAAAGTACCATTGTCGTGAATTTTACTCTATGTGCCTATCTTCTCTGATCATAACTGGACATGCCAGGATATGCCAGGAAGTTATGGCACTCTCTCCAGGGTAAGCAATCCCATTTCATCCCTTACCTGACTGTTACCCTCTTCCATCTATCCGTCCATGAATGTCTGCAAGACATCAATTTTCAGCCAGATCATTAAACTGCAAATGTGTCTTGCAAACATTTTGAACCCACTTGAGCTGATGAATTTCAGCAGTCTTTTGTTTTCTTTAGTCCAGAGACCTCTTGCTCCCACCACAAATCCAAAGTAGTCCACAGATTCCGCTCTGTAAGTTCTTTAATCTGGCGTGTGAGGTGTTTATACTTTTCCTCCTTCTTCCATGCTCTTTCTAAGGACTGATGGTTACGTCTACCATGGCAGCTTTCCCTCTCTTCACAAAGATCAGGTCTGGCTTCCATAATGATCTGGCCTCTGGTCTAATAGGAGGTTCGATGTACGCATCCCATCCTTTCTTACAGGCTTTCTCCTTCAGCATTTCTACGACTTTGTTTGATCTGGCTTCTGTTGACGGACCAGCATCTTGCTGAGATGTGGGCCAGGGTCTCATCAGCCACTCCACATCTCCTGCAGGTTTTTACCCTCTCTTTGTCTCCCTTATTCCTCGTACACCGCGTTGGATATTGTCCACATCCTAGCAGCAGATCATCCACAATCTGGTACCCCTTCTACCCTTTGTGGTTCTTCAGCCACCAGTTAGAAGGCTTATTGTTTTTGAAGTCCTTAACTCCCGATCCTCGTTGGGTCCACCTGTCGTACTCAGCCAGTCCAACTCGAACTTAGGTGGCCCACTATCCTCCTCCTCCATCGTCACCCCTAGGATGCCCCGAAGCATAAAGGGATCCTGTACTCCCTCTCCTAAGTATGCTTTGATGTCCAATTCTTGCTGACCCATGGCATCCTTTAGCACCTGGAGACTTGCCCGGTTGTCCTCTTCAGCCATACTGAAAGATGCTTTGATAATTTTGCCCTCTGAGAGCTCCAAAGCAAGCCTCTTCCTTATCATGGTGACTGGGATTTGGATCTCCAACCTTGGCAGGCACAACCCTCCATCTTTCACTCTGGAATACAATATCCCATCGGTTGTGTCCTGGGGAGGATCTCTTTCACTGTTGTCTGGATCAGCCAGTCCAACTCTCTCAGGGTGTTCTGCGATGCCTCATTAAGGGTTAGATAGTAATAGATTTGTGGAATTATTAACGTTCTCATGAGCTCAATCTTTTGCAATGGCTTGAGCTTTGCCTTCAGACTCTGGAACCACATATCCAATTTGTTCTTCCAGTTGTCATCTTTAATACCACATCATGGGTCGATCTTCGCTCCAAGGTACTTTTCAATCTCCCCTGGTGGTACGAACTGGATATCTTTCCCATCCAGGCTCCATCCCTTTTTCGTGTTGTACAGGTCGGTCTTTCTTTTACACTCAGAGTAAAAACCTTTCGACTTCTTCACATTGACCTCCAGCCCGGTTGCCTTGCAGAATCTGAAGGTTTTCCACCATCCCTTTGTAGGAGCTGCTTAGGAGTGCTATATCATCCGCAAAAGCTAGTGCCATGCATCTGGCTCCTGCTCCCGCTCCCATCTCTTTCCCATGTGCTTATCAGAGGGTCCATGGCAATATTGAAGAGTACCTGCAACATGGGGTCTCCTTGCTTTACCCCTTTCATCACAGTGATTTTGTCCACCTTTTCCTCTCCCACTTTCACCACCGTCGTCATGTTGGTGTATAAGTCTTCGACTAACTTCCTGAATTGCTGTGGCACCCCTACACTTAGAAGCGATTTCTGGATCAGCTTATGGCCTACTGAATCAAATGCCTTTGCCAAATCCACGAATACCACTGCCAGGTCTTTATTCTGCCTTTTGGAACCCTTGATGATGTTCCTGAGGATGGTGATGTTCTCATTGCATCCTGCAGTCTTTTCTAGGAAACCTCTTTGCCTCTTACTGATCACAACTGCTCTGCTGAGTTGTCTTGCGAGGATTTTCGTAAACAGCCTCAGAAGCAGTGGACCAATGGTGATAGGTCTCCAGTTGTCCAGGTTTTTCAGCTTCTCAGCATCCTCTGTTTTCGGGATAAGCACCGTTCTGCTCCTCTTGAGACATTCCGGGATGGTTCCGGCTTTCAGCCAGAGTGAGAATAAACGTGGGAGGAGTTGCTCGTTTTCATCTATGATGCCTTCCAGGTCTTCCTTCCTAATACCATCTGGACCTGCTGCCATATCTTTCTGTATCTCCGTCAAAGCCTCCTTGATCTCATCCTTCTCAATTTCCTTCATCAACTCCACGGAATTGAATGGATCGTGGTGGTCCGCCATTCCCCTCAGGTCCGAGGCCCGGGGGCTCCCATAATCTGTCTTGCCAGCCGCTTCCTGTCCTTCTGGAAGAGTACTTGGGCCGCTTTATAGGCTGCCTTCTTCCCACCAGATCTGTTGGTGTTCTCACTGTTTGGCCTCTGGTCTTTCTTACTCCCCTCCTTCGTCCTTCTCTGTTTCCTTTTGTTCACACGTCTCTTCCGCGAGTACTTGTCCATCACCAGCTCCGATGCTCCTTCCAGTATTCCAACCGCTTCAGCAAATTGTTCCTTGTTCCTGATGTTAACCAGCATACTTTCCACCAGGTTCAGACTCCCTAGAAAATCTTCTGGAGTTTGACCCAGGATTGTCCTTTTGGTCTTCCTGGCCCTCTGCTCAGGTTGGTCTTCAACTGTAGACCTCTCGGGTATTGATTCCTGGACTGCTGTTACAGTGCCAACCTGCTCCACAGCCCGTCTGGCTTCTTCTCGCTCTTTATACAACAGCCTCCTTTTGTCGGGTATCTGCTTATATGTCTTCATTGTTAGAATTATGCCGACCTCAACATTTATCCTTTTCCAGCTCTATGAGGTTGTTCGTCTCCCACTCTGCCCACACGCTGTCCTTCCTTCCTGGCCTTTTCTTCCTCAGGATTTCCGTCACTCTCTTCTCGTTTCGGAGATTTGGGTGGCGGTGCCTCTCGGGCTGACCCAGTCCAATCTTCGTGGCGAATGACACTTTACTTACCTTGCACACGAGTCCTTTCCTTACTTCCTGGTCAGGCCGTACTTTACATTTCCCAGCGTGACATGCCACAGAGTGGACCTCTCCTTCTCTTCCGCATTTCCTGCTTATTCCTTTCATTCTTAATATCCTGTGGCTCAGCTTCAGGTGTTGTCGAAGTGCCCCAAAGGTGACGTAAATGTCCTTACATTCGCCCACCTTGCATTCCGTTTTCGAGAATGGGAGGAGTACCTCCACCTCATTCTTTGTCACATCCTTGTGTTTACTGGGTGGAAGCCCTGGCTCCTTCGAGGACCTTTCCTCCAGTGGCTCTTCCCTCCAGACTTTATACCATTCATTGTATAAGTCTCTAGTTCTGATCTTTACTTCCATCCTTCCTTCTTGATAGTCCCTTGTGGTCTTCTCAACCTTGACTATATTTGCCTCACGTTCTTTTCCCTCCAGGTTTCCGCCCAATCCTGCGGTACTTGGAACATCCACGGTAACTTTTAGTCTCCCATCCTCCTCTCCGGTCTGTGTGGAGGAGGACGCCTTCATCGGTGCAGGCCGGGCACCGGAACAATTACAACTCCTGCACTTAACACAAGCGGTCACTGCTAGCTCACTTGCAGGGTTGTTCTTTGCCTGGTTATCAACCCAGCCCTATGGCAGCCAAAACCATCGTTTGTATGACAGGCGCGGCCACCACCGCCTTCGCCCAAGATTCTTTCAAGCCGCATTAGCCACCCATCTGAGGTGTTACCGGCTGGACCAACGAGGAGGTATGGCTCACTGTGATGCAGAACCTGGAAAGGCACCACAGCTACAGTGCAACTAGACCCTAGAGGAACTGGCGGGAGGATGCCAGTAAGACAATGCCAAGAGAGTCATAGTTACTCCCGCCAGTGTCCTGACAAAGGGTCTGGGCCTGAGACGTCGACAGAGCTTCTCCATATAGATGCTGCCTGGCCTGCTGTGTTCCACCAGCATTTTGTGTGTGTCGCATATAGACATTATAGTTCAGTTTTTAAAATGCCTAATCACATAGAAACAGGCCCATTATGTTGTGTCGAACAGATTAAATTAGTAAACAAATGGCCAACTAAACTAAACTCTTCTGCCTACACAGTATCCACATCCTTCTATTCATGAGCCTATCTCAACGTCTCTTAAAAGTCTCTAATATTTCTGTCTTTCCCGCTGCTCCAGGCAGAGTATTCCGTGCACTCAATACTCAGTAAAAAAAAACTTACCTCTCACATATTCCTTTAAAATTACACCATCTTAAATGGATGCCCTCTGGTAAAGACATTTAAATCCTTGGAAAAAGATATTGTCTGTTTACTCTATCTGTGCCTCTCAAATGTTATAAACATCTATCAGATCTCTCCTTCCCCCCCCCCCCCCAGAGAAAACAATGCAAGTTTGTCCAACCTCTAGCCCTCTAATCCAGGCAATATCCTGGTAAACCTCTTCTGCATTCTCACCGAAGCCTACACCTCCTTCCTATGAAACGGTGACCAGAACTGTACACAATACTCCAGATGCAGCCTGATTAGAGTTTCATAAACCTGCAACATCCTGACTTTTGAACTCAGTGCCTCAACCAATAAAGACAAGCATGCCATATGCCTTCTTAATCATCCTATCAACCTGTGTAGCCATTTTCAAGGAGCTATGAACTTGGACCCCAAGATCCCTCGGCTCATCAACACTGTTCAGGCTCCTGCCCTTACTGGCTCTTTGCATTTGATATACCCAGTTGCAACACTTCACATTCATACAACTATATCCGGTTGTATTCTTGGCCAGTCATCTATGCTATCCACAACACCAGCACTCTTTATATCATCTGCAAACTTACTAACATACCCATTTACAATCCAGGTCATTTATTTGGGAGCTTAAGGTAAAGGAGCCCTTAGGAGGCAGCAATCACACCATGATAGGATTCACCCTGCAATTTGAGAAGGAGATGATAAAATTGGGTGTATCAGTATTATAACAGATTAAATGGAGGAGCTGGCCAGTTGATTGAAAGGGGACACTAGCAGAGATGACAGCTGAACAGTAATGCTAGAGTTTCTGGGAGCAATTTGTAAGGCACAGGAAAGCTCCCTCTTAAAGATGAAGTAGTATTCTAAAGGGAGGATGAGTCAACCAGGTCTAACAATGGAAGTCAAAGACAGAATAAAAGCAAAAGAGAAGGTAAGGCCGTATAATGTAGCAAAAGTTAGTGGGAAGCTTTTAAAAAGCAACAGAAGGCAATAAAAAGGGAAAAGATAGAATAGGAAGGTAAGCAAAATAGGGACAATTATACAAATCAACATTGCCAAATCTAAACCTCTAATTCCCAAATCATTATGATACTTAAATTTAAAATGAATTATAAATGTTGTAGTTAAAAACGATAGACTCTAGTCCTTTTAAGCAAATGGTTCTTTTCTTACATTTTGGAGTGTTGTCCTCAAATGTCCACTGCTAATTTACAGCATACCAAGCCATTGAACAAGGCCCAACACTCCATCACTGGTTCTCCATCAGTATGTGATACTGTTTTACTTTAACTACATGAAAAAAAGATAAAAAGCCCAGGGAAATTCAGCCCTACTAGCAATCCTTGATGAAAGCAAATAAATTGAGCCATTCAATTTTAATGATGTACTGAACAATTTAATTTTAATGGTGGCAACCTACCTTTCATATGCTTGATTTAAGGAACTAATGAAGCATGCAGCTTTGCTGTGTAGACAATTCCTTCCAAAGACCCGAAGATTTAGGCAATTGCTCAGAAATATAATCACCTCGTGAGCTTTTTACCATCTGTACTTTGGTACTGGTCCCAGGAGTACCCCGTGACTCCAGAAACGAGGAGGCAAGGTAGATTCACCAAAGACTCCCAAACAGGAACCTGTGGCCTTAAAATTCTTCATTAGCAAAGTTGAGGACATTAGAAAGAAAATTTCTCCCCCTACCCGTGACCTAATTGTCTCACTGGTCTGTTCATCTACCCTCCTTTACCATGAAACCTGCAAACTGCCCCCTTGACATTGTCCCCACTACCCTCCTGAAGGTTGTCTTTGGCATAGCCGGTCCCAGCTTCCTCTCTATATCAACAGCTCCCTGGTCACTGGTACCGTTCCAACCTGCTTCAAGTGTGCCATGGTCCAGCCCCTCCCGAAAAAACCCAACTTAGACCCCATCTTACCTAGTAACTACAGACCTATTTCTAAACTTACATTCCTGTCAAAGGTTCTCGAAAAGTCAATTGCTGTCCTACCTACAACATCTTGGAAAGATCTCAGTCAGGTTTTAAGGCTAATCGTTGCACAGAGTCTGCCCTGCTGAAAGTGTACGATGACCTGCTCCTCTCCACCAACTCACGTCACTCTGCCATCCTAATTCTTCCTGATCTCAGCGCAGCATTCCATACAGTGGATCACACCATTTTAATAGACCGTCTCCAGTACGGGGTTGGTGTTGATGGCACTGCCTTGAACCACGAAAATAGAAGCTTCTCCATCAACATAGGCAAATTTTCCTCTTCCCCAGCTAGTTTCTCCTGTGGTGTCCCACAAGGTTCCATCCTAGGTTCCATTCTTTTCTCTATATACATGCTTCCGCTTGGCCAAATCATTCAAAAACACGACATTTCCTTCCATTGTTATGCTGACGACACACAGCTTTATCTCCCCTTGAAACCAAACGACCAGTCAAATCTAGTCAGCCTCATGAACTGCCTTGAGGACATAAAATGTTGGATGGCACAAAACTTCCTATAGCTGAATGAAGGCAAGTCTGAAGTTGTCCATTTTGGGCCCCCTGACTCCATCAAAGTGATTACCAACAGTCTTGGTAACCTGTGTCATATCCCTCGGTGTGATATTTGATTCCGCCTTTAAGTTTGACAAGCAAGTTAATGCAGTAGTAAAAGCCAGTTTTTTTCCAGCTTAGTACTATTGCCAAAATCAAGCCATTTCTCTTTTTCAAAGATCTCGAGAAAGTCATCCACACTTTATTTCATCCTGCTTGGACTACTCCAAGTTCCTGTACACTGGGATTAGTCAGCCGTCCCTGTCCCATCTGCAACTGGTCCAGAATGCCGCAGCCAGGTGCCCGGAAGAGGGACCATATCACTCCTATCCTAGCCTATATGGTTACCAATATGGTTCAGAATTGATTTTAAGGTTCTCCTGTTTGTTTATAAAGCCCTAAATGGGCTGCCCCCCTCCTATATCACAGAACTTCTAACCCCTTATTCTACTTCCAGGTCCCTCAGGTTGGCTGACTTGGGGCTCCTGGCTGTCTTGCGATCTAAATTTTAAGCTCAGGGGTGACCATGCCTTTGCCCCTAGACTGTGGAACAGCATTCCCCTCCCTATCAGATCTACCCCCTCCATTAAGTCCAGGCTCAAAAGTTACCTTTATTCACTAGCGTTTCAATCTTCCTGATGTGGCTAATTTTTGGCTTGTGTCTAGGCTCATGTGTTGTTTATTTTGTGTCTATAAGCTGAGTGTCTTGTTGTTTATATCTGTGTTTTTAGCTACCTGTTATGGTTTGTACAGCATTTTGGTCAACATGGGTTGTTTTAAAATGTGCTTTGTAAATAAATTTGACTTGACAAACTGCTCTGCCCGCCGTGGGTTTAGATATTGAACTGTAAGCTATTTGGAAAAACAAGGGCATATCTTATCTTTCCAGGTTTCCTCAGAACAAGGGCTCAGTAATTAAACCGGAGTCAACTTTCAGTCCCTTGCACTTGCTCTGCCATTTAATAAGATCATGTATGACAAAGTTATTAACATGTTCTCAGTGACAACATAACTGGTAGTGTAGTGGACAGTGAAGGAGGCTATTGTGTTTTGTAACTCCTAATCAAAAGAGAAACACAAAGCCAGGAATAGCGTGTCTACTTTACTTTCAGTTCAGTGAGCCGTGTGCATTGAATGTGGTGGCCTAACTCATATGCCATTCACCTACGTTTAAATATAGCCTGTAATGGATTATGTAAACAAAGAAAGCCTAATCAAATACATTTACACTATTACTCAAATATTACTGAAATATTAGGCACACAACACTTCTCCCTGCTCCTATAAACTCCAACTCAATAGAGAATGCATTTCAACTATTTACACAGTACACTATATTACACAACTACTATATAGATATCCACACATAGTGAATTTTAAATCATCCCATTCAGACCTAAAGATTTACCCACTGGGGAGGATTTCTTAGTCTTTTGCGATAATGTCTTTCCTGACTGGGGGGGTGGTGGTGTGAGGGGTCACTCTGCTTAGCAGGCAAGACTTACGGCTGTGAAACAAACAATCTCCGATTCTGGGTCCTTCGTGCCGGTTGTAGGAGTTGATTGTGGGACAATGGGAAGTGGTTCTGACAGCTTTGGACCTTTCTTCTCTAACAATTGATTCTGCTCTCCTTAACTGATAGATATGTCCTCTCTAGACAACACCAGATGCAACCTCCACTGTGTAGGAAAGTAGTCCAGTTCTGTCCTTAATCCTTGCAAGTACCCACTTTTGATCACCTCAGTAGACCCTCACCAGGTCTGCTTATCCAGGGATAAAACATCAAACCTCCTTGTTTGAGTGCCATCAATTTGTCTCAGCTGTTTGGCCTTCTGAGACAGGTTTGAGGAGATCAAAGCATGAGCACAAGGGATGACCCAGGAACAGTATGGCTGGTGAGTTGCTGGTTGTGGAGTGTGCTACAGTGTGATATGCAAGGAGGAAATTGGAGAGTTTCTGATTCAGTGTCAGTGTAGTGTTTCTTCTGACAATGCTCGCATTCTTTAGACTATGGGAAATCCTTTCCGTCTTGCCATTTGTAGCTGGGTAGTATGGTGCAGATACAAATGTCTTATTCCATTCATTTTCAGGAATGACTGAAGCTGTTTGTACCAAGCTGTGGCTCATTGTCACTGACTAAGTGTTCTGGAACACCAGTGCTAAGCACATCAGCAGTGTGCGAGGCTATGGTGGAGGCTACTGGGAACACTTCTAGCCACTCAGTAGCTGAACCAAGAAACCCGTGCCTACGAATGGTCAGGCAAAATCGATACGAGGTCTCTACCAGGGCAATCCAAGCTATTCCCAGAATGGAGTGGCACTGCTCTTAGCTTGGATGGGCTAGAACTTCCTTCATTGTGAGAATAGGAGGCTGAAGGGTGACCTACTGAACCATGAGGGGCAAGGAAAAGATGGGTGGTCATGCTTTTTTTCCTGTAGGGTAGTAGACTCTAAAACTAGAGACAGATTTAAGGTGATTAGGAAAAGATTTTAAAAGATACACTAGGGGAAACACACAATGGGTGGTAGGTATATGAAATGAGCTGCTGAAGGAAGCTGAGAGGTAGCTACAATTACAATGTTTAGACAGGTACATAAATAGGAAATGTTTAGAGGGTTATGGACTAAATGCAGGCAAATGGCACTAGCTAGGATAAACAGCTTGTTTGACAAGGGGCAAAATGGCCTATTGCCAGGTCATATTACTCGACGACTCCATGGTTCTGATGTCTTCCCTCATTCTTGCACTACTAACCCAAGATCTTGTTCTGTTTTGTATTAATATTCACAATCTCTTGATCACAGTGTTGAATATACACAACAACTGAGCCCTCTCGGGTAGTGAATTCTAAAGATTCCTCACTCTCCGGGTGATGATATTTCTTTTAATTTCACCTGCAAATAGTTGACTTCTTACTTTGAGACTGGTCTGGGATGTGCGTCTACTGTGTCTGACACCATCAGAATCTTTCACACTCCAATCCAAAGACATCAACCCCTAGGTCCATGAGTATAAACATTGTTTAATCTCACGTTATACAACAAGTTACCATCCCATAACTGAATCTGGCACTCCCACTATTGTAAATATAAACTTCTTTAGGTAGGGAGATGAGGCCATTAACAACATTCCAGTTCTGAAATACAAAGGCATTTGAACATTGGAAGTGAGGGTTGTGGGCTGTGTAGGAGGGAAGGGATAGGTCGTGGAGTGGGTTTGCAAAACATCACAGCATACTGTTCTGTGTTCTATCTCAACTATTGCAATAAAGGCCAACATAGCATTCATGCTTCCCAATGAATGATTTTCAAGGAATAAAGACGTTACCTTCCGATACTGACTACTTCCATGCTAAATTCCTTTAATCAGTGACCCCTACACAAAGCCTAAAGCATCACAGCAAAACATTTGTATGTTAGAAAAAATAACAGCATTTATCTCTTACCTTTGTGCTGCCATGCATGACTTTGCCTACCCTGTCATATTGGCACAGTGCCAATCTGATCCACACACGACAGCATTCTTGGTTTCATGAGCAAGAAGATCATATTGCTGCCAACTCATGTTGAAATAGTGGAACTCCTGACAGTGAACTCCAACACAGACACTGGAAATTTTGGATGTGTTCCACTGGAAGACAAGATCTGATGATCTTGCCTTCTCGTGCAGCACGGAAAAAGCCCTCCAACATCTGGGTCCTTACCTACTGGCAACATGCTGTCCACTGATTGCCAATTTACAAAAATGGGCTCCCAGATTTGTGTAAAAATGTTGTAAAATAGCTTGGAGAAGGACACCCACTGCCCTGAGATTTCTAGTTAGTCTACACAATAAGTAAAGCTTACAGACATCCAACTATCTCCCCCCAACACCCCCCCGCCCCCGCCAGACCTCATTCGCTGGAGCAAAACTTGAGCACGGCAATGCAGAGTTAGGCTGCACGCCACTGGTGGAGAACTACCATGATGTCATCTATAGGAGAAGCCTAGCAAGGATTGGTTTATTGTCCAGTCTGATCAGCCAATCAGATCTTCTGTAATCTGCAGAAGACATAATTGTGACCTGGTGGGGTGGGTCAGGAGTTGAGAGAAATTCAAGTTGAGAGTTAATTGCTTTGTGCAACATAATAGTACAGTAATTTAATAAGCTCAGTGACATATTACAACTATATTAAAATATTAGCACTAAACCATAAAATAGTAGTCTTTAATTTCTACTTAAACAACCTTGAAGAACCCGAGTTTCTACTCTAGGCTAAATACCTGTGTAAACCAGTGTGACTACCTTACATCAATTTGTGTATTATCTAGCCTCTGTGTAGTGTAGTTTCAAGAACATTCAAAACTCTTATGACTGATGATTTTAGAGTTAGCCCAATTACTTTCAAACTAAGGAAGATATATTTGTATAACCGTACATCCTCAACATAGAACCTTGGCCATCTGTGATACTGGATTCACAGAATCCTGCACAATCTCTGGTCAGGACATTATGGCAACATCTGCATTGCTGTTGTCAGGAAGATGATGAACAACTTTAGATGTTACAGTCGTAACAAGCCTAATTTTGAATTAAATTTATGACTAATTTAAAATTGTTTCAATTACTCTATGCTCAGGATTACTGGAAATCAGTAGCCAGCATCCTTGTACAGTAATCTTGTAAATAACTAAAGCAAAGTTAAAAATATCAATTCCCTAAGCACTCCTAATGAGCCTTTAAGTTTCCCTTAGTGCCCTAGAATAGAAAACACACTATAAATGCACCAAATGAAACTCATGTAAAATTATTCTTCCCTTTACCAACCAATTTCTTTAAAACACAATATTAATATCTACAGGTGGTACCATGGCAACACTAAGTACATTTAGCTATTCTCTTTGACAAGCGATCTTATGTTAACCCTCAGGTGCCTAAGAATTATTTGAAAATTCAGAGCCCAATATAACAATATCTTCCAGGTTTGCAAAGCTCAGAGAAATGTCTGGATGTCTATCAGGCAGTCACAATGTCTGGACAAAATCACCATGCATGACATTATCTGATAAACCTGGAATCCATTAAATAGCTGGCACTGTAGACCAATACGTAATCTGTTTAGACCTTGCATTGTTCTCACCTAACTCAAATCTACAAAGCCAACACAATTATCAGGAGGACACTGCAGTCAACAATAGCATCAACTGGAGCACATCGTGGTGGTAAAAGGTTTGGTCTAGCAAGGGACAATAACACAGGTCACTACCATTGCATCTTGATCATTCCAATCACAAACATCTAATACTCCTATTGTATTCATTTCCCATTTACATGTCCAATCATGCCTCTTCGAAGAAAATTCCCACCTGTTACATAACCTCTTGCGGTGTAGGGGATAGCAACGTCTCCATTTGAAATGAAACTACAGGTGAGACGTGGTTGAATTTATCTTATGTGTACCATCTCTTCTAGGAAAGGAGTTTTCATGCAGCCAGTGCAGAGTTGGTCCATCCAGAGGGGTGCCTCGTGTTGTAAAGGAGTCCTTCGGGGATAGAAGGTGTAGGTAGTGTCATAGTTCAGGAGGCAGCTGATAGAGGACATGTAGATGTCGGAGAATCTGCACAACCTTCGAGAAAAATAGGTGGGGTTGTGGTGAGTCCTGAAAATGCTCCCAAACTGGGGGTTGAATAAGTTCTTTGTCAGAGACCTAAGATTCAGGGTAAAATAAAAGAGACCAGCATCAGCCATTTGTTACCTCTTTGCATTTTTTAACTCATACAGACTAATGATTCTAGAATTATTATCCAGTAAGTATGATACATGATTATGATTTAAAGCTACAATCTGTCAACAGTCTCAGAGCAGCCATAACAAAGCAATACTTTTGTTTTACATACTCACTGTATGTCTGTTTTGTGCATTAATTGTTTAGGATATTTTAATTTTTTGTGAAATAAACTGGCTTAACTATAAAATTCATCATTTAGGAAAAAGTACTGCAAAATTCAATGAACAGGTTGTCCATGCTAGTAAACAATACATCTATCTTATCACAAGCAAACATAGTTAGGTTCTCACTGTGGCACTGACTCAGCTGTAGTGTGAAAATTCCTCATCATTAAAGAAAGATTGGACACAACCTGCTTTTAGGATTTGCTCATTTAGTCAGCACTGGAATGCAAGGCTCAGAATGTATTACTGAGGCTCTGTGCCTCAGAGTTCAGAGGCTAGATGACAATCCTCCTGCACTGAACAAAGAGGAAAACATGCAAGAGAAAGCTGATTGCTTTTACAATCCAGCAGCTGGCACATTAGCCCAGAAAACAGCAGTTTGGAAGCAAGTCACTTCTCTGCCAATTGTGGCAGGCTGGGCTGAATCAAGATTCAATGCCACTTCCTGTGTAAAGGAGAATGAAATAATTGTTACTCTGGATTTGATAAAACAAACCACACAAACAATAATAAAAATACACAATAAATGCTGTGACAGATAATTGGATCGATATACATAGATTGATTGCATGTCCATGAAGCGATGCTAGGCACAGAAGTGACTGTACATACAGCAACTGATAGGAAATAATAAAGTAGTGGTGGATCATCTGCTGGAATTGCAAAATGGGATTATTGGGTGAGGGAGAAAAGGAGGCTGGCAGCAGAAAAATACAGACAAAAGGGATCTGACTGCTTGCGTACAACTACCTGAGACTAACAGTTCTGTCCAATTCAATTACCCTTCAGGGTGACAGGCTTCTGCTTCGAAAGGATCCTGTTGCAAACACGGGGAACAGAATCCCACAGCCCCCAGCTGCCACTTCCCTCCACTGCCAACCTACAAGACTAAGAACCCCGTTGGTGGGGACCAGGGAGCATGGCATGAATAAGGATGTAAAAAGAAACCAGGCCATGCAAATGTCTGTTTTCATACTGTGCGAGAATACTACTGCACAAATGATGCTGGAAACATACACATGCCTCGTTTTTGGAATCCAGGTTGCACTGAACAAAGAATAACAGGTAAACCTCGTGAATCCATGACTCAGTGACATCATGGCGACCAATTTCTCACACAATCCACCCACTTTCATGCCTTTGTCTAATATAAATCCTTAGAGCAAATATTTTTCCTTGGAACCCACTGGCACCATGATGTTAATAGCCATGTAATCCTGTGACAGTTTATCCACAGTTTGTTGAAAAAACACAAGATTGGAGCTTTCAGAACAGATTCAAGACAAAGCTTATAATTTCAGTACCACAGCAAACTAAAAATATACTTTACATTAATTCTTGTCTCTCCTTTATCCATTCATCAAGCACTTGCTTTGACTCCGCATCCTGGTAAACCTGTAGACAGTGCATTGTGAGACAGAGCCCCGCAGACAGTTATCAATTGGTAAATTAGCATTTCAGCTGATAAACCAATTAAACAGCATTATTCCATTACCATGGCAATACTCACTCAGAATAGTGATTTAAAATAACTCACTGATAGCAGAAATTTACAAATGTAGGGATAGCTTATAGTCATCCAATGAAGTAATTTGAGCAGCAATGAGAATTCCAATAAGAACATTAGAACACTAATGGACAGAAACAGGTCCTTCAGTCTACCTAGTCCATGCCGGACTATTATTCTGCCCAGTCCCTTCGACCCACCCCCGGACCATAGCTCTTCAAGCGCCTATCCAAACTTCTCCTAAGTGTTGAGATCAAACCCGAACCCACCACTTCCACCTCACAATCATTGCGTCTGATGGCAGTTTAAGTTCTTCTGGATATGGTAAATTCTGAGCGTCTTATTATACATCACATTCGAAACTGGTGGTATAAAAATGGAAAAGTCACTGCACTGGAACAGTCCCACTCAGAAATCCAGGTCCAGTGGTACCAACAAGCGTCACAGTTGGTGTCCTCGTTAGCTGACTGACTTCGTCTGTGCCTTGTCAAGCCCTTTGCTCTCCATGGAATATTGCAGAGCTGCTCTCCTGGCTAAAGTGCTCTATTTATTACTAGTATATGTAGTGAAATTTGTTACCTTCATGGCAGCAGTACAATGAAATACATGATAAATAAATATAGGGAAAAACAGAGTTATATTAGGTATATATACACATGTCTATTAAATAGTTAATTTAAAATAAGTAGTGCAAACTAACAGAAATAAAACTGTTGTGAGCTAGTGTTCAGAGGTTCCATGTCCGCTTACAAATCGGATGACAGAGGGGATGAAGCTGTTCCTGAATCACTGAATGTGCCCCTTCAGGCTTCTGAACCCCTTTCCTGATGGTAACAGTATGAAGAGGGCATGTCCTGAGTGGTAGGGTCCTTACTGATGGACACCACCTCCCAATTGTACTGCTACTTGAAGATGTCTTGGATACTACAGAGGCTGGTACCCATGATGGAGCTCAATAACTTTACCAGTTTCTACAAATCATTTCGATCTTCTGCAGTCATTTCCTCGCCAGCTCCCCACACCCAGATGGTGTTGCAGTCAGTCAGAATGCTCTCCATTGTACAAATGTTTGTACATCAGGTGTCTTATCCACCTTAACACCTTTGGGTTTGCCTTGCATGTTTTCTTTTGTAGTAGCAATGGCACTCACTCCTGCTCCCTGATACTCATGGACCTCTAGCACACTGCTAGTGACTTTAACACAGATACAATACAGATACAATGTACCCATTATGTTCATCTGCCATTTCTTTACTACCTCATTTTCCAGTGGTCCAATATCAAATCTCACCTCCCTTTTACTCCTTATGTAAGTGAAAAAAGCTTCCAATATTATCATCTAGTTTGCCCTCATATGTCATCTTTTCCCTTCTTATAGCTTTTGTAGTTGCCTTTTGTTGGATTTTAAGTTTCCCAATCATCCAATTTCCCACTCACTTTTGCTACCTTATATGCCCTTTCATTGGCTTTTATGCAGTCCTTAACTCCCTTTGTCAGCCACAGTTGTCTAGCCCTGCCATTCAAGAACAACTTCTATCTAGGCCATGTCTATCCTGTGCCTTGTTTACAATTCCCAGAAACTTCAGCCATCTTTGCTCTGCCATCATCCCTACCAGTATCCTCCTCCAATCCACCTGTGCAAGCTCCTCTCTCATGCCTCTGTAATTCCCTTTATTCCATTCCAATATATATATCCTTTCCCAGAGTAGGCTCAAGCATAAGCTGCTCTAAAAAGCCATCTCACTTGCATTCAATAAATTTCCTCTCTTGCAATCTGACATCAACCTGATTTTACCAATCCCCTTGCATACTGAAGTCCCCCATTACAATTGTGTCATTAGCCTTATTACATGTCTTTTCCAGCTCCCTTTGCAATCTCAACCCCACATCTTGGTTACTATTTGGATACCTATATATGATTCCCATAATACTTTCTTTAACCTGGCAATTTCTTAATTCTACCCACAAAGGTACAACATTCTCTTTCTAAAAATGTAATTCCAACTCTTACCTATGGAGCCACACCACCACCTATGCTTTCTTGCCTGTGCTTTCCATACAAAGTATATCGTTTGATGTTAAGCTCACAACTATGGCCTTTCAGCCACAACGCACTGATGCCCAATGTCATACCGAACAATCTCTAATGGTGTCATGAGTTCATCCACCTTATTCCGAATGCTGCGCGCATTTAAATACAACACCTTCAGTCCTGCGTTCTTCACCCTTATGAATTTTGCCTCTATGGTGCAATTTAACTCTGTTCTGTCTGCATGGGCTTGTCCTTCCTTACATTCATGTTACTACCCTATAACATTCCTGTTACTAACCTATAACAGTACTGTTACTACCCTATAACATTCCTGTTACTAACCTATAACAGTACTGCAGCTAGTGTTGTTGTGGCCCCAACTCCAGTAACAGAAGGTGTTTTCAGATTAGTTCCCATCAGGCTTTCTGGTTTCTTCCCACACCCCAAAGACACATTGGTTGATAGGTTAATTAGCCACCATAAAGTTCCCTGAATAGACTGTTGGTGGGAGAATCAGGAAGGAGCTGATGGACGAGATTAAGTTGCATGCAGGTAACTGATATTGACAGTGTTGCTCCAGCAGTTGGCATAAACTGAAGAGGCCCAATGGCCTTCTACTATGTTATCAGAAAATAGGAAAAGGAAACATGAACAAAAATACTTTTTTAAAAAAGGAAGAAGTTCATCGGAGTACATAATGTGACATTACCTGCAGTCTCTCCAGAAGGCCTGTTAGGGCCTGTAGCCAAGTCAGCCCATGTGTGAACTGTTCTGTGTTAATGATACTGATTTCTGTCTCTAGTTCAGGTACAATTGCTCCCGTCCTCCAGCCATGACGGAGCATTAGGTCCTAGTGATCACAATCAAAAATATGGTTCAAAGTACATTCACATGCCAGCTTAGATCAACTATGATCATAAACTTTAAAAAGGGATGAGAATTGGATTTTACTGCATCAGTAGGATGAGGAATAGAGGTCGGTCCTTGTCAGCTGACCATTGACTTTCACCTGAACCAACAGGAAGTTTCAATCCCAGATCAATGAGCCAATGTGTATGACAATATACCTGGAATTCCAGTTTCAACCCCTTACCCCCTTAGAATTTGGAATCATGGTTCATGATTGACAAACACCATCAAAATGTCACCAAATACAGTAAGAGATTGCCTTTTGGAATTAAACTCAACCCAGTTTATACAAATGAGAGGGCTAAAAGCAGCTGGCAGGAGGAATAGTGAGACCACTCACACAGTGAATGTCTGCATCATCATGATTTACATTAACGCCAGTCCACTGAGAATAGATTCCAGCAGCTTAGCTGTCAGTTTTGCTTTATTCACAGTCATTGATGGCTACGAGGGTTAATTATTTATACCTCGCAGTCATAACAGATCACTTTAAATACAATCATTCCAGTACACTTGTGCTTCTTTTTGGTATCTTTCCTGTTAGTTCTCTTTTAAAACCTGCTCATTGTTGTAACTTCTTTTATTTCAAACGCTACCTTTGAAATCTATTAACATAATTAATGGATAACATAATTGACATAAATCCAGGCACAATAACATTTCTCAATATTCTACAATTCTACACCTACATGAATGACCTGCCTGGCCTGCTGAGTTCCTCCAGCATTGTGCATCTGTTGCTTGGATTTCCAGTATCTGCAGATTTTCTCATTTGTATTCAAGGATTCTTGTCTTTGCAAGAAGTATTTTCAATAATATTTAATAATTCATCCTTAAAAATATTATTTCATACTACACTTTCCAGAAGGTATGGCACAATAGAGGAAGTACACATATATAAAATTGTTCAAGCCTCCAGGATGTTCTAACAGCACTGTGAAAAGCAATACTTTGGAAATCCAGACAGTTGCAATGTAGGACATGCAGCACCTTAAGTACAGAAAGACCCCAGAAACAGGATAAGAACCAAATAGTCTTCTAGCTACGTGATACTACTTAATAAATATTCAGATACTTTCCTACAAAGTATTTAATCAACACAAAAGAATCACCATGCAACGTCTCAAATGTTGAAGCATCTTAAAGTCTCTGACAGTGTGACTAAAACCAACAACTTTGAGTTCCAGAGATTCAGGTCACAGCTAACACACTAGCAGATTTTTAAAAACTCATCTCATTGATAGCAGTGCCATCATTCCACAGGAAGATAAAAGCACAGAGTAAATGCCCACGTGCACACATGCGATTATAGATGCACAAATGCAAGAAAATTTACAGATGCTGGAAAAGCAAAGCAACACGTACAAAATGCTGAAGGAACTCAGCAGGAAAGGCAGCAGGTATGGAAAAGAGTGCACAGCCGACATTTCAGGCCAAGACCCAAGAGTTCTTCCAGCATTTTGTCTATGTTGCGATTATATATAGTGGTGCAAGAAAGTTTGTAAACACTCTTTCTGCATAAATCTGTCCTGAAATGTGATCCGATTTTCATGCATCCTAAAACTAGATAAAGAGAACCCAACTAAATAAATAAATAACACAAAAACTTCTTGATATTAAGAAAAATGATCCAATACTACATATCCATTGGTTGGAAAAAGTGAGAGAACCTCTGAGATAATCCCTTCTACAAAAGTCATTTGGAGTCAGGTGTTCCAGTCAATGAGGTGAGCTTAGAGGTGTGGATTGTAGAGCTTCCCTGCCCTATTAAAAGAACAGACATACTGTTAGGTTACTGACAGAGCCTGCTCTTCTCAAGAAAGGTGTATTTATGTGTACCATGCCTCAATCAAAACAACTTTCAGAGGACCTTGGAAGAATTGGAGAGATGCCTGAAGCTGGAAAAGGCTTCAAAAGCATCTCTAAAGACCCACAGTCAGAGTAACTGCCTACAAATGGAGGAAACTCAGTGCTGTTGTTCTCCACAAGCTTAGGCATTCTGCAAAGATCACATCTGAGCACAACATGCAATGCTGGCGGTGGTGAAAAAGAACCAAAAAGACCTGCAGAAATCTCTAGAACTCGCTAAAGACTCCGTTCATCTGTCCACTATTAGAAAAACACTCAACAAAGATGGTGCTCATGGGAGGACACCACAGAGGAAAACACTATTCTCCAAATAAATAAAAATTGCTGCACATCAAGTTTGTAAAAGACCACCTGGATGTTCCACAATGCTTCTATGACAATGTTCTGTGGACAGATGAGACAAAAGTTGAACTTCTTGGCAGAAATGCACATTGCTATGTTTGGAGGCAAAAGGGCACTGCACACCAGCACCAAAACCACATCCCACTGTGAATCTTGATTTGGGGCTGCTTTGCTGTCCGTCACCTGAAGCTAAACAGAAGTTGGATGATGCAACAAGACAATGATCTGAAAGACAAGAGTAAATCAACAACAGAATGATTTAAAAAGGAAATTTGAGTTTTGGAATGGCCCAATCAAAGTTCTGACCTTAATCGTATAGAAGTGTTGTGGAAGGACCTGAAGCAAGCAGTTCATAAGCCCACCAGCACCCCAGAGTTGAAGCAGTTTTGTAAGGAGGAATGGCCTAAAATTCCTCCTAAGCCAGCTTGTAGGATTGATTAACAGTTACTGGAAATGTTTGTTTGAAGTTGAAGTTATTGTATACGGGGGGGGGGGGGGGGTAATTCCCCATACTTTTTTTTGAACAAATAAATATAATAATAAATATTTTCTCAATAAATAACCATATAACAATTACAGCACAGAAACAGGCCATCTCTGCCCCTCTAGTCCATGCCGAACGCTTACTCTCACCTAGTCCCACTGACCCGCACTCAGCCCATAACCCTCCATTCCATTCCTGTCCATATACCTATCCAATTTTACTTTAAATGACAATACCAAACCTGCCTCTACCACTTCTACTGGAAGCTCATTCCACACAGCTACCACTCCCTGTGTAAAGAAATTCCCCCTCGTGTTACCCTTAATCTTTTGCCCCCAACTCTCAACTCATGTCCTCTTGTTTGAATCTCCCCTACTCTCAATGGAAAAAGTCTATCCACGTCAACTCTATCTAGCCCCCTCATAATTTTAAATACCTCTATCAAGTCCCCCCTCAACCTTCTATGCTCCAAAGAATAAAGACCTAACTTGTTCAATCTTTCCCTGTAACTTAGGTGCCGAAACCCAGGTAACATTCTAGTAAATCTTCTCTGTACTCTCTCTATTTTATTGACATCTTTCCTATAATTCAGTGACCAGAACTGTACACAATACTCCAAATTCGGCCTTACCAATGTCTTGTACAATTTTAACATTACATCCCAACTCCTATACTCAATGCTCTGATTTATAAAGGCCAACATACCAAAAGCTTTCTTCACCACCCCATCCACATGAGATTCCACCTTCAGGGAACTCTGCACCATTATTCCTAGATCACTCTGTTCTACTGCATTCTTCAATGCCCTACCATTTACCATGTACGTCCTATTTGGATTATTCCTACCAAAATGTAGCACCTCACACTTATCAGCATTAAGCTCCATCTGCCATCATTAAGCCCATTCTTCTAACTGGCCTAAATCTCCCTGCAAGCTTTGAAAACCTACTTCATTATCCACAATACCATCTACCTTAGTATCATCTGCATAGCTATTAATCCAATTTACCACCCCATTATCCACATCATTAATGTATATGACAAATAACACTGGACCCAGTACAGATCCCTGAGGCACACCACTAGTCACCGGCCTCCAACCTGACAAATAGTTATCCACCACGACTCTCTGGCATCTCCCATCCAGCCACTGTTGAATCCATTTTACTACTTCAATATTAATACCTAACGATTGAACCTTCCTAACTAACCTTCCGTGTGGAACCTTGTCAAAGGCCTTACTGGAGTCCATATAGACAACATCCACTGCTTTACCCTCATCAGCTTTTCTCGTAACCTCTTCAAAAAATTTAATAAGATTCGTCAAACATGACCTTCCACGCAAAATCCATGTTGACTGTTCCTAATCAGACCCTGTCTATCCAGATAATTATATATACCATCTCTAAGAATACTTTCCATTAATTTACCCACCACTGATGTCAAACTGACAGGCCTATAATTGCTAGGTTTACTCTTAGAACCCTTTTTAAACAATGGAACCACATGAGCAATATGCCAATCCTCCGGCACCATCCCTGGTTCTAATGACATTTGAAATATTTCTGTCAGAGCCCCTGTTATTTCTACACTAACCTCCCTTAAGGTCCTAGGGAATATACTGAGAGGATCCGAAGATTTATCCACTTTTATATTCCTTAAAAGCGCCAGTATTTCCTCCTCTTTAATCGTCATAGTTTCCATAACTTACCTATTTGTTTCCTTTACCTTACACAATTCAATATCCTTCTCCTTAGTGAATACCGAAGAAAAGAAATTGTTCAAAATCTCCCCCATCTCTTTCGGCTCCACACATAGCTGTCCACTCCGATTCTCTAAGGGACCAATTTTACCCCTCACTATCCTTTTGCTATTAATATAACTGTAGAAACCCTTTGGATTTATTTTCACCTTACTTGCCAAAGCAACCTCGTATCTTCTTTTAGCTTTTCTAATTTCATTCTTAAGATTCTCCTTACATTCTTTATATTCCCCGAGCACCTCATTTACTCCATGCTGCCTATATTTATTGTAGACATCTCTCTTTTTCCTAACCAAGTTTCCAATATCCCTTGAAAACCATAGCTCTCTCAAACTTTTAACCTTTCCTTTCAAACTAACAGGAACATAAAGATTCTGTACCCTCAAAATTTCACCTTTAAATGACTGCCATTTCTCTATTACATCCTCTCCATAAAACAAATTGTCCTCATCCACTCTTTCTAAATCCTTTCGCATCTCCTCAAAGTTAGCCTTTCTCCAATCAAAAATCTCAACCCTGGGTCCAGTCCTATCCTTCTCCATAATTATATTGAAATAAATGAACAAGTATAATGTTTTCTGTGTCATTTATTTAATTGGGTTCTCGGTATCTAGTTTTAGGACTTGCATGAAGATCTGATCACATTTTACGTCATATTTATGCAGAAATAGGGAAAATTCTACAGGTTTCACAGATTTTCTAGCACCACCGTATGCACATTTTTATTAGTATATTTGCTATTCACTCAGTTCTGTTTTTGGGCAATGATTAATGAAGCTGCTATCAACTTGAATACTGCTATGTGGATTTTACTCTACTTACTGCAAGGTCACTGTACAGATGGTCACCAAAATAAAGCACTTTGGATCCACGCCAGCCTGTCAGCCGCAGAAAATCAAAAAGGTTGCCCTGCAGATTGAAAGGACAAATATAAGCCCGGCTTCAAATTTCAGAACAGTTCAGCTGGATAGATGTGGTTTAGATCGTCAAAGAACTGCAGAAAAGACGCTGAATAATGAATCAAACAGGAAATTTAGCTCAAGTGTTAACCAATTGCATCAATAAAACATTTTTCAGACAGCAACGTCAGGCTCCCTCCAACAAATAGTGCTTTGTTTGCCCAAAGTTAAAGCAAATTAAATATTTATTATGATCAGAAATATACACATTAAAAACTGCAAAGAATGAGGATAAATGGTGATACTAAACATTTTCCTTTCCAGAAGGGAAGAGTAGATTATTTGGATTATGTATCTAATGATGTGCTGGACAGAATATGCCCAAATGTAGGATGTAGAGTGCCGTCAACATCAACCCACTTTGACAAATTTATTACCCCTCCCCCATGAGACGAGCGATAAACCCAATTACAGCTGGTTCAACAAACAGAAGAAAGCTGACAGGATTGCTGCTGGCGTGTGGGGCTCAAAAACTCGCAGCTTTGAAATTACTGTTTTCAGATTAGAGACAGTAAACAACAGGTGCAGAGCAAGCAACATAGAGATGGTATATATAATTATCAGGATAGACAGGGTCTGATTAGGAACAGTCAACATGGATTTGTGCGTGGAAAGTCATGTTTGACAAATCTTATTGAATTTTTTGAAGAGGTTACGAGGAAAGTTGATGAGGGTAAAGCAGTGGATGTTGTCTTTATGGACTTAAGTAAGGCCTTTGACAAGGTTCCACACGGAAGGTTAGTTAGGAAGGTTCAATCGTTAGGTATTAATATTGAAGTAGTAAAATAGATTCAACAGTGGCTGGAAGGGAGATGCCAGAGAGTAGTGGTGGATAACAGTTTGTCAGGTTGGAGGCTGGTGACCAGTGGTGTGCCTCAGGGATCTGTACTGGATCCAGTGTTGTTTGTCATATACATTAATGATCTGGATCATGGGGTGGTAAATTGGATTAATAGCTATGCAGATGATACTAAGGTAGGTGGCGTTGTGGATAATGAAGTAGGTTTTCAAAGCTTGCAGGGAGATTTAGGCCAGTTAGAAGAGTGGGCTGAACAATGGCAGATGGAGTTTAATGCTGATAAGTGTGAGATTCTACATTTTGGTAGGAATAATCCAAATAGGACATACATGGTAAATGGTAGGGCATTGAAGAATGCAGTAGAACAGAGTGATCTGGGAATAATGGTGCAGAGTTCCCTGAAGGTGGAAAATCATGTGCATAGGGTGGTGCAGAAAGCTTTTGGTATGTTGGCCTTTATAAATCAGAGCATTGAGTATAGGAGTTGGGATGTAATGTTAAAATTGTACAAGGCATTGGTAAGGCCGAATTTGGAGTATTGTGTACAGTTCTGGTCACCGAATTATAGGAAAGATGTCAACAAAATAGAGAGAGTACAGAGAAGGTTTACTAGAATGTTACCTGGGTTTCAGCACCTATGTTACAGAGAAAGGTTGAATAAATTAGGTCTTTATTCTTTGGAGCATAGGAGGTTGAGGGGGGACTTGATAGAGGTATTTAAAATAATGAGGGAGATAGATAGAGTTGACGTGGATAGACTTTTTCCATTGAGAGTAGGGGAGATTCAAACAAGAGGACATGAGTTGAGAGTTGGGGGCAAAAGATTAAGGGTAACACGAGGGGGAATTTCTTTACACAGGGAGTGGTAGCTGTGTGGAACGAGCTTCCAGTAGAAGTGGTAGAGGCAGGTTTGGTATTGTCATTTAAAGTAAAATTGGATAGGTATATGGACAGGAAAGGAATGCAGGGTTACGGGCTGAGTGCGGGTCAGTGGGACTAGGTGAGAGTAAACGTTCGGCACGGACTAGAAGGGCCGAGATGGCCTGCTTCCATGCTGTAATTGTTATATGGTTTTATATAATGCTAGAAGCAATCTCAAATAAGTTGTCTACAATGTATCGCTAAACTTTGTAAGTCTGCAGATGCTGGAAATCTAGAGCACTAAATGCTGAAGGAACTCATGAGGTTAGGCTGCATCTAAGGAAATGAATTAACAATTAATGCTTTGAGCCAAGAGCATTCTTCAGCACTGGAAAGGAAGGAGGAAAGATGCCAGAATAAAATAGGGGGAGGGAGGGGAAGGAGGGCTAGCTAGAAGGTGAAAGAGGAAGTCAGGTGGCTGGGAAGGGTAAAGGGCTGTAGAAAGAGGAATCTGATAGGAGAGGAACATGGACCATAGGAGAAGGGACACCGGGGGAGATAATAGGCAAATGAGAAGTGGTAACAGCCAGAGTTGGTTTTGACCCAAAATTTCGACTGTTTATCCATTTGCATAGATGCTGCCTGACCTGCTGAGTTCCTCCAGCATTGTGTGTATTGCTACCAGTTTCCAGCACATCAACAGCCACACCACAAATATTAAGACTTTAAAAGTACTTTACTGCTCTACAGAGAGTTTCTATGCCAGGCAAAACAAACTCTGCTTATTGAGACCTGGAAGAACTCAGTTATTTCACATGTTGAATTAAAAATTATACATTTAAAGCCAAACACAAAAAAAATGTGAACCTGTAATGAAAAATGATTTAAAAATACTATCAATGGACCTTGATAGCATATCTTGTGATACAAAATCTCTTTACTCATAGGTCATAATCTTATGCTCATGGATATAATCTGAATGTTGAGTAATAGTGGTTATATTAGAAAGAACATCTTCCAAATACATTACACAAACCGCAGTCACAACATTGACTTTAAACGTCATGATTCAGGTACAGGTTTCTTTCAAATACTGCCATTCTATTTTAACTATTTCAAGGCTGATTCTACCCCTTTCCTATGCACCTAGCTCTCACCAATGTGAGAGTCTTCAGTTTACCTATTCTGTTCCGCTGCAAGTGCTTCCAAAAAGGAATATTTGCTTGATTTTGGGAACTTTCATAGAACATCCAACAATACAGCACAGTACAGGCTCTTTGGCCCACAATGTTGTGCCATCCCTTAAACCCTGCCTCCCATATAACCCCCCACCTTAAATTCCTCCATATACCTGTCTAGTAGTCTCTTAAACTTCACTAGTGTAACTGACTCAGGCAGTGCATTCCACGCACCAACCACTCTCTGAGTGAAAAACCTTCCTCTAAAATCCCCCTTGAACTTCCCACTCCTTACCTTAAAGCCATGTCCTCTTGTATTGAGCAGTGGTGTCCTGGGGAAGAGCTGCTGGCTGTCCACTCTGTCTATTCCTCTTAATATCTTGTATACCTCTATCATGTCTCCTCTCATCCTCCTTCTCTCCAGAGTAAAGCCCTAGCTCCCTTAATCTCTGATCATAATGCATACTCTCTAAACCAGGCAGCGTCCTGGTAAATCTCCTCTGTACCCTTTCCAACGCTTCCACATCCTTCCTATAGTGAGGCAACCACAACTGGACACAGTACTCCAAGTGTGGCCTAACTAGAGTCTTATAGAGCTGCTTTCAATGATGATACCCACAGATTTTACTGCCAATCAGAGCTGTGTGACCACACCACACACCCTGATCGAATCTATCTCAAAATCATTTAAATAAAACAAAGGGCTGGATTAGAATATTCTATCCCTTGAGCCTGCTCCACCAATCAATAAGATAGCGGACCTGATGAAGGGTCTCAGAAACAAAGGGTTTCAGAAGTCAGATGAGCAAAGGTACTTGAGAGGTCTGTGCAGAATTCCTCAAGGATCAAATTGCAGTCTGAGTTGGTAGTAAGGATGTCAAATGCAATGTTAGCACTCATTTTGAGAGGACTGGAATATAAAAGCAAGGATGTCAGGCTGAGGATTTATAATACTCTGGTCACACAACATTTGTAACATTGGGAATAGTTTTAGGCCGCAACTTTGGGGAAAGTAATCAAAAGACCCTACCTGCCCCACGAGCCCTTCTCTTTTCTTCTCTCTCACACCAGACAAGATAAAAATGCCTAAAAGCACATACCAATAGACTAGAGGACAGTTTCTGTCCCACGATTGACCCTGATTTCACAATGACCTCATTAAGGCTTTGCACATTCTGTCAGTTTACACTGCACATTCTCTGTATCATCCAAAGATGGATGTGCTGGCATTGGAGAAGGTCCAGAGGAGGTTTATGAGAAAATGAAAGTGCCAATGTATGAGGTACATTTGATGGCTCTGTGACTGTACTCATTGGAGTTTAGAAGTTTAGACGGGGCGCTGGAATCTCATGGAAACTTCTTGAATACTGAAAGGTTTAGGTAGAGTGGATTGGAGATATTTCCTACAGTGGGGGTATCTAGGACCAGAGGGCCTCAAAATAGAAGTACAATCCTTTATGACAGAAATGTGGAGGATTTTCTTTAGCTAGGGGGTGGTGATTCTGAGGAATTCATTGCCATGATGACTGTAGAGGCTAAGACATTGGGTATATTTAAAGAAGAGGTTGATAGGTTTGTCAGAAGATAAATACCTAAAAGCACATACCAACAGACTAGAGGACAGTTTCTATCCCACGATTGACCCTGATCTCACAATGACCTCATTAAGGCTTTGCACATTTTGTCAGCTTGCACTGCTGTGGTGAACTACGTATGCCTGTCTGGACACGCCCCCCCTGCTGACTGCTCCTGTGGCTCCCCCCACGGACCCCGGTATGGAGGCACTTGGGGACACCGCCCCGGCCTCAGTCTCCAGGATGCAGTGTGGTGGTCAATTGCTGCTTGTTCTTTCTTCCAGCCAATAAAAGCCTATATCTTGCCTCACGTCTCCAAGAGTTATTGATGGTGCATCAATTTTATTGGCTGGAAGTTTTAAAACATGGAAAGCATTTTACGTCCGGAAAAATTAGACCTTGATCCTCAAGACGCAGAAGCAGCTCTTGCCTTTGAATTCTGGCTTGCATGCTTCCAATCATACTTGGAACAGATTCCAGTGACTGAGCCTGCCACAATGTACAAAATATTACTATCTAGAGTAAGTCCGAAAGTATTCTCCCTTATCAGGGACCTGCCAACCTACCAAGGGGCACTGGATGCCCTCAAAAGACAGTACCTGCAGCTGGTGAACACTGTCTACGCAAGACATCGCTTAGCGACACAGCGGCAGCGGCCCAGAGAGTCGAGCGGGCAATTTCTCCGAGCCCTGCAGACACTCATGCGAACTTGCGACTGCAAACAACTGATGGCGTAACAACATTCAGAGCTGCTAGTACGAGACGCCTTCGTTACGGGGATCAGGTCAATGTACGTGTGCCAGCGGCTGCTGGAAAATGTCGATCTTACCTTATGCTCGGCGATCGAGACGGCTGACATGCTGGAGGCTGCTCTGCACAACGCTGACGCTGTCCAGCCGCGTGATCCCCAGCCGGTCCCGTGGACACCTCAGACCCCGCCAACCGCGAGTAAATTCAACAACGCCGCTGCCAGTCGCCAGTCCACGAACTTCCCGAAACCGACCACAGCTGCTGCCAGTTGCAAGTCCGCGCAGTGTTACTTCTGCGAACTCAAAAAGCACCCCCGAAAATGCTGCCCGGCCTGAGAAGCGACCTGCTCCAGGTGCGGGAAGAAGGGCCATTTCGCCAAGGTCTGTAAGTCTGAACCACGAGCGGGGTTGGGCAGCGCTGCGTGTGAGGCATGGGGGCCGCCATCTTGCCTGCCCGCCTCGTGCGAGACATGGGGGCGGCCATCTTTGTCAGCGCCACCTCGCCCCGCCCCCCGACCCACTGGTGCTTACCGGGCACCAAGACGGCGGTTCAACTCTGGCCTCCGTAACCCTCGACCAAAGCGCCCCACATCAGCTTGCAAGGTCAATGATGGACATTCTGGTGGAGGGGCACAGGACTAGCTGCCTGTTTGACATGGGCAGCATTGAGAGTTTTATTCAGCTGGACACACTGCAACGCTGCGGACTCGTGACACGTCCGGTAAGCCAGAGGGTCACCACGGCTTCTGGGTCACATTCCACAGACATCCGGGGGGGTTGTGTAGCGACATTGGTGGTTCAAGGCACAGAATATCGGGACTTTGTGCTACTGGTCATGCCTCAACTGTGCGCGCCTGTGCTATTGGGGCTGGACTTCCAGAGCCACCTTGAAAGTGTGACTATGGCATATGATGGGCCCCTCCCACCACTCACTGTCACAAATCCCCAGTTCTGTAGGAATTCATCACATACCCCGCTACTGCCCACACACTCACACCGACCCACACATCCCACCCAACACCATGCCAACGGCCATGCTACTGACACCACTTGCAGCCTCTCCACCCTCAAGATCCCTCCCCCACCGCTGTTCGCCAACCTGACTCCCGACTGTAAACCTGTGGCAGCTAAAAGCAGGAGGTACAGCGCGGGGGACAGGGCCTTCATTAAGTCGGAGGTGCAGCGGCTGCTCAGGGAGGGGATCATTGAGCCAAGCACAAGTCCTTGGAGGGCCCAGGTGGTCGTTGTTCGGACCAGGCAGTAAAATAGGATGGTCGTGGACTATAGCCAGACCATCAATAGGTTCACGCAGCTTGACGCGTACCCCCTACCCCACATCGCAGATATGGTCAATCAGATAACTCAGCACAAGGTGTACTCGACAATAGATCTGAAATCCACTTATCACCAGCTCCCCATCTGCCTAGAGGACTGCCCCTAAACCGCCTTCGAGGCGGGCGGCAGGCTCTATCACTTCCTGTGAGTCCCCTTCGGTGCCATGAATGGTGTCTCTGTCTTCCAGAGGGAAATGGACCAGATGGTGGACCAGTGTCAACTGAAGGCCACGTTCCCATATCTGGATAACATCACCATCTGTGGTCATGACTGGTCGGATCACGACACCAACCTCCAACGATTTTTCCAAGTGGCCAAAGCCCTGAACCTTACTTATAACAGGGACAAGTGTGAGTTCGGAACCACCCGACTCGCTATCCTTGGGTATGTCGTGGAGAACGGGGTCATTGGCCCTGATCCCAACCGTATGCGCCCCCTGTTAGAACTCCCTCTTCCCACCACTCTCAAAGCCCTCAGACGGTGCCTGGGCTTCTTTTCCTATTACGCCCAATGGGTCCCTCACTACGCAGACAAGGCCCGTCCCCTGGTCAGGTCTACCACATTTCCCCTCTCTGCCAAGGCCCACGCGGCCTTCAGCTGCATTAAAGGGGACATTGCCAAAGCAACGATGCATATGGTGGACGAGACCATTCCCTTCCAAGTAGAGAGTGACACCTCCAACTTCAGCCCTGGCTGCTACCCTCAATCAGGCAGGCAGGCCAGTAGCATTCTTTTCTCGTACCTTTCAAGGCCCTGAAATTCGGCACTCCGCGGTGGAGAAAGAAGCCCAGGCCATAGTGGAAGCTATTAGGCACTGGAGGCACTATCTCGCCGGCAAAAGGTTCACCTTGCTGACCGACCAGCGCTCGGTTGCGTTCATGTTCAGCAACCAACAGCGGGGCAAAATCAAAAATGATAAAATTTTGTGGTGGAGAATAGAACTCTCCACCTACAACTATGATATCCTGTACTGGCCTGGAAGGCTCAATGAGCCCCCTGATGCCCTATCCCGGGGAGCGTGTGCCAGCGCACAGCTCAACCAGCTATATGCCCTCCATGCACATCTTTGCCACCAGGGGGTCACCTGATTTTACCATTTTGTGAAAGCCCGGAACCTGCCTTACTCCCTTGAGGAAATCAGGACAATGACCAAGGACTGCCAAGTCTGCGCTGAGTGCAAACCGGACTTCTACCGTCCTGAACAGGTACAACAAGGCCACCCGCCCCTTTGAGCAACTGAGTGTTGACTTTAAGGGTCCCCTTCCCTCCACCGACCGCAATGTCTACTTTCTCAACATTATCGACGAGTACTCGCGGTTCCCCTTTGCCATCCCCTGCCCCGACACCACTGCCACGTCCGTCATAAAGGCCCTGCGCCAGATCTTCACTGTTTGGATTTCCCTGCTATATCCACAGTGATAGAGGGTCCTCGTTTATGAGTGACGAGCTGCGCCAGTACCTGCTGGCTAGGGGTATTGCTACTAGTAGGACCATGAGCTATAATCCCCGGGGGAATGGACAGGTGGAGAGGGAGAATGCCACCTTGTGGAAGGCCATACCCTTCGCACTTAAGTCAAAAGGGTTGCTGGTCTCTCGATGGCAGGAGGTCCTCCCCGAGGCACTCCACTATATCCGCTCTCTGTTATGTACGTCCACCAATGACACCCCTCACGAACGCCTATTCTCTTTTCCCAGGAAGTCTGTCACTGGGACCACTCTACCGGCTTGGCTGACATCTCCAGGGCTAGTGCTGCTCTGGAAACATGTGAGGAGCAATAAATACTCCCCGCTGGTGGAGAGGGTTCACCTTCTACATGCGAACTCCCAGTATGCCTACGTTGTCTTACCTGATAGGTGGGAGGACACGGTCTCCGTCCGCGACCTGGCGCCCGCAGGAGCAGCAGACCACTACCCTGAACACTCCACGATAACTATGAACCCTGTACCCGAGGTGACACCGCGCACACCGAGCCCTACACAGACTCCTCACGACACTCCTATACCGGGCGTCTCGCACGCGCATATACCAGGTGCCTCGCACACGCATGAGGGATCACTGACGCCTAGTGGGCTGACACCTCCAGTTAGGCCGGAACCAGCACAACCTCCGTCTCCTATGCAATCACCACCGGCATCTGTGCAATCACAGCCGGTGCTACGTAGATAGATTTAACCTGTAAATATACTTGTAAGAAACTTCATCCCATGGGGATTCTCTTTTAAAACAAAGGGGGGGGGGAATGTGGTGAACTACGTATGCCTGTCTGGACACGTCCCCCCTCCCCCCCGCTGACTACTCCTGTGGCTCCTCCCACAGACCCCAGTATAAAGGCGATTGGGGACACCGCCCCGGCCTCAGTCTCCAGGATGTAGTGTGGTGGTCAATTGCTGCTTGTTCTTTCTTCCAGCCAATAAAAGCCTATATCACGCATCACGTCTCCAAGAGTTATTGATGGTGCATCAACTGCCCATTCTCTGTATCTAAAACTTTATTCTGTACAGTTATTGCTTTCACGTGTACTACCTCAATGCACTATTGTAATAAAATGATCTGTATGGATGGTGTGCAAAATAAAGGTTTTTACTGTACACTACCACATTGCTTGGAATGTTAAAAACCACAAAAAACTGGTCAAGCCATAAGGCCATAAGATACAGGAACAGAACTAGACCCACAGTAAGCGGTGCTGGGTCCGGTGTTGCTTGTCATCTATATCACTGATCTGGATGATACCTGGCAAACTGGATCTGTAACTATGCAGATGTCACTAAGATTGGGGGGTGGGTAGTGAACAGTGAGGAAGGCCACCAAAACTTTCAGCTGGAAAAATTAGCTGAACAATGGCAAACAGAATTTAATGGAGACAAGTGTGAGGTGTTGAACTTTGCAAGGACAAACCAGGGAGGTCACTGGGGAGTGTGGGAGACAGGTCCACAATTCATTGAAAATGGTGCCACAGATAGATAGGTCACAGGTAGCTAGAGAGAGCTTTTGGCTCTCTGGACTTCATAAGTCAAAGTATTGAGTACAGGAATTGGGATGTTACGTTGAAGTTGTATAAGGCATTGGGGAGGCCCAGTCTGGAGCACTGTGTGCAGCTCTGGTCGTCTACCTGTAAGAAAGACGGAAATCAGGTTGAAAGGGTACAGAGAAAATTTATAAACATGTTGCTGGGACATGAGGACCTGAGTTATTGGGAAAAGCTGAATAAGACTTTATTCCCTGCAGCATAGGAGAATGAGAGGATATTGGATAGAGGCATGCAGAATTATGGGGTGTATGAAGCAGGCTTTTTCGACTGAGATTGAATGAAACTAGAACTAGATGTCACATGTTAAGGGTGAAAAGTGAAATGTTTAAAGCAAACATGAGGAGAAGCTTCTTCACATAGGTGGTGGTGAGAGTGTGGAGCGAGCTGGTGGTGGAACTGATGATACGAGTTTGATTTCAACATTGAGGACTTTGGAGTAGTAGGTGGATGGGAGGGTGTTGAGAGCTATGGTCCAGATACAGGTCAATGGGACTAGACAGAATAATAGATTGGCACAGGCTAGATGAGCTGAGTGCCCGTTTCTGTGCTGTAGTGACTCTAGGTGACAACAATAAACTCAAACACGAGGAAATCTGCAGATGCTGGAAATTCAAGCAACACACACAAAATGCTGGTGGAACACAGCAGGCCAGGCAGCATCTATAGGGAGAAGCAATGTTGACGTTTCGGGCTGAGACCCTTCGTCAGGAATCAATAAACTTACTTGATGTACCAATTTAAAAACGAAGTACTCATAAATCAACAATTTGAAAACCTCCTAGAAACACACTTGATAAATTCATTCCCTCATCTGCTACATTGGAAACCTTACTCCAAAGAGGTAATGAATATGAAGAAAAATGCAAAGCCAATTGTAGTGAACTACATATACCTGTCTGGACATGCCCCCTGCTGACTGCTCCTGTGGCTCCTCCCACAGTCCCCGGTATAAAGGCGATTGGAGCCTGGGCCCTGCCCTCAGTCTCCAGGATGTAGTATGGTGGTCAATTACTGCTGGTTCTTTCTTCCAGTCAATAAAAGCCGATATCTCGCCTCACGTCTCGGAGAGTTATTGATGGTGCATCACCAATTTGTTTCCTTCACTCTGTTCCGTGTACTGATGTGGATGCAGGGGGCGGGGTGGTGGTTTGAAGTCCTATTACAGGAGAGACAGGAAGCAGAATTTTGTGGTGCTTCAGGGCACATAAGAGGAGGTTGGTGTTTTGCTCAACTAACAACATTTGGTGTCCTCAGCCTAAAGCCAAACAACCGGAGTGCTGGCACCTTGAAACACCAACAACACACCCATTGGTCTCTGGCTATATCTGAGATCAAATCTTGGGCAACTAGTCTGGGAGAATGCAAAGTAGTGTGGATGAGGGAAAAAAGTGAAGGCTGTGCAATGAGGTAAAAAACAGCTATAGTCTAATTCACTAGTAGGTACTGCAAATGCAAAACATGTAAATGACATCCAGAGGTGAGGACAGATTATTATTAATTTACTAACATTGATTCACAAGCACACATTGGACAAAATGGAACTGAAAAGCAAACATGAAACCTGATCTGCATTTCATCCAGTATGCTGGTTAAAATAGAAAGGTCTCAGTTACTGGTAGAGCCAATCTACTGCTCCCCAGCTGACTGAGTCATGGCATTTCTGAAACCCAGTCGAAGACAAGTTATAGAAATGGGAATTCACATGTTGAATACACCATCTCAGATCAACCATTCCGCTTGTAGGGATCATTCTGAAGGTACAACATTGGTTAATTATTAACCAAAATAAGAACCAGTCTTCAGGAAATAGAACCTGCACACTGTTTAATTTCCAACTGATAGTTTTTTTGCTAGAGAAGTCAATCATGCAGGTGTGGGACATTCTAATTCTGTCCAATTGAAGCTACATAGGGGAAAACAACAGATAATATTCCTGCATTTATCACAATATTAAAGGCATATCCCTGCCACTTAAGGCATCACAGTTCAGAACAAATCTGTTTAACACAATCTTCTGGTTAGTTGTATATTCCCGTAACCATCCTTCAACACTCTAACACTCTGTCCCTGTGTGTTGACCCCTCTGAAGACCTAACCTGGGCCTAACGTTGATGCAATCACAAAAGAGAGGTCGAAAGCAGCTCCATTTCATAAGGAGTTGTTAGCAAAGACACTCTCAAATCTCTACGGATGTACTGTGGAGAGTATTCTAACAGGTTGCATCACAGTCCGGTACGACGGGCCTCTGCACAGCATCAGAAAAGCTGCCGGAAGTTGTAAATTCAGCCAGCTCCATCAAGGGCACCAGCCTCCCAGTATCAGTGACACTTGGAACATAGAAATCTACAGCACATTACAGGCCCTTCAGCCAACCACATAACCTACTCTAGACACTGCCTCAAATTTCCCTACGCATAGCCCTCTATTTTTCTAAGCTTCATGTACCAATCTAAGAGTCTCTTAAAAGACTCTATTGTATCCAGCTCTACCACTGTTGCTGGCAGTGCATTCCACACACCCACCACTCTCTGTGTAAAAACTTGCTTCTGATATCCCCCCGTACCTGCTTCCAAGCACCTTAAAACTATGCCCCCTTGTGTTAGCCATTTCTCCCCTGGGAAAAAGCCTCTGACTATCCACATGAACAATGCCTCCATAAACTTATACACCTCTATCAGGTCACCTCTCATCCTCTGTCACTCCAAGGAGAAAAGGCAAAGTTCAGTCAAACTATTCTCATAGGCATGCTCTCCAACCCAGGCAACATCCTTGTAAATCTCTTCTGCATCCTTTCTATGGCTTCCACATCCTTCCTGTAGTGAGGTGACCAGAACTGAACACAGTGCTCCACAGCACTTTAACATTACCTCATGGCTCTTGAACTTAATCCTGAAACAGCTCTGCGTGTCCTTTGAACGTGGACCACAAGATCTTGCCACACTGCCAAGAGTCTTAACGTTAATGTTATATTTTGTCTTCAAATTTGACCTGTTGAAATGAACCATTTCACACTTGTCTGGGTTGAACTCCATCTGCTCAGTTCTGCATCCTATGTCCCACTGTAACCTCTGACAATCCTCCAGACTATCAACAACACTCCCAACTTTTGTCTCATCAGCAAACTTACTAACCTACCCTTCTACTTCCTCATCCAGGTCATTTATAAAAATCACAAAGAGGAGGGGTCCCAGAATAGATCCCTGTGGAACACCACTGGTCACCAACCTCCATGCAGAATATGAACCATCTACAACCACCCTTTGCCTTCTGTGGGCAAGCCAATTCTGGATCCACAAAATAAGATCTCCTTGGATCCCATGCCTCCTTACTTTCTGAAGGAGCCTTGCATGGGGAACCTTATCAAATGCCTTACTGAAATCTATACACACTACATCCACTGCTCCAACTTCATCAATGTGTTTTGTTACATCATCAAATAATTAATTTAGGCTTGTAAGGCAAGACTTACCTTGGCAAAGCCATGCTCACAATCCTCTAATCGGATGATGTCTCTCCAAAAGCTCATAAATCCTGCCTCTCGGGATCTTCTCTATCAACTTACCAACCACTGGTAAGACTCACTGGTCTATAATTTCGTAGGCTATTTCTGCTCTCTTTCTTGAATAAGGGAACAACATCTGCAACCCTCCAATCCTTGGGAACCTCTCCCATCCCCAATTGATGATGCAAAGATCATTGCCAGACGCTCAGCAATCTCCTCCCTCATTTCCCACAGCCTGGGGTATATCTCATCTAGTCCCAGTGACTTATCTAACTTAATGTTTTTCCAGCACATCTTCTTTCTTAATGTCTATATGCTCAAGCATTTCAGTCCACTGTAAGTCATCCCCACAATTGCCAAGGTCTTTTCCCCCAATGAATACTGAAGCAAAGTATTCATTAAGTACCTCTGCTACCTCCACCAACTCCATGCACGTGTTTCTATTGTCGCACCTGATTGGTCCTATTCTCTCATGGCTCGTCCTCTTGCTCTTCACATACTTGTAGAATGCCTTGGGGTTTTCCTTAATCCTGCTCACCAAGGCCTTCTCATGGCCCCTTCTGGCTCTCCTAATTCCATTCTTAAGCTCGTTCCTAGAAACCTTGTCATTTTCTAGAGCTCTAACAGTACCTAGTTCCATGAACTTTTCGTAAGCTTTTCTTTTCTTTTTAACTAGGTTTTCTACATCTTTGTACACCATGGTTCCTTCATCCTACCATCCTTTCCCTGCCTCAATGGAACATACCTATGCAGAACTCAATGCAAATGTTCCCTGAATATTTGCCACATTTCTGCCGTGCATTTCCCTGAGAACATCTGCTCCCAATTTATGCTCCAAAACTCCTGACTGATGGCATCATATTTCCCCCTACCCAATTAAATGTTTTCCCATATTTTCTACTCCTAGCCTTCTCCAGTGCTAAAGTAAAAGAGATAAATTGTGGTCACTTCCGCCAAAATGCTCTCCCACTGAGAGATCTGACACCTGACCAGGTTCATTTCCCAATACCAGATCAAGTACAGCCTCTCCTCTTGTAGGCTTATCTACATAATGTGTGAAGAAACCTTCCTGAACACACCTAACAAACTCCACCCATCCAACCCCTTCTCTAAGGAGATGCCAGTCAATATCAGGAAAGTTAAAAATCTCCCGTCACAACAACTCTATTATTATTGCTCCGTTCCAGAATCTGCCTTCCTATCTGCCCCTTGATGTCTCTGTTACTATTGGAGGGGTGGTCTAAAAACAAACACCCAGTCCAGTTATTGCCCCCTTCCTGTTTCTGACTCCCACCCACACTGATTTAGTAGATAATCCCTCCATGACTTGATCCTTTTCTGCACCTGTGACACTATCTCTGATTACCAGTAACACGCTCCCCACTTCTTTTGCCTGCCTCCCTGTCCTTTTTGAAACATCTATAGCCCAGCACACTCAGCAGCTGTTCCTGCCTCTGAGACATCCAAGTCTCTGTAATGGTCAAAATGTCATAGTTCCATGTATTGATCCACACTCCAAGTTCACCCACCTTGTTTATGATACTCCTTGCATTAAAATAGACACATCTCAAACCATCAGGCTGAGCGCATCTTTGCTTTATCATCTGCCTATCCTTCCTCACAAACTTCCTACAAGTTGTCTCTACATGTGGACCAACTGCTCCATCCTCTGCCCCTTCAATTTGGTTCCCACCCCACCGCAAATCTAGTTTAAACCCTCCCCAACATCATTAGCAAACCTCCCTCCCAGGATATTGGTTCCCCTCCAGTTCAGGTACAACCCATCCCACTTGTACAGGTCACCCCTTTCCCAGAAAATTTTCCAATGATCCAAGAACTTGAAACCATGCCCCCTGCACCATCTCCTCAGCCACTCATTCATCTGCGCTATCTTCCGGTTCTGAGTTTCACTAGCTCATGACACTGGGAGTAATCTGGAGATTACCACCTTGCTAACTCCCTAAGCTTGTTGCGCAGGACCTCTACCCCTCTTCTGCCTACGTCATTGGTACCAACATGTATCACAACCTCCGGCTGCTCGCCTTCAAGAATATTCTGCAACCACTCAGAGACATCATGGACCCTAGTATCCGGGAGGCAACACACTACCCTGGCGTCTCTTCCACTGTCGTAGAATCTCCTATCTGTCTCTCCAGCTGTTCAGTCCCTGATGACTATTGCTCCACCTGACTTCACCCTCCCTTCTGAGGCTCAGAGCCGACCACAGTGCTTTTGGTCTGGCTGCTGCTGCCTTGCTCAGTTAGGTCATCCCCCTCAGCTGTATTCAAAGGGGTAGACCTGTTGCTAAGGGGAATGGCTACAGGGGGACCCTGCACTGACTTCTTTCTCCCTTTACCTCTCTCAATGTTCACTCATCCATTCCCTGAATTCTTCACTCTGGGTGTAGCCACCTGCTTCAAAGTCTTACTGTCAATTGCTCTGCCTTATGGATGATCCTTAGTTCATCCAGCTCCAGATCCTTAATGCGGTCTTTCAGGAGCTGGAGTTGGCTGCACTTCCCACGGGTGTAGTCATCAGGAAGACCATCAGGTTCCATGAATTCCCACATCCTACAGGAGGAGCATTCCACTGCCTCAAAAAGGCGGCATCCATCATTGAAGATCCTCATCACCTAGGCCATGCCCTCTTCCCACTGCTACCATCCAGGAGGTGGTACAGGAGCCTGATACACACACTCAACATTTTGGGAACAGCTTCTTCCCCTCTGCCTTCAGATTTCTGAATGGATATCGAACCCATAAAAGCTACCTCACTATTCTTTGCACTACTTATTTAATTTTACAAAGATTGGTGGAGGGGCAGGTAGGGTTGAGGAAACAGATTGGCTGCAGAAGGACTTAGACAGATTAGGAGAATGGGCAAGAAAGTTGCAAATTAAATACAATATTGGAAAATGCATGGTTATGCACTTTGTTAGAAGAAATAAATGTGCAGACTATTTTCTAAATGGGGAGAAAATCCAAGAATCTGAGATGCAAAGGGACTTGGCAGTCCTTGTGCAGAACACTCTAAAGGTTAATTTGCAGGTTGAGTCAGTGGTGAGAAAGGCATTCATTTTAAGAGGTCCAAAATATAAAAGCAGGGATGTGATGCTGAGGCTTTATAAGGCACTGGTGAGACCTTACCTTGAGTATTGTGAACAGTTTTGAGATACTCATCTAAGAAAAGATGTGCTGGCATTGGAGAGGGTCCAGAGGAGGTTCACAAGGATGATTCTAGGAATGAAAGCGTTATCACACGAAGAATGTTTAAAGGCTCTGGATGTGTACTTGCTGGAATTTAGAAGGATAAAGGGGGAATCTCATTAAAATCTTTTGAATGTTGAAAGGGCTGGACAGAGTAGATGTGGAAAGAATGTTTCCCATGGTGGGAGAGTCTAGCCTCAGCCTCGGGATAGAGGGGTGTTCATTTAAAACAGAGATACGGAGAAATTTCTTTAGCCAGAGGGTGGTGAACTTGTTGAATTTGATATCATGGGCAGCTGTGAGGGCCAGGTCATTGAGTGTACTTAAGGCAGAGCTTGATAGGTACTTGATTGGATAGGACATCAAAGGTTACAGGGAGAAGGCCAGGGAGTGGAGCTGAGGAGGGGAGAAAGGATCAGTCATGATTGAATGGCAGAGCAGACTCAATGAACCAAATGGACTAACTGTAATCCTATGTCTTATGGTCTTAATTTATAGTTTCGATTCTGTATTGCAAAGTATTGCTGCTGCAGAACAACAGATTTTCTGGCAGATGTCAGTGATATTAAACCTGATTGTGATTCTGATATTTTGGTTGCCTGGAGTTCATAATGAACATTTGGAACAGCAACCAGCACTAAATATTTAAATGAGTTCTGTTAGTTGGTATGTATGTAAAAGCACAAGTTGAATGAACCACCATAAATCACCCGTTGTCTTACAACCCTCACCCCAACTGTGGAAGAGTCTGCCATTCCATTGCTGCCATCAGTAAAACTTCCCACCATAGTGGGACAGGTAATTTATTTAGAAATAATGTTTATGTAAAGTTTATTCTCAACTCAAATGGATGGACTAAATATATTGAAGCAATATTTTAACTTCATTAGTCCACAGGACTCGTTTCCAAAATGCATCAGGCTTGTTTAGATGTTCCTTTGCAAATTTCTGATGCTGAATTTTGGCTGCAATGAGCAAAGGTATGTTTGGAGAAAAAAGGGTGCAGAATTTCATGAAAAGAACACCTGTCGAACTGTTAAGCACAGGGGTGGATCGATCGTGCTTTGGGCTTGTGTTGCAGCCAGTGGCACGGGGAACATTTCACTGGTAGAGGGAAGAATGAATTCAATTAAATACCAGCAAATTCTGGAAGCAAACATCACACCATCTATAAAAAAGCTGAAGATGAAAAGAGGATGGCTTGTACAACAGGATAAAGATCATATAACACACCTCAAAATCCACAATGGACTACCTCAAGAGGCACAAGCTGGAGGTTTTGCCGTGGCCCTCACAGTCCCCTGACCTAAACATCATTGAAAATCTGTGGATAGACCTCAAAAGAGCAGTGCATGCAAAACGGCCCAAGAATCTCACAGAACTAGAAGCCTTTTGCGAGGAAGAATGAGCAAAAATCCCCCAAACAAGAATTGAAAGATTCCTAGCTGGCTACAGAAAGCGTTTACAAGCTGTGATGCTTGCCAAAGGGGGTGTTACTAAGTACTGACCATGCAGGGTGCCCAAAACTTTTGCTTCGAGCCCTTTGCTAAGAGAGGAATGGAAAAAAGGGAGAAAAGAGATAAGGGAGAAATCACACCAACGCTGTCAGGTTGGAGGCTGCCAGGTGCTGCTCCTCCAACCCGAGGTAAAAGAGAGCTGCCAACATTGGAGGTACAGCCTGAGCAGAGTGTCATCTCCAGAGATCTTTCGTATTCTGCTAACACGTACCCATTGCCTGCAGTAACAGGAGTGCTGGCACACTGCCCAGCACAGTCAGTGCAATGTTTAGGACAAGGTGCTTTCAAATGACCTCAAGGTTGCAATTCAAACATGCAGCCCAGAACAACTTTTGTTTTGCATTCTCACGGTCTATTTACAGTCATAGAGCAGAGAGAGAGGCCCTTTGGCCTGCTGGGTCCATGTGAAATGCTCAGCAGAGAGAGAGGCCCTTTGGCCTGCTGGGTCCATGTGAAACGCTCAGCAGAGAGAGAGGCCCTTTGGCCTGCTGGGTCCATGTGAAACGCTCAGCAGAGAGAGAGGCCCTTTGGCCTGCTGTGTCCATGTGAAATGCTCAGCAGAGGGAGAGGCCCTTTGGCCTGCTGGGTCCATGTGAAACGCTCAGCAGAGAGAGAGGCCCTTTGGCCTGCTGTGTCCATGTGAAACGCTCAGCAGAGAGAGAGGCCCTTTGGCCTGCTGGGTCCATGTGAAACGCTCAGCAGAGAGAGAGGCCCTTTGGCCTGCTGGGTCCATGTGAAATGCTCAGCAGAGAGAGAAGCCCTTTGGCCTGCTGGGTCCATGTGAAAAGCTCAGCAGAGAGAGAGGCCCTTTGGCCTGCTGGGTCCATGTGAAACGCTCAGCAGAGAGAGAGGCCCTTTGGCCTGCTGGGTCCATGTGAAACGCTCAGCAGAGGGAGAGGCCCTTTGGCCTGCTGGGTCCATGTGAAACGCTCAGCAGAGAGAGAAGCCCTTTGGCCTGCTGGGTCCATGTGAAACACTCAGCAGAGAGAGAGGCCCTTTGGCCTGCTGGGTCCATGTGAAACGCTCAGCAGAGAGAGAGGCCCTTTGGCCTGCTGGGTCCACATGAAAAGAGCAGAGAGAGAGGTCCTTTGGCCTGCTGGGTCCATGTGAAACGCTCAGCAGAGAGAAGCCCTTTGGCCTGCTGGGTCCATGTGAAACGCTCAGCAGTCGGTTGCTGTGATCCATTTTGCTTCTCACTACTTTCCCATCTCTCACCTGCTCTCTCGAGGGAATTTACAGCAGTCAATTTTTCTACCAAGTTGCACAGCTTTGTGATATAGAAGGAAATGTGGTCCCACATGGTCACAGGAAGAATGTGCAAACTTCAGACAGACAGGAATACACCAGTGTCCGACCTGCAAGTTACTATACAATCCCAGCAGCTACTTCAATGCACTTCATCCTGACATGCACAGTGGTTGCTTGTCAATTTGTATGTGTGTGCGTAGCTTTTCATTGATTCTACTGTATTTCTTCTTCTCTGAATGCCTGCAAGAAACTGAATCAAGGGGTGACATAAATGTACTTAGATAATAAATTAATTTAAACATTGAACAGACGTGTATTCACACCCTTGCTCCCCCACCCCCCATATCTGAATCTCATTTAGTCAGTTTCTGTTTTATTTCGGTATTTTCCCTTCACATTTACCACACTTCCATCTTGTACCATTATAAACACAAAGTACACTGCAGATGCTGGGGTCAAAGCAACACATATAACATGCTGGAGGAACTCAGCAGGTCGAGCAGCATCCGTGGAAACGAGCAGTCAACATTTCGGACTGAGTCCTGACGAAGGGTCTCGGCCCTAAACGTTGACTGCTGGGTTCCACGGATGCTGCCCGACCTGCTGAGTTCCTCCAGCGTGTTGTATGTGTTGCCTTGTACCATTATAGGTTGCTGAAGTATGATGATGGGAATTTACCACCAGTGACCAATATCTGACCTCTCTATTTTCCAGCCACTGACCTTTCTGTACAAAACAAGTTCACCATATCACTAAAGTGGCATACATGCTGCTTGCAAGTAACGTTTGTATAAAAAGACACAGGATTGACAAGCCAAGATCGAATTGATACTTCTCTTGCTTAATAAATAAAAATAATAATAAACCAAATAGATTGGGTTTTAGTGTGTAAAGAATAATAACAAGTAGAAATATATTCAAAGTGTTTGGTCCTATTCAACACTATTCCCATCTCTTCCTTGGTACCTTGCTCAGTGGAGCAGCTCAGTCACTGGACAGCACGGTAACTTCTTCACTACCTCCAGGCAGGCCTTTAGTTAATTGAGGCCCATGGCCAAGAATCACTGCCCACAAAGACTGTCAATTCATTACAATTAATTCATTTCAAATTATGCAATGGATTTCAATCATTAATTATTTGTCTACTTAGCTGGTTATATTATTTGCATGTTCGCCACGAGACTTTCTGCAACAGACACTATTCTAAGCTCGGCCACGAGAAGATATTAATAAATGGTTCAAAAGAGACAAGGATTCTCAAGACATCCTTGAAGAAATGCAACATTCCCGTCAATTCCTGACTACTTGTGCACCATGACCAGGGAGAGTGGAAAGGAGCATTTGGGATGGTGTTCAGAAGCTCTGGAATACTGAAACAGACACGAGTGGAAGGAGTGCATAAACTCACAAACTACATAGAGGCTCGCCACCTCCTCTCCCCCATCCCCCACCCCTGCAAAATACTTCACTTCTCACACTGGCTACTGCAGTGCAGAAAGTCACCTTTGACCCTGAAGGACTGCCTAAAAGAATGTAAATCGTCGATGAAATCTTCGACCATCGCAGGCACCTGTTTTCAAATAGCTCACTAGCTGATTTATGTGCTGCTGAGATACATAACAGTGATGTATCCTGGGGTCATAAGGTGTTTCAACAACAGACTCCCTCGGCCAGCTGGGTTGATCAGACCCTGGCTTGTGTCCAAGTAGCACTGGTCCACAGGTGACTCTGTGACAGTCCCAGTGGCTGTTCCCTTTGCAGCCCCGTAATGCCAGGTTCTACAGGGTGAGCTGCAAGCTTCCATAAAGAACAATGAGGGTAATAAATAGATCATCTACATTTTTGTGTGCATTTAGCAATGACTGCCTCACGCATTGAAAAATATCTAATGCCTTCAAGGATAACATCTTTGGAAAAAATTTCAAATTCTTGAAGGTTATTGTTGAGCTCCTCAAAACACAAAATTCCAGCCAAATGACCCTGGCGAGTCCCTGCCTGTAATCAGTTGTTAGGGTAGTCAACAGAATATCCTTTTCCAGTTAGAGAAATTACTTTATCGCTATTGGCTGCTCGTTTGTCAATAAGCAAACTAGGGTTAAAATTCCACGTCCTCTCCTTGGACAAACACAGAAAAGGATGAAATTAGATAAAGCATGCAAGCCAACCCCAGCAAGAGTTTAGTGGAATACTGCAGACCTTTTGAGTCATATTTCAATTGTAAAATGGTTATATAAAAGGAAAAATGCTCTTATAAAATGAGAATATTACTACCATAGAAACAAAAACAGAAAATGATGACTAAGCTTAACAGCAACTGTGAAAAGAGAAACATTTAATATTTTATATCTTTGTTACTGCTTTGCTTTCTCTTTCCATTGATATTGTCCAACACGCCGAGTTTATTTAGCATCTTCTGTTTTCATTTCAGGTTTCTAGCTGAAGATATGCACAGAAATATTCACGAATCATTGCAACAGGGCAGTCAGTTCCAGATCTATCTAGACTTAGTGGAGAATTGGTCCTTCAAGCCCAACGAGCTGTAATGACCAGCAATCCTCCAAATTGACACTTGCCTCATCACAGGACAATTTACAATGACCAATTAAACCAACAAACCCATAAATCTTTGGACTGTGGGAGGAAATTGGAGGCAACCTAAGCAGTTCACAAGGAGAACGTACAAACTCCTTATAGGCGACACCAGAATTGAACTCTGGACTCCGGAATGCACTGAGCTGTAATAGCATCAGAGTAACTGCTGCCCGGTAAAACATAAAACCAACAACTTACTAAATCAACATGCGGCATACTGAAATGGATAGAATACACTTTAGTTACAGCTTAAATGGAATAGCCAATCATACGGAGACTAGCACCATCAACAGAAAAAAGATAGTTCACGATTTTGAAATGAAAGTGTTAATATCAGGGACACAGCCAGGACTGAGCTGATCATTAAAGAAACACAGGATTTGCTTCTGAGTATTACAATCCATGTCTACTTTCTCTCAACTTACAAGCTGGAGTTGAATCAGATATCACAAAGGTTTGGAGCACATATAACGCCTGTTCAATTTGGGCTCCTCAAACAATATTGATAATCTAGCTGGGTGCAAGTTCTACACAGCATTTGCAGTTTTCCTGTTATTGATCACAGATAACATGGCACATTCAATCTTGGTATCCAACACTAAATAACTTCCCAAAAGGAAAATAAAAATTGCCGAATTAGGGTTAATTAATTTATTATTGTAATGAGCCACACAAACTCTCAACGGGTTGAGTAGTAGCCTTACTGCTTTAGCTTTTGAGTTACACATTCCCTCAAGGATCCCCAACAGAAATCAGGAAAATTTGATTTCTTAAAGAAAGTGCTCAAGTCCCATAGTCCTGGTTTTGGATGTTTATGTTAGACTAGACTGTCCAGCTTTAGTTTACAGTCCCATTCAGAAAAGAAATGAAGTCACTTCACTAATTCTCATTTTGACCGATTGTTTAGTAAAGTGAAAAACATCAGTTTGAGAACAAGTCAGGTGTCCAGTAGCCAAGCAGGCATCAACTTGAATACCTTTTGCGAAGCAGTTCAGACTATTGTCGAACATACAGTAGACCTATTATTCTGACCTGTTTATACATCTTGCCCTTCTCCAATGTGCTGATTTTGTCCCACTGAAGTGTACCCATGTCATCCAGTCTTCGGAAAGGCCTGGCAAAACAAAATAAACCATTGACCAGTCAGAAATGATAAAAAGGAAGAGAAAAGTTGTAGCCCAGGTTAGTCATAGCCCATGTTACCAATCATAGCAACAATGAAAGTGTAGATACCCATGTTGTTCTTAACTTGTATTGTCTGGCTTTTAATGACTTTGCTAAAAAAATTATCAAATTTCATGTTTATCATTGCATCAATTACCTTCTATTTACATGAAGTGTAAATCAGTTTTATCAATATACATTGACCTATCGAACTGTACGTAGATGTATACAAAATAATTATGTACACGATCAGTGTCTGAAGCAATATCCTCCCATATTTCCCTTCTTTATTGCTTGTACATTGTGATGGAAATGCAACATAAAAATTTTTACTCCCCTGGATGTAAGAAATAAAATAAAATCTAAAATCAGATCAAAAACATATTCATTAAATACCTTTAATCTATCCTTTTGACGATAAATAATTTCATACATGAGAAAGAAAATCACTGTAGTCCAAATAGAGTTAAGTGTATTATTTTAAGTCATTATATTTTTCTATCAAAATTATCCCCCAATTACTGTACCACATACTTGCGCTTATCTGTAAAAAAGCTCGGCTTGTCGGCTTGAACGATCACCAAGTCAAAAAGGTCCCGCCAGTCTTTGCCCACCATGTACTTCATTCCCTTGTCACTGTCCAAGAAGAGTGGATATTGAAAATCACCTTGTCAATACAAAGCCGCACTGGTACACACACCTAGTGGCTACTTTAGACCTGCTCATTAATGCAAATATCTTATTGGCCAATCATGTAGCTGCAACTCAATGCATACATTGCATGTAGGCATGGTCAAGCAATCCAGTTCAGACCAAACATCAGAATGGGAAAGAAATGTGATCCAAGTGATTTTGACCAGAACTGATTGTTGGTGCCAAACAGGGTGGTTTGAGCCTCTCAGAAAGTGCTGATCTCCTGGGGTTTTCACACATAACAGTCTCTAGAGTTTACAGAGAAACATCCAGAGAGTGGCAGTTCTGTGGGCAAAAATGCCTTGTTAATGAGAGACGTCAGAGGAGAATGGCCAGACTGGTTCAAGCTGACAAAGGCAACAGTAACTCAAATATCCATGCAATACAATAATGGTGTGCAAAAAAGCATCACTTTTTTTCTACCTATCTGTCTATTTATTTATTTAATGCATTTTCTACAACACAGCAAAAAAAAAACCCAAAAACAAGATAGGAAATTAATACAGTGCAAGATAAACATGCAATAATAATATAATTCACAATAATAATTGAAAAAGCACCCAAATTAAATTCATGTAAAGTTAGTGGCCCCCCATCCCCGCAAAGAAAAAAAAACTCCAGACCAACCACAGCAAAATGTAGGAGATACAAATCAGAACATTCAAACCTCCAAAAGTGTAAATACAAGTGAAAACAGAAGATAATAATGCCTACTACCAAAAAAAAGCTGAAAGTAAGGGACTGAAAAAGAAACTTAATCAGAAGAAAGGTTATGAAAATATTCAATAAAAGATCCTCAGACCTTATGAAACTTTATGTCTGAATTAAGAATTGAGAAGTGAATTTTTTCAAGGTCTAAACAGGACATAATATCATTGAGCCATTGAGCGTGTGTGGGTGGGGCAACATCTCTCCATCTAAGAATTAGACATCTAGCCAGAACAGAAGCAAAAGAAAATGTTCAACGTTTAGTCGAGCTCAAATGTATATCCATCTGACCCAAGGAACCGAAAAGAGCAATCAGAGGGTTAGGTTGATAATCAATTTACCTATCTTGGTATTACAGTTACAAGGAATTTTAAGGATCTTTTTTGTGAAAATTTTGCCAATCTTTTGCATTCTACAAAACAGAGCTTGTCACAATGGTCACCTTTATCTATGTCATTGGTAGGTCATGTTAATGTTATTAAAATATATATTCTCCCTAAATTTTTAATACTTATTTCAATCTATTCCAATTTTTATTTCTAAAACCTTTTTTGATTCCTTAGACTATTATTTTGTCCTATTTATGGAAGGGTAAGTGTTCTAGAATTAATAAAGCTTACCTTCAAAAATCTAAAAAAGAAGGCGGCATGGCCTTACCTAAATTTCATTTGTATTATTGGGCAGCTAACATTCGTTGTCTTACCTTCTGGTCTTTTTTTCATAGCCAGTCTGACCGTCCTAATTGGGTAGCAATGGAGCTGAATTCCACTAAGGATCTCTCCATTTCTGCACTTCTTGGATCTGCACTCCCTAGTAGTTTGCCTAGACTAATTGTTAATCCTCTTGTTAGACACACTCTGCGAATATGGGCCCAGTTTAGGAAATTTAATGGTTTCTATGGTTTTTCCCTTTCTAGTCCTATTTTACATAATCATCTTTTTTTTCCTCTATGCATGATTCAACATTCTATGATTGGTATAGAAAGGGCATTAGGTATTTTGAAGATCTTTTCATTGATAATTGTTTCGCATCTTTTCAACAACTTTTTGCTAAGTTTAATCTACCTAATGCCCATTTCTTTAGATACCTCCAAATTAGACATTTCATTAAACCTTTATTACCCAGCTTTCCTGAGATGCCTGAGAAAAACGCTATGGACCTGTTTCTTACTATTAATCCATTGGGTAAAGGCTTAATATCTTTTATTCGTGGTAAATTAGTACCCTTACTAATTAGCCCCTTTGGATAAAATCAGAATGGCTTGGGAGCGTGAGTTAAATATTCCCTTATCTGATGTGGTTTGGGACTCAATTCTCAAGTCAGTTAACTCAACTTCTCTTTGTGCTCGCCACTGTCTTTTACAGTTTAAGACTGTTCATAGGGCCCATATGTCCAAATCTAAATTGTCTTGATTTTACCCGAATGTTAGTCCGGTTTGTGATAAATGCAAAGGTGGCAAGGCTTCTCTCATTCATATGTACTGGACCTGCCCTAGTCGAGAGAAATTTTGGAGAGATGTTTTCCTATCTTTATCTCATATTCTGAATTGCCACTGAGGAAAGCATCTCTGAATACACAACATGTTGAACCTTGAAGTGGATGGGCTACAGCAGCAGAAGAGGACAAGCATATAGAAATATACTCAGTGGCTCCTATACAATACTTCCCATGCCTAACGATGTGGCTACTGAGCGTGTAGATTGGTATTTTTTAGACAAAGCACTTCCATTACATTAGCCAAATTCTATGGTTTTAGCTTAGCAAGGTTTTGTCATTTTCAATTGGATGATAATTTGATTTAGATGACTTCTGGTGATATTCAGGAATGCAATATTACAAATACTTTCAAAAGCCAGGTCTGGAAAAGGAAAATCAATGTAATTGGCATTAAAAGGCTGAGCTTTGCACCCAGTGAATACCCTCCCATCAATGATCAAAACGATTGGTTCAAGCAGAGAGTTAAACAACCCTCTATTAATGACCTAGTACTATCTTTGTTAAATGCCTAAAACACTCCAAGAAATGTGTTTACAGAGAGCTGGACAGAATGTTTTTGCTCTACTGTTAATTAGCAGGATCAATGGTTAACAAAAACAAAAGAAACACAAGTAAAACTAAAACTACTGTCTGTTACATTCAAATTCTTTACCCTTGATTCTGTCAAGAACAGAATTCAAATAAAGAATTATATTAAACAAATGTACCGCAGAATTATGGTCACCATAGTGGAAATAAAATAATATGGTATGACAGCACTGAAAAAAAGAGATTTCTTTCTGAAATACAAACTCAAATGTAGAGAAGGCAAAAATTGAAGAAGCACAGCAGCTTAGGAAGTTGACCTCTTGACCTCAGGAAACCTTTATTAAAGGTAGTTGTACGGAAGATTCTGTTAGTTATTGCCATCGAAAAGGTACAAACAAGACCAATGATTAACCAATAAAAAAATCAGGAGAAACGTTACTGAATAAAAGATGTGCTAAGAACAGTCAGCTTATAACCACAGAGTAGTCTTATAACTCTGCACATTTAAGGAGAACTAAATACACATGGACGAAAGGTCTAGAATGATGATGAGTACAGTTAGATTGAGTCAACTAATGTAAAGTATAAAAGCAGTAATGACCTAGACTGAGTAGCTTGCTTTGGCTGTAAATTTTAATTAATGATATTGCTGTCCTCAAACAGTTCATGTTAGAACTACTTTGGGCACAGCCAATTCAACTTCCGAGTCAGCAATTTGTGACTGCAGTCCAGGAAACATACAAAAGCAGAAAGATGACTTGAATTCTGGCACTGCAGCTGAACAATATCAAACAACTTTGACAACCTGGATTCAAAGACCAGCTTTATTTTTCATGTGTTTGTTGAAACATGCATCGATGACCAATATGTGATGGGATGACCTTCAAGCGTCACCAACATAGTATGCCCACAACTTACTCACCACAACCCAGAACGTAGGAGGAAACGGAAGCATAGGGAGGAAGCCCACATGGTCACGGCAGAGGCAGAGTTGAAGCCGGGACGCTGGCGCTTTAAAAGTGTTACACAAACCACTAGGCTACTGTGCTGTCCTTTTGTGCTTCTTTTATTACCTGGAGTTTCAGGAGCAGCTTTTTAGGTAATCAAACATGGTGATAAAAGGCCGATGAAAAATTTCTAGTCTCTTTGCTGCCTATTAAATCCAAAGAACATTTCAAACAAGCATATAAATGAAGAGCAGGTCGTTGTCCCTACAAACCTACTCTACCATTCAATAACTATGGCTGCTCTCACTAATCACATAACTGCCAATCCCGAGAAAGCTTTCATCCTTCTACTTAATAAATTTGAGCTTACACTGCCTTTTGAGGAAGAGAATTCCAAAGACTTGCGTCCGGAAGAAAACTGTTGCCTTATTTCCATTTTAAATGGAAATACTCTTGTTTCTTACATATTAATCCTTAGTTCTCATTGCGCACACCAGAAAAAAAATCCTCAGCAATCTATCTCAACCTCTTAGATCATAAGCCATAGGAGCAGAATGTGGCCATTTGGACCATCCAGTCTACTCTGCAATTAATCATGGTTGATCCTGTTCTTGTCCTCCTCAGCCCCACTCCCTTTGATGCCATGGCCAATCAAAACCCCATCAAGCTTAATCTTAAATACACCCAACAATCTGGCCTCCACAGCTGCCTGTGATAAGAAATTCCATAAATTCACCACCGTTTGGCAAAAGAAATTTCTCCGTACCTGTTTTCAATGGATGCCTCTCTATTCTGAAGCTGAGCCTTCTTGTCCTAGACTCTCCCACCACGGGAAACATCTTTTCCACATCTACTGTATCTAGGCCTTTCAACATTCAAAAGGTTTCAATGAGGTCACCCCTCATCCTTCTAAATTCTAGTGAGTACAGACTTAGAGCTATCAAATGTTCCTCATACAATAACCATTTCATTCCCGGAATTATCTTTGTGAACCCTCTCCAATGCCAGCACATGTTTTCTCGGATGAGGAGCCCAAAACTGTTCACAATACCCAAGGTGAGACCTCACCAGTGCCTTACAAAGCCTCTGCATCACATCCCTGCTCTTATGTTCTCGACCTCTTGAAATAAATGCTAACATTGCATTTACCTTCCTCGCCTCCGACTCCATCTGCAAGTTACACTTTAGAGTGTTCTGCACAATGACTCTCAAGTCCCTTTGCATCTTGGATTTTTGGATTTTCTCCCCATTTAGAAAATAGTCCACACATATATTTCTTGTAACAAAGTGCATGACCATGTATTTTCCAACAGTCCTTCTGCAGCCTTCCTTTTCCTCAACACTACCTGCCCCTCCACCAATCTTCTTATCATCTGCAAACTTGCCAATAAAGCCATCTATTCAATCATCTAAATCATTGATATATAGCATAAAAAGAAGTGGTCCCAACAATGGCCCCTGCAGAACACCACTAGGAAAGCCAACCAGGAAAGGATCCTTTTATTCCCACTCATTGCGTCCTACCAATCAGCCAATGCTCTAACCTTGTTAGTAACTTTACTGTAATACCATGGGCTCTTAACTTGGTAAGCAGCCTCACGTGTGAAACCTTGTCAAAAGCCTTCTGAAAGTCCAAATATACAACATCCATTGCATCCCCTTTATCTTTCCTACTTGTAATCTCAAAAGAATTCTAACGGGTTCATCAAGCAAGGTTTTCCCTCAAGGAAACCACACTGACATTGTCCTATCTTCCCCTGAATCACCAAGTACTCCATAACCTCATCTTTACCAATTGACTCTAACATCTTCCCAACCACTGAGGTCAGGCTAACTAGTCTATAATTTCCTTTCTGTTGCCTTTTTCCTTTTATAAAGAGTGGATTGATATTTGCAATTTTCCAGTCCTCTGGAGCCATGCCAGAGCACAATGATTCTTGAAAGATCATTACCAATGCTTCCACAATCTCTACCTTTAACTCTTTCAGAGCTCTAGGGTGCAGTTCATCTGGTCCGGGTGACTTAGGTACACTCAGGTTGTTCAGCTTTTTGAGCACATTCTCCCTTGTAATAGTAACTGCACTCACTTCTCTTCCCTCACACCCTTCAACACCTGACACTCTGCTAGTCTCTTCCACAGTGAAGACTGATGCAAAATACTCACTTAGTTCATCTGCTGTCTCCTTGTCCCCTATTATTATTCTCCAGCCTTATTTTCTAGCAGTGCTATACCCATTCTTAACTGTCCTTTATTGTTTATATACTTGAAAAGGCTTTTTCCATCCACCTTCATATTGTTTGCTAGCTTACATCTTTTCCCTGCTAATGATTCTTTTGATTGCTTACTGTGGGTTTGCAAAAGTTCCTCAATCCTCCATCTCCCTGTAAGTTTTGCTTTGTTGTATGTCCTCTCTTTTGGTTTTTCATTAGCTTTGTTTTCTCTTGTCAGCCATCATTCTACTGGATTGCCTTTTAAGTATTTCTTTGTTTTTGGAATACATTTATCCTGCACTTTCCTCATTTTTCCCCAGAAGCTCAAGCCATTGATGCTCTGCTGTCATCCCTGTCAGCAGCTCCTTCCAACTTTCTTCAGCCACCTCTTCTTTCATACCACGGAAATTCCTTTACTCAGCTGAAATACTGCTACATCAAACTTCACCTTCTCCCTATCAGATTTCAAGTTAAACTCAATCATATTGTGATCACTGTCTCCGAAGGGTTCCTTTATCTTCAGCTCCCTAATTGCCTCTGGTTCATTGCACAACACCCAATCCAGTATAGCTGATCCCCAGTGGGCTCAACAACAAACTGCTCTAAAATGCCATCTCAGGCATTCAACAAATTCACTCTTGTGACCCATTTCCAACCTGATTTTCCCAATCAACCTGCGTGTTAAAATCTTCTATGACTATCATAACAGTCCTCTTTGACACGCCTTTTCTATTTCCCATTGTATTCTGTAGTCCACATCCCAGCTACAGTTGGAGGCCTGCATATAACTGTCACCAGGGTCCTTTTACCCTTGCAGTCTCTTAAATCAGCCCACAAGGATTCAACATCTTCCAATCCTATGTCTCATCTTTCTACCGATTTGATGCCAGTAAAGCTATGCCACCCCCTCTGCCAACCGTCTTATCCCTCTGATGCTATGTGTAACCCATTATCTGCCTGCCCTTCCTGACAGACCGACTGCATGAAATCTTTGCTTTTTTACCATCCATTCTATCCCGAGTCCCTTCACTCCAGTTGCCCCTGCCAAATCACATTAAAGCCTCAACAACAGCTCTAACAAACCTGTCCATGAGAATATTGGTCCCCCTCAGGTTCAGGTCCAACCCGTCCCCCCTTGTTCAGGTCCTATCTCCCCCAGAAGAGATCCCAATTATCCAAGAACCTGAAGCCATGCCCCCTGCACTAGCATTTCAGCCACACATTTATCTGCCAAATCATCCTGTTTCTGCCTTCACTGGCACGTGGCACAGGCAGCAATCCAGAAATTACTATCCTGGAGGTCCTGCTTCTCAGCTTTCTGCCTAGCTCTCTCAATTCTCTTTGCTTTTCCTTCCTATGTCATTGGTAACAATATGTACCAAGACATCCGGCAGCTCCCCTCCCCCCCCATCAAAATGTTGTGGACGTGATCCGAGACGTCCTGACCCTGCAACCTGGGAGGCAATGTCCCATTTGTGTTCATGTCCACAGAATCTCCTTTCTGTTCCTCTGATTATTGAGTCCCCTATCACTACCATTCCCCTCTTCTCCCACTTTCCCTTCTGCACCACGGACCCATGCTCAGTGCCAGTAACCCAGTCTCTGTAGCATTGCCTACAACAGTATCCAAAATGATATACTTATTATTGAGGGGAATGGCCACAGGGGTACTCTGCACTAACTGCCTCTTCACCTTCCCATTCCTCCTTCTGACAGTCATCCAGCTACTTGTCACCTGCAACTTGGGGGTGACTGCTTCCTTGTAACTCCGATCGATGATCTTCTCACTCCCCCATACAAGCTGAAGGTCATCCAGCTGCTGCTCCAGATCCCTAACATGGTCTTCAAGGAACTGCAGCTGGATACACCATGCAAATGTAGTTCCCTGGCAGGGCTCCAGCAGCTGGCATGGAGAACACATAACGTCATTTAAACAGCACTAAATACCCCTGACACAGTAAGAGAAAAGGGAGACTTAACAGAAAGTGATGCACCATCAATAACTCTCAGAGATGGGAGGCAAATGATAGGCTTTTATTAGCAGCAAAAAGGGAGCACGACATCTGGGAGTCTGAGGGAGGAGCAGTGCCCCAATCACCTTTATACAGGGGTCTGTGGGAGGAGCCACAGGAGCAGTCAGCAGAGGGGCGCGTCCAGACAGGTATACATAGTTTACCACATTCACCCCCCCTTGTTTTAAAAGAGAGTCCCCATGGGGTGAAGTTTCTTACAAGTATATTTACAGGTCAAGTCTATCAGGCGGTTGAGTCTGTTGCTGCGATCTACGTAGCACTGGATGTGATTGCACAAGTCCGGGTGGTGATTGCACCAGTAATGGTGGTTGTGCTGGCTCCGGCCTGACTGGAGGTGCCAGCCCGTTAGGCATCAGTAATCCCTCATGTGTGTGCGTGGTGCCTGGTATGGGAGTGTCGTGAGGAGTCTGTGTAGGGCTTGGTGTGTGCGGTGTCTCGTGGGTATATACATCAGTGGGTACGGGGTTCATAGTCACCTTGGAGTGTTCAGGGTAGGGGTCTGGTGCTCCTGCGGGCGCCAGGTCGCAGACGGAGACCGTGTCCTCCCGCGCACCAGGTAAGACCACGTAGGCATAGTGGGGGTTCGCATGATGTAGGTGAACCCACTCAACAAACGGGCAGTATTTATTGCTCCTCGCATGTTTCCGGAGCAGCACTGGCCCTGGGGACGACAGCCAAGCCGGTAGGGTTGTCCCTCCCGGTGGCTGACTTCCTGGGAAAAGAAAAGAGTTGCTCATGAGGGGTGGCATTGGTGGACGTGCATAATAGAGCGGATGGAGTGGAGTGCCTCGGGGATGACCTCCTGCCAGCGAGAGACCGGCAACCCCTTTGACCTAAGGGCTAAGAGTGTGGCCTTCTCCCTCTCCACCTGTCCATTCCCCCGGGGATTATAGCTCATGGTCCTACTAGTAGCAATACACCTAGCCAGCAGGTATTGGCGCAGCTCGTCACTCATAAACGAGGACCCTCTATTACTGTGGATATAGCAGGGATATCCGAACAGAGTGAAGAGCAGGGCTTTTAAGACAGACGTGGCAGTGGCGTCGGGGCAGGGGATGGCAAAGGGGAACCGCCAGTACTCGCCGATTATGTTGAGAAAGTAGACATTGCGGTTGGTGGAGGGAAGGGGGCCCTTAAAGTCGACACTCAGTTGCTCAAAGGGGCGGGTGGCCTTGATAAGTTGTGCCTTTTCAGGACAGTAGAAGTGCGGTTTGCACTCAGCGCAGACTTGGCAGTCCCTGGTCATCGTCCTGATTTCCTCAAGGGAGTAAGGCAGGTTCCGGGCTTTCACAAAATGGAAAAGTCGGGTGACCCCCAGGTGGCAAAGATCTGCATGGAGGGTGTATAGCCGGTCGATCTGTGCGCTGGCACACGCTCCCCGGGATAGGGCATCAGGGGGCTCATTGAGCCTTCCAGGCTGGTACAGGATATCATAGTTGTAGGTGGAGAGTTCGATTCTCCATCTCAAAATTTTATCATTTTTGATTTTGCCCCGCTGTTGGTTGCTGAACATGAACGCAACTGAGCGCTGGTCGGTCAGCAAGGTGAACCTTTTGCCAGCGAGATAGTGCCTCCAGTGCCTAATAGCTTCCACTATGGCCTGGGCTTCTTTCTCCACCGCGGAGTGCCGAATTTCAGAGCCTTGGAGGGTACGAGAGAAGAATGCTACCGGCCTTCCTGCCTGATTGAGGGTAGCAGCCAGCGCAAAGTCGGAGCCGTCACTCTCTACTTGGAAGGGAATGGTCTCATTCACTGCATGCATCGTTGCTTTGGCAATGTCCCCTTTAATGTGGCTGAAGGCCGCGCGGACCTTTGCTGAGAGGGGAAATGCAGTGGACTTGACTGGGGGCGGGCCTTGTCTGCGTAGTGAGGGACCCATTGGGCGTAATAGGAAAAGAAGCCCAGGCACCGTTTGAGGGCTCTGAGGGTGGTGGGAAGAGGGAGTTCCTCTGACGCATATGGTCAGGGTCAGGGCCAGGGCCAATGACCCCATTCTCCACGACATACCCAAGAATAGCAAGTCGGATGGTTCCAAACACCTACTTGTTCCTGTTATAGGTGAGGTTAAGAGCTTTGGCCGCTTGGAAAAATCATTGGAGGTTGGAAATCGTGATCCTGCCAGTCGTAACCGCAGATGGTGATGTTATCCAGATATGGGAACATGGCCTTCAGTTGGTACTGGTCCACTATCCGGTCCATTTCCCTCTGGAAGACAGAGGCACCATTCATGGCACCAAAGGGGACACGCAGGAAGTGATAGAGCCTGCCGCCCGCCTCGAAGGTGGTGTAGGGGTGGTCCTCCGGGTGTATGTGGAGCTGATGGTAAACGGATTTCAGATCTATAGTCGAGTACACCTTGTACTGAGCTATCTGGTTGACCATATCTGCGATGCGGGGTAGGGGGTACGCGTCAAGCTGCGTGAACCTATTGATGGTCTGGCTATAGTCCACGACCATCCTATTTTTCTGCCCAGTCCGAACAACGACTACCTGGGCCCTCCAAGGACTTGTGCTTGGCTCAATGATCCCCTCCCTGAGCAGTCGTTGCACCTCCGACTTAATGAAGGCCCTGTCCCCCGCGCTGTACCTCCTGCTTTTAGTTGCCACAGGTTTACAGTCGGGGGTCAGGTTGGTGAACAGCAGTGGGGGAGGGATCTTGAGGGTGGAGAGGCTGCAAGTGGTGTCAGTAGCGCGGCCGTTGGCATGGCGTTGGGTGGGATGTGCGGGTCGGTGTGTGTGTGTGGTCAGTAGCGAGGTATGTGACGAAGTCCCACAAAACTGGGGATTTGTGACAGTGATTGGTGGGAGTGGCCCGTCATACTCCATTGTCACACTTTACAGATGGCTCTGGAAGTCGAACCCCAATAGCACAGGGGCACACAGTTGGGGCATGACCAGTAAGATAAAGTCCCAATATTCTGTGCCTTGCGCTACCAGTGTCGCTACACAACCCCCCCGGATGTCTGTTGTATGCGACCCAGAAGCCATGGTGACCCTCTGGCTTACCAGCTGTGTCACGAGATCGCAGCGTTGCACCGTGTCCGGGTCAATAAAACTCTCAGTGCTGCCCGTGTCAAACAGGCAGCTGGTCCTGTGCCCCTCCACCAGGATGTCCATCATTGACCTTGCGAGCTGGTGTGGGGCGCTTTGGTCGAGGGTCACGGAGGCCAGAGTTGCATCGCTGTCTTGGTGCCCGGTAAGCACCCGTGGGTCGGAGGTGGGGCGAGGTGGCGCCGATAAAGATGGTCACCCCCATGTCTCACACACAGCGGGCAGGCAAGATGGCGGTGACCAAGATGTCGGCGTCCCCCATGCCTTGCACGCAGCGCTGCTCGACCCCGCTCGTGGTTTGGACTTACAGGCCTTGGCGAAGTGGCCCTTCTTTCCACAGCTGGAGCAGGTTGCTTCTCGGGCCGGGCAGCGTTGTCGGGGGTGCTTTTCGAGTCCGCAGAAGTAACACTGCGCAGACTTGCAACTGGCAGCAGCCGTGGTCGACTCGCCGGTGCGTTGCGGGGACTTCACGGACTCACGACTGGCAGCAACCGTGGTCGACTTGCCGGCAGGTTGCAGGGTCTGCAGCGTCCATGAGGCCGGCGGGAGATCGTGCACCTGGATAGCGTCAGTGTTGTTCAGAGCGGCCTCCAGCGTGTCGGCCAGTTCGATCACCGAATGTAAGATCGGCGTGTTCCAGCAGCCGCTGGCGCACACGTACACTGACCTGATCCCCGTAACGAAGGCGTCTCTTACTAGCAGCTCCGCGTGCTGTTCTGCCATCAGTCCCCTGCAGTCGCAGGCCCGCACGAGTGTCTGTAGGGCCCGGACAAACGCAGCGCTCGACTCTCTGGCCCACTGTCGCTGTGTCACCAAGTTATGTCTTGCGTAGACGGTGTTCACCGGCCGCCGGTATTGTCTTGAGGGCATCCATCACACCGGTATTCCGTTTGATCTCTGATCATGGAGTAGACCCTTGCACTGACTCTGGAGAGGAGAACCCTGCACATTGTGGTAGGGTCGGTCACGTGAATCTCCTCCAGGTACGATTCGAAGCATGCTAGCCAGAGTTCGAAAGCGTCGCCGGCTTCCTGGGATTTTGGGTCAAGATCCAATCTGTAAAATGCTCTCCATGTTTTAAAATTGCTGCTAATAAAATTGATGCACCATCAATAACTCTCGGAGACGGGAGGTGAACGATAGGCTTTTATTAGCTGCAAAAGGGACCACGACATCTCGGAGACTGAGGGAGAAGCAGTGCCTCCAATCGCCTTTATACCGGGGTCCATGGGAGGAGCCACAGGAGCAGTCAGCAGGGGGGCGTGTCCAGACAGGTATATGTAGTTCACCACAGAAAGTTACCCTGAGCCAAAGCCTCCTTTGAGCCGAAGCCTGTCAATCACACTCTCCCCACTGGCCCACTCCCAACAATGGCCACTCAATTTGTCCATTTTGTACTTTTATTTACTCCTCTCTGCACTGCCCCTGCCACAGCTCCTTGTTCCACCCCTTTCTTCCATCAGTTTATACCGGTCATTTCCCCTTCATCTTTCAATCCCGGTAAAGGGTCTCAACCAATAAAACAATGTCCATTTCTCTTCTAGATGCCTCCTGACTTGTACTGAGTTCCTCGAGTATCGTGTTCCTCTAGATTTTAGCATCTGCACCTCATGTGACCTCAGAACCTTAAATGTTTTAATCATGTCACCTTCATTCTAAAGGTACAAGCCTAGCCTGTCCAACTTTCCCTTGGGTATTACATCTAACCCAGATGTCAGTCTAGTAAACCTTTTGTGAACTCCTTCTCATGCATTTACACCTTCTAAAGGAACCAGCACAGTACAAAGTACTCAGGATGTGGTCTCTCTCATTTCATAAATAAATAAATGATCACCTTTATCTTTCTTTTCCAGTTCTCCTACTATAAAAGTAACTTTGTTAGCTTTCCTAATTGCTTTCCACATGGCGCAATAGCCATTTGTAACTTATGCACCAAGACACCCAGGGTCGCTTTCAATATTTGGGAAGTTTCAATGAGATTCCCCTCATTCTTCTAAAATCCAGTGAGCACAGGTCCATATCCATCAAGCACTCCTCATACATTTCATTCTCGAGATCATCAGTGTAAACCTCCTCTGGACCCTCTCCAGTACTCAGAATGAGCAGTTTTGGGCCCCATATTTAACAAGAAAAGGTATGCCATTCAGAAAATCTCTGACCACGTAGGTGAAAATTATTACGTACACAAAGTTGAAGGGACTATTGGTGATGAGGAAGAGCTTCTTTCCGTCATTAACCAAACGGTTAAGGACAGCATATGTTTCATCTCCATGAAGGATACGATTTTCTGCAATTAAGAGGGAAGAAAAAGAGATTGACAGGATCAATGAGTTCCAACTGCTTCAAAAACAAAAACAGTAACAAAAATTTTGTTTGTTTCTCACACTTTAGCACTGTTGATTATGCCCACATTTATTCTGTTTCTGATTCTGATTACGTGGCCAGAACAAATGTGGGAATTGTGCAGGTCTGATAACTTTGTCACACCCATCAACTTTGCATCTCGGGGGTTGGTGGATGAGAAAGCAACCTCAGCGAGTGAGAGAACACAAACAGAACAAGTGCGTAATGGAAGGTTGATGTCTTGCTTACTGCATTTGCATTGTACGGTTCAGAATACTGCATGAAAATGACAAAGCCACTGACAAAGCAGATGGTGGCGACGAGGGCAAGGACATGGTAGAAAAGCGCTCCTGACACGTTGCAATGAAAGCATGGTTTTGCAAAGACACTGAAAGACTCAAGTACTGCAACCGGGCGAATGAAGTTCAACAATGCTAAATATTACAAATGAAATTAAATACAGCAGGTCTTATTTATCTGCAAACTTATCCTAGATAGAAACTACAGGAGCTTTGCAGCCAAAAATATTTACTAGAAATAAATGGCTTATTCCACTTGCGGAGACTCTTCAGATAAGTCAGTGATACTACATCTGTCTTTCTGTTGGAACAATAAGTTCAGTGTAAATCACTGGGATACAATCTTTGGCAGGGAGGGCCAGGCACTTGGAGAATTGCTCACAAGTTCTCAACAGATCAGAAGGGCTGACAATGTCAAAATAACAGGGCCATAACACTACATGGCATCCATCTGTCTCAAAGGACAATGGAGAGTTTTCTTTGGGTCAGTGACAATCTGCAATGGACTGTCCCTATGGGTCAGTGACAGTCTGCACTGGAGAGTGCCCTATGGGTCAGTGGCAGTCTGCAATGGAGTGTCCCTATGGGTCAGTGACAATCTGCAATGGAGTGTCTCTATGGGTCAGTGACAATCTGCAATGGAGAGTGCCCTATGGGTCAGTGGCAGTCTGCAATGGACTGTCCCTATGGGTCAGTGACAGTCTGCAATGGAGAGTGCCCTATGGGTCAGTGACAGTCTGCAATGGAGTGTCTCTATGGGTCAGTGACAGTCTGCAATGGAGTGTCCCTATGGGTCAGTGAGTCTGCAGTGGAGAGTGTCCCTATGGGTCAGTGACAGTCTGCAATGAAGAGTGCCCTATGGGTCAGTGAGTCTGCAATGGAGAGTGCCCTATGGGTCAGTGACAGTCTGCAATGGACTGTCCCTATGGGTCAGTGACAGTCTGCAATGGAGAGTGCCCTATGGGTCAGTGACAATCTGCAATGGAGAGTGCCCTGTGGGTCAGTGACAATCTGTAGTGGAGAGTGTCCCTATGGGTCAGTGACAGTCTGCAATGGAGAGTGCCCTATGGGTCAGTGAGTCTGCACTGGAGAGTGCCCTATGGGTCAGTGACAGTCTGCAATGGACTGTCCCTATGGGTCAGTGACAGTCTGCAATGGAGAGTGCCCTATGGGTCAGTGACAATCTGCAATGGAGAGTGCCCTGTGGGTCAGTGACAATCTGTAGTGGAGAGTGTCCCTATGGGTCAGTGACAGTCTGCAATGGAGAGTGCCCTATGGGTCAGTGGCAGTCTGCAGTGGAGAGTGCCCTATCGGTCAGTGACAGTCTGCAATGGAGAGTGCCCTATGGGTCAGTGACAATCTGCAATGGAGTGTCTCTATGGGTCAGTGACAATCTGCAATGGAGAGTGCCCTATGGGTCAGTGGCAGTCTGCAATGGAGTGTCCCTATGGGTCAGTGACAGTCTGCAATGGAGAGAGCCCTATGGGTCAGTGACAATCTGCAATGGAGAGTGCCCTATGGGTCAGTGGCAGTCTGCAATGGAGTGTCCCTATGGGTCAGTGACAGTCTGCAATGGAGAGAGCCCTATGGGTCAGTGACAGTCTGCAATGGAGAGTGCCCTATGGGTCAGTGACAGTCTGCAATGGAGTGTCCCTATGGGTCAGTGACAGTCTGCAATGAAGAATGCCCTATGGGTCACTGAGTCTGCAATGGAGAGTGCCCTATGGGTCAGTGACAGTCTGTAATGGACAGTCCCTATGGGTCAGTGACAGTCTGCAATGGAGAGTGCCCTATGGGTCAGTGACAATCTGCAATGGAGAGTGCCCTGTGGGTCAGTGACAATCTGTAGTGGAGAGTGTCCCTATGGGTCAGTGACAGTCTGCAATGGAGAGTGCCCTATGGGTCAGTGAGTCTGCACTGGAGAGTGCCCTATGGGTCAGTGACAGTCTGCAATGGACTGTCCCTATGGGTCAGTGACAGTCTGCAATGGAGAGTGCCCTATGGGTCAGTGACAATCTGCAATGGAGAGTGCCCTGTGGGTCAGTGAGTCTGCAATGGAGAGTGCCCTATGGGTCAGTGAGTCTGCAATGGAGAGTGCCCTATGGGTCAGTGACAATCTGCAATGGAGTGTCTCTATGGGTCAGTGACAATCTGCAATGGAGAGTGCCCTATGGGTCAGTGAGTCTGCAATGGAGAGTGCCCTGTGGGTCAGTGACAGTCTGCAATGCAGAGTGCCCTATGGGTCAGTGAGTCTGCAATGGAGAGTGCCCTATGGGTCAGTGACAGTCTGCAATGGAGAGTGCACTATGGGTCAGTGACAGTCTGCAATGGAGAGTGCCCTATGGGTCGGTGACAGTCTGCAATGGAGAGTGCCCTATGGGTCAGTGACAGTCTGCAATGGAGTGTCCCTATGGGTCAGTGACTGTCTGTAGTGGAGAGTGCCCTATGGGTCAGTGACAGTCTGCAATGGAGAGTGCCCTATGGGTCAGTGAGTCTGCAATGGAGAGTGCACTATGGGTCAGTGACAGTCTGCAATGGAGAGTGCCCTATGGGTCGGTGACAGTCTGCAATGGAGAGTGCCCTATGGGTCAGTGACAGTCTGCAATGGAGAGTGCCCTATGGGTCAGTGACAGTCTGTAGTGCAGAGTGCCCTATGGGTCAGTGACAGTCTGCAATGGAGAGTGCCCTATGGGTCAGTGACAGTCTGTAGTGCAGAGTGCCCTATGGGTCAGTGACAGTCTGCAAAGGAGAGTGTCCTATGGGTCAGTGACAGTCTGCAGTGGAGAGTGCCCTATGAGTCAGTGACAGTCTGTAGTGCAGAGTGCCCTATGGGTCAGTGACAGTCTGCAATGGAGAGTGTCCCTATGGGTCAGTGACAGTCTGCAGTGGAGAGTGCCCTATGAGTCAGTGACAGTCTGCAGTGGAGAGTGCCCTATGGGTCAGTGACAGTCTGCAGTGGAGAGTGCCCTATGGGTCAGTGAGTCTGCAGTGGAGAGTGCCCTATGGGTCGGTGACAGTCTGTAGTGCAGAGTGCCCTATGGGTCAGTGACAGTCTGCAATGGAGAGTGTCCTATGGGTCAGTGACAGTCTGCAGTGGAGAGTGCCCTATGGGTCAGTGACAGTCTGCAATGGAGAGTGTCCCTATGGGTCAGTGACAGTCTGCAATGGAGAGTGCCCTATGGGTCAGTGACAGACTGCAATGGAGTGTCCCTATGGGTCAGTGACAGTCTGCAGTGGAGAGTGCCCTATGGGTCAGTGACAGTCTGCAGTGGAGAGTGCCCTATGGGTCAGTGACAGTCTGCAATGGAGTGTCCCTATGGGTCAGTGACAGTCTGCAATGGAGAGTGTCCTATGGGTCAGTGAGTCTGCAGTGGAGAGTGCCCTATGGGTCAGTGACAGTCTGCAATGGAGAGTGTCCCTATGGGTCAGTGACAGTCTGCAATGGAGAGTGCCCTATGGGTCAGTGACAGTCTGTAGTGCAGAGTGCCCTATGGGTCGGTGACAGTCTGTAGTGCAGAGTGCCCTATGGGTCGGTGACAGTCTGTAGTGCAGAGTGCCCTATGGGTCGGTGACAGTCTGCAATGGAGAGTGCCCTATGGGTCAGTGAGTCTGCAGTGGAGAGTGCCCTATGGGTCGGTGACAGTCTGCAATGGAGAGTGCCCTATGGGTCAGTGAGTCTGCAGTGGAGAGTGCCCTATGGGTCAGTGACAGTCTGCAATGGAGAGTGCCCTATGGGTCAGTGACAATCTGCAATGGAGAGTGCCCTATGGGTCAGTGACAATCTGCAATGGAGAGTGCCCTATGAGTCAGTGACAGTCTGCAGTGGAGAGTGCCCTATGGGTCAGTGAGTCTGCAGTGGAGAGTGCCCTATGGGTCAGTGAGTCTGCAATGGAGAGTGTCCTATGGGTCAGTGACAATCTGCAATGGAGAGTGCCCTATGAGACAGTGACAGTCTGCAATGGAGAGTGCCCTATGGGTCAGTGACAGTCTGCAAATGCTGATGTTCACCAGAGCAGTGGTTTATCAGTGATCACCCAAATTGAATTTGTGATAATGCCCTAACAGAGTACTGGACATTCCAGGTGTAGAACTTGTCACTCACTTACCAAAGTCATTCTCAATCCACTTGTACATCATTCCTTTGATATGGACATTACTTATTGCATCCTGAGGGGGTGAATGAAACCAAAAGAGATCTCAGTGTGTGAAACAAATATTTGTGTTTTCAAAACATGAGTTCAGTGTAAAATATAGTACTGTACAAAAGTCTTAGACTTTTTAAATACAAATTGATAGATGTTTTAGATGTTTATTTTTTGTCTTCTGCATTAGTATGTCAGTAGAAAAAAGCACATTTTAGATTACTGAACATTCATGATGCAAAAAAAATTAAATGTTTGAGAAATTTTTGTATACTGTTAAACGAAGTAGCACATTAAATAATAGACCGCTCTTCAAATAAAAACTTGATGACTTTGTAGGTACAGGTTTCCCCCGCTATCCGAAGGTTGAGCATTCCTATGAAACTGTTTGTAAGCCGAAATGTCGTAAAGCGAAGAAGCAATTACCACTAATTTATATGGGAAAAATTTTTGAGCATTCCCAGACCCAATAAATAATCTACCAAATCAAACCAAATACCACATAAAACTAAAATAACATGAACATACAGTAAAAGCAGGAATGATATGATAAATATACAGCCTATATAAAATAGAAATATTGTATGCACGGTGTAGTTTCACTTATCAAAATCGGGAAGACAGCGAGCCAAAATTGGGGAGGAGAGAGAAAAAAAGAAAATCGGCACATACACGCATAAGCACACAACTGCCCGCACAAGGGTTTACGGTCATGGTGGTCTTTCTTGGGGTAACATACGTATAAAGCGGGCATCTTCTTTTCGTAAAAGCAAAAATCCTCTTTGGTTAGCGAAAACAGGTACTAATGTAGGTCTTTTGTAACAGTGAGCTGTCGTAAAGTGAACGTTTGAAAACCAGGGTCACCTGTATACAGCCCTGTGCACAATTAAACAAAAGTAACGAACAGGCGATAATGATCATTGACATAATGAGTTAAATGAACTAAACTGGTGATGAACTGAAACAGAAACCGCTGTAGAAGAAATCAAACTAGTTGAAGGATAACCAGATTAAAAAGATGAGGTTGTCGCGGTTGTGACAGTTTAACCTTCAAATCATCAATTCTTACACCACGGCAAGATTGAGCATAGCAACAAGACACAAGGTGGGTCATCCTGCATCAACAATGTCTCTCCCAAGCAGAAATTTTGTGGCAGACAGGAGTTTCAAGAAATGCTGTCCAAAGTCTTCTGAAGAGACACAAAGAAACAGGCAAGGTTACGCACCAGAAATGAGGTGGTTGCTATGGAAACTGGGTGCAGTAGACGAGAGGTCTGTACATCAAACCAACATCCCTTCTAAATCGGAAATAGTCCAGCACTGCTATCAGCTCTAAATTCACAGCGAGAGCAACAGCAAAATGCGAGCGAACAGCACACAGAATATCAACATCAAACCAGGAGTCCAGGAGTGTTCAGTTTCGTTCAAAAGGAGTCCACTGCAGGACACAGAGCCAGTCTTCGCCGAAGTGCCTGTCTGCACCAATCAAACTGCTCAAAAAACAGCAAAGATGACCAGAATCCAGAAACGCATGCAACATGAAACTTAAAGTCCCCCAAAATGAGTCCACAGCCATAAGCCTTGCTGATCAATCCTAGCAAAGTGGAAACCTGGACTCCTGCATTTGCCTCTGATGGTAGAGTTAAATGCAGGTAAATGGCATTACCATCCTCCACTCTCATCCTTGTCAACTTCAATCTTGCTCACTGCCTCAATCAGAGAAGCAATAGAGTCGATCATTGGCTCAGGCCTCTTCCTCAGGCTGCACACCCTGTTTCCAACTTCAACATACTCCCTTGGAGACAGCAAAGTTCCATATCACTCAATTGGCCCAAAAACACACCATCAAAATGTAAAACACAGGTTCCAGGTGCACGCAGATTAGTGGTAGAATCCTATTTGAAGGAAGCAGTAAAAGATATAGCTTTGTGAACTGTCTGCAGGACATTGCCATTGGTCATGTTGCCTGCTTGCACCTTCTTGTTCAGTGAAAAGAACGGAGTTTTCCAACAGATGGAATGGCCTTTACAGAGCCCTGATTTCAACAACTTCAAGGCTGGCTGGGATTACCTGGAGAGACAGAAGCAAGCAAGCAAGCAAGAGAGCTAAAGACTGCAGAAGAACTCCAAGATGCTAGGAACAACCTACCAGCTGATTTTCTTATAAAACTGCATGACAGTGCACCTTAGAGAATTGATGTAGTTTTAAAAGGCAAAGGGTGGTCACACCAAATATTGATTTGATTTAGAGTAAAATGCTGGAGGAACTCAGCAGGTCAGACAGCATCTACGGAAATGAATAAACAGTTAACGTTCCAGGCAGACATCCTTCTTCAGGACATTAATTTGACTTAGTTTTTTTTTACTGTTAACTGCTCTTCGTAATAAACATTTTGATAGTCAGTAACTTCTCATTTCATTATTTTTGGAAGTTTGCTTTATAGAATTTTCTTTACATGTGCCCAAGACTTTTGCGCAGTACTGTACTTGCATAAATTCAAAAATCCTGTTGTCACTGAACTTTCAAGAACCTACCCCACCAAAAACAACAACCTACTAGGAGAACAACAACACACGCAAAATGCTGGTGGAACACAGCAGGCCAGGCAGCATCTATAGGGAGAAGCGCTGTCGACGTCTTGGCCTGAAACTTCAACAGCGCTTCTCCCTATAGATGCTGCCTGGCCTGCTGTGTTCCAGCAGCATTTTCTGTGTGTTGTTTGAATTTCCAGCATCTGCAGATTTCCTCCTGTTTGAACCTATTAGGAGACTTCATTCTAAGCAAAGTCATGAAAGGAATGAACTAAGTGGTACCAAACAAGTCACTCTCACACTTACCATCATCTTGCCAGACTATTATATTTCCAGTTACGTTAGTTCATTTCCACTGATAATGAAATGGATCTATCCAAAGGGTTTCACCATATGCTTCTGAACATAATTGTTAATTCTTTCCTAAGGCTCACAGCTGAATCTAGAAACAATGAACTGTACAGCAGAGAACAGGCCCTTTGGCCCACCACTGACTACAATTCCAAATTAAAATAATCCCATCTACCTCACATGATCCATATCTTCATATATCATGTCTGTATCTGTTTGACTAAATGTCTCTTAAATGTTGCTGTTGTATCTGCTTCCACCACCTCCTTCCCAACTCCCAATCCTGATGGTAGTAAGTTCCAGCACCTACAAATCATTAAAAAACACTTTCCTTGCACATTTTCAAATGCATCCCCTCTCCTGATAAGAATGTGCCCTCTAGTATTGACATTGCCGTCCTCCAACTATCTACCCTAGGCATCATATCTTTATATTCTTCCATCAGTCTCTGATGGTCCAGAGAAAACTGTCCAAGTTTGTCCAATCTCTCCCTGTAGCTAATACATTCCAATCCAGGAAAACTCTTCTGGACTCTCTCCAAAGCTCCTACGTCCTTTCTATAGAATAACTGCCAGACTGCACACAAAACATCAAATGGGGCCAAATCAAAGTAACTTCTAGATATGCAATGCCCCGAATGATGAAGGCAAGGATGCCTTACATCTTTTATGCCACCCTATATTATGTATATAAAGTATTTTACTTTATATTTTATATGAAATGGTTCCGGTTAATTGAAGCACATCAGGAGCAGTTTAATTTGGCCCAATTAGTCAAAGATTCATGGAAATAGTTAAAAAGGTATTAAGAAGACAAACTGTTGTTTAATGAAGTAACAAATTATGTATTTAATTGAAATATAGAACAAATTAGATCAATACTATTACAGTACTATAGAACTACTGTGTAATAGTTAATAATTAATTGGAGGAATTAATTCGTGTATGCCAGTGCATTCCTTTGACTGACTGAAAATGAAAATCAGCACACTCACCCAGTACAGGTGATGGACTGCCTTCATACAATGCTTTTGACAATTGCATCCTCCAAATCTTCACTTTCATTGTGACGTTCAAGAGGACACAGCCTCAAAATAGAGGGACGTCCTTTTAGAATAGAGATGAGGAGGAATTTCTTTAGCCAGGGAGTGGTGTATCTGTGGAATTATTTGCCACAGACAGCTGTGGAGGTCAAGCCTTGATGTATATTTAAGTCACAGGTTGATAGATTCTTGATTGGTCAGGGCACAAAGGGTTATGGGCGGTGGTGGGAGGCAGGAGATTGTGGCTGAGGGGAAAACTAGAGCAGCCATGATGAAATGATGGAGCAGACTCGATGGGCCAAATGGCCCAAATGACCCAATTTTGCTCCTATATCTTATGATTGTCGATACCTTCAAATTGTTCATCATTCCTAACTTAGTTTCATATCCCTCCATACACCTCTCATCCATATACCTGTCCAAGTTTTTCTTAAATGTCGAAAGTGAGCCCGCATTCACCACTTCATCTGGCAGCTCATTCCACACTCCCACCACTCTGTGTGAAGAAGCCCCCCCAATGTTCCTTTTAAACTTCTCCCCCTTCACCCTTAACCCATGTCCTCTGGTTTTTTTCTCCCCTAGCCTCAGTGGAAAAAGCCTGCTTGCATTCACTCTATCTATACCCATCATAATTTTATACACCTCTATTAAATCACCCCTCATTCTCCTACGCTCCAGGGAATAAAGTCCTAACCTATTCAACCTTTCTCTGTAACTCAGTTTCTCAAGTCCCAGCAACATCCTTGTAAACCTTCTCTGCACTCTTTCAACCTTATTAATACCCTTCCTGTAATTAGGTGACCAAAACTGAACACAATACTCCAAATTTGGTCTCACCAATGTCTTATACAACTTCGCCGTTACATTCCAACTCTTATACTCAATACTTTGATTTATAAAGGTCAACATACCTAAAGCTCTCTTTACAACCCTATCTACTTGTGACGCCACTTTTAGGGAATTATGTATCTGTACTCCCAGATCCCTCTGTTCTACTGCACTCCTCAGTGTCCTACCATTTACCTTGTATGTTCTACCTTGGTTTGACCTTCCGAAGTGCAATACCTCACACTTGTCTGCATTAAATTCCATCTGCCATTTGTCAGCCCAGCTGGGCCAGATCCCTCTGCAAGCTTTGGAAACCTTCCTCACTGTCCACTACACCTCCAATCTTTGTATCATCAGCAAATTTGCTGATCCAATTTGCCACATTATCATCCAGATTATTGATATAGATGACAAATAACAATGGACCCAGCACTGATCCCTGTGGCACACCACTAGTCACAGGCCTCCACTCAGAGTAGCAATCCTCCACTACCACTCTCTGGCTTCTTCCATTGAGCCAATGTCTAATCCAATTTACTACCTATCCACGTATACCTAGCGGCTGAATCTTCCTAACTAACCTCTCATGCGGGACCTTGTCAAAGGCCTTACTGAAGTCCATGTAGACAACATCCACTGCCTTCCCTTCATCCACTTTCCTGGTAACTTCCTCGAAAAACTCTAATAGATTGACCTACCACGCACAAAGCCATGCTGACAGTTTCTAATAAGTCCCCGTCTATCCAAATACAAGGAGATCCTATCTCTTAGTATTCCTTCCAATAATTTACCTACTAGCGATATCAAACTTACCGGCCTATAATTTCCCGGCTTACTTTTTGAGCCTTTTTTAAACAATGGAACTACATGAGGCAACTCCAATCCTCTGGCACCTGACCCGTGGACGCATGGACATCCTCCAATCCTCTGGCATCTGACCCGTGGTTATAGACATTTTAAATATCTCTGCCAGGACCCTTGCAATTTCAACACTAGTCTCCTTCAAGGTCTGAGGGAATACCCTGTCAGGTCCTGTGGATTTATCTACTCTGATTTGTCTCAAGACAGCAAGCACCTTCTGCTCTTTAATCTGTATAAGTTCCATGACCTCTCTACTAGTTTGCCTTGTTTCCATAGACTCCATTCCAGTTTCCACAGTAAATACAGATGCAAAAACCCCATTTAATATCTCTCCCATTTCTTTTGGTTCCATACATAGCAGACCACTCTGATCTTCAAGGGGACCAATTTTATCCCTTACTATCCTTTTGCTCTTAATATACCTGTAGAAGCTCTTAGGATTATCCTTCACCCTGACTGCCAAAGCAACCTCATGTCTTCTTTTAGCCCTCCTGATTTCTTGCTTAAGTATTTTATTACTCTTTTTATACTCCTCAAGCATTTTATTTCCTCCGTGTTGCCTATACATGTTATACATCTCTCTCTTTTTCTTTATCAGAGTTCCAATATCCCTTAAGAACCAAGGTTCCTTATTCTTATTCATTTTGCCTTTAACCCTGACAGGAACATACAAACTCTGCACTCTCCAAGTTTCTCCTTTGAAGGCCTCCCACTTACCAATCACATCCTTGCCAAAGAACAACCTGTTTCAATCTATGCTTTTTAGATCTTTTCCCATTTCTTCAAATTTGGCCTTTTTCCAGTTTAGAACTTCAACCCGAGGACCAGATCTATCTTTATCCATGATCAAGTTGAAACTAATGGTGTTATGATCACCGGAACCAAAGTGTTCCCCTACACACACAATTCCGTCACCTGCCCTAACTCATTTCCTAATAGGAAATCTAATATTGCATCCTTCCTAGTTGGTACATTTATATATTGATTTAGAAAACTTACCTGAACACATTTCACAAACTCTAACCCATCTAGACCTTTAACTGTATGGGAGTCTCAAACAATGTGTGGAAAATTAAAATCCCCTACTATCACAACTTTCTGTCTCCTGCAGTTGTCTGTTATCTCTCTGCAGATTTGCTCCTCCAATTCTTGCTGACTATTGGGTGGTCTATAATACAACCCTATTAATGTGGTCATGCCTTCCCTGTTTCTCAGCTCCACCCATAAGGCCTCAGTAGACAAGCCCTCTAATCTGTCCTGCCGAAGCACTGCTGTAATATTTTCCCTGACTAGCAAAGCCACCCCCCCACCCTTCATCCCTCTGCCTCTATCACATCTGAAACGTCGGAACCCTGGAACAATGAGCTGCCAGTCCTGCCCCTCCTGTAGCCAAGCTTCACTAATGGCTATGATGTCAGAATTCCACGTGTCAATCCAGGCCCTCAGCTCATCTGCCTTTCCCACAATACTCCTCGCATTGAAATATACACACCTCAGAAGATTATTACCACCGCACACAACCTTACTATTTGTGACTTTTCATGAACTATTAACACCATTTATTTTTACCCCCATTCCACTGTCTACTCTAGCACTCTGGTTCACATCCCCCTGCAAATCTAGTTTAAACCCTCCCCAATAACACCAGCAAATCTCCCTGCAAGTATATTGGTCCCCCTGTAGTTCAGGTGTAACCCGTCTCTCTTATACAGATCCCACCTGCCCCAGAAGAGGTTCCAGTGATCTAGAAATCTGAAACCCAGCCCCGTGATGGCTTGAAACTGCAGTGACCAAAATGGTCCTGAATTGTCCTGCTGCTTATTTCTTGCCAACTAGCAGTGACAAAAAGCTCTGCTTTTTAAATATAAGCACATGCAACTGACACTATTTAAAAATTGTTCATTCTGAGCACAGTGAGGTGTCTAACAGCCACACAAGTCTGGTATGTGTGTGTGCGTGTGCGTATCTGTTTACTCTGAGCACAGTGAGGTGTCCAATGGCCACACAAGTCTGGTACGTGTGTGTGTGTGTGCGTATCTGTTTACTCTGAGCATGGTGAGGTGTCTAACAGCCACACAAGTCTGGTACGTGTGTGTGTGCGTGTGCGTATCTGTTTACTCTGAGCACAGTGAGGTTTCCAATGGCCACACAAGTCTGGTACGTGTGTGTATCTGTTTACTCTGAGCATGGTGAGGTTTCCAATGGCCACACAAGTCTGGTACGTGTGTGTGCGTGTGCGTATCTGTTTACTCTGAGCACGGTGAGGTGTCTAACAGCCACACAAGTCTGGTACGTGTGTGTGTGCGTGTGCGTATCTGTTTACTCTGAGCACAGTGAGGTGTCTAACAGCCACACAAGTCTGACGTGTGTGTGTGTGTGCGTATCTGTTTACTCTGAGCATGGTGAGGTGTCCAATGGCCACACAAGTCTGGTACGTGTGTGTGTGCGTGTGCGTATCTGTTTACTCTGAGCATGGTGAGGTGTCCAATGGCCACACAAGTCTGGTACGTGTGTGTGTGCGTGTGCGTATCTGTTTACTCTGAGCATGGTGAGGTGTCCAATGGCCACACAAGTCTGGTACGTGTGTGTGTGCGTGTGCGTATCTGTTTACTCTGAGCACAGTGAGGTGTCCAATGGCCACACAAGTCTGGTACGTGTGTGTGTGCGTGTGCGTATCTGTTTACTCTGAGCACAGTGAGGTGTCCAATGGCCACACAAGTCTGGTACGTGTGTGTGCGTGTGTGTATCTGTTTACTCTGAGCATGGTGAGGTGTCCAATGGCCACACAAGTCTGGTACGTGTGTGTGTGCGTGTGCGTATCTGTTTACTCTGAGCACAGTGAGGTGTCCAATGGCCACACAAGTCTGGTACGTGTGTGTGCGTGTGTGTATCTGTTTACTCTGAGCATGGTGAGGTGTCTAACAGCCACACAAGTCTGGTACGTGTGTGTGTGCATATAAAACACTCATGAAAATGAAGACTTTAATCGAGATTTAGTAATTCCTCCTAAATGTCACAACAGATACTTTATAACAGTGTTCTCAAGATCAACTTATTAATGTCGTGGGTGGGCACTGATGTCTGTAAATACCCAGCTGGACAGCCCAACTGCAGCTGCTCCAGAGGGCTTTTCAACCTAGGCACCACAGTTAACGGTCGGGGTCCATGGTATAAAAAAGTTTGGGAAACCCTGTGTGTGGGCACAAGTGGAACACGGGGTCATTAAGAGCATTCAGCTATTGAGACCAACACTGGTAGCTGTCAATTAGTACAGACACAATGATAGGATGCAGAAGGATGGTTGGAACAAGTGCTACACCTGCCCCCACACTTCTTCCCTCACCACCATCCCAGGCCCCAGACAGTCCTTTCAGGTGAGGCACCACTTCACTGCGAGTCAGCTGGGGTGATATACTCTATCCAGTGCTCCCAATGTGGCCATTTATACATTGGGGAGACCCGCCGCAGACTGGGAGACCGTTTCACCGAACATCGGCGCTCAGTCCTCCAGCAGTGGCGGGATCTCCCTGTGGCCACACACTTCAATTCCACAGACCACTCCCACTCCGATATGTCTGTCCATGGCCTCCTCTACCATCAAGATGAGGCCACATGCAGGTTGCTGGAGCAACACCTTATCTCCTGCCTAGGTAGCCTCCTACCTGCCGGCATGAACATTTAACTCACAGACATCCATTGATACCCCTGCCCCCCTTACCCTATCCCTATCTATAATTTTAGTCTGGTTCTCTTTCTTTCTCTTTTTCCCCCCCTCACAATAATCTCCCCCCAGCCCTACCTTTCTTTCTTTCTCTCTTATTTCCCATAATTCTCCATTTTCCCCCAGCCCATTTCCCTTCAGCCTATCACTTCCCAGCTCTCTACTTCATCCCTCCCCCCACTTCTTATCCCCTCTCGACCATCCCATGTTACTTCACTCCTGAGGAAGGGTTTCGGCCCGAAACTTCATCACTACATTCTCCCATAGATGCTGTCTGGCCTGCTGAGTTCTACCAGCATTTTGTGTTTTTATCCAAAACATTTCAGCATGGTTTAAGTCTTGTCTTGTCCATACTGCACCAGCCACCGCCACTTGACCCTTGCTCAAGGGCACACACGCTGCCTCAGCTGAGGCTCAAACTAATGATCTTCAGATCGCCAGCCCAAAGCCTTAATCACTTGACCACGCACCAACATTGTTCATGTGGAGCAAATTTTTATACTTACACTTACGTCTCTGAAGAGATGAACAGGGTCATATTCAATGTTGTGATTAATAAAATAGTCATTGACACATGACAGAAGAGTCATTTCAGGCAGAGAGAAAATATCCATGAACTGCTTCATTGAAGGGCCCTAAAATATTAAAACAAAATGCAAATTCATAAATAATATCACAACATTACAATTCCCCAGAAAATCGCTTATATCACAATCTTCTGCTTAGAGGGGAGTTTTAAAAACTACCTATTGTAGCTTGACTGAGGCCTTAGAGTTTCAGTTACAACTTCTCACCATTCCAAACCTTCTTGCTGTTACTTTGATGTGATCCTTAAAGGAACCTACCAGAGTTGAGTTGTAGCCTCTGTAAGTAAACTAGATGCCTTGGTTGAAGCATAGAATGCATATCTTTAGTCTTTTAAAAAGGCTTACATTTGAATCCACATCTACCACTTCCTCTGGCAGCCTGATCCACACACATCATCCTCTGATTGAAGATGACCCCCTCAGATTCCACTTAAATATTTCTCCTTTCACCCTATACCTCTGAGCTCTAGTTCTAGTCTAAACCAATCTGAACAGTAAAAGCCTCCAAGCATTCACCCCAACTTTACTCCTCAATTTTGTATACCTCATTCTCTCATATTCCTGTGAATGAAGTCCTTGTCTATTCAACTTTTCCTATAACTGATGGTCCTCAAGACCCAGTAGTTTTCTTTTCAAATGATGTCATGGTAAAATTGATCGATTGTAACTAGTTCACTTTGGGTTAGGTTATCTTTGCCCATTTGAACTGAAATCCAACTGTAGTTACTGAATGAACAATAGAAATCACTGCTAAACTATAATGTAGCCTTTGGGAAGCCTTTGGAATCAACTATGTCACTCAAAATGTGCCGCATTAATGAACTTGACATCTGGGAATCTAAGCATCAATAATGTGCGACTTCTACCTGGAACTGTAGTAGTATCTATCAGACATCTGGAATTCACTTGCTTTTAGAACTTTATATGATGGGACTTCCTCTTTAAACATCGGACTCCTCTTGTAAAAACCTCTTAATTCATTTAGGAGTTTTGCTGGCCTACCACTTAAGATTACAGAAATATAGTCTCTACTAATTTACTCAGTGTCAATACATGATATCAGTATCTCACCTTGCAGAAGAGACACAAGGTACAATATTTAAAACTGACATGTAAACATATTGCAAAACAAAAAGAAACAGAACTGTTGTTGCAATATATTTTGTTAAAATACATTGGAATTTTTTTTTGTTTAGACAAAGCTTAAATAGTCCAGTACAGTCCAACCTGTTGTTGGCTACGTCTGGCCTGGTTTCACGAGCACAATGCACTACCAGGTTTATCAATAAAGATTTGTTTATTTTAGTTGGGCTATGACCTGTACTCTCATCCCCTTTACACATCAATAAGTTTACAATTTCATTCCCAGGACACTGGTGTCACCTGTGAGGCCAGCATTTAACTGCTGGCTCACCAGGCTACTGAGATCTGGCCCTGTGTCAAACTATTAATCTATCGACCTGCCCCCAGACCTTAGTCCCCCACATACCCTTCCCATCAATGTGCGTATCTAAATTTCACTTAAATGTTGAAATTGAACCCAAATCCACCACTTGCTCTGGCAGCTCATTCCACACTCCCACCACCCTCTGAGTAGAAAAGTTCCCCCTTATGCTCTCCTTAAACATTTCACCTTTCACCCTTAAACCCATGACCTCCAGTTCTGGTCTAACCCAACCTCAGTCGAAAAAGCCGGCTTCTATTTACCCTATCCATACTCCTCTTCATTTTGTAAATCTCTATCAAGTTTCCTCTCATTCTTCAACATTCTATGGAATAAAGTCCTAACTTATTCAAACTCCCCCCTCTTCTGTAAACTGTATTCAGTCCATGACCTTCCTGCTGTTTTGCCTCACTTCTATAGTCTGTGTCCATCTCCCAAACTGATAGAGATGCAAGAAGTTTACTTAAAATCTCCTCCATCTCGTTTGGCTCCATACATAGATGACAACTCTGATCTTTAAGGGGACCAATGTTGTCCCTTGCTATCATTCTCCTCTCAGTACAGTCCATCTATGTAGCCCTTGGATTCCCCTTTACCTCGCCTTCTAAAGCAACTTCATGCCATCTCTCAGCCCTCCGTTTCCTTCTTCTCACAATCTCAGGAACCACTTCTTAAGCAAAGACAGACATTGATGATAAAAGTTACCACTACATTTAATGCTGTAACATAGCCTTGTGTTGATGGAAGAAATAAGATACAGTACTTGAAGATCAGGGCCTCAGAGCTGGTATAAAGTTTATAGCCTTCCGTGCAGCAGTGACCCTGCTTTTGAGTCCCAAACTGCCTACAGCAGGCACTGGAAAAATATCACTGACACATTCTCCACAAACTCTTCCAATTCATTGGGAGAAGTGAATCAAAATTGGTGTCTTCTCACAGATTAATTTCCTCAGTATTGAGGCCTTAGTTACACACAGCTTTGTTGGGTAGGTTACAGTATGCCAGACCCCTGAATCCCATACACGCACTTCATTATGAGCTCTTTCGGTGCAGAAATGGCCCAGTGGACAAATCTGTAGTTCCCACTGTAGCCATCTCAGGACCCACAAAACCAAACAATAGAACAGTACAGGAAAAGGCCCTTCAGCCCACCATATCTGTGCCAACAATGATACCAATCTGATCCAATCTGCTTGGCACAACTCCCTCTATTCCCTCTTCAGAGGTGAAATGCTTAAGGAGAGCATGTTTTAGGAGCTGAAGTCAGTCATTATTGACCCTGGCTGACTGCCAAAGGTGATAAACAATCATGCATGCAGTAAATCACTGCAATTAACATATGATTATTCAGTTAAAAGACACTTTTCCTCTAAACAATTTCAAACTGCTTAAGATCTCAAAGCCATTGCATGTGATTACTACCAGATATGTGTTCACAATAATCCAGTAGATTTATCACAACTATTATGTCAAATTTATGCTTATTTGATGAAATACTGTACAGTTAAAAGCCCTCGGGTTTTGAAACGTACCTAATTATATAGCCACTGAGGTTATGTTCGTGGTCTTCTGTTGCTGTAGTCCAGCCACTTCAAAAAGTTTGATGTGCTGTGCATTCAGAGATGAATTTCTACACAGCACTGTGTGGTTATTTCAGTTACTCCTGTCTTCCTGTCAGCTTCAACCAGTTTGACCATTTTCCTCTGAGCTCTCTCATTAAAAAGGCATTTTTGCCCACAGAATGCCACTCACTGGATTTTTTTTTTGCTTTTAGCACCATCCTCTGCAAACTCTAGAGACTGTTGTGTGTGAAAACCCCAGGAGGTACTCAAAGCACCCCATTTGGCATCACAGTCAAAGTCACTTAGATCAAATTTCTCTCCCTTTTTGCTGTTTGGTCTGAATTACAGCTGAACCTCTTGACCATGCCTGCATGCTTTTCTGCATTGAGTAATCAGCTAGATGATTGGCTGATTAGATAATACTTTGATGAGCAGGTGTACCTGATGAACTGAGTGCACACGTCCTGCCAGGGGAAGGCAATAAACTAATTGAAGTAGTGACAGTGTAGTGCAAAATCTTCTCTCCCTGCCACGAACAGTCTCAGCCAGTGACTGCTGTGTCGGCTGGAACATATCAAGTCAGGCACAATGAGTTAACTTTATTAAGAAAGGGTAAGGAACAAGTACCCTTGAAAGAAAAAGTAAATAGGTGTTTGTAGTTAACACATAAAAGCAATATCTCAAGCATATTCAAATAATTGTAGGCTTGTCCTATAAATAGTCTGCAGAAATATCTCAGAATGGGGACAAAAGTCTGTAGACCTTCTAATGGTTTCCGAGTTAAAAGGCGGTTAAACAAGCCCACCTTTGAGAGCATCTGCATTCAGTTCCGCACTGACAGAAATATCTTCAGCCTCCGCCGCCCTCTTCCCCAAACAAAAGCCAAGCAAGAAGCCATTCTTGAGCTGCACAAGTGGATGACTGTGCTCTTCTCACGCACAGAGGACGCAATACAGGCTGCAGTCACTCAGTTTGCCAAGGCTGCAAGAGCTTTTGGGTTAACAGTCCATCTGAAGAAAGCAATGATCCTCCATCAGAAGGTCCCCTCGTGGTGTTTATAAACGCACTTCGTATCACCATTTATGCCTCCCCTTTCACCAAGGTGGAGAAGTTCCTGACACTACCGTAGTAAGGGACGTTGACAATCGACTCACTAGAGCCAACAGTGCCTCCAGAAATGTGTGTGGAAGGACTACCAGCTGCACTTGTCCACAAAAATCCAGGTATACAGTGGTGCCATTGTCACAACACTGCTGTACGGCTCTGAAACCTGGGTCTTGTACCACAAGCAAATCCAGTTGCTCAAGCGCTTCTGTCAGCGCTGCCTCTGCTCCATCATGGGTATCGACTGGCAGGATCGCATCTCCAACAACCAGGTCCTGGACAAGCTCAACTTCCAAGCACTGAAACCACTTTGCTCTCAGGTAACTCCGCTGGCCAGGCCACGTGTTTCACACACACAACTCCAGGTACTCTACAGAGAACTCTCTCAGGGCAAGAGAGGTTGTGGTTCTCCATGCAAGAGGTACAAAGACCAACTTAAGCAGCAGCTCTCTCAGGCAAATATTGAGGTCAACGAGTGTCAGCAGCGGACTTGAAACAGACCGCTGGGGAACACTGATCCATGGAGCAGCCAAGAATTTTGAAGAATTCAGAAGAGCATCTGGTGAAGAGGAGACGCAGGAAGGATCCTGTGACCCAAGCGCTGCATCCCAGCTGTTCCCGTGTCCCTACTGCACCAGAGTCTGCACATCTAGAACTGGCCTCTACAGTCACCAACCATCGTGCTGTCGCCCCTGGGGACCTTTCTTCCCTCTAGAACTTCACAAGCCAAGAACCAGCCATCATCACCAGAGTAGCCTGTGCTATCCTGACAATGATTTCTCTTGGATAAGATCAGAAAGCACAGCTGATCAATGAAAACAAATGGAATTCTGTGTGTCTTTGCCAGAACCTTAAGTCAAACAGCCTGCTCCTAGACCTCCAGCTCACACCACTCTCAACTTCATCAAATTGGCAGATCATCTAAGTTTCTCATCCTGCTCACCAATGAACAGTTCTCGCCTTCTCTCCAATTCCTCATTGACCTTTTAAATGCATATCTCAAACTCAAAGAGCTTCTTCTTATCGTTGTATTTGCAATTTACAACACATTGAGTATTTATCATTATATAAACAAATACTGAAAAGAAAAGTTACCTTGCCATAGAAGTCACTCATTCGATGTAGAGGAACATGCTGGGTTCCATCATACATGTGTAACACTTCATCATCTGGTACTGGACTGAGTCCCCTGTAAACATCTACATATTAATTACATGTATTCTTTTTTTTCTTTGTTACATTTGGGAAAGGGCTTCTTTGTTTGTTAAACACAGGAATGTTTCTTTGTTGCGAGAGAGTGCTGGGAGAATTGTATTCCTTTGTAAACCAAATGGGGATTAATGTTCTTTCTTCCGAGTCTGTAAGCTTTTGTTGACGGGCTTTTGGGCAGATCGGCGCGAGGGGGTCGAGAGAGAGGACGCAATGCTGTAAACTGGGCGAGGAACGGACCCCAAGCGGGGGTCTGAGGCCCGGAGGTACTCCAAGGAGGAGGGGATGAAGCTAGAAGTGCTTGGTTGACCACTTCGGAGGGTCCTGAGCTGCTAGTCGAGGAGTTCGGAGGGGATCGAATGGTGGCCAGAAGACTTCAGTAATTGAGCTCCAACGGTTGTGCACGAAGTGGTTTGGACTTTGATAAGTTTGGCGCCTTTTCTTTATTTTTTTCTCTTCATATATACTGTATCGTTATTAATCACTTAGTTATCGTAACCTTTATAAATTGTACTCATTTAATCGCTTATGGTGTACTGTCTGTTTTTGGGTGAGGCGGGGACATCACACAGCATCCACACCAGCTGATTACCCAGTCTGGCGGGGCCGAAGGCTGCTCCCCCTAGACGAGAACGAGCTGAGCGAGCCTGAGGTGACCCAGGGGGTTACATACATATTATTGACAGAACATGCATTCCACATGAAGGGAAAGCATTAGGATATCAGATGACTACAAGAGTTCTATCAACAAACATTCTACATCACTTCTCAGGATGGGTAATAAACACTGTGCTAACAACGTTACTCAAGAACTAATTCTGAAACTGCTGCAGTGCAGAAAGTGAATATTAACTTCTGTTTTAAGTTTTGAAAGGGTGAGAAGAATAATAATTCAGCCGTGACTGAATAGCAGGGCAGACTCAATGGTTCAAATGGCCTAATTCTGTTCCTATGTCTTATGGTCTAGTTCCCATTTCACATAAAATATTGTATAGCAGCATAGATTACATACCGATACACCGTTCCTAACTGAGCATAGTGGAAAGCATCAATCTTCATTAGAACTCCCTATCAAAAACAAAGTGCAAATTTATATACTGGACTTTAAATTCAGAGCAAAATTACTGCCATGTAATAACCCGTTTCACAGTCTGGCTTAGGGAGAAGTTCACACAAATCTGATATGTCAGTTAAAATAGATTTTTGTTCCCATCGATCAAGAGCAATGACACAAGTCAATAGAGCTGCATTTCACATTCACCTGATTGAGTTGAGACACTTACATTTGGTATCCAGACAGAATTTGCCATCACTGAACAGTAATCATTGATACAATGCTTGGAATTTACCCACACAAGGAAATAGTAGCATGTCTGTTTCTGGGACAGGACTGTCACTGGCAAGACCAGTACTTATTAGTAGTCTGTAACTGGTACAAGAAGCAAACAGTAATACAATGTTAAGAAATTTCAAGATTTAGATCCTATAGTAAGGATGTATCAGTGGAACATTCACCAATAAAAATGGATGAGCATCCATTCAAGTGGCATATTTTTCATGCACTCCAATTATTTTGGATTTGCAATTGACCTGCCTTGCAAAAGACAGTAGACCATGTAGGAACAAGATTTAGTTAACAACATTAATTAACCCCCTAGACAAGATATGCAGGTAAGAGAATCATAGACCATAACATTTCTCACTAAATGAGGGAATGAGGAAGCCACCGACGGGAACAACTAATGATGCTGAACTTATGTAGCAAACATGTAAACATTGAAGTACTTGAGACCAATTTATATTAACCAGATAGTCTGTTTTCATACAGTATAGCAGAGCTGAGTGAGCATTGTGTTGCAAAGTATATGTGGTTATTGTAAGGCTATAATGCTTAACCAAACTGTCCCATTATATCTCAGAAAAAGGAAAAGTGTCTCAGTAGATGGACTATCTTTCCATCACAAAATACAGCATGCAGATCTGTACAGTGAATAAGGCAGGTGGAATCAAGTCATTCCCAGCCATATACACCTCCCATGGAAAAGATACACGTGATGCCACAGAAGAAACTAGTTAACATTTTAAAGTCAAATGAATAAAGCTTAATGGAAACAGGAAAAGAAAGAAGCGCACGTAAAAAGGGGAAATGAAAGTTAATATGGAAGACAGAAAGGCAAATGAGAAACAAAAACTGGGAGAATAAAAAAGCGGGTAAATTAAACATTAAATAAAAGGAAATTCATCAGACACCATAAGAGCCGTGGAGACATTAAAATGAACTAAAAAAAGAAAGCTGAAAACAGAGACAGAACAAGATTTTAACTAAAACACACAAAATGCTGGTAGCACACAGCAGACCAGGCAGCATCTACAGGGAGAAGCACTGTCGACTTTTCGTCCAAGACCCTTCGTCAGGACTAACTGAAAGGAAAGATAGTAAGAGATTTGAAAGTAGTTGGGGGATGGGGAAATGCGAAATGATAGAAGACCGGAGGGGGTGGGATGAAGCTAAGAGCTAGAACGGAGATTGGCGAAAGTGATACAGATCTGGAGAAGGGAAAGGATCATGGGACGGGAGGCCTCGGGAGAAAGAAAGGTGGGGGGGGAGCACCAGAGGGAGGTGGCGAACAGGCAGAGTGATGGGCAGAGAGATAGAAAAAAGATAAACAACTAAATATATCAGGGATGGGGTAAGAAGGAGAGGAGGGGCATTAACGGAAGTTAGAGAAGTCAATGTTCATGCCATCAGGTTAGAAACTACCCAGCCGGTATATAAGGTGTTGTTCCTCCAACCTGAGTTTGGATTCATTTTGACAGTCGAGGAGGCCATGGATAGACATATCAGAATGGGAATGGGACGTGGAATTAAAATGTGTGGCCACTGGGAGATCCTACTTTCTGTGGCGGACAGAGCACAGGTGTTCAGCGAAACGGTCTCCTGGTCTGCATCGGGTCTCACCAATATGTAAAAAGCCACACTGGGAGCACCGGGCGCAGTATACCACACCAGCTGACTCACAGGTGAAGTGTTGCCTCACCTGGAAGGACTGTCTGGGGCCCTGAATGGTGGTGAGGGAGGAAGTGTAAGGGCAGGTGTAGCACTTGTTCCGCTTACAAGGATAAGTGCCAGGAGGGAGATCAGTGGGAAGGGATGGGGGGGGGGGGGGAGACGAGTGGGCAAGGGAGTCATGTAGGGAGCGATCCCTGTGGAAAGCAGAAAGAGGGGGGAGGGAAAAATGTGCTTGGTAGTGGGATCCTGTTGGAGGTGGCCGAAGTTAAGGAGAATTATATGTTGGTCCTGGTGGCTGGTGGGGTAGTAGGTGAGGACAAGGTCCAACGTATAATTCTCCATAACTTCTGCCACCTCCAACAGGATCCCACTACCAAGCACATCTTTCCCTCCCCCCCTTTCTGCTTTCCGCAGGGATCGCTCCCTACGCGACTCCCTTGTCCACTCGTCCCCCTCCATCCCTTCCCACCGATCTCCCTCCTGGCACTTATCCTTGTAAGTGGAACAAGTGCTACACCTGCCCTTACACTTCCTCCCTCACCACCATTCAGGGCCCCAGACAGTCCTTCCAGGTGAGGCGACACTTCACCTGTGAGTCGGCTGGTGTGGTATACTGTGTCCGGTGCTCCCAGTGTGGCCTTTTGTATATTGGTGAGACCCGACGCAGACTGGGAGACTGTTTCGCTGAACACCTACGCTCGGTCCCCCAGAGAAAGCAGGATCTCCCAGTGGCCACACATTTTAATTCCACGTCCCATTCCCATTCTGATATGTCTATCCATGGCCTCCTCGACTGTCAAAATGAATCCAAACTCAGGTTGGAGGAACAACACTTTATATACCAGCTGGGTAGCCTCCAACCTGATGGCATGAACAATGACTTCTCTAACTTCCATTAATGCCCCTCCTCCCCTTCTTACCCCATCCCTGACATATTTAGTTGTTTGTTTTTTTTCTATCTCTCTGCCCATCACTCTGCCTGTTCTCCATCTCCCTCTGGTGCTTCCCCTCCCTCTTTCTTTCTCCTGAGGCCTCCTGTCCCATGATCCTTTCCCTTCTCCAGCTCTGTATCACTTTCGTCAATCACCTTTCCAGCTCTTAGCTTCATCCCAACCCCTCTGGTCTTCTCCTATCATTTCGCATTTCCCCCTCCCCCCACTATTTTCAAATCTCTTACTATCTTTCCTTTCAGTTAGTCCTGACGAAGGGTCTCGGCCCGAAATGTCAACAGTGCTTCTCCCTATAGATGCTGCCTGGCCTGCTGTGCTCCACCTGCATTTTGTGTGTGGTGTTTGAATTTCCAGCATCTGCAGATTTCCTCGTGTTTGAAGATTTTAACTAAGTTAACGTTAATGGATACCAAAGTTTACCCAGCTTCAAAGCTTGACTGGCTTACAGGAGAAAATTTACACACAAAATGCTGGAGGAACAGCAGATCAAGCAGCATCTATAACAGAAGAATATTTCAGGCCAAGACCCTTGGCAGTTGAAGGGCCCTGGCCTGAAAAATCGACTGCTTCATCATCTCCATAGATACTGCCTACACTACCCTCACTCAGGGACTTTCCCCATTACTCAAGCAAGACAGATAACTCCAGTCCTGGCATAGCTGTACTTGAAGGTAATTACAGTATGCTAGGTGTCCATGTAAAAATACAGTACTTCTCCTTTTGGAACTTACAGTAACAAAAAGCAGATTCAAACACTGCTCAAAACTCCCTTGACTTCCAACAACTGATTGAAATATACAAACGATATAAAATGGCCACCCTGATGATGAAAGCCAATTACTTAACAATGTGATAGTAAGCAAACAACAACAGTTGGGTACCCTCAAGCAAGCAGTAAGAGCTAGTAATTAGAAATAAAATAACAATCCAATTCAGGGAAGACATAACACTCCCTAATCTGCCAAGTTCCTCCAGCATTTTGCACGTGTTCCTCTGGATTTCCAACATTTGCAGGAACTACAAAATTCACATGTATACATTCATTAATGGATTGTGTATTTAAAAATTCACATGTCTACGTTCATTAATGTAGTGTGGCTTCAAGTAAAATCATGCACATTCTGCTAAGAGGGAGGGTGATGATAAGTAACACTGAAGTTTGGCTGGGCAGACTTATTTACTACACACTTGTTAATGAAGACTGATTCCTTATTGAACTGTTACCTTCCGCACATCATAATGGAGGCCTCTGATGGCAAAATTTGGTTGGTATTCATACTCCTTGATCCCTTCTGGATACTACAAGAGATAATTGAAGATGAAAATAAACACTTAAGAGGAAAAATGTTTAAAACTTTTGCCAGCTGCACATTGTTGAAAGAGTTCACACAATACAGGCTAAACACTGCTGGCCTTTACGTGCCTGGAAACAGAAGGGGAACTGGCAGAACCATACCCTTGAAACGGAGCAGAACACACAGGCAGAAATGCAACATAAACTATTGCAAGCAATAAAATTTGAAATGCTTTGAGCTTTCATTCTGAAACCTGTCTAATCATATTAATAAAACTTCATCAAATTAAGTGGAACTCTTACCTACAATACGCCTTTTAAGTTATTACCTTTGACTTGTTTTGTGTTTGGACCCTACTACACTGATACCTAATCAAATGCAGCCAGTGTCTGTGTGCCCCCCATCCTGTGTTGACCTTTGGGAAGAGTGTCAGAACTCCCATTACCACAGAGAAGTCAGACGGTCAGCGTTGCACCACTTCAGCTGAACATTATAACTAACACTGCGCCTTTCTTTAAAGAACTGATTCTGCATGTAACTTCAAGCATAAACATTTCCTAAACAAGAACAAAGCCTTGAAATTGCTTTAACATGCAAATGTTAAATTCATTTCCTTTATCAACCATTTAGCAGATACAAAACAACTCCAGGAGAGTACTGACCATTACAGCAGTAATTTTTGGCTCCTTTCCTAATGCAACAATTAATGATTTCTTTTGCTTGTTAGTGAATGAACTGCATTAATTATGCCAATCAATTAGCGTCTGTCAAGAGTGACACAAAGAATTCACCATGGCCATTAATCCTGTAGAACTGATTTAATGCACGGAGATCCGTGTGTACAGTTTACTCGATGAAATCCATGCAAAGTATATAATTACACCCTGATGTACATACCAATATAATAATATCATCTAGATGTGATTGAGAAAAAAACAAAAATATAGGATCAAAAACTGCTTATTTACTACCACATTAAAAAATAGCCATTTAGCTCTTGTCAGCTGCCAGGCCAGCAATCTCAATCATCCTCTTATTTCACTAAGCCCCAGCTACCCATTCCTTCTTATTCAGCCTTCCATTCTTTGATTTATTTGCCTCTCACCTACACTAGGATTACTGTAATTTTCAATTGGTAATTAACCTATCAGTATGTCTTTGGGATGTCAGGGGAAACTGGAACATCCATGGAAATGCATGTAATCCTAGAGAATACATAGTATCACAGAGACAGCACCCAACGTTAGGATTTCCTGTTTATTTGTCTCTCATCTGGCGCTGAGAAGGTATCAGAAATATAGTGCCTGTAAACCAAACACCAAAGTTGCAGGTGTAATCTTATCTTTTTGATGTGCGTTTCTTTTTGCGTTGGTGACGTACAAAGGACTGATCTTTCTTGGTCTGCCTTCAGGTCCTGGAAGTCACAATGGTCATTAGAATCATTGTGGAACCCTTCAGGTGAAAATTTAGACTACGTCTATAGAATATTTATTTATAGGAACAAAGGTCCTTCAAGGAATAAAATATATCTGGCCTGGAGGGATGCAACTCCATGCCCTCCCCAAGTGGTGGACTTTTTCAGTTCAGAGGCAATTTTGGATGAACAATAAAATGGCAGGCATTGTCCAGGACATCTATATCTTGTGAACAAACACAAAATATAAAAATACATGACAAACTACAAGAGACTGAGGGGGAGGAAAGAGTAAATCCAGCTGGTCCTTCCCTCTCTGAGTAATGAAGCATAAAGGTCACCAGAAACATCCCACCGTTCTTCCATCCAAAAGCAGGCCTTGACCCTATGTACAAGTCAGTTCCATGCTGTACAATGGAGGTTGTTACATTAGCACGTAATTGTCCAATGAAGCCAGCAAAATCTTGAAATTCACATATTGAATGACTCTAATATCAGCTAATCATGTACACAAGCTCTCCTTCTGGGCTGATTTATCTGATAACACTCTTCAAATCAGAGACTTCAGTAATGCCATCTCTAATCTTCACATATCTGCAGTCTCAAAATTTCCACCTACAGGACCCTTCGAAGATCTTAGCCCATTCCATCCCTTTGCAACATCATTCATTATATTCTTTCCACCAGCATTTTCTTTCCACAGCTCTCAAAGTCACCTTCTGTACCTGTTTCTATGCTGCTGATTACTGGTTCAATACTTAAAACAAAACCGTACGGGTTGGAGGAGGATATAGAAAGGATAACTGAATGGGCAAGAGGTTGGCAGATGGAGTACCAGACAGGAAAATGTGGTCAGTAAGACAAAGGAGGTGATGATGAAGACTAAACCTGCACTGCTCCCCGTTACCATTGATGGTGAGGATGAGGACCCCCAGGGGTACCTGGATGTCAGACTTGAGTGGAGCACCAACACAGAGTCTGTGTACAAGAAGGGCCAGAGTCACCTCTACTTCCTGAGGAGATTGAGGACCTTTGGAGTATGTTGGCCTCTCCTTCACATGTTCTACCAGTCTGTTGTCACCAGTACAATTTTCTTTGCGGAGTTGTGCTGGGGCAATTGCATCAACATGGGTGCTGCCAACAGGCTCAATGAACTGATTAGAAAGGCTGGCTCTGTTATAGGAGTCAAACTGGACTCACTGGAGGCTGTGGTAGAACAAAGGGCGCCACAGAAAATCCTGGCAATTTTGGACAATATTTCTCACTCTACGCTTGCCACCTTGGCTGAACAGAGGAGCACTGTTAGTAATGGGCTAAGGCAACTACGCTGCTCCAAAGAGCACTATGAGGTCATTCTTACTCTTGGCCTTTCAGCTCTGAGTCAACCTATAGCTGGGGAAGTGATGACCCCTCCTGTCAGACTGTTCCTAACCTCTGTTTACCAAAGCTGTTTAATCTCCGTTTACCACACCCTGCTACTGAGGACACCCTGTGCAAAACTGCCATCAATTCTTATCTGGACGGTGTGAATGTGCACCCCTTACTGTATAATATTATGATTGTTCTTGCACTACCATCTTATCAGACTGAACTTGTAAATCTTGTACATCTTATTTTTAAAGGTAATATTTTTACTTCTCTTCTAATATTTGTAAATCAGTGCACTTGTAATGCTACTGAGCCACTGTAATTTCCTTTGGCATTAATAAAGTATCTACCTATCTGAAGGGAAAATAACAAAGCAAAATTATTCATACGTAGAAGTGCAAGGGGATCTGGGTTTCAAAGACTATGGAACAAAAGTTACCATGTTGGTATTTTGGAATTCCAATGGAATATTAAGCTTTATCAAAAGGGTTACTTAACCTACAATTAGGATAGCATTGACAACACCTGGAGTAGTACACATGGTTCTTATCTCCATATTTAATGAAGGACACATTTGCACCTGGATCTCTGAGAAAAGGCTGAACTGCATAGGTCTATGTTCAATGGAATTTAAAAGAATGAGAAGCAATCTTATTGAAACACAAGTTTAGAGAGGAATTTGCTGCACTTTTACCAAAATAATGTTTCCCTTAGTTTCAGTTTAAGGAGTTGTCCAATCCTTCTGTCAGGAAATGAGTGAACATTTGGAATCCTTTACTCTAGAGGATTGTGGAGGGGAAATCAATGACCACTCAAGACACAGACTAACAGGCATTTAAGCTACAATGAATTTACTGGGCACGTGGAGAGAGAGGAAAGTGATATTGAGGCCATGATATGTAGCAGAATAGGCTCGAGGTTTCTTGTATTTCATATGTTGTCTGTCTAATATCCCAGGAGCAGTAGACCAGTTCGTGCTCAAGCCTGGCTCTCCATTCAGCCTGATCATGATTGGTATGTCACAAGTTTTAACTCTTCTGTGCCATTTCCCCATGGTACTCAATTCCTCAACCTGCCAGAAAACATATCTAAGCTCCTCTAGATTATCTAGCTTTCACAAATCTATACAGAGAGTATAGAAATCTACAAATTCATCATGTTCTGCAAGAGTCTTAGAGTTATTACATTCTATATTAATTATATACAGTAAATAATTAGACATAATCCACACTCCAATTAACTGGCAATAATTTTACCAAACAAAATCTTGTAGAAATCAGAGTCACTCCATTGCCAATTAATATTAAAAATAATCTCATAGCTAAGAAAAATATTATTTAGTAAGAATAAGTTGAACTATTGAAGATTAACACCTTCAAGCTGCAAGGACACCTTTGGCATGAGATGAAAATGTAGAGTTTCCTTACATTCCATAACCTACCAACAGTATACATTTCATTTTGTGAATTCCAATGTAATTGACAATTACGCTTGAAATAATTTCAAAAAGCTACAAATAAAAATGCAAAGTCCCATAAGGACTCAGATCAGCCAGCATATGTGGAGAGAGAAGCAGTTAATATTTCAGCAAACACACACAAAATGCTGGTGGAACTCAGCAGGCTAGGCAGCATCTATGGAAAAGAGAACAGTCAATGCTTCAGGCTGAGACCCTTCAGCAGGACTCATGACGTTCTTTAAAAACCTATTGACGGATAACATACCTTGTATTGATCAATGAGGATTTCACGTGCAGTGTCAAAGATCATTGTGTGCACAGAATTGGAGTACTGTGCAAGAGTATAATCATAATCGAATCCATAGATTTCAATGTTCCCCAACTTAACCTCATTGTTTGAATAAATATTTGCTGGATTGAGAATGCTGCAGATTCCAGGGGGAATAAGTTCTAAACAGAAAGAAAAACAAATTTAATTGCAAAAATACTAAAATCCTTGCACTGATCTTAGAAGTGTCATATTCTGAAGAGTCACACATTACAGTCCAAATAAAATAACTGACTTAAATAGCATTCCTTTAAATTTCCCATTGGCAGATTTCAAATATAGGTGAAGTAAAATAATTAGAGCTTGCAAACATATTTACCTTAAAAATATCCATTTAACCACATGCGATTTCTTCATGCAATAAAAATGTAGATGCTGGATGTTGAAAACAATAAAGTTGTGAATGCCCTGAGAGTCAGCAAGCATCAGTGGACAAAGACAAACAGAGCCAATGTCCTGAGTTACGTACGTACCCCACAAGAGAACTAGAAAAGCAAGAAGACACTAATATTGTAAGCTGCAGAGACAGGAAGCTGGAGAATGCGTGGGATATGTCTGTGAAAGCGTGCAGACTAAAGTTGAAAAAGGCAACATCCATTCTTAAAACTATCAGTTGGAACAAAATAATTTCACAAAATGAAATAAAGATTAAGCCATATCTATGGAAGGGAGGAGTTATCTAAAATTATTAAACTGAACATTAATTCCCATGAGATGCAACATGCTTTGTCAGAAGATGACATGTTGCTCCTGAACTTAGACCTCCAGTTGGTATGCTGCAGTCAGAGAAATTAAATCTTTGCAGAACATTACATTTCTATCCATATGGATAACCACAAGCTTCCAGTCATCCATCACTTTAATTCTCCATTCCACTACCTTCTGACCACTGCCTCTGGCCTTCTGTGTTGCCCCAACACAAGTTCAACAACAGCAATTTATCTTTTGATTAGATGCATCGTAATTGTTTTAACTTGACAACTTTGGTCTGCACACCATAACAGGCTTTCTCCATCTTCCTGCCTTTGCAACTTAAATCACATCTGCCTTCTCACCTTTCCAGTTCTGACGATGGGTCTTTACCTTGAAATGTTCACAATTTCTCTCCCAACTGATACAACCCGACCTACATGCTTCCAACATGCCATCTCTGTAGGCTCTTTCTTCACTCAACTCAGTGGATGAAGCTAAGATTTGTTATTAAATTTTATTTCATTTCCTCAGGACATTGGCACCGCTGGCAAGCCTTTGATTTATGGTCCATCCCCAAAGGCAGCATTCAGGTACATTTTGGACCACCTTTTGCTTTGGAATTCTAGGCCATATCCAGAGGTTGGTAAGATTCCAGAACAGGGCTCTACGTTGACAGCCTCACTCAGGTCAGGCTCTGTAAGATGACAGAGTATGCTTACCAAATTTAAACAAAAAATCTGTTTCAATGAGCCAAGTGGGCTTTTGCCATTATCCAGCAGCTTCACTGTCATAACAAGAGGTACAGTACTTATTTTACTCCAGATTTATTTTGTAAACTATATTTAAAATTCACTGAGCTAGTCACTTGACACTTTACTAGCTAATTCATCTAAAGGCCAGCTGGGTAGTTTTCTCAGTGATAGCATGCCGTTCCCTGTCCAAATTGAACTTACAACAGAGTTCAGCAGTCAATCGGCCTGCTAAACATTTCATTGTGCTGAAAACAAAGTGACCTGCTACTGCACATACTGATAATCCAATTTTAAGGGGTTATATTAAAAACAGAACTGAGAGAGCAAGCAAGGGTGTGGAACAGTTCAAGAACGATTGGTTCTTCCTCACCAAAAATATTTTTCTGTTTGCCTGAAACATCTTCAAGTAATACTCTCACCCAATGGACAAAGCAAAACAAACATTCTGAAATGCTCTGGGAATTTCAAATGTGATGCAAAAATATAGACCATTGATCATTATTAAGTTAGTTATTAATTAAGGTATTGTCCTTTTGTTTTATGAAGAACCCATGGTTCTTAAGTCGGGGTGTCTTTATTTGTTATGGTGTGGTGGTCACTACCGTGTATGGTAATATATTCAGGATCTCTTTCTGTGAAATCAAAAAAAAGCAAATCACACCAAGATCACCAGCAATGCAAGGTGATTAGGAACCAATATATTGCATTCAGAAATGAAGCAGTAGAAGAAGAATGTTCAGGACTGATCCAGGAAGTGGCACCTACTTCACAGGTGACAGAGAATGCAAGACTGGAGGCTCTGGCCTTCCGACTTCCACTGGACAGCAAGCAGCTGGCAAAAGGGGAGGAAATTGTCAGGATGGTGATTCAGCATGCCAATCTTCCAATCCAAGATATTATTATTTGCCAGTAGCAATGACCATAAATGCCCTAGTTTTGGGACAGACAATTCAGCCCAATAAATTTGTAATGTTAATGATCTGTACATGCATGCTGTACTAGACCCTGAAATGACAGCATTCTATATTCCTGATTACCTCATTAATTCTTTTCAAAATTTGCTATGTTGATTAATAGCTATATTTATAAATCACTCCCATCATCTGTACAAAGCTGGAGATATTCTCCAAAGTTTCATTGATGATATTAACAATAAAATTTACTTACCAAGGCAAAAAGCAAACTTACTTTGAGATGTAGCTATTCCAATCAGTGGGTTCTTTTCCAGTAACTACTCTGTTAAATCAGTTAACTTAAGTTCCTGATGCTTGCAAAAAACTGGCACAATATATTCTATCAAATCTCTTGATCTCATGCTAGAAATACCTCGTCAAGTGTTGTTTGTTGACAATGACTTTACAAGGGCAACCTTCTCTTTTGTAACCACTTGTGAACAGTTCAATAGGGATAACTAAGATCTGGGAGCGGACCTGGCAGCCCAAGTTTAAATCTCAATTTTGCAGATGAGGAATCTAAATAAGTCTGTATCTTCAATGAAAATTATAGGTTTTTGTAACAATAATGATGAAGCCAGATTGTTGTAAAAACTTCAACAAGAGAAAATCTGCAGATGCTGGAAATTCAAGCAGCGCACACAAAATGCAGCAGGCCAGGCAGCATCTATAGGAAGAAGCACAGTCGACGTTTGGGGCCGAGACATCAACAGCGCTTCTTCCTATAGATGCTGCCTGGCCTGCTATGTTACACCAGCATTTTGTGTGTGTTACTGTAAAACCTTAGCTGTTTCACCCAGTTTCAGGGAAGGAAATGTGCCAGGCTAACCAGTTTTATCCCACATCACTCCTGACCACCAACATGGCTGGCTCTTTAAGTAATGGCCATAACTCACGGAAGATTTAATTTACAAAGACTTAGTCAAGTCATGGCGAAAAGATGGGGAAGTTAACAAGATAGGCGAAGAAAATGGTGGATGAACATTCAAGTCAGACCAACAGTGACACAAGTATCAACCAAAACCTTCTTGTTATTTATTAAAAAGAAACATATTTGATTGCAAATATTAAAATCCTCACCAAGACATTACATAAATGTTACTATTAAAAAGGTAATATTTCAGCAAGAAATACCAAGAAGGAAGGTTAACACAAAAATTATCAGCATTTTGATCTCACACACACTCCTTTCATTAATTTTCCGTGCACAAGGATAATATTCACAGATGTTATGAGCTGAGGCTGTATAAGGGATTTGACAGTGGACTCTTGGAGTACTGTGAATAGCTCTGGGCTCTTCATCTAAGAAAAGATGTGGTAGCATTGGAGAAGTTCCAGAGGTTCACAAGAATGATTCTAGGAATGAAAACTATAGTGGGAGAGTCTAGGACCAGAGGACACAGATAGAGTGGATGTGGAGAGGATGTTCCCTATAGTGGGGGAGTCTGGGACTAGAGGGCACAGATAGAGTGATGTAGAGAGGATGTTTCCTATAGTGGAGGAGTCTGGGACCAGAGGGCACAGATAGAGTGATGTAGAGAGGATGTTTCCTATAGTGGGGGAGTCTGGGACCAGAGGGCACAGATAGAGTGATGTAGAGAGGATGTTTCCTATAGTGGGGGAGTCTGGGACCAGAGGGCACAAATAGAGTGATGTACAGAGGATGTTTCCTATAGTGGGGGAGTCTAGGACCAGAGGACACAGATAGAGTGGATGTGGAGAGGCTGTTTCCTATAGTGGGGGAGTCTGGGACCAGAGGGCACAGATAGAGTGGATGTGGAGAGGACGTTTCCTATAGTGGGGGAGTCTAAGGCCAGAGGGCACAGCCTTAGAATAGGGGAACATCCCTTCAAAAACAGATATAAAGAGGAATTTCTTTAACCAGACATTGGTATATCTGTCCAATTCATTACCATAGGCAGCTGTGGAGGCCAAATCATTGGGTATATTTAAAGTGGAGGGTCATATGTTGCTGATAGCCAGGGCATCAAAAGTTACAGGTCAGAGAATGGGGTTGAGAAGGATAATAAATCAGCCATGATGGAATGGTGGAGAAGACACGATGGGCCAAATGGACTAATTCTGCCCTACATCTTGTGGCCTTATGGAGAACATGTCATCAACACCCAAAACAGTAAATAATTCATCATAATGTACTCCCATACCCTTCCACACATTTTTAGTGGTAAATTGCATAATGTTCCAACTCCAGTATCACCATTTCTAGCTCTTCTCAATGTCAAATGTATTACTAAAAATCTGGTGCAGCCACCTGGTTTGGTCAGGTTCCAAATATTAAACAGGCATGCAAGAGATGTTGCTTAAAGCACCGGATAAAGTACGCTATTCACAGTGACTCAGGAAATTGTGTGTGAGCAAAGAGGGGGATCATCTCTGGTGACAGAGCTCTGTGTGATATTTACTTTGCACTGCTAGGAAACTAAAACAACCCCTGCAATTATTTAGCTCGGGGAATCTGAGACAGAATTTCAGAAGTATTGAGAAGTATTCAGAAGAAAATCGTCAAACACCTTGAGTTTGTGAGAAATTTAAAAAGCATTAGAAATAATGATTTAAAAAAGTACATCAGATATTTTGTTAATGGATTCCAATTTTGTTATGTAATAGCTAGCCAAGAGTAAGTGTTCTCTACTTATGACATTCGGGAAAGTATTATCTTGATATTAATGTGGTGAATGGAAGTTGATTTCTAATGTCATTCACATCGTTTACTTTACATTACAACTGATTTTGTGAAACTTGTTATACTGGTTGCTCAAACATTTTTTTCCATCTTGTTTAATTTAATAATCTATACACAAGATACAGAACCATTTACCAAGCACAGATTTCAGCATCAATGTATAGATTGTTTTCTGGCCTATGGATGCAGTCGAGTCAACCGTGGGGCGGCTGCACTGAAGGATTAGGGATTGCAATTCATGAGGCGGTGGCCCCAGTTCTGGGAAAAGAAGCAGCCATTTGTTGGAGTGGGGCTATCAGAACTAATGGTGCTAACAAATTGAACAAGCAGAATTATAGATTAAAATGTAAAATGCATAACAAAACAGGAGATTGTGTGTGATGGTAAACAAAAAGTATGCTACTCCAAGGGTAAAAGTTAGAAGCAGTGAAATGACTTAATCACTTTGTCCTTTCCATCCACTCAAAGTTTTAAAACAGTTCTCAATATCACTAATTAATCTCTCCATTCATGGTCATAAAATGGTCTCTTGCCTCAGCATCTGACACTATCCGCATCTCCTCATCTCCACTATGGGACTGTAGGTGGATGGGATGTTGCTCAGACCCATTTCCCATCTGTGCTATTGACCCCCAAAGAGTCACCGAGCACAGAAACAGGACCTTTGGCCTTGATAACCAAGATGCCTATCCCAGCTAGTCCTACTTGACTGTATTTGGCTCATATTCTTCTGGGCCTTTTCTATCCATATACCTGTCCAAATGCTTTCAAACATAGCAGTTTTACCCACCTCAACAGCTTCCTCTGGCAGCTCATTCTATATGTTCACCACAGACAGAGATAAATTGGCTTCTCATGTCCTTTTTAACTTCCTCTCACCTTAAATCTACATCCCTAGTTTTAGTCTCCCACCCTGAGAAAAAGATTAACCTTACTACACCCCTCATGATTTTATGTATCTCTGCAAACCCTCAGCATACTACACTTCAGAAAAAAAAGTTGTAGCTTATCCAGCCATTCTTTCATAGCTGAAAGACATCTTCCTGAATCTTATCTGTTTGCCTTCCAGCTTAATGATATCCTTCCTATAGCTAGGTAACCAACATTGAGCAAAACCCCCATGTGCAGTTTCACCAATGACGTGTACAGGTTTCCATTGCCACTCTCCAATTCCTTCCTCCAAGCCAGTTTTATATCCAATTGGCTAACTCACCTTGAGTCCTATGTTAATTAATCTTCTAGACTAGGCTACCACGAGGCAATTGTCAAAGGCCTTGTTAAAGTCTCCATAGAGACTTTGCCCTCAATCTTCTTGATCACCTTTTCAAGAGAAAACTCAATTAAATTCATCAAACTTTATTCCACACACAAAGCCATGTTGGCCCTTCCTAACCAGACTCTGTTTATCCAAATGCTGGTAGATCCTGTCCCTCAGAATCCCCTCCAGTAAATTTCTCTCCACCTACATTAGGTTCACCAGCCCATAGTTCTCTGGCTTGACCTTGCAACCCTTTTAAAACAAGGGGACAATGTTAGCTAACCTCCAGCTTTCCAGTACTTCACCGGAGTCTAAAGATGATGCAAATATTTCTGCCAGTACCCATGCAATTTCTTCTCCAGCTGGCCACAATTTCCCAGGAGACACTTTAATCAGGCCTTGAGGATTTATTCAACAATACACTTAAGTTTGCCTGGACCTTCCTTTTTAATTGTAAAGTGGATATATTCCAATACATTACTATCCAGTTCCTTTAATTCCTAATCTTTGGTGACATTCCCCAGATTAAATAAAGATGAGAAATATTCATTTAAATCATTCTATGACTCTGTATACTGATAACCACTTTGAACCTTAAGATGATCTATTCTTTCCCTAGTTACATTCTTTGTTCTTAATATACTTGTAGCATCTCTTAGGATTCTTCTTTACCTACCAAAGCTTTCTCATGTCCTTCTTTGTCTTCTTGATTCCCTTCATAAGTTGAACTCCCACAACTCTCACTCTTCAAGGAATTCACCTGATCACAGCTGCCAATACTGGACATCTTTTGCTGATCTTTCCAGTAGCACAAGTTATGTCTGCTAGACCAACAAAGAATTTAATGGAGAGAAATAGCCTCCAATTAAACTTCAATTAAACTTTCTGAAAATGACCCAGAATCTTCCAGTTCTGGTGTCTAATATGACCCAAGACCAACTTTGATCAATATGTTTGGGACACAATTTCTCAATTGTTCACAAATCCCATCTTGCGGACAGGATTTTTGAACACTGGAGGAACCATAGCTTATTAGGGATAACCGGCATAATTTTAAGAGGCAGGTCATGCCTCAGGAGCCTGACTGAATTTTTTGAGGTGACAAAACAAATTGAAGATAGAGTGATGGATGGATACATGGATTTTGGTAAGGTGTTTGACAAGGTTCCTCATAGTAGCCTTATGCAGAAAGTCATGAGGCACAAAGCCAAGGAAACTTGGCTGTGTGGATTCAGAATTGACTTGCCTACAGAAGGCGGAAGATGATGGGGAGAGAGCATATTCTGATTGCAGCTTGATGACTAGTGTTCCAAAAAATAATCTGGTCTGAGATCCCTGCTCTTTTCATGATTTTTATAAACAATTTGGATCAGGAAATGAAGCAGTCTGTTAGTAAGTTTACAAATAACAAAAATGTTGCATGTATTGTGGAGAGTGTGCAGATTTGTTGCAGGATACAGTGGGATATAGTCAGGATGCAGACCTGGGCAGATATGGGGAAGCCGGAGTTCGATCGAGAGAAGAGTGAAGTGACATATTTCAGAAGACCGAACATGAAGGTGAATGGCAGGATTCTTACCCGTATGGAGGGACAGAGGAATCGTGAGTCCAAATCGATAGAGCTCTGGAAGCTGGTAGGGTGGTAAAGAAGGTGTACGGTGTGCTGCCTTCATTGGTCAAGAAGTTCAGTTCAAGAGCTGCAGAGTAACGTTGCAGATCTATAAAACTCTGGTTAGACCACACTTGCAGTACTGTGTACAGCTCTGGTTATTATAGGAAGGAAGTGAAAGTTTAAGAGAGGTGCAGAGATTTATCAGGTTGCTGGAGAACATGTCTTATGAGGAAAGTTTGATGAACTGGGGCTTTTCTCTAGCGAGGACCAGTGGCGTGGGAGAGAAACAATTTGATAGAGGCGTACAATGTTGTGAGAGACACAGACAGCGTGGACAGGCTATACCTTTTCTCCCCCAAGGCGCCAGTGACAAATACAGAGGACATCTATTGAAGGTGACTGAAAGAACGTTTAAGGAATGCCAGAGGTAGGATTGCTTTTATATGTTCCATGTCCTAGCTTCCACCAGGCCATCTAAATTTTCATCTTCATAACAGTGTTCAACTTCACCTCAGCTCACTTTGGCTGAAACCCTCAGACATAGTTTGTTACATCTTGTCTCCACCTTTCTAATGCATTTCCAGCCAACTTCACTTATCTACTGGAATGTTGATGTCAAATGCAATTTTTATGTATTTATTTAGTGATATATCACAGAGTAGGCCCTTCCAGCCCTTCAAGCTGTGCCATCCAGCAACCTTGGATTTAACCCTAGCCTGATCATGAGACAATATACAATGGCCACTAAGCTACTAACTCTTACATCCTTCATATACATGAGTAAAAAATCTTTAACCACAGTCACACTGCCTAGGTCAGGCCACTCCTTTACACCGAGTCACTGGAGAAGAACGGCATTTGTACGAGAGGCTACTGTGACACTAACAGTTACTGAGTGAGCTGCAAAACTCAGTGATTGCAGCTCGAGGCGAAGCTCATGGCTCCATCATCTCTAAGGCCTTGCACAAAAAGGGTATTTTTGGAAGAGTGAAGGAAGGAAGCAGCCCTGGATAAACAAAAAAGCACATCCTTGCCCCTAAAGTCTTTGCAAAACTTCACTGAAAAGATACTGTCAAGAGGCAGGAAAGATTTATGTGGTTGAATGAGACTAAAACCTCAACACTAAGCAATATGTGTGGCATAAATCTAATAGTGTGTTTCAGCCAAGTAACACCTTCCCTACTATAAAGTACAGTACGGTGGAGGTAGCTTCATGCTGTGGGGATGCTTTTTAGCAGCAGGGGCTGGAAATTTGGTCAGGATTGATGGGAAGATGAATGCTGCTAAATACAGAGAGACCCTGGTTAAAAACCTACTAGCCTCTGCCAGAACTCTTTAAATATGAAGGAAATTTGTCTTTCTTCAGGACAATGACCCAAAGCACAGTGCCAGAGCAAGCATGGAGTAACTTTAAATAAAGAAAATTGATGTCCTTGAGTAGCCCAATCAGAGTCCTGACCTTAACCAGATTGAACATCTCTGGCAAGACATCAAGATTTCTGACCACTGCCGCTCCCTAAATAACCTGGCAGAGCTTGTACAATTTTACAAGGAAGAATGGGCTCCATCACAATGTGAAAAGCTAATACAGACTTATCCATATTGACTACTGATTGTAATAGATGCAAGAGGTGCTCAACAAAATACTGAGCAAAGGGGATGAATACCTTTCAACTGCTGACATTTCAGTTTTTGTATTTTTAGTTTCTCATGCTTTACAATTTTCCCAATTTTTGAAAAAAAACATGCGATTCAAATAAAAATTCCTAGTTAAACTGACCCAAAGACATGGTTGTAATATTCATTTGTGTGAACAAAGGGTTGGGGGCTGAATACTTCTTCACGGCACTGTATATGGTCAGAAAAGAATAAATAATAATCTTAAAATTAATGCTAACCAAATATATGATAAGATTACTGTCAAATGGGTTTAATCTAAAGTAACTTCAGAGATTTGGTTACTTGGAAATCAATGTTGGAAATTAAATACTCCAGTTATGTTAGCTTGAAAAACTACAAGGAAAATAAGCACACTGCTTATCTTATAAGACCTGCTAATAATAGATAACCTAGGCCAGCAAGATGATTTTTTAAATTACATTCAATATTGGACAGAAGATAATAAACTGGTGGGTACTAACAGAGGAGGCCATCATGGACATTTTTATTCAAGAAATAAGTGACTACCGTAACAAGAGTAATGCAATAGTTGTGGAAATTTTACTACTCAAATCGGCCAGGAAACCAAATTGCTGCTAAAGTGGTTGTGGAGAAGAGATTGCTGGCTCCCAGATCAAATCATGCACAGACCATTTTGCATTAGTGAAAAAAATCATTGACAGACCATTTTGCATTAGTGTCACCAATCATGAGCAGACGATTTTGTTTTATGTTTTTGTATAATAGGACATACTTAATAGATGAGATTAAGTGCAAAAAACTTACACCGAGTAATGATGGCAATTCAATTAAGAAATTAGAATCTTAAATTTAAAAAGTAACATGACAAATCAAAGATAGCAGGCTCAAAGGCAACATTAGGAAGTCTTACAAAATGATAAAATATGCAAATATTTGATGACAGATTCATAATTTTCAATAAATTTACATTCTATTGAGAAATAAAAGGGCAACAGGAAACATGATTCATCCACAATTAACTAACTAAATGAGAGGATGATCTTGTATTTGAAAAGATTTCTAATCTTGTAAATCAGAGGATTAGAAGAGCTTTAAACTTCTGCAAAAGGTGTCTAAAACAAGCAATGATGGTGGTCAGGGAGGAGGGAGAGCTGGAAATCCAGAGAAATCCATGTGCCAACTAAGAAATCTGAAACATTTGATTTTCCATTGGCATGCAAACTGCTTTGCAAAAAATAAATATGGATCACTTAGAAAGGAAAGTTAGAAGAACATGCAGAAAAACATTTTAAAAAATTCTGTTTGTCTTCTCAGCAGAAAGCACAGAAATCCCAGAAAATGACAAGAAAATGGGGAAATTAACAAAACAACTGACAAGTACTTTGGATCTGATGTTCTATATCTCAGACATACAAAAGAAGATTGCTACCAAAAGTGGATGGATGGATAAAGATTTCCCATAATCTCCAAGGTACTGGAATGGTTTCAGAGGACTAAACTGCAAAAAAAAACGTAATGTAATCACAAAGGGAATCTCAAAATAGTATCACACTACAAATAACAGAATAAGAATGTGGTAGATGAAAAACCAAAATCACAAAGCTTCGTGGATGTAGTAAGCTTTCAAACATTGGGAAACAACGAAATAAAAAATGCTGGGTAAGTTCGGAAGTCCGGGCAGCACCTGAGAAACAGTTAAAATTTCAAGTCAAAGACTCTTCATCACAGGGGTTACTTGTATTTTTTTGTCTTTTAGTTTTTCATTTCATATCATAAAAGCATGAACTTTGTTTTCAAAAGTGAGAAAATGAGAAAAAGCAGTATTGACAGGTCATCAATGTGTTTCTAATCCACATGGGTCACAGAGTACTCTAGATGTATTTCGGGATTAAGGAGATTGTTCAAAAGTACATCTCACCTGTTTTTAAAATGCCAAATTAAAAGCACGAGGAGTGTTTCCCCATCTCAGGAGTACAAAACTTCATACTGTAATACCAGAATAAAATATCAGCCATCCAGGATTTGGAGAAGGAGGAACGTTTTTACCTTTTGAAGTAGGAATTTTCCAATTCCCTACCTCAGCTGTGGATGATCAAGGAGGAGGATAGATAGCTGAGCATTTGGGAAACAGAAACAAGATGAAGTAATGGGAGGGACAAAGCAAATTCTCAGTGACCACTTTAATAGTAAACAAACCAGCTATAGATTCACTTCGCTGAAAATAAACGAACTATAAAACAGGAAGGTTGCGCTTTCTACAACCAACTGCATTCGAATTTTTCAGTGTTCTTCGCATCAGAATAAAATAGTTCATGGCCATGTTCGTGTTGACACCCAATTTCAATACAATTCATGAATGTAAATCCAATGAAAAACAAAAAAAACATTAAAACGGACACAAAATATGAAAAAGAATGCACGTGTATAATCCACGCATATAATGAAATAAAAACTGAATACACCTTGTTGCAGCCAAAAACACGGTTCTTTAAACAGACTCACCATGAACTAATTTTTTCATTTCATTGTAACGACCCCACAGATAAGTTTTGTTCTCCGATGTTGCGGTCGCCGCTGCAACTGGCTTGTCGCTGATGCTGGAATCTGATGGATTATCGAAGTGACCGTGTTGCGTCGCCTGGGCTGTGCAACCAGACACAGTGAACAGATCAACCGCTTTAGTACAATAGTTCACAGCCAATAATTGAACGGCCGAACACTTCATCGTTTTCATTTGCAACAAAGCAGACAAAGACTTTGCCAATAAACTAGCCATAACTCTCCACTTTCAGAAATACAGTGATTCTGTGTGTGGGGGAAACCTATCAAAATGATGCTGCCGCTATCTATCCGGTCTCCAGCTCAGATCACAGTTAATCGTATTCCGATGATCAGGCTCTCAGCTCCAGTCACAAACAAAAGGTTGTCCAATCAAATGCCTACATTCGCGGCCAACAACCAATCAAATTCGGGAAAGCGGCCCAGGCGCAGATTGGGGGAGAAGGGCACGTGTACATTCGTACATTCTAAATACAGTGCTAGCCCGTTCCATCTCCCCGTATAACCCTGGTCCTCCAGACCCGGCAACGTTCTCCGCACTATCTCAACTTTGTTTACATCATTCCTGTGGGTCATAATTTAATTTGCTTTGCGGCAACCTCCAGCCTGCTCTCACTTTCACATGATCCAGTTCTCAACTGGTGTCTTTCTTCACAGCTATGTCAGGAGATGTATGATTCCCATAGCCATTTTTAATCACACCTCTTCCCGGCTTGCTTCCTGGAAGGTCTCCATTCCATCTTCCCCAATTTGTTCCTCACTTTTGCTCTAAAAGACTGTCCACATTAGTGTCTTTAGGACTAAATCCCTTTTCTTTAACTGTGGTTTTCCTTCTGTCAAAGCTGATTTGGTACTTGACAGCATCTCCTATTTCTCAGTTTGGTTTTTACCCTCTCCCTTCCCAGCCAGAGCAGAGAGCTTCACTCCCCTTTCATCCACATTCAACGGATCATTCCACATAATCCTCATGATCTCCAACAGGATTCCACCACCAGACACAGTTTCCTCTTCATTCAGCAACCCACAAAAACAATCCTTTTATAACTCCCTGGTTTGCTCTTCTATCTGCATTAACCACCTGCCTTCTCAGGGCATTTATTTAGAGGTATAGCATGGTAACAGGCCCTCCAGCTCAACCAGCTCATGCCACCCAATTACACCCATGTGACCAATAACCTACTAACCTGTAAATCTTTGGAACGTGGGAGGAAACTGGAGCACCTGGAGGAAACACACACAGTCATGGAGAGAATATGCAACATCTGCCAGTTTGACCTTTTCCCTTCCCAGAGCTCCATGTAGACAATCCAAGTAAAGCAACAATTCATTTGACCTCCTTTCAAATCAGAGTATTGCATTCAGTGTTCACAACGTGCTCTACACTGGGGAAGCCAAACCCCGATTGTGCGACTGCTTTGCAGAACACTTCCATTCAATCCACGAGGACAATCCTTAACTTCTGGTTGTCTGTCACTTTAATCCTTGACCTCATTCCTACTCTGACCTCTCAGTTTCACTCTACTACACCACTCAAATGACACCCGATTTAAGCTCAAAGAACATCACCTCATCCTCCTTCAGATTGCATACAAGTCCCAGGACTAAATATTGAATTGAACAATTTCAGTTGAGTGCTCCTTTCTTTTCTTCAGATATATGTCTACATTTTTCTATCTCAATTTATTTTTTAAATCTATCTCCTAATGTTTTGTAATTGTTAACTTAACCATTTTGATAGACATCCTACAACAGACATTCCCTCTGTTTTCTCCACTCCTCCCGTCATTGCAACTTAATGCACTTACTGCCTCACTTTATCTTGGAGTTTCTCTACACCCCACTACCTCAGTACAGCAACCAATATAATCAAAGACCCCACCCATCAAAGACATACTCTCCTCTAAATTCATCCCTTTATTCTGTGTTGTCCCTTTGGATCTAGACAGCCCTAAAAATGGAAAGATCTTCTTTCTAATCCACTCTGTCCAGGCCTTCTAGTATTTGGTGAGTTTCAGTGAGATACCCTATCATCCTTCTCAACTCCACTGACTACAAGCCTAGAGCCATTAAACATTTCTCATACGTCAAGCCTTACATTCCCAGGATCATTCTTGTGAATGTCTCATGGACCCCCTCCAACATCAGCACATCTTTCCTTAGATATGCAGCCCAAAATTACTCTCAATATTCCAAATTCCGCCTGACCAATGCCTCAGAAAACCTCAGGAGTACACTCTTGCTTTTCTGTTTTCATCCTCTTGAAATAAATGCTAATATCACATTTGATAATCACAAGAGATTCTGCAGGTGATAGATACCCAGTGCAAAACACACAAAATTCTGCAGGAACTCAGCAGGGCAAGCAGCACTTATTGAAATGAATAAACAGTCAATGTTTTGGGTCCAGAATGTTGATGAACAAGAAAATCAGATCACTCAAAAACCTGTTAAATTGTGCAGCAGACTGAAGCAGCTAAATCTTGGCTTTTCTATCTTCTGAAAAAAAAATAGGAGCTGGCTGAATATTCCCTCAGAGCCTCTCCACTAAACAATGAAATCAGGACTTCATCTCCATTTTCTTATTTGTTCTCCTTAATCTTTGATTTCCTAATACTCCAAGCTCCATCTCCGATTTGAATATGGTGAATCACACATTTTCTACCTCTCTCCAAGGAAGAGAATTGCAAAGATTTATTATCATCCAGAAGAAGAACTTTTACCTCTTCTTCATCTAATATGGGAGATCCTTATTCTGAAACCATAAGTCTTAGTCCTGGATGTCTCTACAAGAGGAATAATTTTCATAGCATTTTCTCTGTTAAGCATTCACTACAAGCTCTCAAACTCCCATTTTCCTTCTTTTAAGGACTCATTCCATTTTCCCACTTCCTCTAGTCCCAGTAGCAGTGTTCTGACTACACCACCTTCCACTGCTTCCAATAAGTCTTTTCCCACAGCAATTCACTATGGCTGTCAAGATCCTTAATCTTATTTCCTTCAGCTCTTGTTGCACACCCAGAACACAAATATAGCTGCCCTTGTCTTCTGAAGCCTCCAAGTTCAACAGATTGTTCAGTGCAATTTTTGACACCTCCGACATGGCCCTATCACATCAGACACATCTCTCTTTCCCCCTTTCTGAGGAGTCCATTCATTCGAGGACCTCTTCGTACCTTCATCATCACCACACAAGCTCCCCCCTCCCCGTCACCTGCCCCTCCTGTCCAACTCTGGAGGATGTAACCTCTACCAATTTATCCTCTCCCTTTCTACTATTCAGGGCCTCAAACATTCTCTTCCAAGTAAAAAAAAACTTGTAGTTCTCCAGATAGAGTGCACTGCATCTGCTGCTCATGATGTGGTCTCCCTTACGTGGGAGAAGTCTAACACAGACTGGAACCTCTGTTCAATCTGCAAGGGTGACCAGAGCTTCAACTGCCTGCCCACTGCCTCACGGTCATCGGCGTCCTACACCGAAGCTCAAGAAATAGCATTTCATTCTCTGTTTAGGCACATCACTGCCTCCTTTACTAAATAATGAATTCAACAACTTAATTCCTGGAAACTCTAGCCTTGTTTCTCATATTTTCAGCTTTTAGAGTTTTCATCTTTCTGGTAACTTCAAATTTTATATATCTCTTGCAATACTTACAATCCCCCAGCCCTTTATTCACAATCTTTAATCATCCCCTTTAAATCTGCATCACCTCCACTTCTGTCAATCTCCCCTGTACTCTAGATCTTCCCTTTTGTTCTCTGCCCCTCCTTCTTGACATCTACAAACTTCCTTTAATCTCTAACTTTTCCCAGTTGTGGTGAAAGATCATTAACCTGAAATATAAATACTCCTGAGCCTGCAGATGGCCTGACCTGATGAGCATTTTGCTGCATTTCCAATCATTCACTCCTTTCTCCTTTTACTGGGTGCATGCTCACTCTGTGTATCACTTGGGAAGGCACTCAAATTCCTCTGTGAATTGTTTTATAATTGTCATGTGTACCGAGGCACAGTGAAAAACCTGTCTTGCATAACGTAATACATCAGCATTTTGCAGCCTGTATCCATCAACCAATTAGTGGAATCAAGCTCTGCATCCATTAAATATAATCAATAAAATGACTATCCCTACCTGAACTGCAGGATAAAACAGCACAAGGCACTTAGGTCAAGTTTTGCAGAACAAACTATTCCTTTATTCCCTGACCAACAGAAATATTATTCATGAATCTATACTTAGTGTTTACTTGTACATATAGTATTGTTCGTTAATTCTGAATTGGTTTCAACTGATTATAATGTGAAGAAATCTAAAACATCTAAATGTTGCCTGATGAAAACATTGCTGAATTAGCATAGGATCCAAAGTTGGGAATTCGTGATTGTTAATTGAAGAGGGATTACCTTGATGCAGCATTTTAAAACTGTAACATTACACTGTGAAACAGAAAAGATAAAGCAATTGTCTACAGCTAGGCAATCCTAAATTAGTTATTCTCAATGTTTAGAGATATCTTATCTCAAGCAGATGTAACTCATATGAAAATATTTTATTTCCTTATTTTTCCTTGACATCCTTCAAATGTTGTAGGTGACTGTCAGCTGTTCATCTCCCAGTGGCTTTCAAGACACTTAAAACATCATTAAGATAATAGTATATTAGATTCTTAACATAGCCTAAGTCAATTTAATGTTTCAGTAAATAAAATGTCAGTGTCATAAACTGATAATGTGCTACAAATTAAATGCACACACCTGATGGAACTCGTGCGGCACAGTGACTTTGTACTAACTGGATATTTGATGCAAGGTATAAAGGGTCTCCTGTGCTGGCAAAACATCCTCTATCTTCCTGAAGGCAACAACTGAATGGTTTTGCCAGTAATTCAGGCATTTTAGAAACATATCACACTATAACAAACATATCCACCATTTAAATTCCACCCACGTTTTCACCATATTTAACATATTTTTCTGTCCTATCCCTTTAGAGCTCTGTTCTCTTCTCAAGTCCCTACTTCAATATATCATGACAAAGATTTCAACAGTGAAAAGAGTGTTTCCAATACTGGAAGAGTCTAGTACCAGAGGGCACAGTCTCAAAAATAAGGAAATAAGGAGGAATTTCTTTAGCCAGAGGATGGCGTATCTATGGAATTCGTTGCCACAGACAACTATGAAGACCAAATCATTGGGTATATTTAAAGTGGAAATTGATAGGTTCTTGATTAGTAAAGGCAGAAGAGTGGGTTCAAAAGAAACATAAATCAGCCATGATCAAACGGCAGAACAGACTTGATGGGTTTAATGCCGATTCTGTTCCCATGTCTTATGGCTTAGCATTCCAATCATTTACCATATACTGTGTTTCTTTTATTTGTCAGGTCTCCTATGCCCCTTATTTGGCACAGCATGGCTCAGTTAGTGGCATTCCTCTTTGTTAGATTGTTAACTCTTTCCAAACTCCACTTCAGTGCAAAGAGCTGTTAGCAAAAAAAATTACTCCCTCTTCTGGTGGAGCAAAAACTGTCTGTTAAATAATTTGATGAGCCAAAGTGCTTCTGACATAACTTCTCCAATATTCATCTTTACAGCTATGTACTTAGTTCTATGTCAAGAGTAACAGTTTTTCAAGCAATTAAATGAGTGGGTTTTTAAATATCCTATGATATAAGGTGCAATACAAACCAAGTGGAAAGAAATAGAAACGAAACAAGTAAATTAATGAAATGAGGCACACATTGTATTTGAAATGCAATAAGATACACATCCCAGGATATATAACAATTTTAAAGAGGAAATAACTTAATCTATTCATAATGCAAATTTGCCATTTAGTTAAAGTGTCTTATTTTGATGCCAAGTGATTTTCATTTGTGGACAGTGCTTCTAATTTCTGTTGGTACTGCTGCTCAGAACGTTTTCTTCGGTACACATCATCTAGAAAGACAATAAAAATTATGAGTTCAAAGAAAAAAGTAAACTTAAGAGTTTTTAAAAAGTGAACGCACAGTACTGGCTAAATCTATTTTTTGTAGAAATCTTTTCCTTATCATGTGATGAAACCAGGACACCAATATGAGTTACTTCCACTGCCTGAAGATAAAAAAAAAGAATACATCGTTTTGGGTTGTGAAATGCAAGGACCGAGAAGTCCCATATGAGTAGTATGTAGTAACAGAAGGTGCAAATATTAAATAAGATAAAAGGCTATAAATATTGAGCAAACCAGGCAGCATCTGTGGAGAGAGAAACAGGGTTAAACTTTCAGACCAACTAACTTCCATCATCAGATCAATGGCAGCCTATTAGCACAGTGGTTAGACCTGGGTTTACAGCAGCAATGATTTGGGTTCAATTCTTCCCCCCCTCGCTGCCCCCAAAAGGAGTTTGTACGTTCTCCCCGTGATTGTGTAGGTTCCTTCTGTGTGCTACAGTTTCCTCTCACACTCCAAAGACACACAGATTAGTAGGTTAGTTGGCCACTTAGGTGTAACTGGGCGGAATGGGCTCGTTGGGTCTTTAAATTTAAAAAAATTATTAAGCCTGTATAAAAACTGGCCATTTCTGCAGAAACTAGAAAGGCTAGATATCTCAAATTGCTGAATTCGATACGGAGTTCCAACTGTTTTAAAATGCACAAATGGAAGATGAAATGTAGTTGCTTAAGCTTATTTTGGGGTTTTTGGAACAGAGCAGGAGGTCCATGATGGAGATGTTGAAAAGAGAATGTGAAGGAGAATTAAAATTACTGGAAGCTTAGTCACCTTGCAGACTGAATAAGACCATCAGATATAGGAGCAGAAGTAGGCCATGTGGCCCATCGAGTCTGCTCCACCATTCAATCACGGGCTGATCCAACTCTTCCAGTCATCCCCAGTCCCCTGCCTTCTCCCCATACCCTTTGATGCCCTGGCCTGGCTAATCAAGAACCTATCTGTCTTTGGTTTAAATGCACCCAATGACGGCCTCCACAGCTGCTCAAGGCAACAAATTCCACAGATTTACCACCGTCTGACTAAAGTAATTTCTCTGCATCTCTGTTCTAAATGGACATCCTTGAATCCTGAAGTTCTGTCCTTTTGTCCTAGAATTCCCTACCATGGGGAATAACTTTGCCATATTTAGTCTGTACTGGCCTTTTAACATTTGGAATGTTTCTATGAGATCCTCCTCATTTTCCTGAGCTCCAGGGAATACAGCCCAAGAACTGCCAGACGTTCCTCATATGGTAACCCTTTCACTCCTGGAATCATTCTCGTGAATCTTCTCTGAACCTTCTCTAATGTCAGTATATCTTTTCTAAAATAAGGAGCTCAAAACTGCACACAATGCTCCAAGTGTGGTCTCACAAGTGCAGTATTGAGCCTCAGCATCACATCCCTGCTCTTATATTCTATACCTCTAGAAATTAATGCGAACATTGCATTCACTTTCTTCACCACCTGATTAACCTGATTAACCTTTAGTGTATCTTGCACAAGGACTCCCAAGTCCTTTTGCATCTCTGCATTTTGAATTCTCTCCCTAACTAAATTAATAGTCTGCCCATTTATTTCTTCCACAAAGTGCACGACCATACACTTTCCAACGTTGTATTTCATTTGCTACTTCTTTGCCCATTCCCCAAAACTATCTAAGTCTCTCTGCAGGCTCTCTGTTTTCTCAACACTACCCACTCCTCCACTTATCTTTGTATCATTGGCAAATTTAACCACAAATCCATTAATCCCATAGTCCAAATCATTGACATACATTGTAAAAAGCAGTGGTCCCAACACTGACTCCTGTGGAACTCCACTGGTAACCGGCAGCCAGCCAGCATTGGATCCCTTTATTCCCACTCTCTGTTTTCTGCCGAACAGCCGATGCTGCACCCATGCCAGTAACTTCCCTGTAATTCCATGGGCTCTTATCTTGCTAAGCAGCCTCATGAGTGGCACCTTGTCAAAGGCCTTCTGAAAATCCAAGTACACCACATCTACTTTGTCTACCCTGCTTGTAATTTCCTCAAAAAATGACAGTAATTTAGACAGGCAGGATCTTGCTTTCAGGAAACCACGCTGGCTTTGGTCTATCTTGTCATATGTCTCCAGGTATCCCGTAATCTCAACCCTAATAATTGATTCCAACTCACCATCTGAGTAAAAAAACTTGCCCCTGACATCTCCTCTGTACCTACTTCCAGGCACCTTAAAACTGTCCCCTCTCATGTTAGCCATTTCAGCCCTGGGAAAAAGCTTCTGACTATCCACATGATCAATGCCTCTCATCATCTTATACATCTCTATCAGGTCACCTCATCTTCCTTCACTCCAAGGAGAAAAGGTCAAGTTCACACCACCTATTTTCATAGGGCATGCTCCCCAAATCTTCTCTGCACCCTTTCTACAGTTTCCATATCCTTCCTGTAGTAAGATGACCAGAAATGAACAGAGTACTCCAAGTGGGGTCTGACCAGGGTCCAATAAAGCTGTAACATTACCCCTTGGCTCTTAAACTCAATCCCACGGTTGATGAAGATCAACGCACCATATGCCTTCTTAACCACACAGTCAACCTGCGCAGCAGCTTTGAGTGTCCTATGAACTTGGAGACCAAGATCCCTCTGATCCTCCCCATTGCCAAGTCTTCCATTAATAATATATTCTGCCACCATATTTGACCTATCAAAATGAACTACCTCACACTTACCTGCGTTGAACTCCATCTGCCACTTCTCAGCCCAGTTTTGCATCTGATTGATGTCCTGTTGTAACCTTTGACAACCCTCCACACTATCCACAAAACCTCCAACCTTTGTGTCATCAGCAAATTTACTAACCCACCCCTCAACTTCCTCATCTAGGTCATTTATAAAAATTTTCTCAATAAGGCTTGCATCAAATGACCTTATCAAATACTTTGCTGAAATCCATATACACTACATCTACTGCTCTACCTTCATCAAGGTGTTTAGTCACATCCTCAAAAAATTCAATCAGGCTCATAAGGCACGGCCTGCCTTTCACAAAGCCATACTGACTATTCCTAATCATATTATGTTTCTCCAAATGTTCATAAATCCTGCCTCTCAGGTACTTCTCCATCAACTAAAGTAAGACTCACTGGTCTATAATTTCCTGGGCTATCTCTACTCCCTTTCTTGAATAAAGGAACAACATCCACAACCCTCCATCCTCCGGATCCTCTCCTGTTCTCATTGATGATGCAAAGATCATCGGCAGAGGATCAGCAATCTCCTCCCTCGCCTCCCACAGTAGCCTGGGGTACATCTCATCTGATCCCGGCGACTTATCCAACTTAATGCTTTCCAAAAGCTCCAGCACATCCTCTTTCTTAATGTCTATATGCTCAAGCTTTTCAGTCCACTGTAAGGCATCCCTACAATCGCCAAGGTCCTTTTCTGCAGTGAATACTGAAGCAAAGTATTCATTAAGTACCTCTGCTATCTCCTCCAGTTCCATACACACTTTTCCACTGTCACACTTGATTGCTCCTATTCTCTCACGTCTTATCCTCTTGCTCTTCATGTACTTGTAGAATGCCTTAAGGTTTTTCTGAATCCTGCTCGCCAAGACCTTCTTTCTCATGGCCCCTTCTGGCTCTCCTAATTTCATTCTTAAACTCCTTCCTGCTAGCCTTATAATCGTCTAAATCTCTATCATTACTTAATACCTTTCATAAGCTTTTTGTTTCTTCCTGACTAAATTTTCAACAGCCTTTGTACACCATGGTTCCTGTACCCTACCATCCTTTCTCTGTCTCATTAGAATGTACCTACGCAGAACTCCATGCGAATATCCCTGAACAATTGCCAGATTTCTGCCACACATTTCCCTGAGAACATCTGTTCCCAATTTACAATTCCAAGTTCCTGCTTACTCCAATCAAATGCTTTCCTAACTTGTCTGTTCGTATCCCTCTCCAATGCTATGGTAAAGGAGATAGAATTGTGGTCACTATCTCCAAAATGCTTTCCCACTGAGAGACCTGACACCTGACCAGGTTCATTTCTCAATACCAGATCAAGTACAGCCTCTCCTCTCATATTGTGACAGGAAACCTTCCTGAACACACCTAACAAACTCCACCCCATCTGAACCCCTTGCTCTAGGAGGATGACAATCAATATTTGGGAAATTAAAATCTCCTATGGTGTCCCTGTTATTATTATGCCTTTCCAGAATCTGTCTCCCCATCTGCTCCTCGATGTCCCTGTTACTATTGGGAGATCCATAAAAAACACGCAGTAGAGTTATTGACCCCTTCCTGTTGCTAACTTCCACTCACAGAGACTCAGTAGACAATCCCTCCATGACTTCCCCCTTTTCTGCACCCGTGACACTATCTCTGATCAGCAGAGTCATGCCCCCACCTCCTTTGCCTCCCTCCCTGTCCTTTCTGAAACATCAAAAGCCTGGCACTCAAAGTAACCAATCCTGCCCTTGAGCCAAACAAGTATCTGTAATGGCCACAACTTTGCTTTGTTCATGAATCAAATGGGATATGCCAAATTTCTTTAGCCTCCCGGGGAAGTACTGGCGTTGGTGAGCTTCCTCGGCTGCGAACTCCACGTGGTTGGACCTTTTGGTGAAGTTCAATCCTAGGAACTTAATGCTCTCAACCTCAACAGCTGTGAGGAAGACAGCAGCATGAGCACCACCACCAGTTCCTTTGTTTTATTAACACCGAGGGAAATGTTGTCAAAGGCTTGTCACCGAACGTACTTTCTGCAGATGCAACGTAGAATTAGATCTTACAGAATTGTATAAAATCATGGGGGACGTGGGTAGGGTGAAAGCACAATCTTTTTCGTCAGGGTTGGGGAATTCAAGATAGTGCGAGGGGAGAAATTTAACAGGAAACTGAAGGGCAACCTTTTCACCTAGAGTTGTCAGTGTACGGAATGAGTTGACAGAGGAAGTGAGTGAGGCAGGTACATTAAAAACATTTAAAAGGTACTTGAGCAAAGACGTGGATGGGAAAGGTTTAGAGGGATTGCGGACGGCAGGGACCAAAGGTGCCGTTTCCGTGTTGTATGACTATTAAATTAGACGGCTCTTTAGAAGAGTAGACCGGCCTCTTTCAGCATTCAGTACTCCACAGAACTAGGCGGTGTAAAGCAAAAGGACCGGTGCACCAGTGGCTTTTCCACAGGAAGCGGAAATTACTGGACACATGACTGAAAAATGTATTTTCGCGACTTGGGTGTTCGGACTATTTTGCAAATACAGTCCAATTCTACTTGGTACTGTGCAAGCACTGCCGGATGGCTGTTGCACAGATCACTCGATCGTACTTACAAAATGTTTCGTGACCGATGCGCACGTTTATCATTATCCACTCCAGCACACCGCCCAGTACAAAGAAACACGGCAGAAAGCGATAGGGCCCGAAAATCTTCTTCCCAGGAACTAAACTGAGCCAGCGGCTGAGCCGGGAGCTCTGTGGCATGGCTGGAGGAGCGGCCGAGTCCTGGTCGTTGTGGAGACGGTTCCGGGTTCAGTGTGCTGGTTCGCTTTGCTTTGCCTTAGGCAGGTCCCTCGGAGCAAAGCAGCAGAACGGGTGGGGGAACAGAAGCCGCAGCTTTAAGGGAGAGTCCTCAGTCTCCACCGACTCTTTCCGAGTGACCTTTAACCAGTCGACGGCCGCAAAGCAGGAAAGGACGAGGAGGTGACTGAAAGATCCCAACGCTTCCTCTAATTATCACCGCGGGTGCCGGTTCTTGTCACTCCCTCCACAAAGAGGCTGGGGCTTACCTAACTAGTTCCAGTTGCTGACTTAGGCATACAGACACAGGGTGTGAATGTAATGAAAATTAGGTTTACGAAACAGCAGGAGGGCAAACATAAGCTAACAGAGACGAGAATTAAATGTGACTTCAACAATGCGGTTGATTTTTTTTTAACCAGCCCCAGAAACGCAAGACAGATCATAGCCTCGAATTGCCAAGTTAAAACACGGCAACGTAGCGTTAGCGCGATTCTAATGCAGTTCAGTATGTCTGTAAAGAGTTTATACGTCGTTCCCATGAGCACATGGATTTCCTTTGGGTGCTCCTGTTTTCAACCACATTGCAAAGACGCACCAGATAAATAGGCATCCATTAGTCTCGTGAGACCATGGATTTGCACTTTGGAAGGTTTCCAGGGCGCAGGCCTCGGCAGGGTTGTATGGGAGATCAGCAGTTGCCCAGCTGCAAGCCTTCCCCTCTCCACGCCACCGACGTTGTCCAAGGGAAGGGCACAAGGACCCAAGCAGCTTGGCACCGGTGTCCTCAAGGCACATGCTGCCTCAGCTGAGGCTCAAATCAGTGACCTTCAGATGCACCATCAATAACTCACTCTGAGACATAAAGGCGAGATGTCAGCTTTTATTGACTGGAAGAAAGAACCAGCAAAGAGTGACCACCATACTACATCCTGGAGACTGAGAGCCGGCCCCAGGCCTCAGGCCTCGATCGCCTTTTGTTTGTGGGTCTGTGGGAGGAGCCACAGAAGCAGTCAGCAGGGGGCATGTCCAGACAGGCACACGTAGTTCACCACACCTTCAGATCACTAGACGGATGCCTTATCCACTAGGCCCACGCACCAACACTAAAGATGCAGCAGTTCGTAGGTTAATTGTAAATTGTACTGTGATTAAGCTAGGGTGAAATAGGTGGTTCACTGGACTGAAGGGCCTGTTCTGTATCTCTCCAGGGTTCCCAAACTGGGGTCCAGACCCCTTGCATAATGTTATTGGTCCATGGCATAAAAAAGATTGGGACCCCTGCAAAATGAAACCTGACAGACGAAGGTGATTACTTTGTACAGGCAGTCACCTTCAACTTAGAGATCCTGTAACTTCCCCTTTATGAGTATCTGGATACCGGCATTGAAATTAGGAGAGGTGATCTGCAGATTTGCCAATCAACAGCCTGACACTGAATCATATCTTACAGCTAGACTCCTCCTACGACAATCCTTCTGTACATGTTCTACTCATTCAGTTGGGAGGAAGAAACTCTGTGTATCCTGCCAGATTGAAGGTCCTTTACGAATTTCCCATGCAAACTACTATGAATTAAGACTGAATAGACTAAAAGGTGTGTCAAAGTATGAGTATAGATAGATGTGAATACAACATTTTTTAAACAAGGGTTAAAAACTGGAGTGATATGTGGAGTTAAAGGTACTTAGATTTAAGATAGTTGGTAGAAGATAAATCATTTCACTATGTGGCTACAAGGTCTGAGGAGTGCGGGACTCAGGCTGGATAGCTCATTCACAAGGTGAGCTGCTTATCTCCTACACACTTTATTTCTATGATTTTCTACAGCACCACTTCACAATTCAAAAATCATACTCAAACATCTGTTATTAGCATGTACTTTTCTTTTTATTAATGAAAAGTGTTCAAATTAGTCTCATTACAACACAAATGTACTGAGCTTGCATGCTCAGCCTCCAAAGTACCAGTGAAAAAATGAAACTGAATTCTATACAAGGGATAGAATCAGTGCAAAAATATAATAGGGTTTTTTCATAAGACCGCAGCAGAGTCTAAATTGAAATATCTAGTGACAGTTTATTTAAAAAGTCTTTATAAAAACAAATACAATTTGACCATACAAGAATTGCAGTAAAATAATTTGTACTAACATTTTCCCCATAGGTTCTAAAACACACTTTTCACAGCCACACTTTCCACAGAATTCTTGCATCGTAATAAATGGTGGTAATGTAACATGAATTCAGACATTATTCCAGGCTGTATGCATGCCGAATATTTAGAGTGTCTCGTAGCATGATGTCACGTAGACGCCACAGTGCATCAACCATGGTTGTGTGAGCGCCTTTACTCTTTAACCAGTGAGAAGGTAATCTGCTTTCTTGTTCTTTTGTAAGGTGGACATCTTGCCTTCTTGCTGTAATGGAACACAAAAGTAAAGCTATAAATATTGGCATTTTCATGGCCATTTTGAGCTGGTGTGGTTGAAAGTAAGAGGTCACAGCATGGTACTTCCAAGCTAATCTACAAGAATGTTGAATGTTGAAAGGGTTGGACAGCGTAGATGTGGAAAGGCTGTTTCCCTTGGCGGGTGAGTCCAGGACAAGAGGCCACAGTCTTAGAATTAGAGGGTACCCATTTAAAACAGAGATGAGGAGAAATTTTTTAGCCAAAGGGTGGTGGATTTTATGGAATTTGTTGCCACATACAGCTGTGTGGAGGCTCGATCATTAAGGATGTTTAAGGAAGGGATTGATAGGTATCTAATTAGTCAAGGTATCAAGGGATATGGGGAAAAAGCCAGAAATTGGAAATGGATGGGAGAATAGTTTAGCTCTTGGTGGTGTGGCGGAGCAGACTCGATGGGCCAAATGGCCTACTTCTGCTCCTTTGTCTTGTCATCTTGTGAAGATTTCCTATTCTTGCAGCAAACTAAAATTTCCTGGCTATCACAGTAAGTAATTTAAAAATCCAATCAATAAAATGCAGTGGAGGTGGTATTTCTCTTTGCTGAATGGATATAGTCTTAAACACCATGAACCATATTTAGGTTAGTCAGAATTTCTACGAATTGAAGGCAATAATTAATTGAGAAAAAAAATGTTAAGTTGTCACACAAGCAGATTTCCTCACAGTCACGCCACAGCATGTCTGATGTCCGAACAACCAATTTTAACGAATTGGAACAAGGTCCAATTTACTGATTATCTATTTAACCAAGTTGTATTTCACTTCAAGGAAGTACTTACAAGTATCTTGGAAAAGCACTTCTAAAAAACAGCATTTTGGCTATACTCCGCATACCACAAAAAAAAATCTGCAATCAGAGGGAATTAAAATAAAAACTCACGTAATTCCTAAAAGGATAAAACCATCATTCCCATAATCTTAAATTAAAGAAGCTAATTTATTGTTACAGAACCTGGGCCTCTGTAGCTCCCTCTGTAAATGGATCCTCTACTTTCTAACTGGAAGACCACAATCTGTGTGGATTGGTGATATCTCCTCAACACTGGTGCACCTTAGGGCTTTGTGCGTTGCCCACTCTCAGACGGAGATGAGGGTGTACAGGAGCGAGATAATACCAGCGAGTTGAGTGGTGTCACAGTAACAACCTTGCACTGAATGTTAGTAAGACGAAAGAGCTGATTGTGGACTTCAGGAAGGGTAAGACGAAGGAGCACATACCAATCCTCGTACAGGGAACAGAAGTGAAGACAGTGAGCAATTTCAAGATCCTGGGTCTTGATCTCTGAGGATCTAACCTGGTTGCAACATATTAATGCAGCTATAAAGAAGGAAGGACAGCAGCTATATGTCATCAGGAATTTGAAGAGATTTGGTTTGTCAACCAAAATATTTAAAAACTTACATACATATATCATGGAGAGCATTCTGACAGGCTGCATCACTGTTTGGTACAGGGGTGGGGGTTACTGCACATGACCAGCAGCTACAGAAGGTTGTGAAATTAGTCAGCTACATCTTCAACAAGGAGCGGTGCCTCAGAAAGGCGACGTACCTTACTTTTTTAAAATAAGGTATATATTATTTATGTTTTTGCACTTTTAAAATCTTTTCAATATACATATATACTTACTGTAATTTATTTTTCTTTCTACATTATCATACATTGCATTGAACTGCTGCTGCTGTCAAGTTAACAAATTTCATGACACATGCCATTGAAAGTAAACTTGATTCTGAAAAGTAGGAGGCCAACGCAGTTTTATGATTACAGGCCAAGTAACTTGTTTTTGTTTGTTAAATTCCCCTGATTAATAATATTCTATATTTTTTTCATGCATTCTCACCTGAAAGTGATTGGTCCCACTTGCTGACAGTGTTAGAATCAGCACGGAGCCCCTCGATATATCGCAGGTAAGCTTCAGAGTGCAGTAATCGTTGTGTCTTTGGTGGAGGAGCAACAAACATTGGTGTTGATGGCTGCTGGATTGTTTGTTGAGCTGCAACTTGTGTTGGATATGGGGGTGGAGCCTGCTGACCCTGTTGTCCAAGGTTAGGGTGAATACCAATCTAGAAGAATCATAATTGTAAACATTAAGACATTGAGCTAAACTACATGAAGGCTACGGATTTTAATTTGCCTTCAGCTCTTACTATAGGTGTTTGGTCTGAAGTACAATATATGTTCTAATAAACAGGATTAATCCAACTATATTTAACACGGTGTTATGAATGTACCACAGCTCTGAGGGGCCGAAGGGGTGGGAGCAGCCCCCTCCTTCCGGAGAATCGCAAGATCGCTATTAATTCGGGTCTTGGACCCAGGCAAATGAGAGACAATGTAACGGTTTTGACCAGGGCTCTTAGAGACACCTGTGCGAAGTGCATGACCCTGTTACGTGACAGCTACCACGGATATGGACCCCCTCGGGCAATGTGGGGGTGGGGATTGCATCACCCTACTTTGATGGACATCTACAACTCTGCAAGTCAAGATAAAAGGGGACTGCAGAAGGCGGTACCCCAGAGAGAGAGAGACGCACCAGAAGGACTCGATTGCTCAACGCTCCCGTGATAGCTGGAAGCCAGTCAAAAGCCACGTGCGCTCCGTAACTTCTTTGCCAGGGGAGCGGGTGGCTGATAATACCGAGAAGGACTTCGAACTAATAACAGGAAAACAACGCTCCCCTGATTCAACGGAGTTGCTTCATCAAAGACCCGGGCAAGTTTTTCTGTTTCTCTTAAATCTCTCTAAAACACATGAAACCCAGCGATTCCCCAAAGACTGAAGCCTGCAGACTTCTGAGTGACTTTTATATTTCCAACGGACAATATATTATCCCCAGACAACAGTCGAGATGATTTCTTAATGATGATTATTGCTATACCCGCGCTTTAGATTGAGTTTTACCGATGTATATGTTCTGAATGTTTGTATTAACCTTACTTTTGTGCCCCCCTTTATGAATAAAAACGTTCGAAAATAGTGCCATCAGACTCCAACGGACCTCTCTATCTTTGCTGGTAAGTTATCCAGTTACGGGATACGTAACAACTTCGGTTTCTCGTCTCGGGATTTGACACCAAATTGGGAGGCCAGTGAATCGGGCTTGTAAGTCCAAAACTTGAATCTGGTTACGCGGGTAGCCAGACGGGAAACCAGCAAAGATGGACGTGGGTGAATTTATGAAAAACCCGACTGTGGGGGCGCTAGAGGCGGCCACCAAATCAGACTTGTTAAATTTAGCGAAGGGGTTGAACCTCGCAGAAGTGAGGTCGTCCATGAAAAAGCGGGAGGTGCGAAGGGCCATAACTCAGTATTATATTGGGAAGAATGTGTTTGAAGCTGAGGTATTGGAAGATATCCCTGAAAAGGTACCATCAAGTGGGACGGTTCAGTTAGAGGTGGAGGAATTAAGGTTGGAACATGAAATTAAGTTAAAAGAGCTGGAAGCGGCTGAGAGGCAAAGACGGCATGAAATTCAGCTAAAGGAGCTAGAAGCAGTCGAGAAAGAGAAAGAACGGGCCGAGAAAGAGAAACAGAGACAACAGGACTGGGAAATTGAGAAGATGAGGAACGAGCGAAGAGACCAAGGGTTAGACCGAGTGGAGCGGTTTAATGTTAGTAGGGAGTTGAGATTGGTGCCCCCGTTCGAGGAGACAGATGTCGATAGTTATTTCTTACTTTTTGAAAAGGTGGCAGTAAATCAGAAGTGGCCAAAAGAGCAGTGGGTGGCACAAAATGTGTTAAAGGGGAAGGCCCAACGAGCATATGCGGCGTTGTCCCTGGAGGAGGGAGACGCGGAGAATTATGCTGAAGTAAAGGAGGCCATTCTCTGGGCTTACGAATTGGTACCTGAGGCCTATAGACAGAAGTTTAGAAATTTAAGGAAAGGGTGGAATCAAACGTATACCGAGCTAGCCCATGAGAAGGGGGTGCTCTTGGACCGTTGGTGCACCGCGGAAAGGGTGGACGAGGATTATGGGCGTCTCAGAGAGTTACTTTTGATTGAGGAATTTAAAAGTTGTGTTCCGGAGGAGATCCGGATGTATTTGAATGAGAGGCCGACTAGGTCCGTCGCAGAATTTGCTAGGTTTGCAGATGAATATGCCCTAACTCACAAGACAAAGTGTTCCTCGACAAAAAGTTACCCGAGAGACCATGGGAACGGTAGGGAAAGCCCGCCGGCTAAGGTAGAAACTCAGCCGGGAGCTAGCCGGAAAAGTGAGGATACCAGGCCAGAAACCTGGAGATTTCCTGGTTTAACCTGTTTTAATTGTGGAAAGGTGGGACATATTGCATCTAAGTGCCCCGCTCCGAGGAAGGAGCCAGAAAAAGGGAAAGCTGCTATCCCTATAGGATGTATCGCGTCGATCGGAAAATCGGCAAGAGGGCCCCCGGTAGATGGAGTACAGGAGGGGCGTGAGACGTTTAGTTCCGAAGGAACCGTGTCCCTGGAGGAGGGAGGTCCACAAATTCCAGTACGGATCTGGAGAGACAGTGGAGCTGAGCTATCATTGATTAGCCGTAAAGTGCTAGAGTTCGGACCTCCGACGGGAGAGGTAGCCCTGAGAGGCATAGGAAAATGGACCAAAGTGGTACCCTTGCTTAGGGTCCTTCTAGATTGTGAGTTGGTGTCGGGACCAGTGGAGCTGGGGATCCTGCCGGAGTTGCCGGGGGAAGGCGTGGATGTCCTTCTGGGGAACGACCTAGCGGGAGGGAAAATGGGAGCAGCCATGAAGCTGACAACCTAGCCTGCGAGGATTGAGGCCCCTCCCTCAGATCTGAAGATATACCCCGCCTGCGCGGTCACTCGCAGCATGTCAAAAAAGACAGCTGAGAGAGAGCAGTTTAAATCTGGCCGGTTTTGATTTGGCCGACACGTTTTTACCGACTCTGTACCAGCGAGGGTTCGAGGAAGGTAAACCGGAGAGTAAGGAGGGGGGAGAGAGTAAACGGGGAGGTAGACCTGCCCTTAGCCAGACGAGAGTTTGTACGGGAACAGGAAAGTGACGAGGAGCTGATAGCCTTGAGAGAGTTGGTTCTTTCGGAGACCGAGGTTGAAACCGAGCCCGAAGGTTACTACCTGAAGGAGGGTGTGTTGATGAGGAAGTGGAGGCCCCCCAAGGTGTCGGTTGATGAGGACTGGGTGGTGGTACATCAGATAGTAGTCCCGAAAGCATATCGGGATGAAATTTTGAACTTAGCTCATAAGGGACCGTTAGGTGGGCATTTGGGAATAACGAAGACAGTGGATTGGGTTCAAAGAGAGTTCTATTGGCCAAAACTGAGAAAAGAGATTACTGAATATTGTAAAAGGTGTCATACCTGCCAAATGGTGGGTAAGCCGAACCAAGTTATCCCTAAGGCACCCCTCCGACCCATCCCCGCGTGCGAGGAGCCTTTCTCCCGAATCATTGTGGATTTTGTGGGACCCCTACCTAAAACTGCGAGGGGGCGGCAGTATGTCATGACCATGATGTGTGCCGCTACACGATTTCCAGAGGCTGTGCCTCTGGGTAATATTAGGACTGCTGTGGTGGTGAGGGCCCTCATCAAATTCTTTACCACAGTGGGGCTGCCTAAGGAGATACAATCGGATCAGGGGAGTACCTTCACATCTAACGCATTTCGGCAGATGATGACCCAGCTAGGGGTCAAACAAATTCTAGCCTCCGCGTACCACCCGGAATCCCAAGGGGCGTTGGAAAGGTTCCATGCTACACTAAAGACCATGCTTAAAACTTATTGTCAGGAGAACGTTCGAGACTGGGATGAGGCTTTACCCCTTCTGTTATTTGCCGTCAGGGATACAGTCCAGTGCTCACTGGGGTTCAGTCGGTTTGAGCTCGTTTTTGGTCACAGGCCCAGGGGCCCTCTAACCCTCCTGAGAGAAAAGTGGTCTAGCCCGACCGTTCAAGTCAGTGTGATCGACTATGTTCTGAAATTCCGGGAGAGGCTGCATAAAGTACGCACCTTGGCAAAGGAAAACCTTAAAGAATCCCAGGAAAAAATGAGCCAGTGGTATAACCTAAGAGCGAGAGAACGAGAGTTTTACATAGGCGACAAGGTTTTGGTCCTATTTCCGGTAGTTACCCATCCCCTTCAGGCGAGGTTTCAAGGACCATATACAGTGTGTAAGAAAATAGACTCGCTGAATTACGTGATTGAAACCCCCAATTGGCGAAAGCCGACCCAGTTAGTTCACGTGAACATGATGACAAGGTACCATGACACTACCCCTGCGGTGGTTGGTGTGGCCATGAAAACCGATGAGGTGGGGGGGGATGGCCCGGAGGGACCAGAGCGGTTTGAAAAGATAGGTATAGTCCCCACCAGATTGGAGAACTCTATGGTATTGGCAAGCCTTGCGGATAAAGTTAGACACTTAAAGCCTGAACAGCGGGAGCAGATAATACAGCTCATTAACCGGCATGCAGACTTATGCCCAGATGTTCCCCGAAGGTGTAGTGGGACGCAACATGATGTGATAGTTACCTCAACCCAGCCCATAAAACAGGCACCTTACCGTATGAATTCCGAAAAGAGCCAGCTAGTAGGAAAGGAGATTGAACATATGCTAGCTGCTGGGATAATCCGCGAATCCTCTTCCACCTGGGATTCTCCTTGCGTGGTTGTCCCAAAACTGGACGGTACCATAAGATTCTGTACCGATTACCGGAAGGTCAACGCAGTCACCCAGACAGATGCTTACCCTATTCCCAGGATGGATGATTGCATTGACCAAGTGGGGAAGGCGAGGTACATCACAAAAGTTGACTTGTTAAAGGGGTACTGGTGCGTTCCTTTAATGGACAGGGCTCGAGAGATTTCCGCCTTTGTCACCCCATCCGGGTTGTATGAGTACAACGTTATGCCGTTTGGGATGAAAAATGCACCAGGGACATTTCAGCGGATGATAGACGCTATGATAAAAGGGTTAACCCACACCAAGCCTTATCTTGACGACGTGATAGTTTGGAGTGACACCTGGAGGCTGTAGAAAGTCTGTTTACCCGAATGTCGGCAGCCCACCTTACAGTAAACCTTGCCAAGAGTGAATTTGGTCACGCCACTATCACCTATTTGGGGTATGTGGTGGGAGAGGGACAAGTGGCTCCTGTGCAGGTGAAGGTACAGGCTATTTCTGAGGTTCCTGTACCCTACAATAAAAGGGCCCTGAGGAGGTTTTTGGGCATGGTGGGATACTATCGGAAATTCTGTAAAAATTTTGCGGACATTGCGCTCCCCCTTACAAAACTCCTATGGAAGGAGAAAAAATTTGAGTGGGGTCCCTCTTGTCAGAATGCTTTTGAAAAGTTAAAAGCCATATTGTGCCATCACCCGGAGTTAAAAGCACCCGATTTGTTAGCACCCTTCTCCTTGGCAATGGACGCCAGTGATGAGGCTGCAGGAGCGGTCCTCTTACCGCAAGCATGGAATGGAGTGGAGCACCCGGTAGCATATTTCTCTCGAAGTTCAATGTACACCAGAGGAATTACTCTACCGTAGAAAAAGAATTGTTGGCACTTGTGTTGGCGATACAACATTTCGAAGTATACATTTGTCCCGCGCAAAAACCCCTAGTGGTCTATACCGATCACAACCCGTTGGTATTCCTTGCCAATATGAAAAATAAAAACAGGAGGTTATTGAGCTGGAGTCTGATGCTGCAGGAATTCGATATTAAGATACAGCACATTAAGGGGAGTGATAATGTGCTAGCGGATTGTTTATCTAGATGCTGAACTACGTGTATAACTGTATGGTTCTGTAATTAAAAGAAAAAGCTTGGGTATTGTGTTAGATTAAAAATCCTGTAAGACTCTGTACAACTCCGTTTTTAACCGCTGGTAAAAAACGTTTTTTTTTAGAGGGGAGGTGTTATGAATGTACCACAGCTCTGAAGGGCCGAAGGGGCGGGAGCAGCCCCCTCCTTCCGGAGAATCGCAAGAGCACTATTAATTCGGGTCTCGGACCCAGGCAAATGAGAGACAATTTTGACCAGGGCTCTTAGAGACACCTTTGCTGAGGGCATGACCCTGCTACGTGACAGCTACCACGGATATGGACACCCTCGGGCAATGTGGGGGTGGGGATTGCATCACCCTACTTTGATGGACATCTACAACTCTGCAAGTCAAGATAAAAGGGGACTGCAGGAGGCGGTACCCCAGAGAGAGAGACGCACCAGAAGGATTCCATCGCTCAACGCTCCCGTGATAGCTGGAAGTCAGTCAAAAGCCACGTGCGCTCTGTAACTCCTTTGCCTGGGGAGCCGGTGGCTGATGATACCGAGAAGGACTTCGAACTAATAACAGGAAAACAACGCTCCCCTGATTCAACGGTGTTGCTTCATCAAAGACCCGGGCAAGTTTTTCCGTTTCTCCTCAATCTCTCTAAAACACGTAAAACCCAGCGATTCCCCAAAAAGACTGAAGCCTGCAGACTTCTGAGTGACTTTTATATTTCCAACGGACAATATATTATCCCCTAGACAACAGTTGAGATGATTTCTTAATGATGATTATTGCTATACCCGCGCTTTAGATTGAGTTTTGCCAATGTATATGTTCTGAATGTTTGTATTAACCTTACTTTTGTGCCCCCCTTTATGAATAAAAACGTTCGAAAATAGTGCCATCAGACTCCAATGGACCTCTCTATCTTTGCTGGTAAGTTATCCAGTTACGGGATACGTAACAATGGCAAAGTAATAAATTTAATTAATATAAATTATAGCTTGTGAAAGCATCTAATCAAATAATTTATTTTACCTGTTGACCATATGGGGTTCCTGTGGTGGTCACAGTTGGAGAACCTCCCACCATGGTGGTCACACTCTGACCAATAACACCTGCAGTTTGAACAGAATACATTTCAGTATATTATCAAGACTCAAAGGTTGACTGATTATTACATTTTCTTATTATCTTAAGTTATATATTACAATACATCAAATCTGCCACAAAAATCTCTGTTGTTTTTAAACTAAGCCAGAATTCTGAAAGGAGCTAGTAAAGGTTGAAGTTTTATAAAATAAATCCTGATTCTCAACAACTATTCTCTTCTTGAGAAACAAGACACCAGGTGGCTACACTACCCCTCAAATTTGTTTAGCTGTACAATAAGTTCAAGGTCAATGTTCTGCCCTTGTGTGAAGGAATTTCTCATTCCAATCAGGATTGGTAAGAACTCCTTAACCTGAGTCAATGGCCTCAATTTGGAATACACCAAGAGATACAGTCCTCCAACTTAGTTGATTTTAACAAGGAGGAGTTAAAAAAGGGTTTTTCATTAGCACCATAAGATTTTGGGTTCCAAAGCCATTCAGTTGATGAATTTTTAATCTACCCTTAGTGAGGAGCTGCTGACTGCTCCAGTAATTCTTCAAGGAAAAACACACAATTCTTTACAACAGCATCTGGGGAGAACTAGGTAGCAATGCATTACCTAAAGTGTTATATCTCAATGTAATGCATAGAGTATAAGAAATAAGTTGGATGATTTTGTTGCACTTTTACAAATCGTCAGGTACGATGTTGTGGCTGAAGGATGGTTGTAGTTGGGAGCTGAATGTCCAAGGTTACATGTTGCATCAGAGGGACATGAAGGTAGGCAGAGGGGATGACGTAGCTCTGCTGGTAAAGAATGGCATCATTAGAAAGATGTCACATGGGATTGGAAGATGTTGAATCTTTGTGGGTGGGGTTAAGAAAATGCAAGTGTAAAAGGACCCTGGTGGCAGTTATATACAGGCCTCCAAACAGTAGCTGGAATGTAGACTACAAGTTACAATGGGAAATAGAAAGGGCCTGTCAAAAGGGCAATGTTATGATTGTCATGGAAGATTTTAACATGCAGATAGATCAGTCGACCTTTGAGTCCTTATAATAGCAGTATTTCAAAAGACCATAAGTCATACAGTGGTATGAGAGAGGAGTTGGTCAAAGTAAATTGAAAGGAGATGCTGGCAGGGATGACAGCAGAGCAGCAATGGCTTGAGTTTCTGGGAGAAATAAGGAAGGTACAGGATAGATGTATTCCAAAAATGAAGAAATACTCAAATGGCAAAATAGTACAATCATGGTTGACAAGGGAAGTCAAAGCTATGAAAGGAAACTGTTGGAAATGCAAATTAATTCAGCAGATCACAAAACATGTCAAAAAGGCACCAGTACTTTCAATGATAAAATTCCTGAAAAATTAGCTCAAAATATTCAGTTTACAGTAGTCCCAATATTGCTAATATTTATCTCAATTTCTGAAATAGAAATGACAGTCAATGGCATCTATCAAATAAATATTCATTAAGTATGCTTTGTTGGTCTTTAAATTATTATAATAATGATTGATTGAAACATTCTAAACAAGATAATGATTTAGCAATGAGATTCTTACCCAGCGGCTGAACACCTGGGGGAAGGTGGGGTGGTGGAGGCACCCCAGGGTGAAGTGGCTGCATGCTGCCCAAGCTGGCCATGCCATCAACAGGGCCTTGTAATGGAGGCATGCCTTGTGGGTAGCCACCTATCATGCCTTAAAGGATAACAACAAAATTCAAACATGCATCAAGGATGTCAATAACATGCAAGTCTATAATCAACGTTCCCTCTAAACTAGCTAATTTTATGAGAAAAATTCTCATAAAACGAATAATTTCAGACCATTGTTGACATGCCTCAATAAAAGAAGGCGTTTCATACTCGTTTATTGGATTATTAAACATGAACATGTAAATTTGTTTTCTAATCCACATCAATACTTAGAGGGAACCTTGGTTAGCATAATGAAACATGCACTAGAAACTAATGGATAAGGAAATGTAAAACTGAGGAAAGGATATGATTAGTATGTGATGAAATAACTCAGGGTAATAAGTAAATGTACGTACATCTTATTAAATACTTGCATGGAACTCAATCTCTATCGTCTACTTGGAAATTTTAATTTTCTAACTCATAAGTTGGATTACCTACCTTTGGTAGGGTCTTCTCCATTCTCTGAATATTATCCATCACATACCAAAGTCCTGTCATCCAATGATGGAAAACACGGGGACATTGTCCCTTTAACTCATTTCCAGTTTCCAGATTAGCTGAGCCACATGATCCATCCTCATTCTGTATTCAATATGTTCTTAATTCTCTTAAATCAAGCACGAAACCATTTAATCCATTTGGTCCATGCTAATTCCCAGGGAGGAGTCCATTCCTCTCTTCCTTACTTCCCTGTATCCTTGAAACTTATTATTTTTTGTATTTGCTCATCAACTACTGTTTAGCTCTTCCTGCTGTTAACCGATACTAAAGGGAAATTTACAGTAGTCAATTAACTTATCTGTATGTCTTTGAGATATGGGGTAAAAAAAAATCAGAGCACCTGAAGGAAATCCCAGGTGTCAAGTCCTTTTTCAGCTGGTGGAGCAAGGAAGTAAGGCAAGTAAAAATTTGTTTCAAGCCATGTTCAGATCTGAGTCAATGGGGATCCTGGTATATGGAGGATAATATCATTCAATGGAGGAGGAGGAGGAGGGTGCCCATTGAAGGGAGGTGACCAGTATTTTCCCTCTCTATAATTTTCCACATATCATAGGATACTTAATATGGCTGTGCTATAAGAGGAGAGTATGCCCAAAATTTTACTTGAAACATATCAAGATGACAATTGAAAGAATAGAATTCCAAACTGAATGCACTTTGACACTCATTCAAAAAAATGTGAAAAAAAATGAAAAAGTTCTACACGCTAAACCAATATAATAATGAAGTTCATACTCCTTGGATGACCCAAAGGAACTTTGTTGCCTACTTTCAACGTTTAAATCTTGAAGTTACAATCATTTATAGTTTCAAAAGTTGCATATTCTAATTTCTGAAAAAAATTTCAAGTGACAATAATTTATTTGATTTTTAAAAATTCCTTTCATAAGTATTTTGGTGAGAAGTTACCTAAAAAATATCACAATTCTTACATAATTGCTTGGATTGCTGTGGTATAAGAAAAGTGAATGTAATTATTGAATCCCAAGTAAACTAAATTATTTTCAAGGGGACTATTTAATACAGCTTGACAAAATGAAATTTTTTTTCAAATAATAGGCTATATTAAAAAAGATACAGTATCCCTTGCAATAACTTTATTAAAACTCTAGCTGAATCAGAGCAAAATGCCAAATTTGATTGTTCAGATATGATCAAATAATCTCTGAAATGAACCATGCCAAAAACCATGTCAAAAAGCCAAACATATGCAAATCTGCTAATTCTGTGCTCATTGTTTTCTGCATTTACTCAATAAGGAGAAAGCTAATAAATTTATCTGTTTTCCTCCTCATTCAGTATTACAAATGATCAAAATGAGGTAAATTATAAGATTATGCTTTTTGCTCAGTTTATCCTGTGTTGAAAAGTTCTGACTCTACAGTTTAAGAAAACCTAGAATCCAATTGTGGAAGCCCAAATTAAAACACAAGCCAATGTGGTATAGTTTTCCCTGCTTTGTGAGTGGAAGCTCTGATAAGGAGGTACCATGGAATGGAAACGTTAGATACTTACACTTACATTCTCATCTTTATGAGAATATAGTAGTTATTATCATCCATCATCAAGAATTACAAGAGATTACCATATTCTGTTGCTCCCATTATCCCATAATTGAAGTAATACTTAGTTGTAAGCAAAGGAGCATTCTATATATAAATACAAGTTTCCAGGTATGTCTAATTACTAAGTAGGGACACAAAAAGAAAATGGAAAAAACATTCTTACACTGATCTTCATCCCTGAACTTCTGAATTTCTATCATTCTTCACAGTACTATTTAAAATCTATCAGTTTACCTATGCTTTTGCTTTTCCTCTCTAATATTATTTATTTATTGAGATACAGTAGGGAATAGGCCCTTCCAGATCTTCAAGCCGTGCTGCTCAGCAATCCCTGGATTTAATCCTAGCCTAATCATGGGACAATTTACAATGACCAATTAACCTTCCAACTGGTAAAGTCTTTGGACTTGGGAGGTAACTGGAGCACCCGGAGGAAACCCACGTGGTCAAAGGGGAGAACACAGAAACTCCTTACAGGCAGCGGTGGGACATGCCAGATTTTCTTTTGGGAAAAAAAGACAGAAGATTCCTTGCAATGTATTAATGCACAAAAGCTACTATACAAGGGCAAATTGTTTTTGTTATTTAAGTTAAACTTCAATTGGTGGTTAGGAAATGAAGGCATAAATGCATACAGGAAAGACTAGAACCAGAAATTATGGATTATAACTTTTAATGATAGTATGAATTACATAATGATCTATAAGTATAGATGAAAATTGCTGGAAGTAAATGGGCCTAAATAAGTTATTTAAACAGTGTAAAATAGTCAACCACCATTTAAGCAATTTGAGGAATGGGTACTGTAATAACAGCAGTACAGCTTCTGTAATTATTGATAACTGCACAACTTTAGGACAGGGTAACAGGTAAATCATTACAGGAACTTGAGGAAAAGAAATCATGTGACTTAGTTGGACTTAATATTTGAAAAAAACTTTTAAGGGACACACCATGCATTTTTCTTGCTGGATGACTGGACAATCCTTTTGTATGTGGAAGATAACAATGAGGGAAAAATATTGCTCGATTAAAACCAATGTACAATTTTCATCAAGTGAATTAAAAATTCATGTACATGTGGTCAACCTTTAGCAATGGTTAGCACATTTTGTAAGTCACATCAATTTTCTTGACTTTGAAACACAAGTTTTAAACATTAAGTTTCCAATGCTTCATACTTTTTTTTAAAAAAGTATGACAACATCCTCATGATTTTATATCTTTTGATTGCACCAATTTATTTTTGTTTTTTTTTACCCTAGATGGCTTGTACTTTTAGCTTGGCTTCCTTGGTTTAGAAGACAATTTACAGTGTTTGAGTTTTGTGCAATTCATACATTTTTTAAAAAATCGATACTTTTGTGATGGTCTGTAATAAGTAAAGAGAAATTGCATTTAGACTTTGTAATCTAAGTATTTTTCTACATAAGACATCATCTACAAAAGTAATTTGGTGCAATAATACAGAACTCAGAAAATCCTAAGAAAAACAATATTATTAATGGATTGCAAAATCAAGGAAAACTTTTAATTGTTAAATATTTTTGATATGTGACCCTAGAGAGAGACTTTCTTCATGTATTTTTGGTAAACCACCATGGTGCTGATGAAAACCTTGTAATGCAAAAAACAGCAAAATGACCAGCCGATTCCAAAATTTGATTGAAAGCAATTTTCAATAGTATTTTAGGTCTTTGCCATTTAGCTAGTTCTCATATGCTACCTGTGACAGGGGTCATCTGCTGATGGAGAATTCCCATTGGTGTAGGAGGTGGTACTACCCCCATGATGGCACCTACAGGTGTACCAGCCCGTGGGGAGGCACACTGCTGCTGCTGAGCTGCACGCTCTCTCTCCTGCTGCTCAGCCTGCTTTGCTGCCCGCTCTGAAAAAACACGAACGTATATTCACATGGGCACACCACTCAATTTATTTATTACAGCACAGAATTAGAAATTTGCATGGATGAGATAAAGCAAATATTTGTTTCAATTAATATATTCAGAGACTAACCTACATGCCAAACCCGAAGAGATAGTAGCTATTTGTCACTTAAAAATACATCCACAAAATTGCCAGGATAACTGAACCAAATTTCTCTTCAAAATACTTTCAAAGAAAGATGAAATAATTCCCCTCAAATATAAACACAATTTCCTTATTAACTTGGTAACCAATAGTAGCATATTACCAAAGATAACAGCACTTCTCAACATTTCCTGTAATCTCTTCAAATGCGTAAAAGAATTACGCTTTGTAAAGGCTGGCTTGATGTACTTCTAATTCCTTTTTTATTTACCATGATTAACAAATGTATGAACAGCAAATTTTAGACAGTCTGAAACATCAACTTTTTTTTTGGTCACAAGCCAATTTTAACCTTAAAGACAGCTTTTAATAAACCTTACTTTGTATAGAAGATATATCTAACATAAATAAGTGTTCAGATTTAAGATGATATCAACAATACTTGGAAGTAAATGGAATTGTAAAAGTATGAATCATGTTTGTATATAGTTGTTGGAATATGATAAGTTTAGGTATTAATTAGCTACTATGTTAAGTAACTCTTTAATGAAGTATATATTTTAATGTCTTTGCCAAAAAGAACATATAATGAGCTACCTTCATATTCTGCTTTTTTGACAGCCTCAAGGTTTCTCCATTCTGTACCCACAAGCCTACTCAGCTCTCCAAAAGAGAAGTCAGGATGCTTGGCTTTGATAACAGCTCTCATTTCACTGCTAAACAAGATGTAACCACTTGGGTTGGTCTTCCTCTTTCCCTCCTTCTGTTTAGTGCCCTTAATGGATTTAGGGGTTGACTGTATGTGAGCAACATAGGACAGTTAGCTGTTAGCATTTCCAAGTCTTATATATGTAAATGAGGAAGAATCTTGGGATATGATTTATATCCAACCAGTGGGGCAAAACCATATCCCATAGGTCCTTGCCATATTTTCTGTTTATGCTGAATATGTCAAGATAGCAATACTACCAAATAACTTCATGAGTAAATTTCATGTTAAATTTATACACAAATTACTGATCTATAGTGAAAATCCATTAATTTGAATAAAAAGTGAATGAACAGAAACAATTTATAGTATACACCATAACAAAATTAGTTTTCACATTACTGACTCAAACGTCAGACAGATTTAATTCAATGGAAGTAAGCAGATGCAAGAAAAATGTTGTGGACCCTTTGCAATTTCAGAATCAGAATCAGGCTTATTATCACTGGCATGTGACATGAAATTTGTTAACTTAGCAGCAGCGGTTCAATGCAATCTAGCAGAGAGAAAATAATAATAAAATCAATTAAATTAAGTAAATCAATTACGTATATTGAATAGATTAAAAAATGTGCGAAAACAGAAATACTGTATATTAAAAAAACTGAGGTAGAGTCCAAAGCTTCAATGTCCATTTAGGAATTGGATGGCGGAGGGGAAGAAGCTGTTCCTGAATCGCTCAGTGTGTGTCTTCAGGCTTCTGTACCTCCTACCTGATGGTAACAGTGAGAAAAGGGCATGCCCTGGGTGCTGGAGGTCCTTAATAATAGACACTGCCTTTCAGACACCGCTCCCTAAACATGTCCTGGGTACTTTGTAGGCCAGTGCCCAAGATGGAGCTAATAGATTTACGACCCTCTGCAGCTTCTTTTGGTCCTGTGCAGTAGCTCCCCCCCCCCACCTGCTATACTAGACAGTGATGCAGCCCATCAGAATGCTCTCCACAGTACAAATATAGAAGCTTTTGAGTGTATTTGTTGACATGCCAAATCTCTTCAAACTCCTAATAAAGTATAGCCGCTTTCTTGCCTTCTTCATAACTACATCGACATGTTGGGAACAGGTTAGATCCTCAGCAATCTTGACATCCAGGAATTTGAAGCTGCTCACTCTCTCCACTTCTGATCCCACTATGAGGATTGATATGTGTCCTTCGTCCTACCCTTCCTGAAGTCCACAATCAACTCTTTCATCTTACTGACGTTGAGTGCCAGGTTGTTGCTGCGGCACCATTCCACTAGTTGGCATATCTCACTCCTGTATGCCCTCTTGTCACTACCTGGGATTCTACCAACAACGGTTGTACTGTCAGCAAATTTATAGATGATATTTGAGCTATGCCTAGCCACACTGGCATGTTTATATAGAGAGTAGAGCAGTGGGCTAAGCACATACCCCTGAGGTGCACCAGTGCTGATCATCAACGAGGAGTATATGTTAACACCAATCCACACAGATTGTGGTCTTCCAGTTAGGAAGTTGAGGATCCAATTGCAGAGGGAGCTACAGAGGCCCATGTTCTGAAACTTCTTAATCAATTTCCATGTATTTGATCTGATCTTCATCCAAGTCACAATAATAGACAAACACAATGATAAAGTATATAAAAGGGTTAACACTTAGTTAAACAATAGCAGCCTGTTTTTTTGAAAGGAACTGTTGATGATCAACAGCTGTGCTAATCAATGCTGAGCAATATTTCTTCTCAAAGTTAGCCAGCAAGCGTCTCAGGGTGCTTGTTCTTGTGCAGTCATGCGCAAAGATAAGACTACTCCAGCCTGTCTGTGTATTGGACCATTATGCTTACTCTGGAATTTGTCTCTCGGTACTGTCAAGCAATAGATAAGTCTGACTCCAGCTTTGTACGTGTGTGGGGGGTATCTGAATGAATATATCCATTCATAAGGGGAATTGTGAGTTAGTTGATGGATCGGGCCAATAGACAATAGGTGCAGAAGTAGACCATTTGGCCCCTCAAGTCTGCACCACCATTCTGAGATCATGGCTGATCATCCACTATCAATACCCAGTCCCTGCCTTGTCCCCATATCCCTTGATTCCCCTATCCATCAGATATCTATCTAGCTCCTTCTTGAAAGCATCCAGAGAATTGGCCTCCACCGTCTTCTGAGGCAGTGCATTCCACACCTCCACAACTCTCTGGGAGAAGTAGTTCTTCCTCAACTCTGTTTTAAATAACTGACCTCTTATTCTCAATCCATGCCCTCTGGTACTGGACTCTCCCGACACCTGGAACATATTTCCTGCCTCAATCCTGTTTGAACGACTGAGTAAGCCCCAGCTGCTTTAAATAAAGAGTTTGTACTTAGTACAGTCTCTAAGTGACTTCATCCGGATTCGACTTCCACAACAATCTGTCTAAACCAATAACACACAAAGAATTATACTCTTCATGTCTTTATTAAACATATTGTTCAATCATTCACAGTCCAGGCTGGAAAAGGTACATGAACCTATTGGGTAATACCTTCTACAAAAGCTATTTGGAGTAATATGTTCCAACCAATGATATGAGATCAGAAGTGTGGGTTGTAGAGATGCCCTGCCCTATTAAAAAAAAAGACACACCAAGCCTGGTTACTGACATAGCCTCTTTAAGAAAGATCTGTTTTTGTGCACCAGGCCTCGATCAAAACAATTTTCAGAGGACCTTAGGCAAAGAATCAGAGAGATGCATGAAGCTGGGAAAGGATACAGATGTACTTTTAAAGTCCTGAGTGTTCATCAGTCCACAGTAAGAGAAATTGTCTACAAATGAAGGAAATTCAGTACTGTTGCTACCCTCCTTAGGAAAGAGCATCCTGCAAAGATCAAACCAACAGCACACTGTGCAATGTTGAGAGAGGTGAAAAAGAACCAAAGGGTGACAGCAAAAGACCTGCAGAAATATCTTCAATTTGCTAAAGTCTCTGTTCATGTGTCCAGTTTAAGAAAAAGTGAACAAGAATGAACAAGTGTTCAATCTTTTTAGAAAAGCTTTTATAGATATGTGAAAAGGAAAAAGATTGTTCAAGACAAATGTAGGTCCCTTACAGTCAGAAACAGGTGAATTGATCATAGGGAACAAGGACATGGCAGACCAATTGAATAACTACTTAGGTTCTGTCTTCACTAAGGAGGACATAAATAAGCTTCTGGAAATAGTAGGGGACCGAGGGTCTAGTGAGATGGAGGAACTGAGGGAAATACATGTTAGTAGGGAAGTGGTGTTAGGTAAATTGAAGGGATTAAAGGCAGATAAATCCCCAGGGCCAGATGGTCTGCATCCCAGAGTGCTTAAGGAAGTAGCCCAAGAAATAGTGGATGCATTAGTGATAATTTTTCAAAACTCCTTAGATTCTGGATTAGTTCCTGAGGATTGGAGGGCGGCTAATGTAACCCCAATTTTTAAAAAAGGAGGGAGAGAAAAACCGGGGAATTATAGATCGGTTAGTCTGACATCGGTGGTGCGGAAAATGCTACAGTCGGTTATCAAAGATGTGATAACAGCACATTTGGAAAGAGGTGAAATCATGGGACAAAGTCAGCATGGATTTGTGAAAGGAAAATCATGTCTGACGAATCTTATAGAATTTTTTGAAGATGTAACTAGTAGAGTGGATAGGGGAGAGCCAGTAGATGTGGTATATTTAGATTTTCAAAAGGCTTTTGACAAGGTCCCACACAGGAGATTAGTGTGCAAACTTAAAGCACACGGTATTGGGGGTATGGTATTGATGTGGATAGAGAATTGGTTGGCAGACAGGAAGCAAAGAGTGGGAGTAAACAGGACCTTTTCAGAATGACAGGCAGTGACTAGTGGGGTACTGGGACCCAGTTGTTTACAATATATATTAATGATTTAGATGAGGGAATTAAATGCAGCATCTCCAAGTCTGCGGATGACACGAAGCTGGGCAGCGGTGTTAGCTGTGAGGAGGATGCTAAGAGGACGCAGGGTGACTTGGATAGGTTAGGTGAGTGGGCAAATTCATGGCAGATGCAGTTTAATGTGGATAAATGTGAAGTTATTCACTTTGGTTGCAAGAACAGGAAAACAGATTATTATCTGAATGGTGGCCGATTAGGAAAAGGGTAGGTGCAACAAGACCTGGGTGTCATTGTACACCAGTCATTGAAGGTGGGCATGCAGGTACAGCAGGTCGTGAAAAAGGCAAATGGTATGTTGGCATTCATAGCAAAAGGATTTGAGTACAGGAGCAGGAGGTTCTACTTCAGTTGTACAAGGCCTTGGTGAGTGCACCTAGAGTACTGTGTGCAGTTTTGGTCCTCTAATCTGGAGAAAGACATTCTTGCCATAGAGGGAGTACAGCGAAGGTTCACCAGATTGATCCCTGGAATGGCAGGACTTTCATATGAAGAAAGACTGGATCGACTGGGCTTATACTCACTGGAATTTAGAAGATTGAGGGGGGATCTTATTGAAACGCATAAAATTCTAAAGGGATTGGACAGGCTAGATGCAGGAGGATTGTTTCCGATGTTGGGGAAGTCCAGAACGAGGATAAAGGGGAAGTTTAAGGATAAAGGGGAAGCCTTTTAGGACCGAGATGAGGAAATACTTCTTCACACAGAGAGTGGTGAATCTGTGGAATTCTCTGCCACAGGGAACAGTTGAGGCTGGTTCATTGGCTATATTTAAGAGGAGGTTAGATATGGCCCTTGTGGCTAAAGGGATCGGGGGTATGGAGAGAAAGCAAGTACAGGGTTCGGAGTTGGATGATCAGCCATGATCATACTGAATGGCGGTGCAGGCTTGAAGGGCCAAATGGCCTACTCCTGCACCTATTTTCTATGTTTCAAGGGAGGACACCATGGAGGAAGCCGCTGCTCTCCAAAAAAAAATTGCTGCATGTCTCAAGTTGCGAAAGACTACCTGGATGTTCCACAATGCTTCTGGGACAATGTTCTGTGGTCAGGTGAGACAGAAGTTGGAACTTTTTGGCAGAAATGCACACTGCTACCTTTGGAGTAAAAAAAGGGCACTGCACACCACCACCAAAACCTCATCCCAACTGAGAAGCATGTGGAAAGAGCATAATAGTTGCATTACTTTGCCTGGATAGCTTGTAGACATTGAGGGAACAATGCATTCAAAATTATTTCAAGACATTTTACAGGAGAATGTCAGATCACCTGAAGCTTAATAGAAGTTGGATGATGCAACAAGACAATGATTTGAAACACAAGGGTAAATCAACAATAGAATGGTTTAAAGAAAAGAAAATTCATGTTTTCAAATGTTTTCAAGACAGAGTCCAGATCTAAACCCAATTGAGTTGCTGTGGCATGACCTGAAGAGGGCTGTTCATACAAGGCATCCCAGAAATAATGATGAACTGAAACAGTAATGCATAGAGGAATGCTCTAGAATTCCTCCTCGCTGTTGAAACCTGATCAGCAGCTACAGGAAACATTTGATCAAGGTTTTTGCTGTTAAAGGTGGTCCTTCCAATTACTAGGTTCACATATTCTTCCAGCCTGGAGTGTGAATGATTAAAAATGTGTTCAATAAGGACATGAAAAGTGTGTTATTATTTTAGGCAGATTGCGCTTGTCTGTTATTATGACTTAGATGAATATCAGACCACATTTTATGAGTAATTAATGAAGAAAACCAGGTAGATGAATAGGGTTCACAAACGTTTTCTTGCAACTGTATATTGAATAAGCTTTTATTTTCTGCAGTTTTTCTGACCCAATGACACAGAGCTTCTCAGCCTACTCCCTGTGCACTTTGGTATAGGCAAAAGAATGGCTGTTTTCAATCATTTGCACAGTTCTGTTGCAGCTTTCACAAAGCACATCCCCAGTTGGACTGATGCTTGAGCATGTGATTGACTTCACAATGTGATAGTGATCTCATAATTTTGTCACTTATATTCAACCGAAAACAAATGGATTTCAATAATTTGTTGATCAATTTGTGAACATTTTGGAGAAAAATAAGTATTATACAACCGATGAATAACCATATAAGTAAATTATTCTATTTTTTTATTGTGGTGAAATTTTAAATTTGCATTTTCCCAACTGGTGCTTATTTTGGGGCGAAAAATTGGATCTCCACTTCCAACCCCCAGTTCTTCTATAGCAGAAAATTCAAATATTTGCTCTGTCTTTCTTTGAAATAATTCAAATTAATTACAGAAATTCACCATCATGTAAGGTCTTTAAATGCAGGCTAGGATTAAGTTACCTGGGTTTCAACATTCTGAGGTTTACGTTGAGCTGGATTGGCTACTGAGCCATCAACAATGCCCTAAATGCTATGGAATGGCCTGATTCAGGTAACATATTACTAAAGCAACTGAATGTGTTGTTAGATTCTGTTATCATGTCTGTTATCTTGCAGCTATTCAAACAAAGGTAACAATTTTCATGATATCTGATTTTCATACAAATAATCTAAGTTTTGAAATTATTTGTTCCAATCCAAATTATACAATCATGATTTTATATTGAAAGTTATTAACAAAATCTACTCAATTCTTACGTTCCATAAACTTAGACCTGTTTTTGATTTTGATCTTCAAAATGGTATTTTATGATTGTAAACCTCACTGGTTCTTAAAATGCTTCATGTTTGAATGAACCTGTACATGGAGGACCTCAGCAAGATCCTATTACTATACACGTGGAGGTGTAAGATCCTATTACTGTACCTGTGGAGGTGTATAAGGAGCTATTTCCAGTTCATTAGACGCAGGGGTCTGCAACTGAGGCACAATAGGCTGTTCTGCTGTTTCAGCTTCTTCTTCAATACCTTCTTCGTGATCTTCATCAGGCTCCTCAAATTCTGCAAACTTCATCTCTAGTTCCTGTATTTTCTTATCTAAAAGAGGAGATGGTTCCTTGTGGGGAACAATAGGTTTCCTGGAAGAATATACAATTACAGTAAAACAGATTTACATGTTAAACTATCAATAAGAGTTACTCTCAAAGGCTTTCAACAACATTTCTAAAGTTATGAGTTCTCTGGTCCATCTTTCCCACAGTAGGTCATTATAAATTGCCCCTTGATTAGGCTAGGTTTAAATTGGGGGACTACTGGGCAGTGTGGCTCAAAGGGCTGAGGGGGTGGTGCGAGAGTCGGGGCAGAGGGAGGGATGGAGAGATCTGTAATTATATTGGGATAATTGTAGATCAGTCTACCTCTTGAAATACCTTTCCACACCTCCTTGAGTTAGATACAAAGGGCCATTTTAAGGTGGTCTTTTGCACCCTATGTTAGCTACTGAGGTCTGGATGCTGATTAAGTTTCAGGTAATACCATACAAAAATATGATCCCTGAAAGTAACTTAAGTTAGGGATAGAGTCTAGACAAAGTTATCTCTGAATCTAATAGATTTAAATGTTCCTGATAGTAGATAATTATTAAAATTGACATAAATAAGATTAAAAATTTAACATTCAAATTAAGTAAAAGTATGTGAAACAAAATAATTTATAAAAAAACTTTCCCCTCTGCCTCCTAATTTGCAGGTATAGACTTCCCTCTGAAATCCTTGGAGCATCGAACCAAGCTAGTACGAGATCTGAGAGGTGATTCTTCAACAATATGCTACAGAATCCTATTTGCACTTGAACGGCAAAACATCAATCAACTCTCCAAATTTGTCAGTAACTTCCAGACTAATAGCTGATGCACTACAATTGAGGACTTGCTTTGTGAGACTCAACACCACTGGTTCTGAACTGCCAGTGGTGGCAAAACGTGGACTCCTACAACAGTGGCTACACGATTTATAATGGCTGTAACGATCCTTCAATCAACATTATTAAACCAGTTGCTGTTTGTGAGAGCTGGCCATGGACAAACCGCCTGCTACATTTCCTGTACTATAGCTAAAATCCATAAGACAGAATCAGAAAGAAAAGATATTTCATCTTTTCTTTCAGTTAGTCCTGATGAAAGGTCTCGGTCCAAAACATCAACTGTACTCTTCCTATAGATGCTGCCTGACCTGCTACGTTCTACCAGCTTTTTGTGTGTGTTGCTTAAATTTCCAGCATCTGTAGATTTCCTCGTGTTTGCGAGTCAGAATCAGAATCAGGTTTATTATCACCGGCATGTGATGTGAAATTTGTTAACTTAGCAGCAGCAGTTCAATGCAATACATAAACTTGCAGAGAGAGAAAAAATAAATAAAATAAAACATAATAATAATAAATAAACAAGTAAATCAATTAGGTATATTGAATATTTTTAAAAATGTGCAAAAACAGAAATACTGTATATTATAAAGAAAAGTGAGGCAGTGTCCAAAGCTTCAATGTCCATTTAGGAACCGGATGGCAGAGGGGAAGAAGCTGTTCCTGAGTGTGTGCCTTCAGGTTTCTGTACCTCCCACCTGATGGTAACAGTGAGAAAAGTGCATGGGTGCTGGAGGTCTTTAATAATGGACACTGCCTTTCTGAGACATTGCACCCTGAATATGTCCTGGGTACATTGTAGGTTAGTGCCCAGGATGGAGCTAACTAGATTTACAACTTTCAGCAGCTTCTTTAGTATTGTGCAGTAGCCCCCCCACCCCCCATAACAGACAGTGACGCAGCTTGTCAGGATGCTCTCCACTGTACAAATATATAAGTTTATGAGTGTATTTGTTGACATGCCAAATCTCTTCAAAATCCTAAAGTATAGTTGCTGTCCTGCCTTCTTATGTTGGGACCAGGTTAGTTCCTCAGAGATCTTGACACCCAGGAACTTGAAGCTGCTCACTCTCTCCACTTCTGATCCCTCTGAGGATTCGTATGTGTACCTTCGTCTTACCCTTCCTGAAGTCCACATCAGCTCTTTCGTCTTACTGACGTTGAGTGCCAGGTTGTTGCTGCCGCACTATTCCACTAGGTGGCATATCTCACTCCTGTACACCCTCTCGTCACCACCTGAGATTCTACCAACAATGGTTGTATCATCAGCAAATGTATAGATGGTATTTGAGCTATGCCTAGCCACACTGTCATGTGTATATAAAGAGTAGAGCAGTGGGCTAATCACACACCCAAGGTACGCCAGCGTTGATCGTCAGCATGGAGGATAGGTTATCACCAATCCGCACAGACTGTGGTCTTTGGTTAGGAAGTTAATCCAATTGCAGAGGGAGGTACAGAGGCCCAGATTCTGCAACTTCTCAGTCAGGATTGTGGGAATGATGGTATTAAATGCTGAGCTATAGTCAATGAACAGCATCCTGACGTAGGTGTTCGTATCGTCCAAGTGGTCAATGGCCACGTGAAGAGCCATTGAGACTGCATCTGCCGTTGACCTATTGTGGCAACAGGCAAATTGCATTGGGTCCAGATTTTGCTGAGGCAGGAGTTCAGTCTAGACATAACCAAACTCTCAAAGCATTTCATCACTGTCGATATGATATTTAATTAATTGATAAATATATAAACTCTAATATTTCAATTAATAAATTTACTGCATTACAGACAAAATAGCCTCCTCAATATGTAACTTTTTCCCCATGTAATTTATGACACCAAGTCTCACCTGAAGTAGTATATTTCATCATCCAATATTTTAGCAGATAAGGAAAATCGCTTTAGGCCTTTAAATCTTTTCATTTGCTTGTCAGTTTCATTGTAACGACTCTCACAAATGTAGACTTCACTTTCGGCAACTTCCGTTGGTCGACAAGAGAGATAGTCTTTAAATGATAATACACTGCACTTGCCTAAATGGAACAGCATCAAAATATTATCTTTTAAACCTTAGCGCTACGTGTAGTTTGTCAATTATACTACTGCAAGTGAAATCTCATTTTGTAATAATCTACATATCAGTGGTTCCTCAAGTTTGTTATAGCTGGGGGAGCAGTGGAGATAAGCCCTCACTAGCTATTAAATGCTCCCAAAGGAGTGCATCTCAAATACCCTCTGACAACTGAGTCCAGCTCTTGGCTTTCACATGTGGCTTAGCTACTAAGCCTGTGGAACTGTTTCTACTGACAGGATAAGGGGCAAAGATGGGTTACTGGCACCTTAAAACCATTTACTTTGGGCAGATGGGGCTCAATAGTTATGGTTGGCAGCTCATCTGAGAGAAGTAAAGCTCTGATCTCAAATATCCACTGCCTTGTGGCTATACCCATTCATGGGGAAGGCTTCGTGAGTAAACCGTGAGGAAAGATTCTGGATCTGGAGCCCCTAAGGCAGTCTTGTGTTGAGTTCAATGCTGACTGGCAATTCCTGCGATGCTGCTGGTGCTGAACTGTATCGGTCTCTGCTGTTTCTTTGGATTCATCAGCTGGATGGAGGGGAATCTGCTACATGGCAACAGCTTCTCCATTTTGAAGACAGCTGAGAAGCAACATTCATGGTTGACCTCCACCAACGGAGGGCCTCACACAATAGCAAACTTTTTTTTACACCATTTGGTGTTTGAAATCAAAGATTTGATTCTGCTGAACAAAACGTACAATTACAAAAACAATCCAAATGGAACTTATAATATTCCAAATCTTTTACAGAATGCTTTATGGAATTGATGTTGAAACTTAATATGTTACTGCACTCTGTAACCAATCCTAAGATAACAATTACTTACCAATCACACAGGTCATAGTACAGGTTTCTTCTACATTGCTAAGAAACACTTCCTTCTTGTAAAACATTTTGGTAGGTTCATGCTCTGTTTCCTCAGGATGAATGAATATGGGGCCAAAGAAATAGGCAGCACCACCCCGCACCCACATTTTCTCAATTCTATCAACAAGATAGACAAAAACATGAATTACCAAATCACTTCCATAATGATTACTTTTTCTTATTTTATATTAAGGAATGTAAAATTCATAAGTATTTGTATTTTCAAACATTTAACATATTTCTGGAGACATCAAATTAGTTCTGTTGTTACTGTATCTATGGCCAAATATAGTTGTTAATAACACTTCTCAAAAACTTGGTAATTATTGAAAAGAAAATCTCAGATATTAAAATTTTTTTAATGAACTTACCTGCCCACACGTGGTTGGACTAAACCATGAGATTTTATGTAGACACAATCTCCAATTTTGAGCCACATATCATTATAATGCAGCTGTTCATAATACTGGCAGCCTGGTTCTCCATTTGAAATTTCCACTGGTACATCTTCTCGTTCCTGGACGAAGAGTCACAGAGTCATAAGAGTAATACAGCACAGACACAGGCTCTTTAGCCTAACTGGTCCAAGCTGATCACAGCATCCACGCTGCAGTCCCAGTGCCTGCAACCAGTGCCTAAAACCCTCTAAGTCCTTCCCCTCCGTGCAGCCATCTTGAATGCTGCAGTTATACCTGCATCAACCACTTCCACCGGTAACTGATCTTGGGTGCTCACTATTTTCTATGACTGAGTATATCAATTTGGGTTGTCAGGTATAGTTGTAGATAATAAGCAGCCATTCAGAACTGAAAATTTGATTTGAATTTTGAAAAAAATAGTAATGAAGGTATTAGTAGGTCAGGTTTTATGAAAATTGCTCTTTAAGAAAGGAATTAAGAACAACATCCCATGCACCATCAACCTACTACAGGAACTGACACTCAGGGACTTCGGCTATATAATTTTTTTTTGTGTGACAGCATGTTTACTGGTATCGTAAATATACATGCCTTGTGTTGTGCGTGACTGTTGGTACTGTTTTGTTTGGCTGTATTTATGGATGGTTGAATGACAATTAAACTTGAAGTTGAAAATATTTATATGGTGCCTTTCCTGCCAATTAGAATATCTCAAAATATTTTGCATTTGAATAGCCAAAGCTTGCTAGGCTACAGACTAATTGCTGGTAAAGGGCAGAGTAGATACAGATAAGTACTTGGATGGGAGAACTGTGGTGGGTTAAAGGGATTGTTTGCACATATATAACTCTATGAACTTTTGAAGTCCAGGCACTGTTGTAATGCTGGGAATATGATAGCCTATTTTCACACAAAATGGTCCTAAAATGGCAATATGATAATAATCAGATAATTTATATTAACAATGCTCAACAATTTTAAGCAATTAACATGGTGTCAAACTTCAACTAAATTTTCCTTGGATACCATCAGGATACTTTAACTGATACCTTATTAACTATGAATATTTAAAAATGTTTCAATTTAGAATATCCTTACACTATGACGTGTGAAGTTAAGGCTTCAATATGGTGAAAAGAATAATACAAATGAAGCAAAGGAAAACTTAGTATTCCAATTCTTTGATCTATTACTAGAATTATCTTCTTAACAAAAATTGGGAGATGAATTAATTTTATCTCCCTATATAACAGGACTATCAGAATCTGTATATTCAGAAGCATAGCTTTTTGTAATTATGTCAGATATACTAAAACAGAAAATGAGTCAGCTTCATATTTTGCTATGAAATTTCTGTTCTCCCAGAAAGTAAAACATACTGTGATTTGCAGAGCTGTCAAACACTCTTCATATGACAAACCATTGAATCCTGGAGTAATTTTCATGAGCCTCCTTTGAACTCTTGCCAGTTTCAGCACATCCTTTCTAAGAGTTGGGGCCCAAATGTGCTCACAATACTCCAAGTGAGATCTCCCCAGTGTTTTATAAAGTCTCAACAGTATATCGTTGCTTTTATATTCTAGTTCTTTTGACATTGCATTTGCTTCCTCACCATGGACTCTACCTGCAAACCAAATTTGGTTCGGAATGCTGATTCTATTGTTTGCATGATTTGTTTTTTCCCTCTTTGCGCATTGGGTATCGGTCTTCATTTTTTAAAATTGATTTATTTTGGGTTTCTTACTTTGTGGGTGCCTGTAAGCAGACAACTCTCAAAGTTATATAAATTAACTGGTCCTTCAGGCCCAATGACGCCGAGCTGTGTGACAAAGCATCTGCTGATTTTTTCTTGTTTGTAATATCATGATCTTAATTGTATGTGGTACAATGTAAAACAGATAGTTTTCAAAAATTTGCTCCTGTAGACAAGAGTTTTCAGAATTTGTTGGCTGTTTTAGCTTTAACATCAAATATTGTCTTGCTTGGAGGAAATGTTCTCTCAAAAAAAACCCTAACACCCGAGGAAATTATTAAGTTTGAAAGTGAGCCGATGGAGTATTTGAAACACTGTCCATACTAGACCCTAATGGCTACAGCTACTTCGGAACAATTCTAGATTTCTTCTTCCGAATAATCAAGATTAATAACATAGTCATTAATAACAAACTAACATCTACCAGCCTCTAGCTTGCTGCTGTCTGCAGTATCTCACTCACTGGTTCCAAGGGAAGGTCCCTGCAGTTGAATGATCTCACTTTCTCTCCTTCGATGCTGTTGGCAAATGGTTCCAAAACAAAGTGTAACTGAGGCAAATTTGGACTAGTTCCTGTTTCTCTTTTTCATTGCTACTTTTGGGTGATTTTTGGGTCAGGGTGGCCTGCAGGTGAAGAGCATTGAGCTGGGCTGAACTGAGATACGCCTTTGATTTTGTGTTCTCACTCCATTTTTTTGTGGCCATTTGTGCAATTTGTTTTCGTGCTAAGGAGGGGTTTGATGTTTGCTGCTTCCTTTTGGCTGGGATGGTTCCACGACTGGCTGTGGAGAAGATGAATTTTAGTGTTGTATACCGCATACCTACTTTGATAATAAATATACTTTGAACCTTAACAATGACAATGTGGAGCTTAATTTAATATGCAGTAAATTGCATGATTAAATGGTATTATGTTGAGAAGGAGAAAAGGCAAATTAGTGAGAGAAATTCAGACAAACTAGAAAAGGGAATCAAAAAGGAAGAAAAATGGCAATTACACAGGGCCTGTTGTCTATAAGAGTAAAATATCCATGCTTAATGTTAATTATTAGCTTGTTGTTAAAGAAAAAGCAACTGAAATAAAAAAAAATTGCTGGAAACGTGCAGCATGTCAAGCAATATTGGGGGAGTTACATTTGCAAGAAAGTTTGTGAACTCTTTGCAATTGCTTGGTTTTTTGCATTAATTACTCATAAAATGTGGTCTAATCTTCATCGAAGTCACAATAATGGATAAACACAATCTGCCTAAACTCAAACAATGGTCGGACACAGGCTGAATCGAAGCTGTGGAATCCAGGTCCCGCTGCATGTTGATGCTACTGAACTACTGAACCCAATGACTGGACAGAGATTTACAGGCCAAATTGAGACAGCAAGATCCAGCATACCCAAGCAGCAGAACCCGTTATTTGGATAAATATTTAAGTGCTGGGCCACATTGAAAAGGTCAAGGTCCGAGGCGAGGTACAGGCCGGTTCATACTGCTGCTTGAAGCGGCAGAATGTGATGTTCCAACAGAGAATTAAGCGCCAGGCCAGATTGAAAGGGTCTATCTGTAGGGACCTAGTTCAGATTGCTGCTCCCTGGCATTTACTTGGCTCTGTACTGATCTTGTGGATTTCAGTTCAGAAACACTATTTGCATGATCATACACAAAGTACTGGAGGAACTCAACAAGCCAGGCAGCGTCTATGGAAACGAGCACAGTTGACATCGTGGGTCAAGACCCTTATCAGGACTGGAGAAAAAAATGAGAAAGATGAGAAATCACAGTAAGAAAGTATGGGGAAGGAGAAGGAGGGAAAAACACAAAGTGATAGGTGAAACTGGGAGGAGAGGTATGAAGTAAAGAGCTGGGAAGTTGATTGGTGAAGAAGAGGGTATCTAATAAGAGAGATCAGAAGGCCTTGGAAGAAAGGAAAGGGGGAGGAGCACCAGAGGGAGGTGATGATAGGCAAGGAGATGAGGTGAGAGAGGGAAAAGGGGATGGGGACTGCTGAAGGAGAAGGGGGAAGGGGTATTATTGAAAGTTCATGCCATCAGGTTGTTCCTCCGACCTGAGTGTGGCCTCATCGCGACAGTACAGCAGGCCATGGATAGACATATGGAATGGGATTGGGATATATGTCGATCCATGGCCTCCTCCCCTCATTTCTTTTTTTCCATGGCCTCCTGTCCTCTCCTATTAGATTCCCTCTTCCCCAGCCCTGTATCTGTTTCACCAATCAACTTCCCAGCTCTTTACTTCACCTCCCCCTCCCAGTTTCAACTGTCACTTTGTGTTTCTCCCTCCCATCTCCCCACTTTTTACTCTGATTTCTCATCTTTTTTCTCCAGTCCTGATGAAGGGTCTTGGCCCAAAATGTTGACTGTAGTCACTGACTACATAGACACTGCTTGGCCTGCTGAGTTCCTCCAGCATTTTGTGTGTTGCTTGGACTTCTAGAATCTGTAGATTTTCTCTTGTTTGTTACTGTTTGCATTTGTTTTTTGTTTTTCATTGCACATTGGGTGTTCTTCTGTCTTCTTATTATGGGTTATTTAATCTTTTTAAGGGCATGACGTGATTTTTATTCTTTGCTCATTGAGTTACAGTCCAAGCTGGAAAAAGGTAAGCAAACCTATTGGGTAGTGCCTTCTACAAAAGCTATTTAAAGTTGGGTGTTCTAATGAATGAGATAAGATTGGAGGTGTGGGTTGTAGAGGTGCCCTGCCCCAATATATATAAAAACACACAAAGTCAGGTTACTGACAGAGCCTGCTCTTCTGAAGAAAGATCTGTTTACGTGCACCATGGCTCCATCAAAACAACTTTCAGAGGACCTTAGACGAAGAATTGTAGAGATGCATGTAGCTCAGAGAGGCTACAAAAGCATTTTTAAAGATTCGAGTGTTCATCAATCCACAGTAACAAATTATTTACAGATGGACGAAACTCAGTACTGTTGCTACTCTCCCTAGGAGTGGAGCATGATGTGCAATACTGAAGAAGGTGAAAAATAACCTAAGGGTGACAGCAAAAGAATGGTTTAAAAAAAAAGAAAATTAGTGGTTTGGATGGCCAAGTCAATTGAGTTGCTGTGGCATGATCTGAAGAGGGCTGTTCAAGCAATGTATCCCAGAAATACTGATGAACTGAAACAGTTATATATGGAAGAATGGTCTAAAATTCGTTTCGTTATTGTGCAAGTCTGCTCAGCAGCTACCCTCAATGACCTCAAGCATAAAGCCAAAGCTGCACAGGAATGGCTTAAAAACAACCAAGTTAATGTCCTGGAGTGGCCAAGACCTCAATCAAATTGAGAATTTGTGGCTGGACCTGAAAAGAACTATTCACTCATGACAGAGCTTGGGCAGTTTTGTAAAGAAGAATGGGGGAAAATTGCAGTGTCCAGATGTGCAAAGCTGACAGAGACCTAGCCACACAGACTCAAGGCTGTAATTGCTGCCAAAGGTGCATCTACTGTATATACACATCTACTGATGCCTCTGGACACATCTTCAGTGATGTTCTTGGATCATCGGGTGTTTTGGGTCTTTCAACATCATACACCCTTCTCCAGGTGACCCAGCCGGGGCTGATCAGACCCCAGCTTGTGTCCAGATGGCTAGCTACTGATGACTCCATGGCTCCCCTCTTTTGAGCCATAGCCACCTTGAGGCCCTCTCTGCCGCATCGGTGGTACTGCGGATGGCTCTCCTCTTCCTCTCTCTCTCTCTTGATGCCCAAATCGCTGCAGACTCTGGCTAAGGAATGGGCTGCGAATCCTCCACTGGGAGACACCTCATTCTCCATCAAGCCTGCTGGCAGTTGCTGACCAGTCCTGCATGCTTAGAGAGCTTCCTTTCAAAGGCCTCTTCCAAGCGATCTTCCCTTGGGACTGTCAGCTCCAGCATCACCACCTGCTTCGTAGACTCAAACACGAGGACAATGTCTGGTCGCAGGGTGGTGACTGTGATATGGTTGGGGAACTTCAGCAGCCTTTCGGGGTCCACCAACAGCTGCCAGTTCCTTGCAGAGTTCTGGATGCCTGCCGATGTTCTTTTGGCAGGTATTGGCTGCTCCCCAGCTCTGACAAAGGCAATGGTCTGCTTGGAGGGTCGAGACCGCTTCGCCCACTCAACTCCTGCGCTGATGGTTTCGGCGATGATCTTCAGGACCCCATCATGCCTCCATTGGTACCATCCCTCACCAAGTGCCCTTGTGCAGTCGCTGAGGATGTGCTCCAGGGTTCCTCACTTGGAACACAGTGGGCACGCAGATGAGTCTGCCCCATGTATACAGGTTTGATGGGCTTGGAAGCACATCATACACTGCCTGGATGAGAAATTGGATGTGGAGTGGCTCGGCTTTCCAAAGCTCAGCCCAGGTCACTTTCCTCTCAACCGCATTCTCCCATCTTGTCCAAGCTCCCTGTTGCTTCATTCCCACCGCTTTGCAGGTTCTCCTCTCCTCCACTACTGCTCCCACCTCCTCCTGAACTCGATGGCGTCTTTCCTTCCCTCTGATGGTGGCCATTTGGGGGGTTGGAAAGGATCCTAGCCCAGCTTGGCCTCGTGTGACCTCTCCCACCAGCCTCCTGTGACACAGCCATTCTTCTGCTTCCTGAACAGCTTCCACCATCCTCCACTTCCTGCCAGTCCTCACTTGGATCCCTGCCCCAGCCAACTTCGGATCATTTGAGTCCCTGTACTGTACCGCTTCTCTGGCTCTTGTTACCTTGAATTCCTCCTCCAAGGATTTGAAGGGCAGTTGCAGTTTGTTGTGGTGTCCATAGAGTGTGATGCTGCTCAGGTTCTTTGTCAGCCCCAGCCATCTCCTGAGGTGGTTGCTAACCCTCGTCTCTAAGGTTTCGACTGTCGAGATCGGAACTGCATAGACGAGGAGGGGCCACAGGATTCTGGGAAGAATGCCATGCTGATACACCCAGGCTCTGAACTTCCCAGGTAAGCCAGTCTTGTCCATGGATTTCAGCCTGCCATCCAACTCGCTGCAGGTCGCTTAAATGGATGTCATGTCCCTTACAGAGCTGTCAAACACCTTACCTAAGCTCTTGATTGGCTTTTCAGTGATGGTTGGGATGACTGTGCCTGTGATGCTGAACCAGAACTTGTTTTCCACCTTGCCTTTCCTCAGCACCAATGATCTTGATCTGGCTGGTTTGAAATGCATCCGGGCCCACTCCACCAGCTTTTCGAGCCCCCACAGAATCCACCGGCAGCCAGGGACTGATTCTGTGGTGCCTGTGAGGTCATCCATGAACGCCCTCTGCACTCTGGTTCAGCAGACTTAGTGAGCATGTTCATGGCTAGGGAGAACAGTGTCACTGAGATAGTGCACCCTGTGATGATGCCAATCTCCACCTTGTGCCAGCTTGATGTAATTGCTCCTGAAGAGACCCTCATCCTGAAGTTGCTGTAATAATCAGTGATCAGGTCTCTGATTCTGCTGGGGAATGTGAAGCTTGGTCAGTGTGAGCTGCACCACCTTGCGCGGAATGGAGCCATATGCATTTGCCAGGTCAAGCCACAACACTGACTTGAAGAGGATGAGTAATTATGCAATCCATCATTTTGTGTTTAAAAATTGTAATAAATTTAGAGCAATTTGTAGAAGTTTGTTTTCACTCTGACACGAAAGAGTTGATCTGTTGATCAGTGGCAAAAAAGCCAAATAAGTCCACTATCATTCAATACTGTAAAATAAAACATGAAAACTTCTGGGGGGGTGGGGAGTGAATACTTTTTTATTGGCACAACATAGCAAGGGTGCCTAAGATTTTTGTATAGTACTGTATTTGTCAATGTGGAGTGGAGAATGAGTTTGTAAATCTGGTGGGAACAAAGGATGATGGGAACGGGGAGAGTGGAGGGATGTGGGACAGAAGGAATCCCAGAAGTAGGGTTGGCAAGGGTGCAGACACACCCAGCCCTGAGATATCGTGCAAAGTCATTTGATCCAAACAATTGGTTAACTGATCACTACTGAATGCGTCTCTGGTACTTCCCGCTTCCTCCCCTTTCCAAAATCAGATTTCCCCTCCCCCTCCCCATTTTCAGTCTACAATGGAGACCCATAGCAGAACTGGGTTTAATCATCACTCACACATGTCATGAGATTTGAGTACAGTGCAATATATAAAATTACTATGTACTGTCCAAAACTCTTAGCTCCCAGCTATATGGATGTCCCTGACTTTTGACTTTTGCACTGTACTGTAATTTTACATATTTTCATAGAAAACAGTTTTTCACTATACCGCAGTACGTGACAACAGTAAACCCATTTACCAATTTTAATTGACAATGAATGCTTTTAAACAGGTTTCTTTTTTTAAGTACCTTAGTATTGCAAAATGGATTTTAATATATTTGTGAAAAGTGCAATGCATGTACTGGGTATAATTTTTTCTGAGCATAATTGCTGAATAGAAGGAACAGTAAACTAGAGGAAATTACGGACTTAAAGATAACAATCTTTTAAAGATTAGCTGTATTTGTCACATGTACATTGAAACACTAAAACACACAATGAAGAAATGTTGTTTGCATCAATGACCAACACAGTCCAAGGATGTGCTGAGAGCAGCCTGCAGATGTCTCACAAGTCATAGAAAAGCACAGCACAGAGAGGCCCTTCGGCCCATCTACTCCTCACTGAACCATTTAAATTGTTGAATCCCATTGACTTCCACTTTGACCATAGTCCTCCATACCGCTCCCATCTATGCATGTACTCAAACTTCTCTTGAAAGTTGAAATCAAAATCACATGCACCACTTGCACTGGCAGCTTGTTCCACACTCCCACCACCCTCTGGATGAAAAAGTTTCCCTCTCATGTTCCCCTTAAACATTTCATCTTTCATCCTTAACCCATGACCTCTAGCCTCACCACCCAACCTCAGGATAAATGGTAAAAAGTGTGCACTTATTTGATCTATACCCCTCATAATTTTGTATACCTCTATCAAATTTCCCCTCAGTCCTCTTCACTGTAGGTAATAAAGTTCTAACCTAGTCAATCTTTCCTTATAACTCAGGTCCTCCAATCTCCTCAACATCCTTGTAAACTTTCTCTGTATTCTTTCAATCCTATTTACACATTTCCTGTAGGTAGGTGATGTAAACTGTACACAATACTCCAAATTAGGCCTCACCAACATCTTCACAACTTCAACATTAACATTCCAACCCTTGTACTCAATACTTCGATCTATGAAGGTCACTGTGCGAAAAGCTTTCCTTACGACCCTATCTACTTGTGACACCACTTTCAATGAATTAGGGACCTGCATTCCCAGATCCCTTTGCTCTACCACACTCCTCAGTGATCTAGTGCTCACCGTGCAAGACCTACCCTGGTTGGTCCTCCCAAAAGGCAACACCTCACATATGTTTGCATTAAGTTAGTCTACCTTTTTTCAGCCCATTTCTCCACCTGGTCCAGATCCCTCTTCAGGCTTTGATAGCCTTCCTTGTTGTTCACTATACCATTGATCTTGGTGTCATTTGCAATCTGCTGATCCAGTTAACAAGATCATTGACATAGATAACAAACAACAATGGACCCAGACTAATTGCTGTGGCAGCCCACTAGGCACAGGCCCTCAGTCAGAGAGGCACCTTGCTTTAGGTGCCAACAGAGCATCCCTTATTAATCCATACATTTTTGGAATGTGGGAGGAAACTCATGAGATCACAGGGAGAATATGCAATGTCCTTTCAGACATTGATGGGAATTTAACCTTAATCGCTGGCACTGTAAAGTGTTGCACTAACCTCAGCACACCATGCTGTTGAGGTAAGTTTGTGATTTGATCTGGGCTTGACAACTACTGGGAAGGATGGAGATGCCTTTAACAATTCTTTAAAGTTTGTGTATTTAAGATAGGGATGAAATAAATATAGTTTTCTGGAACTTGCCTGACTTAATTGCAGATTTTCCTGCAATTTTCCTGGATTTCTTTCCCAAAACTGCTAATAGGTTTTTTTTTGCCTGTCAAGGCAGTATTATTTAAGGAAGAATATTAGCCAGGATCTAAGAGAAAGGAGTTGACTTTAATATTTTGCCTGATTGTTGTCAATTTAAAATGCAGTACTCTCCCAGTACCGCACTGAGATCACAGAAATATCTCTTTATTCATTCCTGACCCAAATATTCCCATGACAATTTGCTGTTAAAGGTGATTTCCCTGCTTAAATGCCAAATAATTATCATCCTGAATTTATACCACTGGATTCTTTGTAAACAGATAGACTATTACCTTGTCAATTATGCTGTTACTCTCATCACCTTTGGATTCTTCAGCCATTGGTTCAACAGATTCTTTGTTTTCTGTTTTGTCTGAATTAGCAAATACAGAAGCAACACGGACAACTGGCAATGGTGTGTTTCTTGGAACAAATTTCACTGCACTTAGAGGCATAGTCCACAATTTAATCTTCTTGAAGGATTTGGTCTTTGCTGAATATCGAGATTCACAGACAAATACATCTTCATCTCTGAAACCCTCGGGGCGAATTTTGAAGTATTCCTATATTTAAGGTCAGATGAAAGAAATATAAAAGCACACTTTAGCCATATAATTTCACTCTAATTTACGAGAACTAAATGGTGCTGATAATACATTCAACACCAATGAAAATTTGTCAATAGTTATGAAGATCATTACAATCAGAAAAACATGCTTCAGTCTAAATAATTTTTAAAAGACAGAAACAGAACAAAAATGTGGTATTCAAGGAGTCCATATTCATCTTATTAATCAGTAATCACAGGCAATAAATTCCAGATATGATATTGAGTTTGTGTTAACTCACTTTCAACTGTGCAATAGTGATTTTGTTACTAAGCATCTAGGAAAAGCTGACTTTAGAGAAAAAAAACATTCCCAATTTATTTTAACCTGAGTTTCAAGTGATCTTTGCCAGAAAGGGGGTTGTGCAGAGGATGAACCTAAAACAATAAAATTTGCTATACCTTATTCTATGAACAAACAGAACATAGAAAAGCACAAGTTCTTTAGGCCACAATGTTGTGCCAATCTTTTAACCAACTCCTAACCCTTCCCTCCCACATACCCCTCATCTTTTTTCATATATGTGCTCATCTAAGAATCCTTTAAAGGTCCTTTAACCTATCAGCCTCTACCACCACCAATGCTTGATAATTAAGGCTGGCATATGAGCAATGACCATTGGGTTAATAGTCCATTTGGCTGATTGCAGGATTTTAAAATAAATTAATATTTACAGAAGTCAAATGAACAGGAGAATGAAATTGTAAAGGAGTTGGGCAGGAAGTCTTCTGAAAAGTGTAGTTCTCTTAGCTGTATGAGGATTTCCCCAATGCCCATTTGCATCTAGCTACCTGTTGTGAGCTAACACTGCCTGGGAACTTTTTGCAACTGCAGTATTAGAGATACACAAAACCTTTTGCAGTGAAGTTGTAATATTCACCAACTTTGCAACAGTGAGATCAAATAACATATTTTAAAATATTGGTCAATATGTTTTACGATAACTTCCAGCTAGTTATTATGGAGAAATTAAAAAACATACACTCACCTTTACAAACATCACTACACATTTGCCTAGGATTTTGCTGACTAGAACCTTATTATAGTAATCACTTTTGAAAACTTCTTTCTCAAGAAATTTTCGTGTAGCTAAGTGGAAAGTTTCATTTGGCCGATAAAACCAGCAACCATACAGCCACTTCTCACCTACAAAATATATTGAGTGCATATTTAACACTTTTGGTATAAATGTCAAGTGATTAAAAACAACAAAACTGACTTTAATAGCAATTTATAATCATATGTATAATCCAAAAATATTAACAGAATATATGCCCACTACTAACACTGGACGATATTAAATCTGTATCTCAGTAGTACGCTGTCTTAGAGTACCTGAGTTAGGAAGGAAAATGTTGCAATTCAGATTTATTC